>NC_135477.1:28261989-28885655 GCF_052094955.1 Ictidomys tridecemlineatus | reverse complement strand
TGGGGTTGGAAGTATCTTTCAGGTTAATTATTACAAAAGTCCCCGCAGAGTGGGTGGCTTCTCAGGGCACCGTAGCCAAGTGTTAACACAGGACTCTTCTCAAGACAGACCTGGGGTTAGGATTCGGTGGGCAAGGAGGCATTCACGCCATGTCCCAAGGCGTGCTTGGGCCAGGCATTGCATTTGAACTATTTCCAGCTCTCACAAGAGAGGATAGCATTTGCCCACTTTTACAGATGAGGACAGTCAGGCCCAGGTTCGATAACTTGCCCACAGCCCCACAGCTGCAGAGAGGCAGAGCAGGACTTGAACTTGAGTCTGTTGATTCTAAACACACAGGGCTGGCTCCCTCAGCACCAGGCACCTGCTCTCCCATTCTGAGCACCCCTTTCCTAAGGCATAGTGGCACCCATCTGCCCAAGGCTCTGCATATATCTGCCCAAGATCACAGGCGTGTTCACATAAATGAACATACATGAAGGAAATGTGATTTAGAATAATATTGCACTGGAAAATTTGAAGTATACTAGGATAACTCAACAGAGCGTCAGCAGGATTTGAAGCTGAGGCCCACTTGGTTGGTTGCTGGGGAAATTGAGGTGAACAAGCTCCAGCACTTGGCCTTGAGCTCACTGGTTGGTTGTGTGGGAGGCTGGCTGCAGGATCTGTGAAGTGCCTCCTATTTTTGGGGTGGAGGATTGGCATGCTGGAGGCAATCAGGGAGGGATCCCCAAAGAGGCAGAGCTTGAGTTGTTTCTGAAAAGACAGGAAATATAAGTGACAGTTGTAGGGGGAGAAGAGAGTTCTAAGAGCTGGAACAGCGCAGGATGCACGGAGAGGGGGAAACTGGGCGGAGCTCCCTGAGGGTGCGTGAGAAGACCAGGACAAACACATGCGGAGGATGTGCGTCTGACACGTTCTGACTTTGGTTGAGCTTCAGTTTTCTCAGATATCAAATGGGAAAAGTAAGGCCTTCTGTCTGGGGTTATTGAGGGATTAAACTAGTCATAACCTACAGCAGGTGGTACCAAGCCTGACACAGGTTCAGTAACTGGTTGTGGCTCTTGTAGCTATTGGTGATGATGATGGTCATCATAACTGGGCTCCTAAGTTTCCTTCTAGTCTGTTTTTGGCATAGTAGCCAGGAGGATTCTGTTAAGACACGGGGCAGATCATGCCCCTCCTCTGATCTCAGTCTCCAGGGCCTCCATCTCACTCACGGTGAAAGCCGGGGTCCTTGTCGCGGTCTTCAAGCCCCTGCGTCACATCCCGGTCCCTGACCTCTCTCCCCGTGTGTCTGAGGCTGCTCCACTCCCTCACCCTAGCCCCGCTGGCCTCTATACTGTGCCTTGAATTTGTCAGGTTATTTGCGTCTTGGGGCCTTTGCATTTGCTATCCTTTTGCCCCGGGGTGTTCCGGTTTAGTCAGCTTTTCATTACTGTGACCAGAAGACTGGACAAGAAAAACAGAGAGGAGGAAGAGTTTACTTGGGGCTCACGGTTTCAGAGGTTCAGACAACAGACAGCTGACTCCATGGCTCCTGGCCCCAGGGGGAGGCAGAGCATCGTGGTGGGAGGGTGTGGTGGAGGAAAGCAGCTCAGGACATGGCCGTCAGAAAGAAGAGAGAGCTCTGCTCACTAGAGACAAAATATAAACCCCAAAGACATATCCCCCGGTGACCTGCTTCCTCCCGCCACAAGCGACCTGCCTATAGTTACCTCCCAGTTAATCTGATAGATCAGTGGGTCCATCCATTGATTAGGTCCTACCTCCCATAATCTGATCACATCACCTCTGAATATTCTGGCCTTTTCTCACATAGGAGCTTTTGGGGGACACCTCATATCTAAACCATAACATGGTCCTATTCAGGTCTCCATACAGCTCCCTCCCTAGCCCCTTTCGGGCCTTTACCCAAAAGTCCTTGATGAGGACTATGGCTGTGCTATCTAAGATTGCAAACTGGCCTCTGTGCTACACCAGTTCCCCCCATCCGCCTCCTGGCCTGTTACCCCTTCTCAGCATTTATCAGCATTTATTTATTAGCATTTATCACGTATATTTGCATTCCTTCTTGCTTGGTCCCTCCCACTAGAATCTAAGGCCCACCAGAGCAGGGCCTTTTATCTATTTTGTCCCCTCTGTATCACTAGCACATAGCTTAGAATTGGTGCTTCAAAATAGTGCTGCTGTCTTTATATTATTCCAACCATGGGGGATAGGGTGGATGTGGGAATGGGGCCCATGACCAGGGTCTCCGGGGTGGCTTGGCTGCTTTGGGAAGCCATTTCCTCTAGTCCCTCTGTCTCCACCAGGAGCCCAGGGGCTGCAGGCAGCTCACAGACAGCCTTGGCCTCCCTGTAGGCATTTCTGCTTCTTTCAAAACACAGCCCCTCTGCTGCCTCTGGGGCTCCCTCCCACCAGGAAACTCAGTGAGCACTGGGGGCGGGTGGCTGGCACCCCACGTGCCATCTCATTCTGGAGGAATATCCCCATATTGCAGAGCAGCGGGGTGTCTGGGAGCTCTGGAGCCTGGGTGGCCTGATTTAGATCCTGGGAGTGGGGCACATCTGCAGGCTCCTCCTCCAGCTGAGAACTCTGGGCTGAGGTCCTCTCTCCAAAGCCTCCCTGGCCCTGTGCATCTGCCCCAGGGAGCTGCTCTCTCCAGAGCTCTGGGCTGCATCCAAGCATGCAGCAAGGTACTGTGGTCCCTGGTCACTGCTGACTTGGCTCCTCTTTCTTTAGGAGTAACTCCTAAGCCACCCTTGGGCTCTAAGATCCCTCTCCTTCCAAGAGCCCCAGTCTCAGCCCCTATTAAACCTTCCAGGCCCATGTCCTACATGCTGATTGCCTGGCCTATTGGAATGGCTGACATTTCAACATATGTCCCCCGTGTGAACTTCAGGAGATACCGCGCTTCCATTCTGAGGTGTAGCTGATGGCACTGCAGGCTGTCAGGGTTGGGATTTTGGAATAGGCTGCCCTTTGATCCCCAACTCCTGCTAGGAGAGCGGAGACTCAATGGAGAGAGGGCAAATTCTGGTGTCAGACAGATCAGGCTGCAAACCCCGCTTTACGACCTAGCTGTGCCACCCTGGGCAACTCATTTGCCCATCTGTAAAATAGGTCTAGCAAAGGGGCCACCTTCCGAGGTGGCTGTAGGATTCAGTGCCATGAAGTATATGAAGCCCTTGGCTGGGGCCTGGCAGGAGTTGGGCTCAGTAGAGGAGGGGACCACCATAGTGGGGTGCTGGGCCTGGCTCCCCCTGCTCAGGGCTGAGCTATCGTTGGCAGCTTCCAGCAGTTCCAGGCCCTGCACAAAGCACCGCAGGGCCAGATGGCCCCCTGAAACCTGCCCTGGGCATGAGGCAAAAGCTCTTCGCCCTGAGACCCAGCTTCTCTCTGGCTGTGGCTCTCCATGCAGAACTTGGTCCTCTGTTTTTTCTGACTGACCAGCCAGGCCTTGAAGAAGTGGCCCAATCCAGAGCACATTGCCCATTGTGTTTGGCAGATCCTCTGACACTCAGTGACTTCAATTTTCCAGACTTTGAGGATCTTGATTTCCTTTGTCTTTGGTGAAAATCACTCTAAGGAGGGAGAGAGATCCAGATATGCATGTGCAGTTGTAAGCAGGAGAATTTGCAAATCTCAGGGTGTCAGGCCTGTGGGAACCTTTAGGGTGAAGAGGCCCACACTCTCTGTTAATGATGGTCCAGAGGTCCAGAGAGGGCTGTGACTGTCACACGTCACACATCTCTTAAGGAATGGAGCTGGGACTCAAATCCAGGTCTCCTAGCTCCCTCCACTGCACCTGACCAGCCAGGGCAACCAGAGTTACGGTGATGCCAAAGGAGCCTGACCCTCATTTCCTGCCTCTGGGTCCTGCTCTGCATCCCCAGACCAGACCACACCAATTAGGTCCCAAGGAGCCCGTGACACTGGGGTGGGGTGGTGGTGATGGTCAAGGCGGTCTCTGATTCCAAACAGGCCAATTATAGGGAGGCATGGGCTGCCTTCTGCCCACACTCTGCCCCTGCTGTTTCTGTGGCCTGGAATGTTCTCCCCTCAGCCCTATTGGTCAAAATACCCTCCCTCTGCTGGAAGCTTTCTCCACTCCCCACCAGCAGGAGGAGGACCAGGAACCATTCTTTGGGGCCCCATTTAGCACTTTGTTGTCACTGCTGTCACGAGCATGGCTTCTCATGTTGAAGTTGTTGGCTGCAGGCCATGGCCTCCTGACTCTCCTTCTAAGAGGTTTGGGAGCCAAGTCAGTTTCGGAGGCCACAGACAGGGAACCAGGGATCCCCTGTGTCCCCAGCAGAGCTCACAGGTCAAACCTGTCTGTGTCCTCCCCAGGCCTGGCCCTCCTCCCTTGCCATCTTACCCCACCACATCCTGATCTTCCCCCAGCCTGCTGGCTGCCAGCTTGCCTTCTCTGAAAATCTTATCAGATACTTTTTCCCCCTAGTGCTGGGGATCAACCCAGGGCTGTGAGTGTTCTAGGCAAGCGCTGTGACACCAAGCTACACCCCAGGCCAACAGGTACTTTGAAACTAGAGCCTGGCTCTTCCCACTGACAGGTTTTGCACAGATGCTCACAAACAAACCCTCATTTCCTCAGGAGGCCTGTGGAGGAGAAGGGTGCAGGTCCTGTGCCCTGGCCTGTTGCCTGCTCAGCCAGCCAAAGTCTACCGTTTGGTTGACTTATTCTGCCTTGAAAATAAAAGGTAGGAACATGTGGCACCCGTGTGACTAGGCTTTTTGACTCCAGGGATGTCACCTGGCTGTGGAATGTGATATATGCACCGGAGCCTGCTCCTCTAACCTTTCACACACTTCCCAAGCGGTTCCTGTGGGAGTGACACCTCAGAGGCCCCTTCAGAGCTGGATTCCAGGGATTCTAGCTGGATTCTCCTCCTAGCACAGACCAGAGATTGCACCAAAACCCAAAGAGCATTTCCACATAGGACTTGCAGCTGACACCTGGTGTGTTTTCTGTTTACCCAGCGCTGTGACCAGAGCCTGCAGAATTTATCACTCGAACCATGTGTCTAAAGTCATACAGCTACAAAGCTGCCAGCTGGGACTGCAATCAGGCTCTCTCTGACCAGAGACCCTTGGAAATGACTGCTCTGCTGTCCAGTGACCTCTGCCCCTAACAACAACTTCTAGAAAAGGCCTCTGTACTTGTAGAGGCTCCAGCCCAGATTACGAAGGGCTTAAATGCCATGAGGGTGGCATGCTCCCACTTCCATTAGCAGATGGCTGCCCAACCTCAGAGATTTTGCTGGGAGGAAATGGTTCCTGCCACTAAGCCTAAAATTCCCAGGGATTCGCCTTATTCCATTGCATTTCACATAATTACCCCTCTCCTGTCATCCCCCAAACTTCCCCTCTTCAGAGGGCTTCCCACCCTTAGAGACTGGCATGCAATTATCCTTTTCCATTTAACTTGGCAGAGCCCAGACTGTGGGTCTTTTCATCTGTTATAATTATTCCATTTCCCCTGTTTCTGCATTGTTTTAGATATTTCATCTCTGAACATCCTCCAATTTCAGGGTATCTTTCTGGAACAGTGGTTGCCAAGAACCCAAATGCTACAGCCAGGAAAGATCTCATTAGGAGCAGGGAGAGGGAGGGAATTCCTTACTCGAACAGAGTGGTGACCTGCCAATCACAGGGCCTGCTGGAAGGTTCTACTACTTCCTTTCCTTGATACCCAGCACTGACCACCCAGATACCAGTGTGAAGGCATAGGGGGCTTACCACATGCCCTCCTGGGCACAAAGTGGGTGGATAGAGTCCTCTGAGCAGGGATGTGGGTTGGAATCTGTCCACCTGTCTCTCATCTCAACTTTCTTTCACTTCCCTTGTTCAGTTATTTATTTATTTATTTATTTCATGGTGATTTATTGAGTAGCCGCCATGTGCCTGGCCGGGAACGAGGCAGCAGAGACACTCTGGTAGGCAACAAAAGCAGGTGGTCCCTGCCCTCAAGGAGCTTCAATTCTAGTGCATGGGAAAGACAACAGACAGCAGAGCAACGGGTTAACGTGGACAGTGGAAGCACAAGGAGGGCAAGGGCAGAGTCAGGTGAAGGAGGGAAACACAGGGGCTCAAGTCAAGTAGACCCCAAAAGGGGTCTCCAAGCAGATGACATTGAAGCAGGTGACATCAAGGTAGGAAAGATGTGAGGAGGTGGGTTTCTGGGACGGGGGACAGGATGTACAAAGCCCTGGGCAGGAAAGAGTGACTGAGTAGAAGGGTGGGTGGAAGATTCATGTGCTTGGGCTGAGGTTGAGGGGAGGCGGCCCAGGCCAGGAGGGGCTTCCTGTGCTCTAGGTACCTGGGATACCTACTGACTCTCTGTGTGACCTGAACAAGTGACTTAGTCAAGTTCCTATTATATCCCTTTATTGAAATGAAAATAGTAATCCCCCTGCCTCAGCTTGGTAGGAGGTTTTAGTGGGGTCTGCTGGGAATGGCTGGGCCTGGCACAGGGGGAGCTCTTTGGAAAGGGGGACCCTGCTATTTCTGTTTTCACATTTTCAAATTTTCAAATTCCTCAAGAAAAAACACCGGATGTCTTGGTTCTCTCTCCACCCATCCCTGCCCTCACTCCACCCCACCCCTGCCCTCACTCCCTCTCCTTCCCAACGTGGGGCTCTCCCAGGGCCGCTGGTACACAGACAGAGCAGCTCAGACTCTAGTGCATTTGCACACCATGTTGTCTGTGCTTTGTGGGTTCCAGATGTGACGCAGCTGGCAGGGACTGTGCCCCTATAGAGGGCTGGCACCTGGCCTTCATCTCACTTGGATTCTTACTCCTTTTTAAATTGTTAAATAATAATACAGTGAATACCCTGGGTACTCCCAGCCCCATTCAGTTCAAGAATAAGAATGTTTCCTTCCCATTCAGAGTCCCCTGTATGCTGGTCCCTCAAGCTTGCTTAGAGCTAACCACTTCCTTGAATTTTGTGTGTATCTTTTGTTGCTTTCTTTGTGTTTTCCCACTTAGGTTAATTTGCTTAAGTAACATATTGTTTTAGCTTTTACATGTTTTGAAACTTTACATAAATGCTACCACATTGTATATATTCTGTTACCATTTGCCTTTTTCTTCAACATTATTTTCCTGAGATTCATGCAGGTTGTTATTGCTACATAGTATTCCATAGTGGGAATAGATCATGATTGATTTATTCTCTGGTCTAAGAATATTTGGGGTATTTTCAGTCATTTTTTTATTTAAAAATACTGTTACTATGAACTTTCCCATTCATAACTGGACACACATATGCAGTGGTGTCAATCTGCAACTAGAATTGCTGCGTTGTGACCTAAGTTGTTTTCTAAAGAGCCTGTGCCCACTGACATTCCCACCAGCAGAGCAGAAATGTCCATTTTGCTATCCAATGCCTGAATTGTGTGTGTTTTTAAGTTCTCTCGACTTAGAGGGTGGTACCCCACCGTATTCTCCTTGATTTTCTAGTGTGCTCCCCGTCTTTTGGCTTTGCTGAGATTCAGGCTTCTCTCTCCTTCAGAATCTATTTCCATCCCACTTTCTCCCTTTCTGGCCTATGGTAAAGAAGGTTCACCTTCCTCGTGTATCTATCCCAGGCCTTTCTATGAGGCAGTCAAGAGGGTGAGAAGCCAATGTGCTCAGGACATTGTAGGGAAAGGATGGGAAAAGCCTGGTTCTTGGGGACACTGGTGAGCCACTGGGCTACTCCTGGAGCTGTTGCTCTTAAGATTTCTTGTTATGTTAATCAAATGTCTTTATTGCTCAAAGGATGTTCATGGGATAATCTATTTGCAGCCTAGGATGGGGATGGGGCTTTGTATTGATGTCTTTTGCTTTGTCTGTTGTTCTGTTCATTGGCTGCTTCTGTACTCCTCCAAACTGCATTCTCTAAAGACTCAGTAATAAAATTCCTGCCAATCAGATTCCTCTTGAACCTTCTATAACACCTGACAGTCTTCATCCACCCTCTGGTGACTTCTTGGGCTTCTATTCTCCTTACACCAACCCCTCCTCATCATCGCCACCTTTGGGGAACATCTCCCCAAGACCAGGAGCTGAAGTTGGCTCTTCCCAGAGGTGATTTTTCTTACTCCTTAGTCAACTCCTACGGCTTATGTATTACTTTACAGGGTGGAGCCTAGGCGCATAGAGGTCAGTTAACTCGCTCAAGGCTGTCTAGCTGGCAGGTGACACAGCTGGGATTTGGACTGAAGTACCTCCAACCTCAGTTGTGCCATCGTGTCCAAGGCCGGCCCGGCAGCTGGCCCTTTCCTCAGAGCTCTTACTTCCCCTCTTCACAACTATTCTCACGGCAGCAACTAGAGAGAAGTTTTCACCGGTGGTCTTGCACTGTCCCCTTCATCTTTAAAAATCCCTAAGCTCCTCCTGTCCTTTGCATCTGGCCTGGGTAGGACTTGTAAGTCACGGGACTTAACCTGCCTTGTGATTCTGGCCCTGGCGCTTCCCAGCTGTGTGTCCTCTCTTTCTTCACCTCCTGTCCTTAGTCAGAAGCAGCAGCCCTTGGAGGCTCTGGGTAAGATATTTCTTGCATCTGTCCCCTGGCCTTTATTCCCAGGCAGTGGTCCTTGCCTCCTGCACCCTGGACTAGCACAATAGCTTCCTTTGTGCTGTGGATTCCCGCTTCTAATCCGTCCCTGAGATGGCTCCCCCACAATACATGGCTTCCCTTATGCCCCTCCCCGTTGCCTGTGTGACCAAGTCCTGGCTGTTATGGCTCTTCTGTTACCCATCTCCAGTCTTGTTTCTTGACAGAGTGGTTCAGCTGCGTGGTCTGCTGTTTCCAGTTGTCCCTCTGCCTTCCTTGTCCTTAGGCTGCCTGCCACCCTCTGCCACCCTCTATGCATTCATCTTTCAGTGCCTACCTCTAGCCCCTGGGATCTGGAAGAGGCTCCAGGCTCTGGGATCACTGGAATCGCTCCCTTCTTAGCTATCTTATAACTCTTGTTGTCTCTGTGAGTCCCTGAGGAAGCTGTCAGCTGCTCACTGTGTCCTGGTATCTCTACGTGTTTCCAAAACAAGGTGGTAAAGGCCTTCTTGATTGCAGACACATCTCTCCCCAGTCAGAGGGCCCTCACTGGTGAACTGTATGGGGGTGTTCCCTCTCCTGTAAGTCAGTCTCCCTCCATAAACAAGCATTGACTGAGCATCTACTATGTTCCCTAGTTCCCTATGTGCCATCCTAGGCCCTGGGAATGCAGCCAAGGAGATAAGTTTCTTGCTCTCAAAGGGCTTAAGGTCTAACAAGGAAGACAGGAAATACATTGCAGGGCAGGTACAGGGAGCTCCTAACAGGGGCACCTAAACATGGCTAAGGTGCTGTGGAGGGTTTCCCCAAGTCCTATGTGTATATCAGTCAGCTTTCCACTGCTGTGACAAACGACTGAGGCAAAAACATAAAAGGAGGAAAGGTTTATTTGGGTTCCTGGTTTCAGAGGTATCAGTTCATGGTTGCTTTTTGGGCCTGTGGTGAGGCAGGATACCATGGGATGGCATGTGGCAGAGGAGAGCTATTCATCTCCTGGCAGTCAGAAAAGCAGAGGGGTAGGGAGCAGGGATAGAGAGAGAGTGCTCAGGGTTCCAATATCCCCTTCCAGGGTATATCCACCATGACCAAATTCCTCCACCATGGCCCCACTTCCTAAAATTTCCACTCCCTCCCAATAGTGCCATCAGCTAGAGACAAAGCCTTTAATCCATGAGCCTTTGGGGCAACATTTAAGATTCAAGCCATAACAGTGTGTACCTTCTAAAGTTCAGGTGTAGAATCTTAATGGCCAATGTGATGGTATTAAGAGGTAGAGTCTTGGGGCTGGGGATGTGGCTCAAGCGGTAGCACACTCGCTTGGCATGCGTGCGGCCCGGGTTCGATCCTCCAGCACCACATACCAACAAAGATATTGTGTCCGCCAATAACTAATAAATAAATAAATATTTAAAAAAAAAAGAGGTAGAGTCTTTAAGGGGCGACCAGGCCACGAGGATTCCTCCCTTGTGGATGGATTAAGGTCTTTATAAAAGAAGAGTCACAGTATTTGACTCTCTTGTGAGGACAGAGAATCTACCCCCCCCCCCCAGCCCCAGGATGAAGCACCAAGGTGCCATCTTGGGAGCAAACCAGCAACTTGAACTGACCATGCCCGCACCTTGGTTGTGGGCTTCCCAGCCTCCAGAACGGTGAAAAATACATTTATGTTCTTTATAGATTTTTCAAACTCAGGTATTTATTATCAGAGCACAAATTGTATCAAGACATCAAGGAAGTAAATTTTAAATTAAGACCTGAAGAAATTTAGCCAAGTGAAGAGGCAGGTGAGGAGGAGGGAAAGAGTGGAAGAATGAGGCCCAGAAATGAGAAGGAACCTGAGGAAGTACTGGGGACAAAATCCACCAAATTATGCTCTGTTCATGCATGAATATACCATGATGAATCCCTATATATATACACACATATACATATACATATACACACATATACCTATAATGCACTAATTGAAATAAAAATAACAGGAGATCAGCAGAGTAGAGGAAGCAGTTTGGGGGAGGGAGGAGAAGAAGGTAAGGGAAGGTACTGGGGAGTGAGACTGATCAGATGATGTTATGTGCATGTACAAATATGGCATAATGTCGTATTATTAGGTCTGATTGTAATGCACCAATACAAACTTAAAAAAGAAGTTAGAAGAGGATACAATTGAGGAACTGAAAAATAAAAGTCCCCTCTGGCTGTGGCGGGTGTGGAGAGTGTAAGGTGAAGGGTGACAGGGGCTGGGAAGGACAGGCAGAGCCAGAGGGGCTGGACCCAGGATAAACGGGAGCCCTGGGCATTGTGGCCTGTGTGTGTGTGTGGGGGGGTGACTCTCATTATCCAAGTGGTACTACGTCCAAGGAAATATCAGCGGCCCCAAAGCAGAAAGAGCTGACAAGGAGGCAAGGTGTGGAGAGGTGGCTTGTAGAACTCTGAAGGCTGTGGAAGCATTCTAACCTCTGGAACCAGCCCTGTGACCTGGCCAGTGGTCAAGAATTCCAAAAGCTCTATGGAGCTTACCAGGCAGAGCACGGTAAGATCAGAGCCATACGACTGGTGTCTAGAAAGCTCTGTGGGTAGGATGGTTCAAGAAAGGCTTCCCGGGACTGATGGGCTTCCAGGTGTACCTGCAGGGTGGGAGTCCTGGTCCTGGGGTGGGCAGCTGGGGTGAGGATAGCCAGTGCCAAAAGCAGCACCCCAAATATAATCATAGCTGTGGTTAAGGCCTCTGACTCTGGCACTCATGGTGGCCCAGTTACTTCTGGAGGAAGTCCCTCTGTGTCCCCTTTTCACAGCAGGAATTGTCCTTGGGAGGGTGGGGTTGGCAAAGGCCAACCTCACATTTACCTCTTTGCCAGCCTCGACCAACCTAAGAAAATATTTACTTTCTTTCCAAGATGACTGAACCAACTTGTCCAGTCATGCAAAGCCAACAAGGGAAATCTGAATGGAGCTCTTTGTTAGGTAGCTCCTCTCCCTTTGTCCTGAAGAATTTTGTATCATCTACAAAATGAAATTTTCATTTATACTCCTTCCCTTTTAGCAAGTGTGCTGCAAAATGACTCGTTCTAACAGTATCTCAAAGAAACCACTTCTTTCTTTCTCCTTTCCAGAGAGTTTGGCTTGAATTAATTCAGCAAAAATCAAAAAATGAGACAGACATTATTCTAGACATTTGGGATGCAACAATGAGGAACATAACAAAGATCTTTGCCCAAGGCAAGACAAAGAGAAGAGATAATAAGTAAATTGTAGAGTTTGCTAGAAAAGGTGATCAGTGCTATAGAAAAAGTACAAGAAAGGGATCTAAATAGAGTTATCTTTTCCATCAGCCAACCCACTCCTAAGTGGGAAGGAGACGGGAAGAAGCTTCTGTCTGTCCCTATAATCCTTTTGTCCTGGCTTTAATTTGTGCTACTTAGTAGAACATGACAGCAGAATGCATTTCAATTCATCTACACAAATGGAGTACAACATTTCAATTCTCTGGTTGTACATGGTACAGAGACGTATCATTCAGGCAATCATACATGTACCTAGGGTAATGATATCCATCTCATTCCACCATCTTTCCTATCCTCATCACCCCCACCCCCTTTGCCCAATCCAGAGTTCCCCGGTTGAAATTTTAAACTAGTTGCATGTGTTACTTTGACAACAATGACAGTTAAGTGCAACTAGCGGTGCGACTCTATTGGGAGGTGAGGGTGGCCTTGTGAGCCAAGTTCTGTTCTGCAGAAAGCAGGGCGGGGTTTCTCAAGTCAAGAAGCAGAAGTGCAAGTACATCATTTAACAACACAAAGATAACTATCAGGAGAGTTTAAAACAGAAGCCATACAAGAATGAAAAAGTCATTTCTTCTGGGGGATAAATGACAGGGTGGGAAGGTGTAAGAGAGTAGGTAGGGCCTCTTGCCTTTTCTTATAAACTGTTCTGTTTGTCAGGGTTTTTAAATAGTAGACAGGTGTTACTTTGAGAATTAAAAGAAACATCCTGCAAAGCCAGAGGGGGTCCAAGGAGGGGAGAGGTTCCTCAGGGGCTTCTTGGGGAATCAGGGGGTAAGGAGGTGGTATCGCCAGCGAGTTTCCTCTCCATTTCCTCCAAACCCACTTTCTTTCATTTGTTTTATCTGTCCGTCTTTCATCTGAGATTTTTGTTTGAACAAAGGGTTCTGCAGCTAAAATTGGTTTGAACTCTGTGATCCCTCTTGGTGCTTGTAATTGATGATGCCTTTTAAGCACCTGTTACCCTTTATGCTCGTGCCTATTTATTTCCTGAAATAATTTCCCTGGTTTAGTCAGAAGCCTTGCAGTGTTCCCCCAGTTGGCTATGGTTTGAGGTGATTGGCGAGCTTGCTGGCTGGTTGGCTTGATATAGACGTCAAAACTCCGCAGTCAATCATTCCTGATTGCCACTCCATTGTGCCTCTGGAGCCTCTATTAGGATGGGGGTCCCTTGAACGTTCTGCCTGGCCTCCAGCACAGGGGCTGTTTTAAGACTGGTAAACATTTTGCCAATAGTTCCCTGATGTATCTGCAGTCTCTCCTGGGGGAGCTGTGAATTCTACTTATAGAACTTTGCCTCCCACTCTTTTTCCTGGGGGAGGGGATGACTATGAATGAAGTTAAGAAAGGCAGGCAACCCCCCTTTAGCTTAGTCACCTCCCAGTGACTCCACTTGCAGACATGTGTCATGGTCTGCCTGCTCTGGTAGGATTTTTAGAGCAGGTCCCTCCATTCATGTTCCTGGAGCCTTTGCAGTGGTTTCTGTTTCTGCCTGGCAGCTGCGTCCCTGAGTTAGAAGTTGCGGGTGCTCTGGGTTTTCAGGCACTGGTCAAGCCTTCTTGCTTTGCACACTATTCCTTCCTCAGCTGCCTGGGGGTCTGACACTAATCCTTGAAGGTCATGCTCAAGTGCCACGGAGCTTTGCAAAAACCTTTGCTGAACCCCAACTCTGAGGAATCTGTCTTCACCTCAGCACTTGTCATGAACCCTAGTTGTCTTCAGCCACCTTATGTGACACAATTCCACAGTCTAGAAAAGTTATAGAGAAAAACAGTTTATTTTGGCTTATGGTCCTGGTCCAGTTTCAATGGGCTATATCTGGTGATGGCCTTCTTTCTGGCAGAGTCCTGAAGGGGGTGTAGGACATCATATGGCAAGGGACAGGGATGCATGAGAGACCTGGCCCAACTGGCTTTAAGAGCAGACCGACTCTCAAGATGACTCATTAACCCATTAATCCATTAATTGCATGAGTCTTAATCACCTAACCATCTGGTCCCACTTCTCAATCTCTCATAATGGGGGATTAAATTTTAACTTGAGTTTCAGAGGGGACAGACCATATCCAAACTCTAGTGCAGGTCATCACTAGATTCCATTCTGGTGTCCTTGTGGGGGTTGGGAACAGCCCATGGTCAACCTTCCATCTGGCATACAGTGGGTGTCCAATAACTGCTCACTGAGTGAAATGAAGCATGTTGGCTGATACCTTTTCTGTGCTTTAGGAAATGCCACTGGACCTGGAAGAATTGTCACCGTGGGAAGATCTCCGGCAAACCATCTCCATGAATCCTCTCTAATTTTCGTCTTGAAAGACCCTATTTGGAAGAGTCAGGTAATGTCTGGAGATAGCCTCCTGTACTCGAGGGGTCCTTCCTGGGGAGAGAGAATTAATGCCACCATTTTTTTACTGATCAGAGAACTGAGCCTCCGAGTGGATAAGACTCGCTTATAATCACATAGTAAATAACAGAGCCAGAGGGTGAAACTCATGTCATCTGGCTCCAGAGACAGCATTTCCTACCACATACTTCCTTGTAGTCTCCACAATGTGCTGTGAGATGACACCATTTAAGACTTTTCCAGACCACAATTTCCCCTTCAAATATTCATAAATTTGTTTTCCTTCCAGACCCAGCTGCTGAGTGTCTTCCTCTCTCTCCTGCTTTTTCTCCATTTCTCTGAGGTTTGCTAGCTCTTTCCCTGGCTCCTCTGCTGTCTGCAGGAGTTCATTTTTCTCTCATCTCTGTCCAGATAGCCGGATTTCCAAATCTTTCAGTTGGTTTCTTTTTTCTGGCTGTGGTCCTTTTTTGGAGACTTTCCAATGCAGCCACAGATTGGAAGCTGATAACAGTGAATTCGTTAGTAGATCTTCTTTGATGTTATTTTGTGGGCGAACTCATTAATTTATGACAAAAAAAAAAAACATCAAAGAGCTGGGCTTCTGCACAGGACTGGGTTGTCCCAAGGCATCTGGATAATAATGATTAGTCAGATTAAATCACAAAGACCTTTCAGCCTCAACTGTTAGAGTCCAGATGACTGGAGTGTGGGAACATCCCATCCTATCGTATCTCATTGCAGTCTGAGTCAGCATAATATGGAGCTCTCCCCACTCTCCCTCGCTTCCCCTTTGACGCCTCCAAGACTTGAGGTCCATCAGCATTGATAACCCCCCCTGGAGGCAACGTAGGGAAAAATGCTGAGGCTGTTGAAATCTCTTCCAGTCGTAGAGATGGATGTTGAAGAGGATCATTTGTCCTTGCATGGATAATCTCAAGGTCTTCTATAGAGTCCTAGTCCTGTAATATCAGTGGGAAGAACTCTTGGGCTGCACAGGAAAGTCCAGCACTAGGCTTGGCATTTGTCAAGCTTCCTAATCATACCAGTTGAATGTACATGTGCAGAAAGGTCGGGATGCATGAATAGTCTCTGGCTAGTTGAAGTGGAGCCAGGGAGCAGAGCTCAGGTTTTTGTTTATACTCACAATCTCCTAACCAGCTGATATCTGTTGCCATTTACCAAACTGCCTCTTTCACAATCCATGGTGGAAAATTGGCCAAGCTCCTCTTTAGACCCATCTCCTCTACGTTTGGCCTGGATCTCATTCTCTGTTGACCTATTAAGGGTTTGCTCCTGCAATGAACCATCTTGGAATCATCAGTTTCCCTCTGCACTAGACCATTCCTGCAAACATACGAATACGCTCCAATGTCTCCCGTCTTAGAAGGAACCTCTCCTGCTCTCATTTCTTCTTCAGACCATCATGCTGCTCTTGACTCCCTTCACAGCAAGATGCCTTTCGAAAGTCTGCATGCTCAGCCTACTTCCTCCCCTCCATTCTAATTCTCAAAGTCAGTCTAATCAGGATCTCATGACATCACTAAAACAGCTCTCCTCAAGGTCACCAGTGACCTTCCTGCTGCCAAGTCCAATAGTCATGTCTCAGGCCAGAGGTAATGCCCAGACGCAGCCAGCAAGGCTCTTCCCAGCTTCTTCGCTGGGTTCCAGGGTTCTGTTCTCTTGGGTTTCCTACTTCACTGATATTTTTGGTCTTCTTTTATCTCCTAGCTTATAAGGGACAAAGGGTCCAGGATCAGTTATTGAACAACTTTTGTAGCTTTTCCATTCCTTACATGCTCTCATGGTTTAAAAAACCACTCACAAGTGACAGCTAAGGTTTTACCCCCAACTCCTTCTTTCTCCACTACTTTGTAGTAACATACACATTGAACTTTAACCCTGAGTCAACTAAATACAACCACAACACTGCATTCCCCATCCCTTCAGGCCCACTCTGCCCTTAGTCTCCCCTGTCAGTAAACAGAAGCTCCTTTCTTCTACTGGCTCAGACCTCAACTGACTTTCATACCACACATCCAATCTGTCTGCAGATCTTGTCGGACTACCTTCAGATTGTACCTAGAACTTGGTCACTGCTTACCACCTCCATGACTCTGCCTATTCTAAGCCACCACCACATCTTGCCCAGACTAATCCAACTGTCTCCTAATTGATCTCACAACTTCTAGCCTTGTCTCCTCTCCAATTCTAGCATCCAGAATAACCTTAAAAAAAAAAAAGAAGAAAAAAAAAACTTCAATTAGATAATGCCATGCCTGTATTCTTCAAAGGTTGGGCATCTCATTTCCTGAATAGGATCTAGAATCCTTTAACAGGACTTACAAGGCCCTATAAGACCTGAACTGTCTCTTTGATTTCAATCCCCATCCCTCTTTCCCTTGTCTAGTCCAGTCTAGGTTTTGTATTTTATTTAGAGACAGGGTCTCACTGAGTTGTTTAGCACCTCACAGTTGCTGAGGCTGGCTTTGGACTTTCAATCCTCCAGTCTTACCCTCCTTTCTGGGATTATAGGTATCCACCACTCTGCCTGGCGAGACACTGGTTTTGAGCTTTGAACATACACACTGCTTCCCAGGACCCTTTACTCCTATATACCTAAATGTCTATTTCTCTTTCTTCCTTCAGGCCTCTGTCCAAATTTCACTTTTTCAAAGGAGTTTCCCCTAACTCTTCCTTCTAACGTAACCTCCCTCTATCACCATCTCTTTAGCATGCCTTGATTTTCTTCCTAGCAATGTTCACATTCAATATATATTTTTACTTTTTTGCTTCTATGGTTTAGATTGTCACTCCCATTATTATATGGAAGTTCAATAACAGTCTTTGTATATTTAGTTGGGATTGTATCCCAGCTTCCTGGAAGAGCCTGGTACACAGTAGGTATTCAACAAATATATGTTAAATGAGTGGATTTCTTGGATGGCCTCATCCTGGCCTCTAGTCACTGGGTGAAGAGAATAGTTTTCAAATTAATGTGGTAAAAATCAAGTGGGAGGAACTTCTAGGTGTACATGGAAGTCAACAGATAATGTGTTCATCATCTGTTACCTGAGACCATCATGGGATTCACAGATGGTCTTGGTTTGCTCTGTGATGCCAAATCATTTACCAAACTATAAGGTATAATGAAACATCTGCCTTTAACTTCTATGGTATGTCACTTATCTTCTGGGACTCATTGTGCTCATCTGAAAAATAGGCAGTAGGGGACGTGGTTCCTGCTCTGTCAGTTTATGATCTACAAGATACTGGAGTGAGGCAGTACAGTTAGGAGGTCCAACTACACAAGCTCTGGAACTTGACTGCCTATTTGAATCCTGCCTCCAGTTCTCAAAAGTCATGTGACCTTGTGCAATTTACTCAGTTTCCTTATTATTTTTTTTTGTACCAAGGATTAAACTCAGGGGCACTAGACCACTGAGCCACATCTCCAGTCCTATTTTGTATTTTATTTAGAGACAGGGTCTCACTGAGTTGCTTAGCATCTTGCTTTTGCTGAGGCTGGCTTTGAACTTGAGATCCTCCTGTCTCAGCCTCCTGAGCTGCTGAGATTACAGGTAGTGTACCATCATGCCTGGCAGTAATGAAAAGATAACAAGAGGGCTGGAGTTGTCACTCAGTGGTAGAGCGCTTTCCTAGCAAGTGTAAGGCACTGGGTTCGATTCTCAGCACCATAAATAAATAAATAAATAAAATAAAGGTCTATTAACAACTAAAAATATATTTTTAAAAAAGATAACAAGAACATGTAACTCAAGGAGTAAATCTGAGAATTATATAAGGTAAAACATAAAAAGCATCTAAGATATGGTTTGGCACAAGTAAGTGCTCAATAAATGTCAGCTATTAAAAAATGAAAAGTTCTGGGGGAAATTTCCATTAATGTGTTTTAGGGGTACCAAACTACCCTAGATTCTGAGAGAATGTGGAATTTTAAAAGATGTGATGATGATATTATGACTAGACTGGAAAATGCTCTTATTATTAGGAAACACATGGTGAAGTAATTAAGGATAAAACCTCACAATATCTGTCACTTTCTAATAATCTAGTCAAATATATATATCTATGATCCTACAACTATCAAATGTGGCTAAATGTTGCCTATTGTTTAAGCAGGGAATAGTATATTCTGTGTTTTTCTTTCAACTTTTCTGTGTGTTTGGAAATTTCAAAATAAAAGGTTGAAAGAAAAAAGAAAGGGTACTCGAAATGGGGCAGTCCAACACATATTTTAGAGAAGGAGGATCATGAGCTCAAGAGGTAAGCCCAGGGTTGGACAACCAGAGAAGTCTGGATCAGAACCAGGTCACCTGGCTGCTGTCTCCCCCTTGGTGTGGGCTCCTGCTGTTGACACCCAGGCAGCAGTGGGAAGCAGAGGAACACACTGAGCCCCCTCAAGAAACCAGGGGTGTTATGGGTGTGTGAGAGGGCATCTGTGCTGGGGGTTCCTTTTTGTTCATTAAGCAAATAGACCATTTAGTTGGAAGGTGTGTTGTGGAAAATGTGAAGGCTGCACAGGACCAGACTGTCACCCTTAGAGAGTGGGCATACCAGTTTGGCACTTTCTGCCTGTGTTTTTTGTCTGTAAGCTCTGGGACTGCAGAGGAGCCAGGGCCAGAAGGAGAGACCTGCTTCCATTCTGGCGCTCCATAGAGAAGGGACCCCATGGTATAGCTGAGGACTAAGTGCAGGCACATTTTAAAGAAAGGAAACGATTCTTTGCGGTCTGCAGCATCTTCCTCTAGCTAATGGGGTTCAAAGCGGTGGGAAGGAGAGGGGAGAGGAGGGAACATCCATGCAAACTCTGGTAATGGTGGGGAGCACACAGATGAATTGGGTGAGAAAGAAGACAGGAAGAAAAGAAGAAGAGGAGGAGGAGGAGGAAGCCCAAAGTAGGGTGGGGGAGGGGTTAGAAGCAGGGCGCTAGGGGTGGTTGGAAAGGTGGAGACCGCACCTTGCGGAGGGGTGGGACGCGGGTGGCGGGGGACCGGCTGCAAAAAGGTTGGGTCGGTCAGCCCTCGCAGGCTGGAGTGCCGTGCCCCAGAACATTCCTGCCTCCCTCCTCTGGGTCTGGAAGTCCCTGGAGACCGCGGTAGCGAGCGCGGAGCTCCCGGCACTCTTACTGGGGGGAGGGCAGGCGGGAGGGGCGGGGCCTCTGGGCGGGGCGGGAGCTGAGCCGGTGGCCGCGGGCGGGGCTCCTCTCCGGCGGGCGCCGGAGTCTGGGGGCCGCGGCTTCCCCCTCCCGGCCCGCGGAGGCGCTAGCCCCTCCTCCCCACGCCGCCCCCATCCCGCCGCCGCCGCTGTCAAAGATAAACCCGGCCATTGCCTGCAGGAGCCGTGGCAGCAGGCGATCGAGCGGCGAGGAGCCTCCGCCGCGGCCTCGCCTCCCCGGCGCAGCACCGCATCAGCACCGCGGACAGCACAGCGCCCCCGCTAGGGACACCACCGCCCACCTGCCCACCTGCGCCCGGGCCCGCGGCGTCCTGATCAGCACCACGGACAGAGCCCGGGCCCCCGCTTGCCACCCGCAGCCCACCCGCTCCTCGAGTCAGCACCGCGGACAGCCCCGTTCGACCTGCTCCGCGGCAGCCTGGGAGCCTCCAGCGACCCCGAAACATGGCTACCGAGGTAGGGGCGAGTACCTGGCCCGCAGGCAGTGCCCTACTGCCGCCACCTCCGCTAGGGGCAGACCGGCAGGAGGCGGGTGAAGTGGGGGTAGCAGTGGCTCCCTGGGTAGAGTCCGGAGGGAAGAGGTGGGGTGGAGTGGCAGAGTGGAAGACTGGGTCTCTAGTTAGGGCTCATCTCACCCCAGGCGTGTTAATCTTCCCACGCACCCCTGGGCCCTGTAGTGTCCACTTGTTGGCATTAGTCCCAGGGTTCCTCCAGGACCCTTGGCTGGGGTTTCCCCTTCCCCTAGACTAAGGTTCCCGCTTCCCTAGAGGGTTGGAAACGCGTGTGTGCGTAAGGGGAGGGAAGGCAGCCGGATGCTGTTGCTATGCGGTGCTGCCTTTCAGATCCTGAACCCAAAGCTTGGCTAAGGGAAGACAGACTACCCCTACATCTGCATTTTCTTTAGAAGAGGGAGGGGACAAAGACATCCTCAGACCCCAAACCCAAATGATTTTTTTAAGTGAGCTTCCTGCACCAAACTCCACTTTGGCGAACCACCTTTTCTTGCTTTTCCACCCCATTTGAGTTGTGTGTCCTAGGGTGTCCACCTTTGTCCTGTTTGATGAGAGATGCTACCTTCTTCAGGGTGTGCCTATAGGCTGAAACAAGGGACCTGTTACTAAAGGGAAGAATCTTGGTGCAATGCTTAAGAGATCAGGAATTACCCTGTCTACACCTAAGGATTACCCCTCTTCCCCTTTATTTGGTGAGGCGGATAGGAGCTCTTTATGTTCCCACTTTCTAAGTGATAAAGCTGACATATGGAGAGGGGGAGGACCCATTTGATACTCACACAGCATGTTAATAGCAGAGCTGAAAGTTTCTTCTTTTGAATTTTTGGAGTGGACTTAGGACACCAGGGTCTCCCTGGTTCTGATGTTGACTTCTTTTGTGGTGTCTCCCCATTTCCAGCCCTGCTGGAGCCCAGCCAGGAAGAGAGCAGAGGCCTTTGAATGATTCTGTGCAGTGCCTCTGGGCATTCTGGCTAGCTGTGTGACATCAATACCAAGTGCTATTGTTGTTATTCCACTGAAGTCTGCTCCACAGAGCAAGGTGCTGATGCTTGGTATTGTTCGGTTTTCTGACCAGGCACAGGGTTAGCTAGCAGAGGCTCTTGCGCACCTAGGACCCAGTGTGGGGGTAAGCTCTGGGCAGATCTTGGAACTTGGCTTCTAGAGTGGAGGAATGCAGTGCTCAGAATCTACCACAGACACTGAGAAGAGCAGGAAGAACAACAGGAGAGATGGCCAGATTGCTGGTCTCCTTCCAGATAGGGCTGCCAGACTGCAGCAGAGGGAAGTTCAGCCACCTGAGCATGGCTGGGTCAGCAGTGTGGGCAGAGAAGCAGACTGCCTGTGTGATGTGATCTGACAGCTTCAAACAGGCCCATCTGTCCTAGCCTCTCTCCCTCTCAGGACTGCTGTGGCCCACAGATTCCAGCCAGCAGGTTCACATCGTTAGGTTGAGACCAGGTTTCCAGGAGGCTGCTGTTAGGCATGCCTGACTCTCCCTTGGGAGAGGCTCTGCTCATAACGCCTCTGCGAATATAGCACTTTCCTGGGTACGAAGCACTATCATACCCATGAACGCCTTTGAGCCTTAGAACAACCCTGTGAAGTGGGTAAGGATGGTGTTATTATCTGCAATTAACAGACGAGACAACCAAGGCTCAGAAGCTTAGCTGATCCCCATGAAGGAGTCAAAGGAAGCATCATTATCCCATTTTACAGATGATGCAACTGGAATGCAGAGACTTAAGAAAATATGGCTAAAAACTGGCGGAGCCAGGACAGGCCTTGACTCTTCCTCAATGGCCATTGATTTCATTGTTGCTTCCGGGGTGGGAGCAGTTGTGGTGCCCAATAAAAAGGAGGGTCTGGATATGATGTTTTGATGGGGGGAGGGTTGCAGATGCCTGGAAGGGCTGGAACCTGGAGACTCAGAGTCCCTGGCTGGCCTTGGTCCCTGACTGGGTAAGATTAAGGATGGAGGGACAGAGGAATATCCAGAAGGGACAGGGAGCTGAGGACAAACACTTCCCACTCCATGGTTTGGCCTCGGTGGAGTCTGGAGGCAGTGCTGAGGGAGGAAGCCTAGGCTCTGCCAAGGCACAGGACGTGCGCAGCGTCTGGACCAGGGGTGAGTCATTCTCCCCAGGCTGCTTTTACTATTAGGACTGAGTTGAAATTACCAGGAAAAACCTGTTGGGAGAAGGAAAATAACACTCCAATTTCCCATGGCCATTCCCTTAGGTTTCTGAAGAGGAAGCCCTCGGTTCCAGCAGCCTGCATATTGAAAGAAGGGGGTGAGAAAGGATGTCTCTGAATGGAAACTGGATCTTCTCTGTTCCACGATTTCTGTTTAGAAGTTGGTGCTAGGAGAGGGGTTCATGTGAGGAACACAGGAGGGATGAAACCTCTTGAGCCATACACTGACCTCATTTGGAAAGCCCTAATGAGTCCATTTCCTGAGCAACAAACCTCTGTGAATATGTGTCACTGGGAGCAGGGTCTGTCTTGTGAAACAGTCCAGATGGCCAGGGACAACTGGGAAGCGCCTGGTTGGGAGGGGCTCCTCCAACCAGTGGAGTTTGGGCCCTCAGAGATTTTTACATGCACTCAAGTAGTGTTGTCCACACAGGGAAGTTGAAGGTTTGATCTCTGAGGCAGGAATTAACAACCGGCATACAATGGGTTAGGCTTGGGCCCTGGTGTAGAGTGAGAAGAAGGGTGGCCCTGTGCCCATGTTTCTTCCTCAGGCCTGACCTGGCTGCCTATGACTCATGATCCGTATTCCTCTGCCACACCCCTGCCTGGAGTGAACAGTGCTGGCGCATCAGCTGAATCCCCTGATTCTTGAGCCTCACCTGCTTCCTATGGAATGAGATGGTTTTTAATGAGGATGGTGATGTGGGCCAGGTGGGGCCTCCTGTTTGTCTTGGCCACACCAGGCCTTGAGCTCATTTGCCCTCTAGTGCTGGCTCCTCCCTCTGGTGCACAGCTCCTAACGCTGTGACCTGTGGTCCCCACTCTTCCGTAGCCTTCCCTTTGTTGTCATGTTGCAGTTTGATGAAAGTGGTGCCTGCCTGTGGGTCTCATCACTGATTTTCTTCCTCATGAAATGCCTCCAGGTCTTATGCTTACTCAACGGCCAGCAGACTGGGAAAGGCCATGGGAGATGGACAGGGTTGTGGAGGGCAGTTCATGTCTCTGGGTCAGTTATGAAACCCCTGGAGAAAAGCTGCAGCCTCACAGAGAGGTGTGCACCTGTTTTGGGATCCTCTTGAAGGATTTGGAAGCATCATGGATCTCTATTGAAAATCCCCTCCTGCTTCCTGGAAGCTGGGTAGCTGGCAAGTGGCCTGTGGCCTGGTTCTAGGTCTTGTTCAAGGTTCCTGCCATGAGATTCTTTGTTTCTAATTTGGCAGCTCTAGGAATCGGTCTGGTCCACCAATGAGCCTTACTTGGCCTGCTAGTACTTATACATTTAAAAAATATATTAGAAATATTTAAATATCAGGATATTGATGCTAAGAAAGTAAAGATGTGTGGTTTCCTTTAGAAAACCAGAGTGTGGGTGCAAAGTCTCACATGACAGTCATTAGCAGCCTCCCTGAGATAGGGTGTGAGTTCTCTAATTAGCCACAGGCCCCACCTGGTCCACTTACTGCTTTGCCTTTAAAAGCACTTGTGTTCACCATCCCTGATGAGGCCTCTAGAATGTCAGGGCGGGGAGAGGTCTTAGTGACTATGGAGTTCCAATGTCTGCTTGAAATGGAGACCCAAGGAGGGGCAGACTTGCCCAGGGTTGTGTGGTCTAGGGTCAGGGCTGCTATTCCCTTAGTGGACCATCTTCCACCAGGGCCTCTTGGCACTTCACAACTGAGCCACCATGAATGAAGAGAGCCGGGAGATCCTGTCTTGCCTTAAGCACCATTCTTTCTAACTGAATATGAGTCTTTAGTATGTGCTGCCTGTGGGTCTGGGACACCAATATTATGTCACATAAAATGTGTGTCTGATTCCATCCTTTAGCAACTACTAAGGAATGCTCCTCCCTCCCCACCACACACACTTTCCAGAGACAGATCTTAAGTCACCCAGAGCCATGCCAGTATTCTAAGTCTCTAGATATTGTTGGGGTTGGAAAGGGTATTGACCTCCCACTCCAGCTACTTGAGAATCCATGGATCAAAGCCAAGAGGAAATGGGACTGTATCATATAAAGTAGCACCCTAACATCTTAATGGCTTTATTCAATAGAAGATTATTTCCTGCTCAGTAAGTCCCAGACGGGGGCTCCTAATCATCAGGTGGATCTCCTTCAGGTAGTGATCCAAGGACCCAGGCTTGTTCCAACTTATGGTTCCACCGTCTTCAACACACAGATCCACTGATTTCCGTGAAGGGGGAAGAGCAGGGAAGAGTGGCAGGTCTTTAGGAGTCAAGCCTACACTTACCATTCATCACTTCTATTCACGTCCACTCAGGCCTATGGCCACCCGTAACTGCATGGGAGCCTGGGAATTAATTTAGCTGTGTGCCTAGGGGAAAGAAGAAATGGCTGGTCGATCAGTCACTAGAGACTCCTGGTAGCATACACATCCATTCAATGGCCAAAGCAATGTTCTTTCCATTCTCACCACCCTTTTGCCTGGTTAGGTCTACTTGAGTTTTCCCCTGCACCACTACAAAGGGAATCAATCATCCCCTGACTGGCTCCTTACAGCACTCTTACCCACTTTTCAAAAAACTGCCAGAATGATCCTCCTAGAACTACTGGAATCCATGATTTGCTCTTGTAAATTGGTTTTAGAAGGGCAAAAGAAGGCCATGATCTTTTACTTTTCTCTAAAAATTGCAACATTATGTAGAAATCCAAACTAGACCAAGCAGGGACATTAATGATTAAATTACTTATATTACCAAAACATTTTTATTTTCAAAGTTATCACAGGATCCTAATAGATGTCAAGGATACTTGCTTAACAGAAACCTGGATTACAAGATCGAGTTATATTAAGACTTGAGGGATGCTTATGTATTACTTAATCCAATCCCAATACTTTGGGATCACATCTCTTACCCAGAGCAAGGTTCACCTGGATTTAGGACAGTCTTATGTTCTCTAATTCTCATCTTTTCAGGACCTTAATGCCACAATTATCTACTTCTACCTTATAGACAAGATTTCTTTTTTTATTTTCCCCCAAACTTTTCAGCATCTCCCATCCTAAATCCTCCCCGTCAGCAGAAACCTGTACGGCTTTGTGATCTAACCCTGTCTCCTCTACACTCCATCTCCTCTGCTCTCTTCTACTCTGCAAACCAACTCTGGTCTTATTGAGATCTGCCTCTAGCCACTGGTGTAGATTGTGCCTGCTATCTTCGTTATTCTGCAGAAGTGTCTCCATTTATCCAGTTGAATTTTCTCCCCACCCCCCGGCAACCCCTGGCCTTCCTTTAGGTCTCAACACAGGCTTTAGGAGGTCTTTTCTGGGTAAGTGTTTCTGGGTAAATGTGACTTCTCTGTACCATTGATCACAGTCTAATTCATTATATATTTACTTGTCGTCCTCCCTGGAGCTCACAGACTGTCTTCTGCACAGCAACCCCAGAGCCTGGCACTTGTAGGGACTCAATAAAGGAGAGTTGAGTGACTGAACGGATTCAGCTTAATTACACAGGATGAACTGGCTGTCTGTTCACTGTGCCTTCAGGGCTTGGTCTCCATGTGGTTCAGCGTTGGGCATATTTCACCCAGTGGGATGTCGGTCTCCAGTGTGAGGCTGGAGGTGGAAGAAGAGACCTTGTTCTTACCTGGAATCAAGACCACTCTCCTCAAGTGCTAGGCTCTGTGTCAATGTCAAGTCTGCAGATGAGGACAAGAGGCAGAAGTCACCCTGCTCCTTCCCACCAGGGAAGGCTATTGCTTCAACTTTTGGCCTCAGTCCACTGGGTCCACAGTTTTCTCTGGGGAAGTTTAGACATTCTTGGCCTTTCTTTCTTGTGGTGAGAAGTGCTGAACATGAAAACCATTTGTGATGCTTGCTCTCCCCAGCCATAACTTGGTTGGAATTCAGTCTCCCTGAGTCCAGAAGCACAGAAGGGTCTCCTTTTGTCCCATGGGTCCTCATCTCCCAACCCAGTCACAAGCTCCTCTCTCAGGGCCTGAAGCTGCAGTTATGTTCTGAGCTGGGCTCCCCAAACACAGGGGTGGCTACCAGAGTGTCTTGTTCATCCTGTTTCACGTGCTGTTGATAATTCCAGAACCTGTCATTTTGGCTCACCTTAGCCTTTTTTTTTTTTTTTTTTTTAGGTATTTCTGGGATAAGTCCTGCGCCTCCTTGAATAACTCCATAATGCTGCTTCCCCAGGGCCCTCCTGGAGCACTTGCGTGTGGCTGGCTCCCCACTGTTTGCCAGGAACTTTCTTGGTTCTAGCATAGAAAAACTCTGGGGAACTGCTTGGGATAAACTGGGAAGGATGATCACCCTCAGCATGTGCTTCCCATCTATCTCCTCAGGTCCACAATCTGCAGGAGCTCCGGCGCAGTGCCTCGCTGGCCACCAAGGTCTTTATCCAGAGAGACTATAGCGATGGGACCATTTGTCAGTTCCAGACCAAATTCCCCCCGGAGCTGGACAGCCGGGTAAGGATACCCTTTTCTAAACTGGAGACCCAGGGCTGTGATGAAACCGAGGATCTTACTGGAATGCATATTTTTTCCAGGATCATGTGACACATAATATAAGATACATAACTTGTTCAACCTCTTCAAATGGAAGAATAAAAAAAAAGCTGTGAACATTGTCTTGCTGTCTCTTCATAGGAAAAAAAAAAAAAACACCCCTCAGAGATTTTCCAGTCTAGCAGCTCTCAAATTTCAGTTGCATGAGAAGCATCTAGAGAACTTGTTAAACAAATGTGAATTCCCAAGTCCTACAGGGTGATATTATGTGTCATCCAGAGATGCTGATTCAGTTGGATGGTGGTTGTGGAATCATTTATCGACAGCCATTCTTTTTTTCTTAAATATTTTTTTTCCTTATAGGTGGATGTAATACTTTTATTTTATTTATTTTTATATGGTGCTGAGAATCGAACCCAGTGCCTCACACAT
Source organism: Ictidomys tridecemlineatus (assembly GCF_052094955.1). NCBI lineage: Eukaryota > Metazoa > Chordata > Mammalia > Rodentia > Sciuridae > Ictidomys > Ictidomys tridecemlineatus. Next base: position 28,858,642 of record NC_135477.1, on the reverse strand, counting down.
GCCAGGTGAGCATTCTACCACTGAGCCACAACCCCAGCCTTCGACAGCCATTCTTTACCTTGGCTGAACATTGGAATTTCTTGGGGAGTTAAAAAAAAATCCTGATGTCCTGGCTGTACCCCAAATCAATTAAATCAGATTCTTTGGGAGAGGGGCTCAGGCATCAGCATTGTTCTAAATTTTAATTTTATTTTAGTCAATTGTTTAAATTAAAAAAAAAATGTTTTGGTACCAGGGATTGAACCCAGGGGCACTTAATCACTAAGCCACATTAGCAGCTCTTTTTATTTTGATTCAGGGTCTCGGTAAGATGCTTAGGGCTTCACTAAGTTGCTGAGGCTAACTTTAAACTTGCAATCCTCCTGCCTCAGCCTCCCAAGCAGCTGGGATTTGGGTGTGTACCACCCTTGCTGGCTCTATTTTTCTTTTTGAGGAGGAATTCCCAGGTAAATTGGAATCAAGTAGTTCAAAGGTCATGCTCTGAGGGTTGCTGGTATGATGTTTCTTCACACATTAGCGTCACCTGGGAGCTTTGGGGAAAGCTACCTTGCAGGGTATCTACTTGGGTAAGGTAGGGCAGTGACAGTCTTTGCTGCCCTGAACCATCCTCCTCCTTCCTAGATTATTTGAATCAAAATCTCTTGGGGGTGAGACTTGTGCACCTTCGGCCTTACAACCTGCTCAGATGATTTTATTATGCTGCCAGAAATGAGCACTACTAAGCCCTTGTCTGTGGGCTCATTAGCAGTGCAAGATCTCAAAGTCTACCTTGGATCTCCTGCATCTGAATCTGCATTTTAATGAGATCCTTAGGTTATGTATATATGCATTAAAACTTGGGAAGCATCACATCAGTCCATTTTCTCAAGGAAACTAAGGACTGGAAAGAAGAAGTGACATACCTAAGTTAGACAGCAACAGAAGGGCCTGGGGCCTTGCCATTCTGCTTTTTCACACAACTCTGGTTTTCTTACACATGCGATGGCATCTTCAGTGGGTATAGATAAACTAGATACTGTGTGATTAGAGCGGTGGCAGGGAAGGCTGGAAACCCAGAGGGAGAGTGGGGGGCTTCTTTTCCCTCCTCCCTGCCTTGCACAAAGGGGAGAGCTAGTTGTTCCACCTTTGTCTGCTAAGTGTCACCAAAGGCAGGCAGCCGAAGGCTCTGGTCTCAGTCATTACCTCCAGGCCAGGCACAGGGGGGCCTCAAGGACCACAGGTGCGTGTGAAGCATTACTGTGGAGTTTTGTTCCTCTTTTGGGGGGTGATAGAGCCTCTGTCCCAAGGCTGCCTTAGAATTGGCCTGGGATTAGGAAGGGAGGGGGGAAGGTCCTGATCCTTCCACTCAGCAACCCAGGCAGGTCTGAAGTATTTCACCAAGTATTTATTAGGCTCCTGCCATGTATTAGGCACTGGGGATAGAGGAATGGAATTGTGGTCTCTATTTTTTAGTAGATGATACAGAAAATAGAAAAGGAAGTAGATAAACACATAGTAGCTCAGGTGGTATGAGTATTAGAAGAAGGGGATGGTTCCCAGGTTCCCAGGGGTAAGGTGTCCTGGGAGAGGGGAGTGTGCAGGAGAGGCTGGAGGGAAGTAAGGGACGAGCCCTGGGGTGTGCAGGGAGAGTGCTGCAGCTGCGCACAGGCACAAAGGGCCCAAGATGTTTTCAATAAGCAGGGGATGGGTGCAGAGGATAGCAGGAGTGGGCTCCATGGTGTGGCAGGGTCAGGCTATGAGACCCTGGCAGGCACTGTTAGGACTTCTTGGATTTTACTTGGAGTGATGTGGGAAGACTGGAAGGTGTGGCATGACTCAGTTTTAATAGGAAATTATGGCAGGGGCAGGGCAGGGAGGGACAGTGGTACGGCCAGAGATGGAGATGGCTAAGGCCAAGGAGCACTAGGTCCTTGTAGTCTCAGGACCATAGGCAGTCCTCATTTATAAAATGAGGATGGAAGTAGTACTTTTTTGATAGAATTATTAGGAAGGGTAACTTAGAGTACATAAAACATGCCCAGCTGAACTTGCCTACAATCCCAGGGGCTTAGGAGGCTGAGGAAAATTCAAAGCCAGCCTCAGCAACTTAGTGAAGACATAAGCAACTTAGTAAGACTTTCTCAAAATAAAAAAAATTAAAAAGGGGGGCTGATAATGTGGCCCAGTGGTTAAGCACCTCTGGGTTCAATCCCCAGTATCAAAAAAAAAAAAAAAAAGCTTAGTACACATAAAGTGCTTAATAAAGATTAGCTATCATTATTCCAGATGTGCAGGAGAGGACATCTTCTCAGTTGTCCACTCACCCTGGCTGTGCTGTGCAGGGTGACTTATTAGCTAGGAGGGAATGTCCCCTCCTGGAGAGACTCTCTGGAGGTCTCACCTGATCAGTCTCATGCAGGTGGGCCCCAGAAGACACATGGAGGACCCCTAGAAATTTGGTCCTGAACTCTGACATGACCATCAAAATAGGAAGTGACAAAGTCCCTACAACACTTGGCTGAGCTTCTGCAGAAAGCATCTGCAATATCACAGGAGTCTCTTAATCCTAAGGGAGGCAAACAGCTATTCTTATTCCCATTTTATAGATGAGGAAACTGAAGACTGGCGTAAGAAGTGGTCAGTCAAGGTTGCAAAATTAGTCGATGACCAGGTCTGGACTGGTTGTGGCCTCCTGCCTCCCAGTCCAGGGTTCCTTCTGTTCCACCTGTAGCCTTTCTGTCTTACTGTGTGACTATATGTCATCTCTCCCCCATTTGTGACCCCACCACTGTCATCTGAGCCCTACCTGTTTCTGTCCACACTCCAGGGAGGCTAACCTTGGCTTGGCTTTGTCCTTTTCTCCCTCCAGATTGAGCGACAGCTCTTTGAGGAGACGGTGAAGACTCTCAATGGCTTCTACGCAGAGGCAGAGAAGATTGGGGGAAGCTCCTACCTCGAGGGCTGCCTGGCTTGTGCCACAGCCTACTTCATCTTCCTCTGCATGGAGACCCACTATGAGAAGGTGATGCCTCCCCAGCCTCCCTGTGTCTCCCACCCCACCGGCTTCCCGGCTGCACGGTCACCCTCACTGGCCCCTGTTTTTGCAGGTTCTCAAGAAGATCTCCCGCTACATCCAGGAGCAGAATGAGAAGATCTTTGCGCCTCGAGGCCTCCTGCTCACGGACCCCGTGGAGCGCGGGATGAGGGTTGTATCCTTGCTGGCTCTTCTGTGCCAGGGCACCGAGCTGCTAACTGGGGGTTCCCTGGGGAGGCTTCCAGGAAATGGGAGCTACCCTAGCAGTCTCGCTGGAATCTGCACGGCACTGGTCTTTGGCCCCAATCCACCATAAGTTATTGGGGTGAGTTTCAGGGTCTGCACTTATTGAGCCCATGTAATCAGTGCTTAATAGACACCAGGTGCCACAGTAAGGGCTTTGAAACTATGAATTCATGTAATTCTCTTCACAACACCTTCAGGTAGGCAGTTCTTATTCTCCTTTATCTATCTGGACGATGAAGTTAAATAACTGGCTCAAGGTCGCCCAGCAAGTCAGTATCAGACCCAGGATTTGAGCTCAGGCCCACCCTTAACCATAAGGCTGTTTCAGCTTTCAAGAAATATGTAAATCATCTCATGAATATGCAAACATTCCGCATTTAATTTCCCATAATGGGTCCCATTGTTCCTTATTCACAGGTGAGAAGAACTGGGTCTTGGTGGGAGACTGGGCAAGGGGTGGGCCAGAGTTCTGCTGGTTCTATTTAGAACAGCAGGGGGACAGGTGTGCCCACATTCCTCCCTCCTGCCCCCAGCAACAACAAGAGCAGAATAGTTCATTTTACTTTCAAATGGAGAAGAAAAAGAGGAAAGAAAACAAAACGTCCAGAAACCACACATATAGAGCTTCGTGAGCAATGTTTCTTTCCCCTGAGTCTGTCCCATGTGGCAGGTAGAGTGCTTAGTGGGTACCTACATAGTTAATCTTCACAGTAACCCAAAGGTTCTATTATTATTCCCATTCAACAGACCAATAATTGATCATTAAGGAGAGACTGGCCTAGCTTGTGAGTGGGCGAGGCAGGATTTGAATGCAGCGCACGGAAGTCCTCATATATCTGGCGCAGTTACACCACCTCGGAGCGATAGATACCGCTCTATGAGGGCGGGGGCCCTGCCTGGTGTGATGGGGGCTGTGGACCCTGCTCAGCGCTCAGCGACTCATTTAGCTGAGTGCGTGGACACCCGCAGCTCCAGGCCTGCCCAGCCCCGCTGTCCAGGAAGCGGCGAGAGCTCATGGCCCCTGCGCTTAGCTGGGTTCACACTGGCCCCTGCTCAGCGGCGGGCGGCTCTAGCGCTCCTTAACCCAGGACCGCAGATCGAGATCTCCATCTATGAGGACCGGTGCAGCAGCGGCAGCTCCAGCAGCGGCAGCAGCAGCGGCAGCGGTGGCAGCAGCAGCGCTGGGGGTGGCGGGGCGGGGGCCCGGTGACTGGCCGAGAGTCCCTGCAGGGAGGTGTATGGCCGGAGTGAGGGCCTCGCAGACCTGCGGCGGCTGCGCTACCAGAGCACCCGCTTCTAAGTCTTCTCTGGGTCTACCAAGCTGACCAGGTTGGAAGTGAGAGCGACTGTCCCTGTGTTTCCTGTGAGCGCTCAGCTCAACTCCCAGCCCCTTCCCCGCTGGCAGGATTGGTCCACTTCCTGACCTGGGGAAAGCTGGGGTGGGGAGAACACTGTATGGACAATCCCTCTCTTCCTTGGCTTCTTTCCCAACACCCGGGAGGGAGGCTTAGAGAATTCCCACCCTGCATGATCCTTCACCCCAAAGCCAACATCCACCAGGACTCTCTTCCTCTGCCCCTGCTCCCAGTGCTGTCTTTCAGTGTCAGCTTTTTATTTGAGGCCACTTCAGGGTCCCTGCCTGTCTATGATGCCACTTCTGCCAAATTGGAGATCTGGGGAGATGGGCATCTTGGTGGGGATCTATTCAGCTGCTCCTGACCTCGTCCAGATCTGTGGTTTCCCTGTCTTCCACCCAGAGTTGGAAGCCCATCTGAGCCTTGCCAAAAAGTATCCAGCTTTGAGACTTTCAGGACACCTGTCACTGGTTGAGGGGAATACACTCTGGGCTCTGGAAGGTTCTATGGGGGTCTGGACAAACTTTGTGGAAAGATGTGGCCAGGGAAGTTAGAATTTCCTGAACCAGAGCCAATTTCCAGATTTTAGGACCTGTGTGTGCGCGCGCACGTGTGTGTAAGCATGCACATTTGTGAATATGCACATGCATAAGCAAGCACGTGTGCACCAGTGTATAAATGTAAATGCACCATGTGAGTGGGTGCATACACAGGAGTGTATGTGAGTGTGTGTCTGTGCACATGTGTATAAATGTATTTGAGTGCATATGTGTACCTGAGTACACATGTATAAAGTGTGAATGTGAGTGCATGTGAACACATGTGTAGGCATGGTGTGTGTGTGTGAGTGTACCTGTGTGCATGAGTATGCATAGATGAGTGTGACTAAGTGTGAGCATGTGAGTACTTGTATGAGTGCATGTGTCTGTGTGTGAGAGTGCACTTGTGTTCCCCTCGGCTGCCAGGCTGACTGCCCAGCTCTGCATCCTGCCGTGTTGTGTTACACAATGGTAGATGGTGTGGCTTCTTTCCCATGTCAGTCCTCACCCCTTGTTGGGGGCTGTCAGCCTGGATCTTTCTCCTGGCCTCTCCCCCACCTTCAGACTCTACTGTGCACATTCTAGCAGAAGAGAAGTTAGGGTCCTGGAGAGCAGAGCCAACCTTCCAGTGGCCTTCAGTGTACCTCTCCCAGCCCCCGTGATGAGACAGTGGGGCCACAGATGCTGCATATTCAGCCCACCCAGGTGCCAGGGCTCTTTAAAACCGTGCAGGTCAAACGTTCTTGGACATTCAAAGGAGGTGGCAACTAGCAGGGGCAAAGGTAAATTCTCATTGCAAAGACAGCAGGAATGTCCAGCTATTGGTGCTCTGGCTCCTGAAGTCCAGGGGAGCCAGTAGGAAGGGGGCAGCCTGGCGTCTGGGACCCAGAAGATGGACAGAAAGGGGCTGCCTACCTCACCTGGCAGGAGGTGCTAGAAGTGGACATGAAACACCAGCCACTGCAGGTAGCTTTCTGGAACCAAAGAGGGGCCTGGTTTTCATCTGGAGGTGGGAGCAGCAGAGGGAGCAAACACCTACCCAGAGAGCTGGAGAGAGTGGCCCAGCCCTTGAGGGCTCAGGGAGTCTGGGTCACAGGGAGTCCTGGTGCAAGGAGCTCCCTGGAGAGCTGTAGTGCAGTGGGCTCTGTTGCAGCCCCTGACTCCTGGCCATGGCCGGTGCAGCCCTGGCCCACTGTTGGCTGATCATTGAGTCTGATCATGCACCTCTGGTGGGAGGGTGGGTGGGGCACAGGCCAAACAGTAGCCTTTTGTTTTATTATTTCTTTTTCCAATAAAGGGACTTGCCCAGTTTGAGTCTCATGCTGTCTTATCTGCCCCATGATGATGGGGGCCAGTTCCATATTCTAGGATCATGTGGGGAGGGGCTTGGCTGTCTGAGTCAGCTGGCCTAGCATGTACTTGAGGTAGCAGAACTGACACAGGGCTCGGATGGGCCTGTCTTCTTGAGTTTAGGGTTTAGTGGGGGTGGTCGGCCTGTCAGGCTCTCTAATCTGATCTTTGGGTGAGTCTGCAGTCTTGGGTTGCCAGAACAGGTTCAAACGGAAAGCCAGGCCAAAAGTAATTAGCGAATAAGATACTGACCAATTTTTGAGTTCTTACCCTGGGTTGGGCCCTGTTAGGAGTTGGATCCCATGAGTTACTCAGTACTAAAGAATGGAAAGTAGGTAGGTGTTGGAGCCCAGCAGCTGTGTCTTGGAGTTTATAAAACAAAACACTAATTGAGTACCTACTGTGTGGCCAGGTACTTTGTTAAAACCATATGCTAGGAACTGGAGAGGATTTTAAGGTTACCTGCGTCTTCTCCTAGAAGTGTAATGAGAGGCTGAAAGACTTGCCTCGTCACAAAGCTGGTTGATGATCTTAGAATGGAAGTTTCCTGACCCAGTGGGTAGCAACCAGGTAGGAAGCTGCTTGAAGCTTCAGGAGGCTGGGGTCACACAGGTCTGTAGGCCAGAGAGGGCCTCATCAGACGATGGGGAGGGCAGCTCTGGTCTCTGGGGTGGGCCTCGGGGGTCCCCTCCAGATGGTGCTGTGAACTCCAAGTGATTTTCAGGCTTCTACTCACTGCCCATAAGGAATAGTTTGGTGTTCACCTGAGGCTTGGGCCGGCTGGACTTTTGCCTGTGCTCAAGCCTGGGCTGTGGGGGCTGTCCTCTAACCAGTGTGGAGGTTCATTCTGTAGTGCTTTTTGGGGTAGGATGTTTATTCTCTACCAAGGTCAGACTTGAACCCCAGCCAAGCTGTTTTAGGGAGGAAGTGCTGTAGATGGGTGAGGATTCCAAAGTAGAAAACCCACTCTGAGTGCTAATCTGGCAGAGAGTTCTTTGACCTTCCCGCTTTCAAATATCGGCAATAATGATAATGATAACAAACAAAAGTATCTAACATTTATTTGACAGCCTCATCTGGGCCAAGGTACGAGGCTAGGACTCTATATAGTTCATCATTGAATCATCACAACAACCCTCTATGGTGTGGGTTATTATTATTCCCAGATGAGGAGACTGAGGTCATAGAAGTTAAATTGCCCAGAGCCACATAACTAGGAAGTGGCAGAGCTTGACTTTGAACCTAGACAGTCTGATTTCAAACTGTGGGGAAGTGGATCAATACATCTAGCTTCAAAGGCCTCTGCAGGCATCATCAGGTTGGGATCTGGTAGATTCCCAGGAAAGGACCTGAGCTTTGGGCTCCAAGTTGGGGCTAGTCCCTCCTTGCACAGGGCATTGCAGGAGTGTGGGTGGGGTGTGCTCATGATTTCTGGGACCAACAGGGACATCCTGGTAAAGGTCAATGGAAAGACCCGATTCTGCAGACCTGTGGGGATGTGGCTTCTCTTGGCTGGCTCAGTTATGGGGACAGAGACTTGGGTCTGATTGTAGCCTTGTGTTTCTTGCATCCCTCTTGCTGGCCAGGGACAGGCCCTAAAAGGATCAATGAAGCAGAAGAACTGTGATCTTGCCTCAGCCAAATTGTGCTCCCCTTCCCTGTCCCCTGCTGTCCCTTCCCAAGAGCACATCCCACCTGGCGTGCCCCAAGCAGTTTTTACTGCACCTTTCTCTCTTCACTGGGTCAGCTTCCTCCCTTGGCCAAAGGCAGGTGTGTGTGAAGACAGGGAGGGCTTGCAGAAGCTCCAGTGCCGCCCAGTGGCGGAATCATGTGCTGCACCTGGGAGTCAAAAGCAGTGGCCCGCAGACCCACTTGGCTCCTGTGAAACTTCCCTAACAGCCCCCAAACCAGCAGCTGCTGCCACCTGTAAGAAGTTTTCTGTAGTTTCTGGAGGTGCAGGGTGAGGGTGGAGTCCACCAGTGGCCACTCTTCCAACATGGGGCCAGTGCTGTGCTGACTTCTGGGCACCCACTGGTCTGGGTACTCCTCTCCCTGTCCATATCTTTGAAAGGACTCCAAGTGAGAAGGGTCTGGGCAGGAGGCACCCTCACTGGGGTTTGGCCTTGCTATTTGTCTAAGGATTAGACAAAACAAATACCACTCCAAGTCACTCCAGAGTGTGTGCTGTGGCTTCGTGGCAGACGGTGGAGACTCCTAGAATCCGTTTCCTTGATTGTAAGGCAGGGTACTGACACTTTACAGGATTGTCTAGACCTGCATTTTCAACCTTGAATGAAATGGGTATCACCTGAAGCATGACCAACAGCCGAAGCTTGGTCCTACCTCTTGAGACTCTGTTTTAATTGTTTTGGGCACACAGAGCCGGTCATCAGGATTTTAAAACCTCCCCAGGGATTCTAATGTGAAGGCAAGGTCAAGAACCCCTCATTTCATCAGCATCAAGAACCTATAGGCCTTCCAAGGGTCTCCGAAAATGTCTGAAACTTGAATAAAAAATTTACCAGTTCCTCAAAAGCAACCAGATATAGGATGAGCACAAACTGTTTGATCCCACATAAAGCAAACTGCATCAAACTTATCTGTTCGTGGCTCCTCTGGCAAAAGTGGTGAATGGAAGGGACCTGGGGACTCCTGATGTTCTGCTTCTTGGCCAGAATACTCATAAACCAACAAAAATCCATTGTGCTATACACTTAAGATCTATGTATTTTTCTGTACGTGTGATAAATTTCAATAAAATTTACAAGAAGTGTATTGGCTTCAAAATAGGAAAAGAAAGCACAAAATTGAAATTACCATTTTATTAAAGATCTACAAATATAATGCATTATGTCAAATGAGACAGCTGTGATTCAACTTGATGTGTGTACATACATATATGTGTATGCACATCTCTGTGTATTTGATATTTACTCTGGGTTGTGGATGTATACAAGAGTGTTTGATATGGTGAGGGTTGGGAGAGTGGGATCCAAAAGAGAAGGTCCATGGTGCCTAAGAATCTTAAAAACATCTGAGTTTATACCAGGAGTTCCTAACCTTGACGCCCCCCACCACCCTGCATTTGTGTGCATAATCTGCACTTTAACTTGGGGAAAGAATCCATAGCTCTCAGCAGATTCCCCAGAGGGTATATGACCAGCTCCTAAAAGGTTAAGAACAACTGGTTTTGCAAAGTCAGTGAGAAACTGGCTGCAAACGTGCCTGGCATCACATAGGTGCTTGGTAATGTCAGTTGCTTTCCTTGCTTTCAAGGCCCAGCCTTCAGGGGTTTCCACATGACCCTTCTCAGGTGACTTCTAGGAGGATTTATTCTCCTGGCAGTACCAAGGGCAGACTGTGCCAAGCTCACAGCTCTAATTCCAAGAGGCCATTCAGAAGGCCTGTCATTTGGTATCCGCAGGATGCAGAACTTAGTGCATAACATCCAGGGCTGCGCTGGGGCTTTTGGTTTTGGATCAGAGAGGATGGAGGAGAAGGAAATGTGTGAAGGGAATCAGAGGGCTGCACCAGCTGGGGGACCCCCACAGATTCCTTTACTTCCCTGAATCTCAGCTTTGTCATTTGTAAAACAAGAGCATTATGAACATGCATCTTTGTAAATGATAATCTGCTGCTCAATGTAAGATATTATTGTTATTGCAGAAGTGACACCAGGACCTCATTATACAATGGCCTAATGATACCGATTTTATAGCAGGTTTCTGATTCTTGCATAGAATAAACAGATAATTTATCTAAGCGTTCACTGATTTCCTAATATAAGCCAGGAACACTCATGTACATTATTATTCCATTTGGTTTCTCTAGCACTCTGGTGGGTGGTTATACTTGAAATCTGATTTTATAGAGGAGGAAACATGTTCCAGGTTGTTAGGTAGCTTGACAAGGGCCCACAGCTGGCAAGTGTCAGAGCAAAGACTTGAACCTAAGTCCCTGACTCCAAATCCAGCTCCGCTCTGCCACTCCATGTCACAGTCAGATACAAGGCGCCGTTCTACCTGGATTGACTCAAAGACAGATTCCAGACCCACAGTGAAACACGTGGGCAAACGCAGACACAGAAAAATTAGTTTTGCAGGGGTATGGATGTGCTCGTTATTTTGGAGTAATTCAAGTTATCGATTTCTGTAATGGAAAAGTGATTGGAGACCGGCTACCACCTGAGAGCAGTGCTGAGCGAGGCCCCAGGCAGGAGGAAATGTTGTGCGTAGCTTACAAGGCTTCCAATATGGTGAGGGTCCTTCTCCTTGCTGTCCCCAATTAATTGGTAATTAATTGAGGGCAACTGAGGGTGGGGATCTTCTCCTACTCATTTCTACATCCTCCTTCCCCTGCCCTACGTGCCTGTCACGGGGCCTGCCTCACCTTGGCAGGTGAATAGGGGATGCAGCCATCCCAGGCTGCCTGGAAGAGGGAGAATATGCAGTGGTGTAATCCGCAGGCCCCGGAGGCAACCTGCCTCAGCAACAGCGCAGGCTAATGCAGACATGCAGCAGTCACTGAGTGATGCAATTGAACTGCAAGTAGTCCTGGCGTAAGTCAAACAAAGGGTGCAGGTAGTGACCCCAGACCATCCCCTGCACTGGGAAGCAGCTCTCGGGAACACTGCTCTGGCTGCGTTCTTGTGGCTCTGCTCATGACCTCCGGGGAGGGGAAGGAGGTGCACAATCCCTACCCCCCTCAGCCTCTGCCCGTACATCCTGCACACCATGGTTTGAGGAGGGTAAAATCTTTTTTGAGGGTTACTTTTCCAGGAAGTCTGGACTGGGGGCCCTAGAGGGTGAAGTACCTTGAATGGGCGAGTGGACTGACAGATGGACGGACGGATGGATGGATGGATGGATGGATGGATGGATGGATGGATGGATAAGTGGGTGCAGGGAGATGACTGACGGATCAGAGATGAGTGAGAGGGCTGCCTGGCTTGAGATGGATGCTTGAGGACCCTGGAGAGGCAGGTGAATGGATGGGTTCCGATCGGCCCTGTGCTCCCCTGTGCAGATCTAAATGCAGGGCTGGACTCTTCAAAGGGAAGATGCTGTGCTCACCCGGTCCTCAAATGAACTCTGCATTTGTAACTCTGAGTGATGGATGTGTCTTGTTGGGAAGGATTCTTATAGGTCTAATATCACCCCAGTTAATGACTTATAGATTGTTGTAAAATCAGGTGCGGCTAGAAGTGAAACCAGGAGGTTGAAGGGCCGGGAACAGATTTGATAATAATCCATGCATTTCATCAGTCCAGGCTTCTTACATGTTTTATGTTTTTCGCTCCGTCCATCAGTCCTGAGTGCCTTACATGTTTTATGTGGAGGGAGCTTTGCCATCATTCCTCCACATTGGTATTACTGCTTCCATCTTGCAGATGAAGAAACTGAGGCTTAAAGAGGAAATAACTAGCTTCCTGCAACTTTGGGGTGCAAGGTGGAGTGTCTGGGATTCAAAAACTGGAGTCTTTGATCCCCAAGTCTCAGGGTGAAGAGAAAATTTTAAGATGGAAGGAGGGGAGGAGGGAGAGCCGGGAGAGTTTTGCACCCGGTCTCTAAAGACAGTGCGGCTTCTCAGCACGTGAGACTCTGCAGTGGGCTGAGGCAATGAGGGTGCTCTGGACACAGCCCCAAGGCCTCTTATAGCTCCTCTGTGCATCTGCCTTCCAGGGCTGTAAATCTTGAGCCTGAGCCTGCAGCTGCAGAGAGGGTGTACATTTGATTTATCTTCCCCCATTTGGCCTAAATGTGTCCCTCTTCCACCGTCCCATGAGGAACTGGGGAGCTAAGGTGTGTGTTTCTCACTTGGAGGAGCTCCTCAGAGGGAGGAAATTAGCCCTTTGATTGGGAGGTTGCATTACATGATTCTGAGGGTGGAATCCTACATGGCCGCTCCAGGCCTGGCTGTGCAGAGGAGCTACCTTTATGGGAATTGCTCTGGCCCCCGTCTGCTTTCCTCCTGGCAGCCTGGCTGGGGATATGGGGTTCCAGGTGGGATTCATTGGGAAGGGGTGACACAGTCTCCTTCAGTCCCACCCTCATCCCCATCTACTGCCCCTGACTCTCCTTGTCAGCTGTCTGTCATTCAGAGCTTTGGTCCCAGCTGTGCCAGGGCCCAAGCATGGCCCTTCTGGTCACTTGGTAGACAGGGATCTGGGCTCAGTTTCCATGTCAACAAGACAGGAAGAACCAGCACTGTGCCTCTTATTCCTGAAATTGTGTATGCACTTGAGCTTCTGAAATACTTGGGGCTTTTTGGAGAAGGCGACTGTGAATGGCCTGTGGCTGAGCTCTTGGGAGAGCAGAAGGCAGCGTGAGCCAGGAGGACGCCTGGAGAAGGAGGCAGAGTCTGTGGTCTTAGGGAAAGTCACAGGGCCTTTTTGCATCTCAATTTTCCCACATGAAAGGATGGGGCTCTATTAGATGACTTCCCAGGTGCCTCTATACTTAATGCTTAAGTTCTAGGGTGAGGGCTGAATCCCAAGCCAGTTCATTAGTTTCTGGTGACCTTTGCTCTGTATGGTTGGTCAATTCCATGCCCACCTGCTCCATTGACCTTATTTTATGACTATTCTCTGGAGATGACATACATGACCACTAAGCTGAACATGGCACAGCCTAGGCCCAGGAAGGTTGGCTCTGCCCCTTTATGACGGTTTGCAGTCCTGCGTTCTTGTTCCTGCTAACCTGTCAACATCCTGGGAGTGGCCAGGCTCCTTCACATCTTTTCACTACCCCGGGGTACCCAGCAGCATATGCTGTAAAGCACAGGGGCTATGGCACTGCATAGGTGATGGAGCTCAATCCGGAACTTTGCTACTTAATTATGTCAAGTTCATATAGTAACTATGAGGTATCCAAGTTAAGGTTAACAGTCAAATGTAATAAATAACTCTGTGAGGCTTTGTCCCTTCTTTACAGATGAGCAACTGAGGTTCAAGGACCCCTCACCTTCAGTAAGTCTTTACCCAAAGGCCACTTTCCCAGGTAGGCCCTCCCTGGCCCACCCTATTTAAAATGACAGTGTGCCCCCCATCATGCCACTCCCAAATCACCTTGTTGCTGTTTCTCTCCCCTGCTGCCCACAGCCCTTAGAGTCTTCTAACATGCCATCCAATTTACTCCTTATGTTTATTACTTAGTCCCTGGTATACGCTACCAGTGCAGGAATCTTTGTTAGCATTGCTCACAGGTGTACATCCCAAGCCACTAGAACAACACCCAGCACATAGTAAGTGCCCAATCAATGCATGTTGCGTGAACATCTGGTTAAGTAACTTCCCCAGGTGTCAATTATCAGGAGATTGTGCAGTAGGAGGCTTAAGAGCCAGGCGGTAGAGCTAGACAGTTTGGGATTTGAATTATAGTATTTGTCACTCTAGCTAGCTGTGACCTTGGGTAACTTATTCTTCCTGAGCCTCAGTTTCTTTGGTAATAAAATAGATGAATAACATTTGTCTTGCAGGATGGGTGGAGGATTAATGGAGACACATATGTAAAGTTCTTGGCATATGGTGGGCATTCCGTAAATGTTAGCTCCTTTCCCTGAGGATATTTTTTTCTCTTCCTGCTTCTCGTTTTCCCTCTGATGGCCTAACCCTTTGACCACTTCACTGTTCAACAGCAGCTCCTTAAGAGGACGGAGCTGCTGAAGGCGGGGTTGGCATTATCTGTGGTGTGAACCAGCCCAAGCTCTCTTGCCCTCCTTCTTTGTCCTTCCAGGATGTGCCTGTTGCCAAGGAGACGCAACATCAGCCCTTGGCAGGTTCCTGGCCCCTGGCTGGGGTTCTGGCCACACACGGAAGGAGCTAGACTTTGAGGATGGGTGATCATGTGGGGCGGGGGGAGGAGAGAGCAGGAACTCAGCTTGCTTCCTGGGCTGGGAGTCTGGGTGGGGGGCATCCGTTTGGAATCTGCTGGAAAAGCTCAGCTGGCTCCCTAAGAAAGTGAAGTGGGCTGAGGTCCACGACACCAGTCCGGGTGTGATTCCCAGACCCTGGGAGGGGGCCATAGCAGCCAGAGTGACTCATAATCAGACTCCTGGCCCTCAGAATGGCACCTTCCCAGAGCAGGGCTGGCCACTGTGTAGACAAATCCTGGAAGAGGCCTGGCGGATGATTTCACCATTTTGCACCAGAGAAGGCCAGCCAAACTCCCCTCTGCGAGGGTCCTCACGGCCATCTCTTTTGGACGAGACTGAGGGAGGACTGCCTCAGGTACCTGACCCTCTGGGGACTCCATTTCCTCCCTTCCCACCCCAGCCAGTGACCTTGCAGCTTGAGAGATTGTGGCATTTCTGTAAAGCAGTTACCCACCTGGAGGAAGGGGGCTGGAGTGGTAGTTAAGAGCACAGGCAGAGAAGCCAGACTGCCTGAGACCCAGTCCCGCCTTTGTGTATTCCAGCCGCGTGACCCCGACAAACCACTTAGCTTATCTGTGAAACTGGGTAATTATAGCACTTTCCTTTTGGGACCATGGTGAGGCTTAAGCTTGTTGATTCTTGCAGAGTTTAGATCTGACCCAGACCTGCCACTCACTCGCTGCAGACTACTCCTGTCTTCTTCAGGGGTACATTCCTGAGCAGAGGCTGAATTCTTGGACAGATGAAAATGGTATTATTATTATTTGGCCTTTCTTGACAAATGGAGTCTGGCAATCCGGCCCACCTTCTGCTCGGCAGGAGTGGGTTTCCACTTCTCCATCTGTATCATCCCTGCTGGGCCCATTTCATTACTCGCCTGCCCCTGAGGGTCTTTGTTGTTTTTGTTACATCTTCACATCCAGCATAAGCCAACAAGGGTGTCAGGAACCCGAGTGGGGCTATGAGATAGAGAAAAGACAGACCTGTCTGTGCTCAGAAGGGGGCAGCAAGGGTTCATTCGCTGCTGCCACCGCAGGTCTCAGAGGAAGATGAATTAGAATAAGAGGGGGATGGGTATGCTGGGCCTGGCTAGCCTGCTTTGCACTCACATGTCTGTGGCTAGAAAATACAGGTAAGCGAATACCCTGGACTTGAGCCACCTGGCTCAGAAATCCTGGACCCCCGTCCACTGCGCAGTTCCCGTTTTGGGGGCCCAAATGTTGAACTATTTTCTGTATCTTTTCGTCTCATATTTTTCCTAACACAAGCATCTTGGGGACAGGAGGCTTGACTTCCTCAACGGAGGGAACTTGTCACATTCCTTATGGAGGGACCAAGCACTGGCCACACAGGAGGTTCTCAGGAAATGCTTGCTAAGTAAATATATGGATGGATGAATGGATGGATGGAACCAAGAATTTAGCTAAACTTTTCAGAAAGCCCTTTGTTATCCCCCTCTGGTCCCTGCACTTGGTAGTGTGGGGGCAGAAATCAGGTTACCTTTGCTCACCGTTATATGTCTAGAGCCCAGGTCAGTCCTGGGCCCTTGGCAAGTGTCCAATCTATATCTGCTAAATGAACGAACGAATGAATGAAATGGAATGAAAAGCCTTTTTGCCCCGGAGCGTGGTCACTGTAGTTGTGCTCCTAACAGTTGGGAGCCTTGAATTCCTCTTTGTAACTCCTCTCTGACTCCACCCACTGAACAGAGTGAAATGACCCAGATAGACCCCGTCACACAGGAGTTCAACGCCTTCTCTGAAGCTGTCATCCTGAAGCTTCTGGTGTCCTTGGCAGACCATCTCCCCCATTGTCTTGTCCCTTCCTTCTTGTGAGGCCAGTCCATGGGCCCAGTTATCTTGTCATTTACAACTGCATTTGGAGTCATCCCTCTGTGGGTTTTGGGTTTTGCTTATCTCACTATCTGAGATCCACTTGTTTAGTTCTAAAAAGGCAACAGCTTCCCGAATGACTGGGGATAGTCTCAGCAGTGACAGCTGCCCCTTACTCTTCTGATAAGACACCATGGTGGGAAAGGGCTCCAGCCCTGGCTTGGGACCTGTTGGCTCTGTGACCTTGGGCAGAGTGACCTTGATCACTTCATCTCTCTGAGCCTCATCTCTGAGGCCCTTTCAGATCTTTAATTTTATGTCATTACACAGGAATGAGTTTTCCAGAAGTAGAGCGATTTTTAAGTTGGTCTATGCTTCTCAAGGAAATTGTAGCTGTTTTCATTTTAAAACTTTTCATTTAAGCTCCTGTTCTGAGTGTAAAAACAGCACTAGCTACAAGGAACTCATATTTTGTGATTTATTGGGAGTATTATTATGATATCAGAAAAAGGTAGTTTTTTTGTTAAATATGTTTTTAAAAGGCTTGCTGCATTCTTAAGTGTGATTTTATTATATCTTGGAGCAACTTTTTTTTCCCCCATGAAGAACAGATCTGTGATTTATAATGCGCCTTCACTACCCGCGGCTGGCTGTGAACATATTCTGTAGTGTTACATCATCCCTAAAGGCTGCTCTGGCTATAGGAGCTTCCAGATTTCTAAGCACATTGCAAAGATTGAATTGCGAGGTTCTTTCTAGAAATGAGGATAACCTGAGACTAGCCAGACCCACATCCAGGCACATATGGAAGAATCTTAAAAAGGAAAGGGCCTTTGAGGATATACCAGCCCAATTCTATTGTCATTTAGATTAGGGAAATGGAGACCCAGAGTGGAGGAGTGACCTCCCCCAGGTAAATGGCGAAGAGTGTTCCCTTACTGTCTGCCAATTGCTCATCTCTTATCTCTCAGTTTGATCCAAACCCTGTTCCCCCGCCCCCCAAAATGAACATTTTTGTATATACCCAAACCACTGCTCATGCCTGGGGTGGTGCTTTCCCTGTATTATGACCTGTTTTCTAAGCACCTTCTGGTGGAAGGGCTGCTGCTACAACCAGCATCTGGCCCAGACACATTTTGCCCCCACTAGCTAGGTGGTGATATGTAGCAGAGACTTTATTGGCATAGTTTCCCCAGAAAAGAGGCTAGAATACTTAAGAAGTTCAAATTTTAACATTTTTATCCAGAGTCCCAAAGGCTCACCCTTTTTCCCTCCCCTAATCACTATGGACTCTAATAAGGCTTTTCTGCCACAGGAAGTCAGGGTGCACAAAGCAGAAACAGCAGAAGCTGGACCAGCAGGTACATGATACATTACCGAATCAACTGAGCAAGCAACCACGTGGGAGCCATCTTTGTTAGGGGCAAAATAAGAAGTTCACGAGAACACAGGAAAGACAGGACTATCTTGATTCTTCTGAAGGAGTGAGGGAGGCTGGATGGGGTACAGGGGAGACTTTCTTTTTCTGTTTTCTCAGAAAACATGCAAAGAAAGACTTCACAAACAACTACGGTTGCAACAGTATCTCCCAAACTTCCCTTTTCAAAGATGGCCACCCTGCTGTCCACTTAGAGGGAGCACATGGCAGAATCTATTGGGTATGGAAAGAGACAGGCAGCAGGAGAGAGATTTAGTTTTCCACAAAGGTTGTTAGTTTTGTATTGTTTTTTTTTTCCTTTATTGATGGAGTTTAAAGTGCATATAACTGAAGGCAAAGTCCAAGGCCTAGAGAAAGATATGAGGCCTGAGATAGAGGCTCAGAGATTCTAAAGGCAGCCGAAGAAGAATACCCACCTAAAAAGGCCACTTGAGCTGCAAAAAGGACAGGGAAGGGAAGTAGAGAATGGGGAAGAGAGAAAGGAGAGAGGGATAGGATTGGGGTGAAGGAAAGAGTTTGGGAGGAAGAAGACAAACATGGGTTCAGAAATTTAGAAAAAGATGACTCATAGGAGTTAGTTTATATCCCAGCTATGAAAATATGGGCTGACCTCTAGGTAGGAATGCTTGTTTTAGGAGATGTGAGAAGAATGATAGCCTAAGGCCAGGACAGCACCCCTGGGGCCCTGTAGGTGGGGGTTAGTAGTAATGGGGCCTCTCCAAGCTCCTGCCATGATTTTCCCTGGAGACTCAATGGTAGACTAAGGAGACTGTCTATATTCAGGAGAAGGCAGGGCTGAGGACCTTGATCTGCGGCCCACCCAGAGCTTCCCAGTGAAAGACAACTTTGATTTACTACTAGACTGTGGCTGGGGGCCCACTCACCCACACAGGCTGTGCCATCTTCATTAGGCTCAAAGCCCCGACTGCATCTCTTGTTGGTTCGGCATCTGTAGCTTCCGTAGGTGTTGACACACACTGGCTTGTCTCGAGGGCACACAAATGGGAACTGGATGCATTCATTGGTATCTGCAAGGTGAGGGTAGCCACTCACCAGGGAGGTGTGGGGCAGTGGGTCCTAGCTCAGGCTGTGTGCCCACCCACTCACTCTGTGACCTTGGGCATGTCCCTTCTTGATGGGCCTCCATTTCCTTTCTTCAGTTCCCTTGGCTGGCTCCTCTCTACTTGACTTCTACATGGTAGGGTGGCACTCAGGCTTGGTCCTGGGTCTTCTTTTCTATCCACCACAGTTTCTCTAGGTGATCTCCTTGCATATGGATGACTGCAAACTTTCTGTCTCTAGCCATAACCTCTCCTTTGAGCTCCAGACTCATGAATCCACTCACCAATGACCTACTTGACAGTTCCACCTGGATATCTAAACACACCTCAAGCTTAATATGTCCAAAATGGAACTTTAGATTTCCCTCAGCCCTTAAACCTCTCCTTCCCCCGTTCCCATCTTCCTTAGCTCAATCAATGCTACCAACATCTACTCAACTGCTCCAGATTGCGATCCCCCAATCCTCCCTTTTCTTCACCCCCATACACAATCCCACAGCAGGTCCTTTCCATTCTGCCCCCACAGTGCACCTCTTGCCTGTCCACCTTCCTCACTCCTCTGCCACCACCCTATTCCCAGGCCCCATGATCTCTTGCCTGGAGTTCTGCAGTTGGCGCCTTACTGGCCTCCTGGCTTCCACTCTTCCCTCCAATCCAATCTGCAACTCAGCAGCCAGAGTGATCTTTTAAAAATGTGAATCACATCAGGTCACTCTCCTGCTTAACTTCCAAGGGCCCTAAGAACAAAATCCAGCCTTCTTCCCAGAGCCTGAAGCCCCTCCTTGACCTGGTGCTGCCTCCTCCATGTCATCTCAGGCACATGGGCCTCCTGCCTGCCCCTCGGGCACAGCAAGCCTTTTCCTACCTTGGGCTCTTCACCCCTGCCCTCTCCTCTGCCAGGAGAGCTTCCCACTCGGCTCATCCTGAGGCTGTATTCTTCTCATCCTTGGGGGCTCAGCATAAAAGAATCCTATCCAGTATCCCTCCCTGCCTACTCTGTTCAGAACAGTTTCCAGAGAGCATCTTGTTTACAGGTTCTTAAACCATCTTGCCTAGCTGTGTGATCCCACGGTTGGGGTCAGTCTTCCTCCACCAGAAGGAGCACCTCTCAGAGCAGGCACTTGGGCTGCACCCTGAGGGCCCAACATGGTGCTTGGTACCATGCAGGAGGCATATCAATGGATGATGAAAAGATGGAGGGGGCTGGTTTGGTGATCTGGAAGGGTCCTTCCAGCATGCAGAGAAGACCGTTTTCCATACACCTGCACTGTCTGTTTAGCATGAGGCCAGGGTGGGGACATGGGGAGTGTGGGGGAGTCGCATCCTCCTCAACCACCCTGAGCCTCCCTGCTCTTATGCTTCTGCATTTTGAGGTGCTTTGCCCAGACAGGGCTCTTCTCTGGAACATTGCCTCTCTGTGTCAGTCCAACTCCTTATCATCCCTCAGGTCCTAGCTCAGTCCTTGCTTTCTCAAGGTGGCCTTCTAGGACCCTCTCCAGATGGTTGAGGGCCACCCTTGGTACTCTCAAGCCCCTGCCCCATTCCAGTCCTGATCCCATGTGTGGCCATTGATTGTTCACTGTGGGTCTGTCTCTTGGTTATGGAGAGGATGGGGCTATCTGTCTAATTGACTTGTGTACCTCTGCAGCAAATGCATTAGCCTGAAGCTAATGTGCGGCTTTAGAGTCGACTTGGGTCTAAGGAAGGAGGAATCCTTGGCTTGACCCCTTGTTACTGGTCACTAGGATGGAAGACGCCAGGTTGAAGGTCTTGTGGACACTGAGCCTCTAGGCTGCTCCCCTCCTATTCTCGGCTCTTGGGAGATTTTCAGAAGGTCACTGGATTTTTATGGCACTACCATCTAGTACTACCAGTCCCCTAGTACCGCACCAGTATGTAATCTCCCATCTGCTCTGTGACTTCACACCCTGCTTTGCCTGGATGCTCCCAACAATGGCCAACCTTGCCTGTCAGACCCTACCGGCTGCTTCCCTGGCTGCCATGGCATGTGGCTCTTCTACCTGCACCAGGACAGAGCTCGCCCACCAGAGTCTCCACTGTCTTTATGCTGGCTCCCAGGATCCTCTATATTCATGGCATGAGACACTGCCAGTTCCCGGAACTGCAGTGAGTCAGTCTGTCGGTCACTCCCACCTTGGTGAGTCATATGGCGGTTGTCTTGGCATCTGGAGTCCCAGGGAACAACACCTTCCTCTCCCTGCCTTTCCACCCTCGGTCTACACCCTGGATATCGCCACTGGTCAGGCCAACATTTCCCAGGGAGTGCCCATCCCCTGGGGCCCGCAGACAACTCACCCATGCAATGGCCATTTTCCTGCTGGGAGAATCCCTGGCCGCACTGTAAGGTGGGCAGAAGCAGAGACAAGAGTGAGTTGAGACTGTCCCATCTCAGGCCTCCTCCTAGTCCCAGCCACCGAGAAGCTGTTACTGTGACTCCAGCATGAGGGGTGTTCTCAGTCCTAAGGCCTGGGTGGAGGCCCCTCCCTTCTAGGACCCTTTGCCTTGCTCTGAGAATAGGAGATGGCATAGTGTGCGGGGGGCAAGAATGAACATAATTCAAACTCCTGCTCATTTCCCTTCACATGGGTTCTGCATACCTGATCTGGACCAGAGATTGGTCCACAGGTGTTCCTTAAAGAGGCTCTGTACAGGGTCTGAGCCCCACCCTTAGGGCAAAAGGAGGTCTCATAAGATACTTGGAAAGAACCAGGAGGGCCGCAGGGCACCTACAGGTCAATTTTTAACCCTGCTCACAACTGGTTGTAGGGCCTCAGTGGGCCTTGGGTTCCCTTTCTTGGTCTCAGTTTTCTCCTCTGTAAAATGGATACAAAACACTTGCTCTGACAATTCTCTAGGATTTCTGAGAAGCAGAAGAGAATGTGATAGTGTTGTGCAGACTACAAATGGAGGGATCACTCTGAAGCCCGCCATTATCCTAGAGGCCAATGCTACAGCCCATGAGATTGTGGGTGGCGTCTGCTTTTCTAGATATGAGGTTCAGATGCCTTGGCCCACCTCAAGTGGGGCTGGGTCCTGAAGCTTGTCCTCATCCCGGGGGTAAAGGATCTCCAGCACTGAGTTCATCTTCTCACTGGCCACGCTCTGGCTCACCATCTTGCCATCTGGCCACGTCACTTCCACACTGCTGGCTTCATCCCTCCCTGTGGGAGGAAGGACAGCGGTCAGCAGCAGAGGGGAGAGGGGCTCTCAGCCAAAGCACTGGCAGTAATGGATTCCGTCATGTAATAAAGGCATTAACGGAGTCCTCTTCTACGGGCCAGGGAAATGAACGAGACAGATTTGAGGTGCCTCCTCTTTAGACCAACACTGTACAACAGAACTTCCTGCCCTGATGGAAATCTTCTGTGGCCATCTGTGGCTGTTGAGCTCTCAAAGTGGGACTAGTGGGACTGAGGAAGTGAATTTTAGATTTTATTTAATTTTAAACAAATTTACATCTAAATAAAATACATGATTAAATAAAATACATGATTGATTTAAAAATACATTTAAATAAATACATTCACACATGGCTGATGGTTGCCATACTGGATAGCACAGCTGTAAAATTTACATTCTAACCACAAGTCAAGTAGCATGAAGCTGGATTTGGGGAGGTGGAAGGCCTGGTGGTCAGCGACTTGACTCTGGCATCTGGACTCCAAATCCTGGCTCTCCTACTTACCCTGGTGTGTTGGACAGAACATGGTGGGGAACAGGATCCTGGTACCCCTGGGGACAAACCCCAGCTCTGCAGCCAAGTCACTGTGGACTCCTGGGCATCCCTCCTCCATATCTATTTATGGAGCTCTGGTAGAGGGCAGACCCTCTTTTGTCACTGAATGTCCCTGCTGTCAGGGGGCTTCCACTCTTCATTTGGGACAGAGGCCAAACACATGAACAAACAATCATGCCAGATATCAACAAGCTCGGTGAAGAAGGCTGAGCAACAGGGTAAAGAGGACCTGGAGGCTGGTTGGGGCTCTTCGGGGATAGCCTCTTGGGGAGGAAGTATTTGAGCTGAGCTCTAAATAAAGACCTGGAAAAGATGGGGTGGAGGGCACTGGAGAAAGACCATTCTACAGGGCTGAGATGTTTACAGGAGGTGGCGGTGAAGCTCAGACAACATTCACGGTGAATCCATCTGCACACATCCCTAAAGCAATGTGCTACATCATTGGCAGAAAGCAGGTGGGAAAGATTTGTCAGGTGTTTAGGCTTGTCAAAGACTGCCCTGGCTCCCTGCATAAGGAACCAGGCTGGTCCCTGTGGCAAGGTCAGGCTAATGGTGATGGATTGGGGAGGGCAGGGGGGCTGGGCCTCACCTCCAGGGAGGGGATGAGCTCCTGGACCACCACCTGCACAGGAGATGGTGCTCAGCACACATAGGAGCACTGAACACCCACCAGGGGCTGACCAGATGTGGACACATGCTCTGGAGAGCACTGGGGACCCTCAAATCTATGTAGTCCCTTAAGCATCATTCCTGGGCTGAATAAATGGCACATCACCCATAGGAGTGCACGCCTATTTTTCTCCTAATGCATGTAGATACTGTCAGGAAATAAATGACACTGGAAAGTGCTGTTGGATTCATACTGGCTTTTGGTCCTTACCATCCACCAATGGATGTGACAATGACAGTTACTATGGGGGTGGAGGGTTGTCTGTGAGGTATTTAGATGCATAAAAGAGATTCTCGTATTTTAGCAAAGGGGCCTAGAAACCTCATGCAGACTGAGAAGGATCTAATGAAGGGTGCAGAGGTCTGCTGAGGGGCGGGGGCCAGGTCAGTATCATGGAGGGGAGCACCCAGCTACCTCTTTCTGTCCTGTGGGGGACATACCAGCCACATCATCCGGCTCCCCGGTCCTCCCTCGTGGGTGTCCCTCCCACCCTGCTTCCTCCAACCTTCAGAGAAGTCTCCCTATGTTGCTATGTCTGCAGGGAGTGAGGCGGAACCAGGTGCCGCAACCTGGAGAGTCCCAAGTCCTGGAGGGGAGGGCAGCCCTGTCCTTATGGACACCGCAGGCAGCGTCATGGGGACAGTCCTGTACTCAGTTATTTTTCTTGCCACAGAGCCCAGCTCCTCCTGAGCCCAACCACCCTGGTTCTGGGTTTGAATTATCTGGCCAGAAAGTGCTCTGCCTCCCCCGCCTATAACTTCTCCTGGGGAGGGGTGGGAAAGGGGCTGAGGAGTGCCAACTACAGGTTTTAATTTTTCTGTTTTTGAAGCAGACTCTTGAGGTGCAAGAGATTTGGCATTTTTAGGGTGCACAGTGCCCAAATTAACTGGCACATGTAAAAACTATACATTTCCCATTAAAAAAAAAAAAAAAGGAGACAAAGGAGAGCAAATGTTTCTCACCTAAGCCAACAGAACAGCGACAGGAATACATTTTCCAGCCTGCCTGAAGTGCCACAAATAACTCAAAAGAGCCGCCGAATATTCATAGACCATCACAAATTTACAGCCTGCACTTGCGGTGCCTGGCGCAGTCCAGCCCTCCCTCTCCAGACCCAGGAGGGGCTGGGGCTGTGGCAAGCCGGCCTGCAAGGCACAGCCGCTGACTAGCCTGTGGATTTGGGCCACCTCTCTGGGACTCAGCCCTGTCCGTATGAGGGGTGTGCCATTCCAGCACCCCAACACTGCCAGAAGCATGGACTTCTTCCCTGGAATATAAACTCTGCCCGCTGATTCATCAGCGTCCTCACCACCAGTCCCCAGCCAGCAGTCACCCTGCAGCCCCCAAAGGGCTTCCCCTTGTTGGTAATAACAGTGAAGGCCAACGATGTGCCCAAACCTTACGACGTGCTTCACGGTGTTATTGCCTTGAGTCTTCACAACACCTACCTGAGGAAGAATTCATTCCTGCCCCCCTTTTTTATGAGCCAGGCTGGGGACTGAGCCCAGGGCCTCACCCATCCTAGGCAAGGGCTCTTCCACAGAGCCACCCCCCCCCCAGCCTCCTTTTAAATTTTATTTTGAGAAAGGGTCGCACTAAGTTTCCCAGGCTGACCTCGAACTTGCCATTCTTCTGAGTAGCTGGGATTATACGTGTGCACCACCACGCCCAGCTAGGAAGGTATTAGTTTTATAATTTCCATCTTAGAGATGAGAGAGCTGAGCCTTGGGAGAAGCAAGAGGATTTCCCATGGTTCCTCAGCTCAGGTCTGTCTGATCCCAGAGTCCCAATCTGCTGTACCCTTGTCACACTGCCCACACCACACCCATGCCCAGCAGCCACCATGTGCCACGTTTTGCACAGGGATCTGAGATTCAGTCATGAATGAGAAGGTCCCATCCTGGAGGAACCAATTTCCTGTGGGAGCAATGAACACAGTGGTTACATGATCATAAACTGGGAAGGTATAGCGGTAGCATTGGTGCCACTCTGAGAGAGGTGGGTCATTTCACTTGGACATTGAAGGAGGGATAAGAGTCTGTGAGGCTGAGATGGAAAGGAAGGAGCATTCCAGGCAGAGGGGACAGTGTACAGAGGTATGGAAGGACATGGTGTGTTTGAAGACCAGGGTGAAGTTCAAAGCAGGGAAACAGTGTTAGAATGTGTGCAGTGGGGGGAAAGGAGTTTGAGGCTTTGTACCTGTAAGGTGGGTGTTTTGTCCTCATTTTTGGAATGAGTCCTGGCGAAATGAAATGACTTGCAGATGTCTGAGCTAGGACTAGAGCCTATCCTTGGTCTTCCTGATCCCTCTGCCCCGGGGTACCCGAGGCAGAGGAAATTGAGACATCTCAAGTATTCAGGAAGCTGCACATGAAGGGTGTTCCAGTTTCCAAGACACCGCAGCCTTCAAGATGGCCACTCGGCCAGGCCTGTGTGCAGGGGGGGAACCCACAGAGGAGGGGCCTCAGGAACCAGCAGAGACACCGGTGAGGAGCCGTAGTGAGTCGCCTCTGGCAGCTTTTAAAGGACAAAGGCCAAGGAGGCACAGAGAATTGCGCTTTTCACAAGAATTACAAGCAAAACAGATGGTGGGAATACAGTTGGTGGAATATTTTTACACTTTAATAAAGCAATTTTTATGTGGGCCACTGAATTTTCCTTCCCTAAATGAGCACCAGCCGGCTTGGAGGCAGCTCTGAGTCACTAGCAAACAATTAGCTTAAAAGGAGGAGGGATGGGGGGCGGGGGAGGCGCCGTCAATTCCGGGATGGGGGTGGATGCTTGAGTGGGTGACCCCTAGTGGGGGCTGAGGAGGCGAGTAGATCACTGGCACTTGTTTTTATTTTCTGGGTTTGGTAGTGAACTGGCTCAGCCCACGACCAGGCAGGAAGTGGGGGGCCAGGGTATGAGATTCACAGGGGGGCTGTGTGGGGCGGGGCTGGGGAGCAGTCAGGGAGCCTCTAAGCAGAATCACTTATTAATGAGGCTGGTGGTTGGTCTGCACCCAGGAAGGGCAGGGACAGTGTGCAGAGGAACTGTGGAATGTGGCCAGGGGCTCTGCTCTCTGACAGTGGGTCCACTGAGAAGACAGGGGTCTACAAGACACACTGAGGACTCTGTACAACTGAATAGGCCCTGGGGGACCCCTGGAGGGCAGAGCCACAGCAAGGTCCCTGAGTGTTCTTGGGCCACATGTTGCAGGCCAGGCTCTGGGGAAGAAGCTGGGAAGTGCACGTGAGGGTCCCAGATCTATGTGGTTGCTCATGCACATCTAGCAAGGCCTGGTCTGGAGCAGAGACAACTGCGGGCAGGTGTGTACCACAGAGAGCAGCCATGAGCTGGCTGTGATGGGGCCAAGGAGGCTGTCCACTGGAGGCACACATGTGTGCTCACCTCCGTGTCCACTGGCGTATGTGGGCTCAGCATGCCCTGCTGCAGAAAGGAGGAGGCAGAGAGTGATTCATGGAGGAAGTACAGGAGAGGGGTGGTTTGGGGGGTGAGCTGAAATCCTGTGCGTGCGGGCAGCAGGGTTTCCTGCGGCCCTCTTCCCTCCAGACCTCATCTCTCAGTCACGCAGAACCCCAGGGCAGGCCTTTCTTGGATTTGTGTTCTGGATGGCCCCCTTCTCACCTCGAACTGCTCAGAACTGGAAACAATCTAGCTGTCCATCACCAGGGGACTTGGTAAATAAATTATGAGTGCTGCCACACAGTGAAATACTCTGCAGCATTGAAAGAAAACAAAAGAGATGCGCACCGACTTGGAGGGATGGCCAGGCTACATGGTTAAGGGAAGGAAGAAAGCAAGTTATTGAAGAAGAATCACCATTTTTGTCTTTTAAAAAACTCCCAGGTAGTATATATTAATGAATATGCTCTTTTGTGTGTGTTGTACATGACAAAAACATCAGAATCATGGGACTGTGAAGAGGCTGACCCAGACCTCCTATTTGAAAATCATTACTTGTCCTCCCCCTCTCCATTCCTGATCCCTTCCTGTCGGGGGCATTTTCTGTTTTCATTGCACTTGATATGAGCTAATGTTTTAGATTTTCACCTATTTATGATGTTTATTGTATATTCCACATTTCTCTTCCTTCCACTAGAGTACAAAAGCTCTCATGACAAGGACTATTGCTGGTTACCATCTGGCACATAGTAGGTGTCAGGAAGTATGAACTGAATAGATGAATCAGAAGGTGTGAGGGGAGGGGTGAAGGGAGAAATGTTTATTTTTTACTAAATATTCCAAACACACTTGGTGAGATGGTGGGTGATTTTTACTTTTTTTTTGTATGATATATTTTCTCATGTTCCTATAATCGATATGTAGGAAAGAGAACAAAAAGTTTTTTAAAAACAAGAGCAACGCTGCTCTCACCTCAGGATTCTTGGTGTGGGAACATGGCCTGTGCTACTGGCTTGCGGGTCCCTCGACAGCACTGTCCTTTCACAGCAATGATGGCTTCGATCTTCCTGGCTCTGCAGACACCCCTCTGTCCACCCTGCCCTCTCCAGATTGGCCCCAGAGACCACCTGCCTGCGTCCCTGGGTCCACCTGCCCCTTCCGCTAGCCCATGCACCTGGAGGGCAAGTAATATTCTTACCTCTTCCCCAAGTCTCTGCCTTTCTCCTTTTCCCCATGTCTCATTTCTGTCTCTATCTTTCCTCAATAGCTGGCCTTCCCCACCAGCTCCCTCTCTTCCCGCTCCATTGCTGGCTTCCCCATCAATCAGGGATATCCATAAAGGAGATTTCCCCGGGGCTGCAGGAAGCCTTGGAGCTGCAGGGATAGAGCCTGCCTGCTGCCATTGAGTCCCAGGCTGCTGGCCCTGCTGCCTGCTGGGCTGCCTCGGGAGCCCTTGCTGATCTCAGTTGACCTGCAGGGGCTTGTCTTTGAGAACAATCTTCCTTCAAGTGCCTCTCTGGGAAGCAAACCCTGCAGAAGACAGAAACCTGCTGGAGGACCCCTTGGAGCAGTTTGAACCAGAGTTCAAACCAAGAACAAATCCCAGGGACCCTCACCTGCACTTCCCAGCTCCCTGCCAGAGCCTGGCCTGCAACATGTGGCACAAGAACACTCAGGGACCTTGCTGTGGCTCTGCCCTCCAGGGGTCCCCCAGGGCCTATTCAGTTGTACAGAGTCCTCAGTGTGTCTTGTAGACCCCTGTCTTCTCAGTGGACCCACTGTCAGAGAGCAGAGCCCCTGGCCACATTCCACAGTTCCTCTGCACACTGTCCCTGCCCTTGCTGGGTGCAGACCAACCACCAGCCTCATAAAAAAGAGTGAGGACTGGCATCAGGAGGGTGCAGTGGACATCACCCTGAGTATAGGAGACAGTTGGCACCCGAGTACCCTAGATCCCACCAAATGACCTGTTGAGGCTGCAGTTGAGGAAGCAGATCTGTTCTCTTAGGGGTGGAAAGACGGATTCTGGCTAGAGAAGGGACCCAGGGAGGCCCGTGACATACATCCTAAAACAGCAAAGGCAGCCATGGGACCTGGGGACAGCAACCTTAGTTCCAATCCTGGCCTCACCATTGATTTGCTATGTGAGCCTCAATTTCCTTATCTGTCCAATGGGGTGGGAGTTGATATCAAGGCAAATTACCTGGATGAACATCCCATTTCTGAAACTACTGTGCTCACCTTGGTGCTTGAATGCCCCCCCCCTCCCCGAGTCACTGAGGGGATGCAGATGTACAGAAAGAAAGAAGCAGAGCAGGATCTTGGCTGGCCACACCCAGAGAGTTGGGGTGGGGGTCACTGTGGTCAGCAATTCAGACCGTGTCCAAGGAGGTCAAGACCAGCCCTCCTTACCTTCCCAGGCACAATTTAGAGCAAGTCACCAGACCTCAGCCTCAGTATCCTGTCCTGTAAAATGCAGGTTACGATGCCTAATTCATCACGTTGTGGTGAGATTTGAATAAACAGTTTATGCAAAGCACTTGGCCCAGTGCCCGGCACATACTAAGTGCTCCATAAATGTTGACTTATACTATTTTGCAAGAGGAGCATGTATTTAAAAGTTGCCTTGTACCTTTAAGGCCAGCATAGCACACCGTGCCTTAGAGGTGATGGATGCCCTGACCCACCCAGGGTGCATAGCCCAAGAACATGCTCATATAACCAGGTCCGGGGGCCCCTAAATATTTATTGCTTCTTTTTCAGACTACATAAATATTATGTGTTCCCTATAAAAACTGGAACACATATACACCAAAACATGGGAGAAAATAAAAATCATGTCTCCAAGCAGGCCGGGTTTGAATCCCAGCTCTGCCATGTAAGTAACACGTGACCTGGGGCCCGTTTCTTAATTGTTCAGATCCTCTGTTTTGTTGTTTGTCAAACGGGGACATAATGCCCATCTCAGGATAGTCACAAGGACTAAGTGAGGCAATGAGAACCAGGGGGCCCAGCCCTGCCTGCAGGGTGGGAGTTACTGCGGGGACCTAGCCCCTCAGAGGTCAGCCCGGCTCCTTTCAGTTTTTTCTACGAACATACAGCACATGTATGACGTCAGCACTGATAGACATTTATTTCAGATCATTTATATCAGATCATCTGGCCTAATCTTTTTATGTTAAAATCATATCACTTCATGAGGTGCTAACACACAGAAAGGTAGGTGTCTGGTTTGAACCTGGGAGTCTTTTGACTCAACTGCTTTCTTAATTCCTGTGTTTTAGCAGCTACTCCCGCCCTGCCCCCATGCTCTCCACCTTGATTTCCATTATCATAAGCCCTGCAGCCCTGAAGAATTTGTACACTTGTACTTCTAATCCCTCCATGCATTTCTTGTAAAAAAAGGTTTATTTTGAAATAATTGGAGATTCACAGCAAGTTACCAAGAAGTACAGAGTGGTCCTCTGTGCCTGTCACCCAGCTGCCAAATGGTGACAGCTTCCGTAACAACAGGGCCATATGGAACCCAAGAGTCTGGCATGGGGCCTCGTGTGTGTATAGTTCTATGTCATTTAACACACGTGTGGACTGACAGCGTCACCACGGTCAAGATAACAGAACGGCCCCCTCACTACAGAGTGGTCCCTTGGTCATTATACTCTTCCCCTTTGCCATCTCTCACCCTGGAACATCAATCTGTTTTCCAGCTCTCTGGTTTTGTCATTTCAGGAGGGTTCTGTGAAGGGACACATGCTGTCTTGGGAGATGAGCTCTTCTCACTCACCACAGTGCCCTGGAGGTCTACCCTAGGCTTTGTATCAATGCTTTATTTCTTCCCTGCTGAGTAATATTCCAGGATGTGGATGTACCACAGGTTGTTGAACCATTAATCTACTGAAGGACATCTACGTTCTCTGTTTTTTTTTTTTTTTTGGTTATTAAACATAAAGCTACTATGAACAACAGTGTAAAGACTTGTGTGGATTTAAGTTTTCATTCTGCTGAGATAAATGTCTGGGGATATATAGATGGTCCCCAAGTTACGATGGTTGAACTAATGATTTTCTTACTTTATGATGGTGTGATAGGCACTCAGCAGAAACCGTACTTTGAATTTTGGATTTGGATTTTTCTCCTGGCTAGTATATGCAGCATGAGGCTCTCTTCTGATGCCAGGTAGCAGCAGTGAGCTGGGGCTGCTGGTCAGCCACGTGATCACGAGGGGAACACCTGGTGCTCTTAGTGCCCTGTGCTGCTGAGCCCAGATGTTCGGGAGGCTCGGAGGCCAGGCGTGTTCCAGGCATTCTCCATTTGTAATCTTTTCAACTCATGATGTGTTGGCATTGGGGCAGAACCTCCTGACGTCAAGGAGCACCTGTAACAGCAGGCTCATGTACAATAGTTGTATGTTTAGTTTTTTTTTCTTTTTTAAAGAATCTGCCAAACTATTTCAGAAGTGGTACGAGTTACATTTGCGTAGCCATGAGGGAGACAGCCAGCTTCTCTCATCTCTCAGAGCTCTCCACATCCTCACCAGCATTTGGTATTGTTACTATTTTGCACTTTCGCTGTGTGTGTGAGTGTGTGTGTGTGTGTGTGTGTGTGTGTGTGTGAGTGTGTGTGTGTGTGTCTGTGTGTGGTTTTATACATATAAAAAGATCAGATTTTTTCATTCCCCCTCCTTGGCTGAGAGCCAGCTCTTACCCCATTAGGTCACGTGGCTCCCGCTGAGAACACAGGGCTCCCAGGCTCTATTGGAGGGAAGACACCAGGTCTTGGTGTGGCACCTTAAAGACTAAACCAGCTCCCAAGAGGCCAAGGGAGGAACTGCTCTGGGCAAGTCTGATGCAGACCAGCACATGAAGACCAAGGCTATGACCTTGGACAAATGGGAGATAAACACTCTGAACTGATTCCAGAGGTCCTGGAGTGGGGACTCCTGAAAGCAAGGGACATGGAATCCTGGGCAGCCTTCCCTACCCCTTCTCCCTGAGCCCAGGCTCACGGCAGAGCAGGGTTTGCCTCTGGTGGCTGGTGTCCACCATGCTGTCACAGTGAAGTGGCACCCCGAAAATGCTCGGGCTGTGAGTCCCCGAGTTGGGTGGCATGCTGCAGGACTCCAGGACCCGCTCCCTGTTCCCTATTGGGCCCCGACTCACCCAGGCCAAAGTGTGCCACGGGCTCCATCTCGCACAGGTAGCCCGAGCCCCCGTCGATGATCCTCAGGTGGGCGCCACTCTTCTTGGTGTAGAGCACCACCTTGGCGCCCCTGGCGAAGGCCCCAAACCGGGTCCGTGGCACCACTCGCAGCCAGTTGTTGCTGAAGCCCTGCAGGGAGGGAAGGGCAGACCTGGTGTCAGAGCACGAGGGACAGCAGGAAGGCCACGGTTGATGGGGAGGATGAGAGGCACAGGGGTGGAGCAGCGCAGAGGAAGAGGAAGAACAAGGCAAAACAGATGGGTGGAGAGGAAAGAAAGGCCCTGCAAGAGGAGGGAAAACAAGAAAAACTCAGGAAAGACAGTTTGGGCAGAAAAGTGGGAGCAGCAGGTGAGAGGCTGAGGGCCTCTCCCTGGAGGCGACCCTTCCTGAGGTCCACTGGGCAGCCAGGAATGTATGTGCTACTCCAGGGACTGGGATTTCCATTTCCCAGCACATGGGTGGCCAGCAAGCCTCCTGGGCCGCCCTGCCCTCATCCATGCTGGGTCCAGGGGAGCAGGCGGGGCTGGGATCTATGGGTCATGAGATCCATGCACACCTGATTCCCTCGGAAGACGGACAGTGGCTGAGCCATGGACTCTCCGTGGGACAAGATGAGGTCCAGCATGCCATCTCCATCGAAGTCGGTCACCACGCCCCCTGCAAGCAATGCAGATTTTACCTCTGGCCTAGGCCAGCAGACCCCTGGGGGATAGAGGCACCCGGCCAGGTACAGCAACCACAGCTCTGAGGGTGGGAGGCAGAGAAAGGGTGCAGCTCTGGACAGGAGGACAGGGCTCCAGGCTCCTCTCTCCCTGCCTAATGGCCAGCTCAGAATAGGATTCACAGTGCAGGACCTCGCTCCCCTCCCCTGGATGTGGCATGGAGCAGGTGGGTGCACGTCACTCACACACTGGTCCTTCTGTTCTGGTTTGGATAATATACCTTAACATTTGCACATTTTGGGGGGTTAATTTATCAGTGTTTCAGTCCTTGTTATAACACAGAAAGGTGAGACGGGGCAGATAAGATGATATCCATTTTGTAGATGGGGAAAACAAGACCCAGAAACCAAAGCAGCTTTACCAAAACCACAGAGGGAGGCAACAGCAGACCCAGGTGTTGGGTCACCTGGTCTCGTGCTCTTTGACACCAAGTTGAGTGCCAAGAGGGGTCACACACAGAATCCCCTTCCTCAGAGCAAAGGGGACCCATCCTGCTCCTTCCCATTCTCACCCTGCAAGGCTTGGCTGGACAGCTGCTGCCCACACACCCAGAGAATCCCACCCCGCTGCCTGCTGTCCTGGGACTGGAAGAGGGACTGTCCCGCTCTGCCTCCTGCCTGGCAGTCCCCAGGGCTCCTCCCTCTCTGCTCTCACCCCAGCCCTTGGGTCTCAGCCTTCAGAGCGGCAGGGAGGGGAGGAGCCCTACGGTGGGATTGGTTGCCTGGTTCCACCTGCCCTCACCCGGAGCCTAGGCAGAGCCAGGATGCGGGGTACAGGCCAGGTGCCCTCACCTGTGCCCCGGCCCTCAGGCTCCAGGGCGTCACCAGGATTGAGCTCCTCGATGAGGGGGTCTCCGTGCTCTCTGCGGATGACACTGAAGGAGAGAGACAGGCTGGTTAT
Organism: Ictidomys tridecemlineatus; assembly: GCF_052094955.1. Lineage (NCBI taxonomy): Eukaryota > Metazoa > Chordata > Mammalia > Rodentia > Sciuridae > Ictidomys > Ictidomys tridecemlineatus. Next base: position 28,825,280 of record NC_135477.1, on the reverse strand, counting down.
GGTGAGGCCCCAGAGGCCTGGGATCCAGAGACCCACTAGCTCTGTCCTGTCCCCTGAGCAGCCCCAGGCCCCATGTGCAGGGACTGCCACGGGATGCTCTGCAGCCACTCTCTGATCACAAACCCTGCTTACACCGTGGCCGTTCCCTTCTTGGGTTTTAATTTATGTTGGCAAATATTGATTTTTCCTTCTCTAATGGATGAATTATAGACAGCCCGGGGAAGGGCAGTTGACGGATGGAGAAGGGCAGGGGGTACAACTACCTTCAACTGACCTTCGTGCTCTTCCAAGTGGCCCTGGGCTTCCTAGTTCTGGATGCTACCAGGGCCCAAGCTTCATGCAGATGCCCCCTCCCCCATCCTCCTAAGGAAGCCAGCCCCTTCTCCTGGCCTTTGGCGCTTCCTGCCTGTGTTAATGCTCCGTGTGAGCATCTTAGCTCCCCAGTTGTTCTGTGAGCACGCTGCAGGCTGGAACTTTGCATTATTCATCTCTGCTTCTCCTGCAGCATCTAACACAGTGCCTGGCTCTTAGAAAGCTCCAAGCAGGTGTCTGTGGGATGTGAGAGTAAATTCCAGGGGCCAACGGGAGGAAAGGGGTCCCTCTGGGTTGTGGGGGTTCTGTCTGTTTTTAACTGCAAATCTTGGTCATACATATTTACCTCTGGGAAGTCTGCTGTCAAAGTCCTTCCCTGTTGCCATATTAAGCTGACTGCTGCTGGTGTCAGTGAGCCTCCCTCTCTGACTTTCCTCACTCATTATATTCTCGCAGCCATGGGTACTCTGCCCTCGCTGTGTAGAGCAATGGGGGACGGCAGGGGCAGGAAGAGTCTGCATTCCTCTCTCTAACACGCTGTCTGCCAAAGCACAGAGAGCCAACAGAAGGCTGTGATGTGGCCGGTACTTTCAGGAGGGGGCCAGGGCCCCCTGTTTGAAGCCTATGGTGGCTGGAGAGCAGAGAGAGAGAGCTGGCAGACCTGCAGGGTGCCTGCAGGGTTGTGCAGATCCCATGAGGTGTCCTCTGTCCACATGGGCACCTATGTCAAGCTCCTCTGCATGTACATCAGAGTAACCCAGTGGACTTGTGTGTAAGTGTCCCTGGGTATGTGTGTGCACCTGCTGAGGGGTGACACTTCAGCCTGCTGACACCCACAGCCCCATGTGATCATTTATGTGCTGCAGCTCTGCCATGGCTTGGCAGAGACACCTCTTGGTTCAGGTGACACTGATGTTAAAGATTCCTAAGGAGAAACCCAGGCGTTTATGTATTCAGTGAACGAATGTTGTACCAACGTCCCTGTGCTGGGCTCTGAATGGGGCTCGGGGGGTACAGTGCCCACTGGGGAGAATGGGGCTTGGCCTGTGTCAACAGGGGCTGGCAAGGGGAGTGCAGAGCGGGGCCAGCTACTCCAACCAGGACAGTCTTGGAAGGCTTCCCAGAGGAAGGGCAGCCCAGCTGAGACCAGATTGGTGGTGAGTAGGCGAGTATGTGCCACTCAGGAGAAGAAGGGGGAACACCTTGCTGGTGTGGGCAGTGTGCATGCCCAAAAGAGCCCAGGGTGTCTGGTGCTTAGTGTAAAGGGAGCAGTGGAGAATGAAGGGCTGGGGACCTTATCTGAAAGAAGTAGAGAGAGGGGTGTGCTCAGATTTGCATTTCAACAGCTTGCTGTGCTGCTGAGGCCAGACAGGAGGGGGCTGGAGAGGGTGCAGGGATCCCCAAGAGATGAGGGTGTGGGGAGAGTTGAGAACAGATCTGAGGCAAGCGTAAGTGGGGGGACCATACCCCACCCCAGGTGGCCTAAAAGAGTCCCTGTTCATGCCTATTGCCTTTATTGGCTTGGGGTGATTATTCATAGTCCCCTTCTCTTGGGTTTGGGTCTGCTTTGGGTGACACATTGCCCTGGGTATCATTAAAGGACTTTCAGACTTGAGCTCTTGAGGCTCTCGTTCCCCAGTGCTTGGCCAGGCTACAGGACAGCACTGGGCTCAAGAAGCCCAAGATATTCTGCTCAGTGACAGGTGAAGAGCCGGCGCAGCGTGGGACAGGCGGGGTTAAACTTCCTGTGCTGCCAGCTGAGCAGCAGTCCCAGCTGTAGTCCCTGAGCTATGTGCTCAGGACCCAGCCATCTGCCACTGGGACTTGGGGCCCAGCCGCGGATCTAGGGAGGTGGCTTCTGCTGCCTCTGCATGAAAGCAAACACACTACCTCACAGGGGGACCACTTGGTGACTGTCCACTGACATCCCTGGGCCAGCCCATGCTCCACCGCAGGGGAGGCTGGGAGGTTTAAAGCAGGCAGCAAGGGCGAGCAGGCAGGGAGATACTGGGTTCCTAGGCCACAGAGACTGGAGCACTGGCCTCCTGGGTGCTTAGGGGCCCTGGTAAGTGACACTTTATTAGCCAGAGAAGGAAAGTAGTGTCTCTGTTAACGAGCAATTGATCTTCTGCAATTAATCTGGAAGTTGTGAATAAGCTTTTTGCAAGGCACCTAATTAGTAAATCTGGTGCCTTGGGGGGTGATTACATATAGTCAGGATTGATGATTGGTTAATAATTATATTTTAAAACATGCTTAGTCACAGCTCATGCCTTTTATTAATAGTTGGGTCCTTCTGAGAGTGGGATAGGGATCTGCTGGGCCAAGCAATGATCTGACCCATTTCCTGGCTCCAAAACCTTTGGCCCACCCTTCTCTCTGGTCCTGAGCTTCATCAGCGTGTTTTAGGGCTGACACAGGGATGCCTCGGGCCACAAGGCCTAAGATTTGTCTCCAGCAGTGGTTCCCAAACTTTAGTGTGATCAGTCACCTGGTGCCTGCTGCCCTTGTAGAAGTACAGGTCCTGGCCCTGGGATTCTGTACTCTAAAGGGGTCCCAGGGCCCCCTGGATGATTCTGAAGCCAATGTTGTCCACATCACAGCTTCCCCCCTGCAAGAAGTGTCACCTCAGAAATTAAACTCTTTCTCTCTGGACAGGATGTTCAGGGGCTGGCTGCTTCTTTCTGTTTCTGAAGCTACCTGTTCCTTCCCTACTGTTAATTTTTCTCCTCCAGTGTTTCCTAAAGAATGTTCCCAGGGCACCAATCCCATGAGAAGTTTATCTGAAAGATGCATCCTCTGGTCAGAGCTAGTCGGAACACTCCACCCATCTTTTGGAAAGTTGAAACACGGTCCTGTTATGGGCTCTCTGAAGTCTCTGTTAAATCAACCTGTCTCTGCTTGACCCGGGGCACGCCCTGGTCCATGTCCTCTCTACCCAATTCCTGACAGTAGCGGACGCCCGAGTCTTGTTCAGGGTTTTCCCTCTACACACGAAAGCCTCTTGCTCAGTCCCCGTCCTCCCATCCTTTCTGTTTGTCACCATGGTCCTTCTCCCCCTGGGCTCTGACTCCCTGGGCCTGGGAACCTCCCTCTGGTTCCCAACCCTTCCCTCCACCCGCCAGCTGCTAGGCTGGGGTCCATACCGGAAGAGGCGGTTGGCTGAAGAGCTGCGGTAGGCGATGTTGTTGAAGAAGATCTCCAGCTCCTGGTCATTGTCAAAGTCGGCAGCGATGACAGTGCGAACAGGGGAGGGCATGGAGAACTTGGGGGAGGCGATGTCCTGAAGAGAGAGGGGTGGGGTCAGCGGAGGGGACAGTGGGAATGGGTACGAGGCCCACTCCCCTCTACAGTGCGTGGACACAGAGACCAGAGTCCCAATGCCTCCTCACCTTCTGGCCAAGGGACTTGGGGTGTGGCTCAGGACCACATAAACCCAGACTGCTGGTAGGGGACAAGGAGGGAAGAAAAACAGCCGGAACCCACCCCAGTGAGCACTTAGCTGTTCCCCGTCTGGATCACACTTAGCCATCGGTATCTTGAGCAGCACAGCCATTAGCGTCCCCATTTTATAGGTGAGGTGACTGAATCCCAGAGAGGGAGGGGAATTGCCCAGAGTCGTAGCTGTGAGTGGAGCCCTAAGTCAGGGCTTCTGATTCCAGGTGCTGTCTTCTTGCTAGGCATCCGCCCTCCTCTGCACAAGCAGGGAGCTGGGAAGGCACTGGAAACCGCCTGGCCCATGCAGGCTCCGTCTCCGACTAGCTGTGTGACCTCGGGCAAGTCACTTAACCCTCTAGACATCACTTTCTTCATCAGCAACATGGGGATACCAAGAGCCGCCTGGGCTATAAGGACTGCATGTCAAATGCTTGGCACAGAGTGGGCACAGACACATTGCTGGCAACCCGGGCTGCCTCGGCCTGGCCACCTGTTCCATGGAAGCAAAAGGTGGCTTTTAGCTGTGACTTTCTCTGCTTCTATTACCTTTCTAGGGAGGCCACTTGGTGACTGTCCACTGACAGCCCTGGGCCAGCCCATGCTCTGCCGTGGGGGAGGCCTTGAGGATTCTTTTGAGACATCTGCTTTGAGAAAGTTGCAGTTTAGTGACACGGACCTCATAGGGAGACCCCAGACTCAGGATAGCTCAGTTAGAACCCCCAAGTGTTGGCAGAGTCTTGTGAGTCTGGCAAAGGGTCTTAGGTGGGGGCTTTGCCTCTGAAATAGAAGATGACCTTATGATTTTGAGCAGAGTTTCCCCATGTGGGTGGGGTTGCCCCTTCATGACTTTGGGGGCTTATCCAAATCCCTGGGTGCTCATGGAGAGGGCCGGGGTCTCTTCGAGGCCCCTCTGCCCCTAGGCCTGGCTCTTGTCCTCTTGCAGGCCTGCTCTGTCGGACACAGGCCAGAGCAGGCTGGACCAGCGGGTGAGCTTCCTGTTCCAGGAGGCCAGCAGCCCAGTAATGAGGTTGATGGGGAGGCCGCCAGCTGGTCCGGGTGAGCTGAGCAGACCCCAAATTGCTGGGGAACAAGGAGACCTCAGGATCTCTAACTCTTTATTGTTCTATCGATCCTATAAAAATGGAAACCTTCATAGTCCTCTTGGGGCTGCCCGCTGGACGCCTGGGCTTCTGAGATAATGTATGTAAAGCTCTTAGCACAGTTCCTGGCACACGGGAGGCACTTGATAAATGGGGCACTCATTATTATTATCCTCATTATTGCTCCTGGGAGCTCTGCGGAGCCTCAGAAGGTTAACAGGTTCCTCAACCTCAGCGCGTGGGCATTTGGGGCCGGATGATTCTGTGTCGTGCCGGGGGTCCTGCACATCGGGAGGTTCGGCAGCATGGCTGGCTCTAACCATGAGATGCTAGTGCTACCCCGCCCCAAGTGGGGACAGTCAAAAATGTCCCTAGATAAGGTCCAATGTCCTGGTGGGGGGTGGGGAGGGCAAACCCCTCTCTGTTGAGAAGCTGGGTTAGAAGGAGAGCTGGATAAAGGTGGAAATCTCCAGCATCTCAGGAGCAAAGGCTCAGAGTCCAGGGCGGACCTCCTCCCACCCGACAGCTTGGGGCTCTAGCCTCAGCAGGAAGGGGACCAGGGCAGAGGCTTGAGGTGGAGGCCTCTCCACGGTCACACAGCCTTTCCTGGGACCAGAAAGCCTCAGAAAAACACTGGAACGTTCTCATTCTCCTGAGAGTTTCTGGGAAGGCCTAAGTAGCTCCAGAACAATCCTGGCTCCCCCAGGTCAGCTTCCATGATCCCGGGCCCTCTGTGATCTTCCTGCAGAAAGCCTCACCCTGCTGGTGGCACCTCTGTCACTACCACCAAACAGCCCCTTGGAAGAGTTCTTGGCATCCCTGTTGCAGGGAGGGGCTTGCTGCCCCTGCCCACCATCTCTCTGTCCTGGAGGCAGTCTTGGGAACCCGTGGCCTCAACTTCCCCCTCTCCCTGCCACTCTGTCCTGGGTCTGAACCTCAATCTTCCAGAAGCCCCAGGAACAGTGGCCTCCATCCACAGAATGAGCCCCTCACCACCACCCACCCCACCTCCCCGCCGCGGTTGTTCCCGGTTCCCCTGGAGGCTGCTGTGCCTCCATGGTCCACTCTGCTCTGGGCTCCAGTCTCCACCAAACCCAGACTGCAGCCCATCATCCCCTGCATGTTACCTTCTGGGACCTCGTCCCTAGGGGCTAGAGGCCCAGGGCAGCCCCGCAGCTCCGAAGACATGCCATGCTGGGGCCACTCTGCAATGTCCTGTAGGGGAAGCAGTAGAGGCAGAAGCCCTTCCTTACCCGAAAGCGGACCTTCCCGTGAGAGCTCGTCTGCAGATAGAGGCGGTGGGGGCCATTCCAGTTGCCATACACAATGTCCACTTTGCCATCACGGTTGAAGTCAGCCAGGGCGACACCTCGCCCGTGCTGGTGAGGGTCATCCACACCTGGGGAGGACAGAGGCAGGATCCTCGGGGTGGCGTCCCTTGTACTCTCCACACTCTCCTCCTGTCCCTGCCCTCCCAGGGACATAGGACCACATCGCTGCTTCTCACAAGTTCTCCATGGGGAAGGAGGTGACCCTGACATCTGCAGATGTCTTCAGGCTGTGTTTGCCTGGCGAGCATGCTACTGTGCCTGATCAGTTTGGGACAGCATGGGTGTGGGGAAGGAGCGTGGGGGGCATTCTGGGTGGGCCCGTCTTTCCCTGCCACTCCCGCATGGCCACAGATCACATCACTCTTTTTCTTCAATCTCTCAAGGGCTCCCCAGTGCTCTTGGGTCAGTGTGAATTCCCGCCTGGGGATCTTCCGGCCCTGCCTGATGGTGCCGGCCCACCTTCGCTGGTCTTTCTCAGGTACCATTCTCCGCCTTCCCAAGCTCTGGTCACGGTGTTCCCTCCATGCTTCAAATCAACCAAGCTCCTTCTAGCTTTGGGGCCGTTGCTCAAGCTGTTTTCTCCCCCTCGAGTGCCTCCCCAGGCTCTGGGGACCTCGCTGCTTATTTTTCTGCTCTCAGCCACAAGGTCACCTCCTCAGGGAAGCTTTTCCTGACCACCCCATCTAAAACAGCCCCTCCCAGCCACCTGCCACACCCTCGCAGCCTCTTCTTTCCTTCCTGGTGCTGACCACAGTGCAGTTGTGTTCCTTTTGTGTTTTACTTGTCTAGGGTCCAGATTTGCCACCACACCTGACGCTCCACGAGGTCAGGTCGGTCCTCCTGGCTCACCTGTGTGTGCACATCCTCTACCTCGGTGCCTGCGGCAGCCTGGCTTTTCACTAAGCACTTGCTGAATGAATGAAGAGACATAAATAATTTGACAGCCGGCAAACCGGGGATGTTGGTGACAGCAGAGGAGATGCTGCAGCCATGACAAAGAAACGCACAGCGTGCCTTACGGGAGCTGGAAGGGAAGCTGGTGTCCAATGTCACCAGGGTACACCGTCCCCTGATGCGATGACCGTGGGGGAGGAGGGGGGGAGGCTCTGCCCAGAGTGATGGCTTGGCCTGCTGCTGCTGGGGAGGGGACTTGCCCCAGAGGCCAGGTAGAGAGCCTGAGTAGTTGACTCTCAGTGGACAAATGGCTGGAGTCAGCAGGCCCTTGGGGATGACGGGCAGAAGGACAATATTACAGGGGTGGTGGTCAGAGAGTGCGGGGCACATCAGCCAGCAGGGAGATCCTGAGGGTGGGAGCCAGGAGAAGGAGGGTCCCTGGGAGGCAGCGAGGCCCACGCTTGAGGAAGAAGGTTTGCAAAATCTGGGGACAGCCTCTATCCCTAGGATTAACACCCCATTAATTCTCGGCAAAACTCCCCGGCCTGAGTGTCGGTGGCCTTCTGTGTCGGCCCATTTCTCTCCTATCTATGAGGCACCTTGACAAGGAGCTGGTTCCCTTTCACGGGACTAATCGGTGCCGGGCTGCATTTCTCAGCGGCATCTGTTGGGGTGATGAATGTCCTCTTGACGTGTCTTGTTAAGCCCCTGCAATCATTCTGACTTTCAATTACGGCCTCGCACCTTGCCTCTCTCCTCCTGCTGGCTCCTCCTCCGCGCCCCTCTGCTCCCCTCTGCTTCCATCACCTGACACCTTATCAGATCCTCTAGGCCTCTCCACCAGCCCCGCTGCACCTTGGGTCCTCAGCAGTGAGAACATCTGCTGCCACAGGAAGGCACCAGGAGGGGCGAAGGTGGGGGGCACCAGGGAAAGAGAACATGCAAGGTGAGGACAGGGGCCTGCCAGCTACGGGCTGGGGGAGGGTGGCCATTCTTGAGACCCCCAAGCAGGAAGCCGAGGGGACAGATACACTTAATTCATAGGGAATGGATCAGGGGTCAGCCTAGGCTAGGGACTGGATGCTCTGGGGCACTACCTAGAGTGGATGGACCCTTGATTTGTGGGTCTGGATCCCTACTTGTCTCTTCCCTGTACCTCCGAGAAGATGAATTCAAACCTTCCATCCATTAGCAAGGTGGGGAAGAAATGGGTAGGGGGAGAGTGTTGAAGGGCACTTCCTACAGTGTCCATTCTGTCATTTAGCAGAACAGTGTCTCAGTCCTTGCAGAACTCACAGACCGACTGTGATGGCAATATAAAAACCTGGATGAGAGGAGGAGGAAGAGCCAGTGTCTGCCAGGTGGCACAGAGGGAGTCAGGAAATGCTTCACAGAAGTGACATTCGAGTTGAATGTTAAAGGAAGTTTTGCAGACAAAGAATGGAGAGAGCAGTCTGGCAGAGGGAATGGCAGATGCAAAGTCCCGAGGTCAACCGGGTGGAAAAGGGCAGCAGAGCTGGGAGCCACGGGCACCATGTTGTGTGGATTTCATCCTGCTTCTTGTTATATACCGGTTAGTGCCATTTCCATGTGTGGAGTGGACTTAGCCTATTCAGGCAGCATGCCCTGGTACTTAGCAAATGTTCTAGAAATGGTTATTTCTAGAACTGAATGTTTAAGCTAAGTGGGGGAGTGGGCCAAGACAGGAAGAGGTGGCTTGGAGGAGAAACTGATGCTGGGAGACACAAGCCAGACTCAGAGGCTCATGGCCAGCCAGCTGCCGGAGAGTGACAATGGTCAGGAGTGCCAGACTCCTCCTCTCCAGCAGCAAGTGTCCCCGTGGCCTGAGCCATGGAGATGTGGGATTGGAGGCTCTCTGTGTGGCGCTGATGACGACCCACTCTGGTCTTCCTGAGGCCCGTGGGGACTGTGCTGCTGGGGGCAGGGCAGCCTCGAGTCCCTGGGGCCCGGGGAGGTCAGGGGCCCAGGGCATCCACTCACCGGCACTGGCCGCAGCGTCCACGAAGGTGCCGTTGCCCTGGTTGTGGAAGAGGAAGTTGGGCCCGTTCTCATTGTCACAGAAGATGTCTGAGGCGCTGCTGCTGAGGATGGGGCCCACGCTGACACCCCGGCCCCCTAGGAGAGGACATGGACCCACAGTGAGCAGCAGAAGCAAAGCCCCAGGCCCAGCTGGACGATGGGGCTGCCTCTGGGGCCTGTGAGGAAGTGCAGTGGAGGGGCCTCAGGAGAGCCTTGCGGGATAGGAGCCCGACCTTCGGGAGCCTTCCCTGAGCCACGCCTGGGCTCACAGTTCCATGATTCTGTTGGCACTGAGGATGGCCAGGGAGGAGTCCAGTGGGTCACTTTGTATGGAAGGAATGATTCCACACCCCAAGGCCCACAGAGGTCGGGCCCCACACCCAGGCTAGAGCCATTCCCTCCCCTTCCAAGAGGGCTGCAGCACCACAGTCACCTTAAAACCAGCCCATCCGTGCCATCTTTGCCAAGTCACAGGTCCCCCTGAGAGCCCCCCACTCCCACTCCGTGTTGCATGCTTTAAGAACCTACAGAAATAGGCGCTCGTAGCAGCTGTGGGTGCCAGCTATAGACACAAGGATGCTTATTTTGCTTTGTTTGATGTAGTGAGCAATCATGTTCATCGATAGCGAACTGGCTGAATATATGGTGCTTCCATATGGTGGCTCATTCTGTAGCTCCTAGAAAGGCTGTGTAGATCCATATGTATTGACTTGGAGGAGTGCCCGCGATGTATTGTTAATAGAAAGAGCAACCTGCCAAGTGACGGCACTTGTGATCTTACCCTTCTTAAAACAATGGGAAGATACGTGTTGAATATATGTGTATGAGACAGCCTGCTGGAGTTTGGAGAAAAGTTGGGGAGGCCACGCTCATTAAGCTGTCTGCCTTGATGGGGGTAGGATTGGGGAGGGAAGGAGAGATGGTTGGTGGCTTTTTCTTTGTCGTAGTACTGTTTGGTTGGTCTTAAGAAGAATTGCTTCTGTAGTGTGAGAGGAAAAATGCAGCAAAGAATTTGTTGCATTTAAAGAGAAAGAAATCAAGCCAGCTCTACATTAGGATTTGAAATCTCCAAGATTAAATTTGAGACACCCATGACAAGACGTCCAACCTTAATGCATCCTGAAAAAAAACCACCTCTCATTAGCAGGTTTCAAATAAAGCCTCAGCTTGCCCAGCCCCGCCTCCTCCCAGGAGATCCTGGCTGTACTGGGCAAACTTCCCTCAGGTGTGGCCCCCAAGACTGGGACCACCATGCAGAAAACAGTTCAAACAGGACGGGACATTGATTCTACTCACCTTGGGCAATTTAAAGTATCCTCGAACCTCATTTTCCTCATTTGTAGAATGGGGATAATCTGACCTGTCTTTTCTTCTTTAGGGTTTTTGAGAGGATCAAGTGAGGTGAGATTAGGATTATCAAAAAGATGAAAGATTACAAGCGTCCTTGAGGACTCGGAGAAAAAGGAACTCTTGGGGCTGGGGTTGTGGCTAGGCAGCAGAGCGCTTGCCTCTCCCATGTGAGGCACTGGGTTCGATCCTCAGCACCACATAAAAATGAATAAACAAAGATATTGTGTCCATGTGTAGCTAAAAAATATTTTGAAAAAAGAAAAAGGAACTCTCGTATACTTGTGTACTCTTGATGGGAATGTAAATGGTACGGTCACTACAGAAAACAGTACGGAGGGTCCTCAAAAACTTAAAAATAGAACTGCCATATGATGCAGTGATCCTGGGTACACATCCCAAGGAAATGAAATTAGTGTGTTGAAGACACGTCTGCACCGCCATGTTCAGTTTGGCACTATTCACAAGAGCCAAGATAAAGAATCAACCCAAGTGTCCATCAACAGATGAAGAGGTGAGGAACATGAGGTTTGTCTATACAATGGAACATTACTCAGCCTTACGGAAAAAGAAAATCCCGTCCTTTGTGGCAACATGGATGAACTTGGAGGACACCATGCTGAGTGATCTAAGTCAGGCACAGAAAGACAAATGCCGTAAGGGGTGGCTCAAATGTGGAATCTTAAAAACTTAGGATGGATGCAAGTAGAGAGTAGAATGGTGTCATCTCCAGGGGCTGGGAGAAGCGGGCAGCTGGGGAAAGAAGTGATGTTGGTCAAAGGGCGCAAAGCTACAGTTAAACAGGGGGAATAAATTTGTGAGAGCTTTTGTACAACATGGTGACTGTAGTTAGTAACAATGTGCCAGACACTTGAACTTGCTAAGAGGGTGGACTTTGAGTGACCTCACCCACAAACAAGTGCTAAGTATGTGAAATAACACTTGCTAAGTAGCTCAAGTCAGCTCTTCTGCAAGATCTACAAATTTCAAAACATGAGGTTGTGCATGATAAATATACACATTTTTAAATGTCAATGAAAAAAGATGGGTTGAGGTATATGAAAGAGCTTGTAGACCCTCCAGCCTTGCTGCTCAGAGCCAGGCCTGCAGGCCAGGCATGGAGAGCCTGTTAGAAACGCAGGAGGATCTCAGGCCCTACTGGAATCAGGACCTACATCCTAACAAGACCCCTGAATGGTGCCTGTGCGCACTCAAGTTTGAATGGTAAAGCTCTCTAGTATAACATCATACTGACCATGAGACGACATTCCACTGACCACTAATAACAAGAATGGTCGTAAGCACTCCAGAACATACATTTTTAAAAAAAGTTAATGAGAGCTGTGTGACCGTGGGTCAGGCCCTGCCCTCTCCCCATCCCTCCAGTCAGGGGTTTCCCAAAGTGACTGTGCTAATTTGAGAAGGGGGCTCTCTGGGTTCCTAGGCTCCTTCCTTACCGAGATGTCCTGGGGGAGATCACAGGGCCTTTCTCATCTGCGCAGATGAAGCCTGACTGTCGGAGTTGGGGGCCAGGAGGAAGAGCAGGGTGAAGGGCGCTGTCTCTCTCACTGCTCTCCTGGTGGAACCACTCGCTACACCTCGGGGCCTTGCCTCTGGACCCCTCTCCTGAAGTCTGATTAGCTCTCCAGATGGCCCAGGTGACGATGGGGACACTAAATTCCCCCTGTTCCTGGGGTGCATCTGCCAAGACACAGCGGGGTGGGGGGGGCAGGGCAGCCTCCGAGCTCTTTCCAAGCCTCAACCTGGGCCCTGCCTCTGCCCATTAAAAAAGGAGCTGCTAAGTAGCTGTTGGCAGCCGTGCCCGCCCTGGTCCTGCCAGGCTCAGCCCAGGAGCCAGCTTCCGTGAGAAATCCTTGGCCTAGTCAGGTCCCCGGGCAATCCCAAGTGGGACTCAGGACTTGCCACCATGCAACTCCATCCTTCTTCCCCGGAAGCTCCGGCATCCTCCAGTTTCCTCTCTGACTCTGCTCCCAGGCGGTGACACATTCCCTTCATTTTCTACAAAGCAGGTTATTTCCCTTTTGGACAAATTTCTAAATCTTTCTAATTAACTAATTGGGTTGGGTTGAAGCCTTGCTCCATTTGTAACCTGTAATTACTAGAAAATTGCCATGGTAACCACACTACTAATTAGCGGCAATTTATCGCCATGGCAACCGGACCATAACAGAGATGTTACCCACAACTCCTTCCTGGCAAGTTGGCGGCACAGTTGGGGAGCAGGTGAGTCGACAGACAGTCGGGGAGCCAGCCTCTTGGGCATCAGCTCCAGCAGCCTTTGGACGGGGTCCAAACTGGACTCCGAGGCAGGGGCAGCCTGGTGTGTCTGTATCCCTTGCTGATGTCACAGAGAAAACTCTACTCCCAAAGGGACATGTAAGTCCCCTTCAGACCAATGAAATCCACCTGCTGTGGATGCAGCCCGCACTCCTCCCACCAGGTCCAAGACAAAGGTGTCAGCAAGTGTCTTCACCAGGATCTCTCCCCCACTCTTCTTCCTCCTGGACGCCCATCTTTTCTTCTTCTTTCTGAGGTTCCCATACTGCCTGGGTCTCCAGGGGGCAGTTAGGAGATGTCACCGTCATTTAACTCAACAATGATGTTCTAAGGAGGAGTTGACTCCACTTTATATCAATGTCTTCTTTTTATATTTGAAGCCAACACTTTCTCTCAGGGATAAAGAGTGGGTGGGACTTTAGAGGCTGTGCTGGTGGCGGGCCGGACCACAGGACTGGGGATCAGGAAGTCCAAGTTGAGCTGTGTGATCTTGGGCACATCACTTAACCTTTCTGGGCTTCTGTTTTCTTGCCTGTGACATAAGACTATTAATAATAACAGCTCCTTCTCAGGGCTCTCATAAATATTAAGTGAGATGGTGTTTAGAAGTTACCTTCAAAAATGTCAGGTGCCACATAGTCATTAGCTGGGACCATTTACCACCTGCTGAGTGAATAATATCACTTTATTTTCCCCCAGCACTTTCAAGCTTCAAAGCCCTCCTTGTTATGCTGTTGGGTTTTTGAATGTTCCTCCCTGCCTAGGACTTCCTAGGAATTCTGCCCGCTCTGCCACCAGGCTGGGCAGGAGGAAGTGGCCCTCACGGCTCCCACCTCCTCCTGCCACGTTGCAGCCCTCCCTCTGTTGATCTGCTCATCCTGCCTGAGCCCCATAGGGCAGCCTTGGTTGTCCTCACAAACTGCACCCCTAGAGCTCTGAACCCTGGTGCTTTGGCAATGCAGACTTGAATGAGGTTTGGGTGAGGGCAATTCATCTCCTAGGCTGTGTCTGGACTGGCTCTGGGAGCATGGAGTAGGGGCAAGGAAGGAAAAGGCCGCGGGGCTGGAGCACATAGCAGCACAGGGATTCCCGGTGCTGGGGAAAGGCCTCAAGATTCTTGCCTGGCCTCTGCCTCTCTGCCTTCAGGAACTTGGGAAGTGGTTCCTCCGGGGCCTCAGTCCCCTGCCCTGTGTGGGTGGGGGAACCTCTGCCCCTGTGGAGGCTGTGATGGGAGGCCCGTGAGCCACGAGACTTGGGCCCACAACATTGGTCTGCTGAAATCTTGATGGAAACAGGGTTGCCAAAGTCTACCAGCTGCTAAGAACACACAAAATGTAAAAGAGTAGGGCTAGGACAGACGGGAGGCAAGTGGGTTACAGAAGGGGGTATGAGGTGCAGATCAGAATGGCAACACGGTTTCCCATCCTAAATTTTCTGGGAGATTTGGAAATAGAGTGAGCCGGTGTGGGTGCTGTGTTGCTCTCAGTGGACTTCAGATGCTGGGCAGGACCTGGCTCTGCAGTGCGTGGACGTGGAAGGTGCTAGACAAAGGTGCTCCGGCCCGCCCCTTCCTGCCCTGGCTCCTCAGGATGCACCAGGACAGACTCCACCATTGTCCCCAGGGTGGTAGATTTCCAAACCTTGGCCACTTGACAGTGCAAGAGAGAGAAGTCCCTCTTTACTCCCCAGCAGCGAGGGGGCTTTGAGGTGAGCAGCGGGCACAGGAGTGGCAGGAAGAGTCCCTTTAGTGCCCATGGCTCTGCCCTATGTGCCTCATGCATGTGCACCCCACATCAGTCTCTCGACACCCCAAGGTATGTTTCATCACAACCACTTTCTTTTTAACCGAGAAATAAACATTTGTAGACTTCTCATGTATGTCATGTTTTAAAGAATGTGTACGTTGTGAAATGGCTCAATCCAGCTGATTGACAAACATATGCATCATCTCAAACTTATCATTTTTTTTGTGTGTGTGTGGTGAGAACACTTAAAATCTATCCTCTTGGCAGTTTGCAAGACTACAATGCATTATTAACGGTAGCCACCATATTGTACAGTGTCCCTCTGGAACCCATTCCTCTTAAGTAAAACATGTCCTTTTTTGACCATCATCTTCCCAACCCCCGACCCCCAGTACCACTTTCTAGGTGGGAAACAGGAGGAGCAATCACAGCCACTGGGCAGTGGGGTCACCGTCCAATCCACATGCCCTCTCCCCAGGCTGCTTCTCAAACATTTTTGCTAAAGTCTCTCCCAACAGGGAGCGACTTGTACTGGCATGTTGGGGGTGTAGCCCGCAGTGACCCGCCATGGGCTTGACATTTCTTTAAAATCTCTTGTGTTAGCTGAGAAAAACGCATACAAAAATAACATTTCTATTCTACAACATATTTACGTTTGTTTTAAAAGAAAAAAATGGCATCCCTTTCTGACAGTCTTCAAATGCATCTGATCCCCCAGGGAAATGGTCCCCGTGTATCCTGGACTCTGGGGACCCCTGGCAGGCTGGCCCCTGCTGGCACTCCCCGTGGGTCCTGGCCCCTGCTGAGGAACCGGCTACTCCAGCCCCACCTGGTTCTGGCTGTCAGACCCGTTGTGCTCCTGTTGGAAGGCCACTGCTGGCCTGGGAAACTGGGAGACTCCTTGGCCCCCCACCCTGCAGCCCCCGGTGGTGCTGTTGATGGGGATATGCCAGAAGGCCTCAGCTGGGCTTCAGGCCTCTCCGTCTCCTCCAATAATGACTTCCTATAAATCAGATCTGCCCTCTGCTTGTTCCACGCTGCTCCCAGCCAACGGCAAAACTCCCCACCCGACATCATAAATCCACCTTCATTTTCTTTCCAAATTTCTTTTAAGGCTTCTTTAATCACCACCTTGCAGCCTGGGCAGATGCTCCCTCAAAGAGTGAGGCCAAAATACAGGGCTCCCAGGGAGGGAGTGAGGCCTGAGGGGACCGGGTCTAGTGGGAAGGAGGGAGGAAAGCTGGGGGGCATGGAGACACCACTGCAGTGCCCGGGGCTGGGGGTCAAGCAGGGAACACACACAGAATGCCTCCAGGATAGGGTGGCCTTTCTTCCCTTTGGTGTCCCCTGGGCTTAGTGCATCGTCCCTTGTGGCCAGGAGACGCCCAGCAGAGGGCCCTGGTGTCACCCTGTCAGGGCTCCAGGATAGAAGCGTGTGGGTATTTGTTACTTGCAGCCGGTACTGCCCGTGTGCCAGGCAGTGTACCAGGCATGCCCCATGTCACCCCCTTTCATTTTCTAGCACCCACCTTGTGAGAGCAAGTGCGCTGTCACTGGGAGGGTTCATATCTGCCCACTGCTGCCTGGACTGGAGGGCATGGTGGGCTCGATCAGCATGTGGCAGTGAACCCGTCCTCTGAGCTGTCTGCTAATCTGGCTCATTCAAGGTGCTCAGGGAGGCTGAGGGACAGACCCAAGGTCACTGGGTCGCAGAGGCAGTGTGGGTTTCTGCCTTCCCCCTCCTCTGGTTCCATGCCAGGCCCTCTGCCTTGTCGGACCCAGTTCTCAAAATTCTCAAGCGGGACCCTGTCCTGGCTCCAGGAAGCCACGCTGTTGGAGAAGTTGGGGCTTGCAATTCTCAGGGAGCAGTGACTCTTGCTCTGCTACCCTCCAGGGGCCCTTGAGTCCCCTGAGAGTGGTCATGATGGCCACTAGATGGCACTGTGACCCAGCAGAGCAGCAGTGGCAGCCAGAATCAATAGAGTCTGGAGAGGAGGCCTCCCCTCCCCCTCCCGCAGAGTCGGACAGCTGGTGCACGGACAGCGCCATGGCTTCCCACTGCAGTGACCAGGCCTCCCCCTGCTGCCCTGAGCACCCCCAGCCAGGCAGCTGCTTCGGCCCCAACAACCTGGGGTCTGAGCGCCAACGCTTTGGTCTGCATTCCCAGAGGGTGTGGGGCTTTCCCCTTCACAAGTCTGGAGCAGAATTCTGAAGCTGGAGGTCATCAGAAAGGTCAGCTGGCGGTGACAGGTTAGGCATCAAGAAATGGGGTTCTAAGTGTTCGTTTTCTACAAATCTCCTCTGTGACCTTGGGCGAGTCCCTTCTCTAAGGACCTGTTTCTGCCCTGGGAAAATGCAAGATTCTCCCAGATGACAGACTTTCTATGCTGTGTGGCTTGCCTGCAGAGGCCGAGCTCCCTGAGTGCACATCTGGCCACAGCTTGCTTCTCTCCCAGCCTGCTCAGGCCTGCTCATCCCTGCTTGCTTCCCTCCTGGCTTCCCAGACCCCCTGGCACCGGCCCGGTACTGAGCACTGGCTACCTGCCCAGAGCCTCAGCCATCAGGCTGGCGCAGCACGGTGGCCCTTACATTTGGGGTCCATTCCTGGGGCTCAAGGGGGCACTGGGGGCTACTTTTCCAGCCAGATGTCCATGTGTCATTAGCTGAGTGACAAAGGGGGGGCTTCAGAGTAGTGTTGGGGGGCTTGGCGGGCAGGAAAAGGGTGGGCTGGGGAAGGCGGGCAGACAGAATAGTAACTTGGTGGGCCAAATAGGTTCTTGTCAGCCAAATGGCTTCTGGAAGTCTGCAGAGCTGCTCTGATGTGTCCTCTGGGCACGCCAGCTGCCCTAGCCTCCTCCATACCTCCACAGAAGCTGCGGTCCCCTCCTTGGGCTGCCCCATTCTTCCCGCACAGCCAGGCACAGTTGGCTGATGCTCCCATCCCATTCCTGCTCCTCAGCTGTCTCTGCTCAGCCCCCTCCCCCCCGGGTTCCATGCCAGCCCAGCCAGCATCAACAATGCCCCCTTCATGCTCAAACCTCCTGAATTCTTCCATTCTGTGTACAGCCCTCTCTCCCAGTCCTTACCTCCCTTCCATCTCATCATCTTCAAGTGCTCCACCCCCACCCCCAACCTACCCCCATCTCCTGCAAGATCAAGGCACTTAATTGCCAAGCCAGTCCAGCGCACAGAACTGGGAAGTACTCAGCAAAATTGACGGTACCAATCTAGGCTGAGGCGCCTGCATGTTTATTCCTTTTCGCAGGGAAACGTGGTTTATTACTGACACTCAGCCTTTCCGCAGCACATTCACGCGCGGAGCTCTTAGGCACTTTGATGGGGCTTGAGCTGTGTAAACTATTTTATTGTCTAGTCATTTGTCCCCACAAAGTTTGCCAGACAGGTCAACATTAATCTCCGCCTTTCACCGAGGTGGAAAGTTGGCTAGAGAAGGGCATAATCAACTCTGGGGAGGCAGAGACAACCTTTTCTGGGTAGGACTTTGAGATGATGCCACCAGTCATGTGTCTGGAGGCAGGGGGATGGCCCAAATGAATCCTCAAGTATCCTTCTGGCCTCAGGATTGGGATTCGGGCTGACTGTGGCTTCGGAAGGCTCTTTGATACAAGGTGGGATGGGTAAATGGGGAAGGTCAACCACTGAGAATTTCTACACCCCAAGTTCAGGGCAGGTGTGAGTGAGGCCCAAGCGCCTGTGAGAAGTGTTGTGTACAGCCTTGGCTTCTTGATTTTTGGCACCCCAAACAGGAACTGGATTGCTCTGCCATCAGCAGTCTATTGGCAGATTATCAGAGTTTAGTCAGCAGCCGGGCTGGAATTAGAAAAACAGCCTTCCCTAGAAAGATCTCCCTGTCAAAGACTCTGACAATAGTCCCCCATCCAGAAAGATGGGGGGAGGGGGAGCATGCCGTCAGAAAAAATGCCGGAGAGTTCTGGAACAGGAACACAGTTCTTTGAGCTCAGTTATCCAAGACAGGACCCAGCCGAAGCTTAGGGATTTAGCACTCAATTCCTGGCCGCTTACAAGTAAATAATTTCATCTGCTATTTGGCAATAAAGAATGCTTTAAATCTTGGCTTTGGTGATGGGTCCGTTTCCTCCTAGAGAAACTGGTCGCCCGTCATTGGGGTCACCGCTGGGAAAGGGGCACAAGGTTCCAGGGAGAGGATCATGGGGTGGTGGTCTCACCCCACTTTCTGGCAACCTCTGATGCCTGGTGTCCCCTGCTGGCCCCCAAAGCTCAGGCCTGCCAAATGTCACATCCACACTTGGAGAGACAGTGTTGGAGGAGCGCCTTGTGCAAGGTGGGGTGGAACAAAGCCTTCATCCTCCCCTCCGCAGGGACGTAAGCCCACCCTGTCCTGTGGTCTCTGATGAATTAGACTCAACTTTTCAGGGACTTGGACCCCAGCCCCTGACCCTCTGCTCACAGCCTCCGTGTGTCCCTTGGCATACCTGTGTATTTGCTGACCCCGGCCTCAGCAGCCACATCTCTGAGTGCCAGAATGCCCCGGGACAGGTCACTGGCCTCGGGGTCCATTTCAATGAGGGCATCAGGACCCACGTTACCGTAGGCATAATTGGCGATGTAGATAGAGTAGCGTCCGGAGCCCTGAGGAAGAGGAGAAGGAGGTGGGTGAGGAGCCCATCCCAGCTGTCCCCAGAAATCACCCCCTCCCCAGGCCCGTAGCTGGGTCGGGTTCTGGGTTGGGCAGGCTGTGTGCACCCCCTCCCCAGGGGGCTTTTCACAAAGGCTGTGATGAGTGACACCCGCCCCCAGGCGGACAACAAAGCAGCCCTGCTTCTCCTTCCATCCTGTTCCAGAAGAACACATCCCTCCCTCTCCCCCACAACCACCTTTTTATAGACAATTTTCTAATGTGCCTCCCTCCAGCTGAGCTCTCTCCAGCTGCCAGCCAGGGTAGCTGCTCAATAAATATTTGCTGATTGATTGATCTACCAATTCCCATTATTCTCAGTCTCTCTCTCTCCCATTCAAGCCCACTCCAGCCAAGATGACAAGCAAATTCCGGAGCCTTCTCCCTCTCCTCCTTCCCACCCTGTGATTCTCCATTCTTCTGTTTTGGTAGCCGGAGAGGCTACAGATTTGCAGGGATCTTCCTTCTCTCTTTCATCCCCTTCTTCTCCCCGTATTACCAGAAAGAAATATTTGATTGCTTCTGCCTTTATAATACTGTCTCAATTTTTTTTCTCCCTTCGCATCCAAGAGAAGCCCTGGGCGCCAGAGCCTCTTGCTGTCGCCATTCTCTCCTGTAGTCCAAAGCATTGCTGATGAAAGATTCTTCTCTGCCTGTTATTATAATGGTGTTATTTTTTTTCCAATGGATGCTCCCTTCTTCCCAAGAGATCCACACAACTTCTGAATCAGTTTTCTAGTTTTCCATTTATACTTTTCTATGACTTCCCCTCTAGCAAATATTTCTTGAGCTCCAATTATGGGCAAGGTGCTCTACAAAAATGTACAGAAGAAAAGCCCCTGTCCTTAGGTGGCATCGAGTCTAGTTTGAAAGGCAAGACATACAAAAGGACGCAAGAGAAAAAGTTGTGCTTGAGGCAACCAGATTGAGGCAACCAGAACCCTTGTCCCACTGTCTGGTCACTGTTTTACACGTTCTTATGAAAACCATTTTCTTTGGGGAAGCTGATCAAGAGCCACTTTGGTCTGTGTAATAGGTGGGTGAGGATAGAAAAGGAGTTTGGGGTCTCTGGGGGAAACAGAGGCATCAATAAGCACACAAGTGCATGGCAGATTCTGTCAGGACTTTTTGGGGGCACAGAAGTGGTGCTTCTAACACAGAGGAGCACTTCCTTGCCGTGGGAAGTGCAGAAAAGGTTTTCTTTCTTTCTTTTTTTTTGTCACTGGGGATTGAACTCAGAGGCACTTGGCCACTGAGCCACATCCCCAGCCCTATTTTGTATTTTATTTAGAGACAGGGTTGCTTAGTGCCTCACTCTTGCTGAGGCTGGCTTTGAACTCGAGATTCTCCTGTCTCAGCCTCCCGAGCCACCAGGATTATAGGTGTGCACCACTGTGCCTGGCTTGGAAAAGGTTTTCCAAGAGGAGTCTTGGTCAGGTGAAGTGGAGGGAAAAGAACCTTCCAGGCAGAGATAAGAAAGAATGGTGTATGCAGGGAAAGCCCAGGCAGTTGGTTCAAAGCTGCTGGACTGTGAATCAGGGTGGCAAGTGTCAAGGGACGGCTCTGCTAAGGGGGTGAAGCTGCTCCCCCTCAGTGTGGGTTACCTATGTCTCTAGCCTGCTCCTTGGGTATGCTTTGCCTATCCTGATACTCAAAGTGGTCCTTGGACCACAGCATTGGTGATATGTGTGGGCATGTAAGAAATACAGAATCTCAGCACTTCCCAGGCCTGCTCAATCAGAATTTGCCTTTTAACAAAATCCCACGGGTCCTAGGTGAAACTGAAGTTTGAGATGCACTGCTTCAAAACATGCCTTTTTATTTATTTTATTTTTATACTGGTGATTGAACCCAGGGGCACTTTGCCACTGAGCTACATCTCCAGCACTTTAATTTTTTATCTTGAGGCAAGGTCTTGCTAAGTTGCCAAGGCTGGCCTTGAACGTGGACTCCTCCTGCCTCAGCCCCGTGAGTCACTGGGATTGCAGGAGTATGCCATCGTGTCTGGCTAAAGCATGCCTTTTTGATTAAGAAGGAACTTTGAAGGGGTCTCACCCATGGCAGGAGCTTCATGTGTGGGCTGGTTGGATGAAGAGTGGATGCAGGAGGCCAAATGGGAAAGTGTAACTACTCCGAACCATTCCTAACCCCACCAGCTGTTAGCAAGCTCATCAACAAATGGGCAATTAAGCCCAAATGAACTGAAATGCACTTTGGTAGAAATTAGGAGATCTATAAATTTCAGTTATACCTAATTTCTTACTTCAATTTATTGGAGTGTTAGAGCAGATAAACATAGATGTGTTATAGTTGTAGAAGATTGCAGAAATTCACATGTGAACTTAACCACAATAATTCCAAGACGGTGGGATGATTCCAAGGGGAAGGAGGGTGTTTCTGGAGAGTTTTCTGTGCTTTAGCTTATATCAGAACCACTTGGGGGCTTGTTATAACACATGCCGGGCTTGATCACTACAGGTTCTGATTAAGAGGTCTGGAGTGGACCCTGAGAATGTGCATATCTAACAAGTTCCCAGGTGGAGTGGATGCTGCTGGTCTAGAAACCCCATGTGGAGAACCGCTGGTCTGGGGCATTCAGTCTGGGTCCAGCCTCTACCCACTAACTGGCTCCACATCCCTGGGCACATCCCTCCCCATCTGCAGGTTGCATCTCTGCACATGCTAAATGAGGATCAGATTCCCCCTGCTTCCTGGCAGGGTTGTTGAGAAGATGAAATGAGACAACGTATGTGAAAGGTCTTTGAAAAGATAAAAATGCTATATAAACATGAGGCATAATCATTATCGACCAGGGAACGCTTCTTGTAAGAGATCGGCTTTGAGCACAGTCTGGAAAGGTGGTGAGTGAGGAGGCAGCTGTGGATAAAGGACAGGAGCTCAGGGGCTCCAGGGTTGGGGCAGAGAATGAAGGAGAAGTATGTGGGGAGAGGAAGGGAACAGCATGTGGTGTTTGGTAGCTCTCAACTTTCAGCCTGCATCAGAATCCCCTGCAGGGCTAGAGGAACCCAGGATTGCTGGGCCCATCTGCGTTTCTGATTCTGTCGAGTCTGAAGGTGGAGTCGGGTGGGATCTGAGAATTATCACTTCTAACGACGCTCATGCTATTGGTCTGGGGATGACCACCTGGCCAGGTAGCCACCGAGCCCCCTGATAGGGACTGTGGAGCTAAAGGGGGATTATTGGGGTGAATGCTGTAATACCAGCTGTGGTTAGAGATGTGTGTCTGATCATTTCACCCAGAGACAGGGTAGCCGAGGGTAAAAAGGTTGGTGGCATTCTGGGGCAGGCAGGGCTCAATTCCTGGCTTTGCCTGCCACTTTCCATGGGACCAATGTCAAGCTGCTGCACTGCTCGAAGCCTTAGTTTCTGTATGTGTGCAATGGTATACAGACAGCCTCTACATCACAGGCTTCCTATAAGGACTCCTGCCCCAAGGGCTGTCAATCACTCAGCACAGGGCGGGGCAGGCTGTTAGTCTAGTCCAATAAGCAGGAGCTGCTCTTATCGTGGTCCCCATACTCCTGTTTTCTTCCACCACACCCCATTCCTCTCTCTCAGCTTCCACACTGGCCTTGGCCTCTCCCCACTCCTCCCTCATGGTTTTCAGGCCCCAGGATGGCCAGGGTGGTGACTGGAGTCCAGAAGCACCTCCTCCCCAGTGCCTACTGCCTGCAGGGCTCTCTGGCTTGGGAGGCTGGCGGCTAGGACTGAGAGCGGGCACCTTCTGCGGTGCCAGGGTTTTTTTTTTTTTTTTTCCATTTCGCATGGAGCCTTTGTCCTGTGGTTAATTGTGTGGGTGTGCAGATGACCTTGTTAGGACAAAGAGTGCATCTCCGATTAACCTTCACGCCCCTCCCTCCAGTTCTCAGAGAAGTTTCTCGATTTAGCTTGAGCGGGAAGCCTTTGTCCTGACCCAGGCAGACAGGAAGCCAGGAGGAGCGGGGCAGGAGGCCCCAGCTGTGGCCAGGCCTGGCACCTCTTTACCCTTCCCATTCTCGGGGGCTGTTCACAGAGTCGCCTTGCTGTCCCCTCCCACCAGGCAGGAGTCCAGGTGGCACCGATTCAGGTCAGGGCTAAATGCAGCTTCACAGCCCAGCTTGGCTTCTCCTCCCAGCACCAGCTTGTTAAGAAATAAATATTTATACCTGGCACCTGCCTTCTCCCAAGGCCTGGAGGCCCCTGCTGTGAAGATTCACGCTGAATCCCCAATCCCCTTGGTGCCATCTCCATCCAAAATGAGCCCATCCCCTCGGCCCTGCCCTAGAACGGGGGCCAGAGAGGCTCCTGTGGAAACAGGGCAGCAGCTGGGACCCTATTCAGTGGTGGCTGTTTATAAAGCCAAGGAGGTGGGTGGCAGGGGAGCAGGTGACAGGAGGGATAAATCACCTCCACAGCA
This sequence comes from Ictidomys tridecemlineatus, assembly GCF_052094955.1. Lineage (NCBI taxonomy): Eukaryota > Metazoa > Chordata > Mammalia > Rodentia > Sciuridae > Ictidomys > Ictidomys tridecemlineatus. The sequence continues at coordinate 28,801,680 of NC_135477.1, read as the reverse complement.
AGCCTCCAGCTCTGGCTAGGTCTGCTGGGACCCAAGCCTGGGCAGGCGGCTACTCCCCACATGGGGCAGACGGCTGCAGCTGCTCCTGCCCTCCCAGCTCCGCCAGAGTTCTCCATGCGTTTTGGGGAAGGGGGCACTAGCAGGGCAGAGGGTGCTGATGGAGCTATTGATTAGCTCAAGTGCCTGCACAGTCTGGCAGCCCCGTAGCTGCCTGCCTCTGAGCCCCTCTCTGGTGCCTTCATTAGTTCCATACATGTTTCCAGGGGGCCAGGGCTCAAGGCCCGGCACACGGGAGGCAGTTGCACATATTGGCTGAATGAATCAATGGATGAACGAGCACGAGGGTTAGAGCTGGAAGATTTTTGCTTCATGTCCTAGCTGTGCCACTAATGTCTTTTGAGTCCCCAGGTTAAGTCACTGCTGCAAGTTGGGCCTCAAGAGTCTAATGGACACCACGATGACACACCTTGCTGCTTCCACACAGGTGGCTGGAAGGGCTCCATGGGAGAAAGGATGCGAAAGGTACGTCAGGACTCACCCTGCAAGTCTCGGCTGTGAGTACTTAGAACCTGCCTCGTGTAAGACCCTGTGGGAGCTACCCGGGCCGTGCAGCCTGGGCAAGGCAGCTCTGTCACCATTCTGTCAGAGGACATCTACCCGGTGGCTCCTCTCCTGGCTGTCACATCATTGTGTGCTTCTGCTTCTTCCCAGGCCCCCATGTGCCCCTGCACTCACCTTCCGGTCCACACAGGCCACAGAGCGTCCGGCAAACAGGCTGGCCACACCCCGGGCCACATTGACCTCGTCACTCAGGATGTCTTCCCACCGGTTATTGCGGAACTTGAACAGTTTGTCTGTGTATGTGGCCACCCCTGGAGAGAGGAGGAAGGGAAGATCAGATTGGATGGACCAGGGTACAGATTCTGGCCTCTGGGTGTGTCTCCTGGGACCTGCCACAAGGTGGCTGGGACCATGGTGGTCCTTAGTGGCATGCAGACCTCAAGTAGCTGAGACTGTGCTATTGGAGGTGCTTAGGTGTTTTCATTAGGTTGGCCGGGGAAGAGGTCGTGGGCTTAAGCTGAGGGAGGCAGGACAACGTTTATGAACTGGGGGTTTAGAGCAAATGAGAGCAATCTCATTTCTGCCTCGATTCTACTTTTAGGTTCCAGATTTTTGGTTAAGTTGCTTGGGACTAGTTTTTGTTTGTGAATGAGGACGACAATAATAACTACAGTCAAGTTTACTGCAAGGAATAAATAAGATGCTGCACATGAAAGGTTTGGCATGGTAGCTGCTATTAGATAGAAATGATTTCCCCATTTTATAGATGAGCTACTCTCTGAAGTCCTATAGAGACCGCACACTGCAGGGGTTTGGTGAGAGTCAGTGACTTTGTGAGTGTGAATGAGTGCTCAGGGTCCGAGTGTGCAAGTGTGTGTAAGAGAACAAGTGAGTGGCAGGAGAGAATGGGTGTGCAAACGGGTGCATGTGTGGGTGTGGGAAAGTGAGGGACGGAGTGTGAGCGTGGCATTGAGGAGAGAGAAGCGGATCCCAGTCCCTCGAGTGGCTCAGCCCAGGGATGACAAAGGACCTCTAGGCTGCAGTTTTCTCATCTGTGGAGGAGAAAGGCAGTGCTCACCACATTCCAGTTTACTGAGAGGGTCTGGAGGGTGTTGTCTGGGGCTTCCTGAGCCCAGGGGCTGCTCAGACCTGGAGCGTCGTGGGTGGGATCGGGAACGGGCCTCAGGGATGCTGGCTGGGCACTGAGGAGCGGGCCCCTGGAACAGGGCCACCCCGTCCCTGCCTGCCTGGAGGGGCAGCTGAGCCCTGGTCCACAGAGGACGGAAGGCCTCCCCATGGGGAGCAAGCGGGGTCTGCAGTGTGATGGTAGGGGAGGTTTCTGGGGATCCACAGGTGCGGGTCGGCCCGGCGCTGTGGCTGGGGAGGGAGGCCGGCAGGGAAACTGAAGCACTGGTGAGTCCCTCATCCTCTGGCCCTGGTTTCCTCATCTGAGAGTTGTGATAAGAGCTGTGCCTCATGCACACTGTCGCTGTGGGCATCACAAGAGAAAACACACACGAAGCCCTGGCCACAGGTCCTGTAGGCAGGGCAGTGGCAGCTTGACACCACCGCAGGCCCAGGGCCCCTCACAGAAACCCCTGGGGCCCAAATGTGTCTAGAAGTTTAGATTGTTATCTCAGACAGGTAACGGTGGTGCACATACCATGGGTTATGTAACACCCCAGCAGGGACTGGGGGTGGCACCCCATAATTAAACACTTTAATATTTCTGCAGTGAAACATGAATATTCACATTAAGTGGGATAAATAAAGCTTATAAATAGTTCACATCGGCTCGGGCTATGTTTTGCTAACTATCCATTGAATTTCCCACAAACTTAATAACAGCGCTTGAGGCTTTTGGAGTGTTGTGGACTTCAGGACGGTGGGTGGAGAAGGGACTTGGACCTGGGCTGCTGTCATCCAAGCTGTTCTGAAAGCAGTGGTGAGCTGGTCCTCGCTTCTAGATCCCTGGGAGCCTCTGAGGAGGGCCCTTGTAGGTTTTTGGGTCTCCAGCCTTCACCAACAGCAAGCAACGCTTGTCCGTCTCTGTCAAACCAGGGCCCTTCAGCTAGCTTGGTCCCTTCCTGAAGTGCCTTGGTTACACTCCACCAAAACTTGGGCCAGGAAGCAGCTGCTGGCAGCTGGAGCTGGCAGAGCTTGGATGGGCACCTCTGGATTCAGTGTGAAAAATTTCTGAAGCCATTAAGCTTCTGCCTCAGCTAGACAAGAAGAAAAAATAGGCCGGGGTATGTGTGTGTGGGGGGTACTCTGTTCCCCTCTGTCTGGCTCATCATCTCTAGTTCCCAAAGTGTGCTTCGTGGAACCCTGGGCCATGCCAGCTGCCTGGAGAAAGGATTCCATGTTCATTTGAGTTTGGAAAAGATTACACACTTGCCAAACTCCTAAATATTTTCAACAGACGTCCATCTACTAAAACTTTGAAAACTCCTGCAATAAATCACCCTCTGAATTTTACTGAGTCTTGTCTTTCCCACACATATTGGCCATGGAAACCCTTTGGAAGCCCACCTATTTAGTGCCCCACAGAATCAGCACCGATCTTAGTATGTGGCTGTCCTAGGAGGCTGAGCAGGCTCTGGGCTTTGATGGCCAGAGGAATTTGGGGTGCCATGTGCTCTTAGCGTCTCTCCCTTGCCAGCCTCCTGGCTCTGAGCTCACCAGGGACGCCCAGAAGAATAAACTAATTAAGGTAAAATGTGCAACAGCGATGCAGAGTCTTGTAGATCATAAATGGGAACGGCAAAATCAATGGCAGCCCTTCTGCAGGCAGAGGCCCGGAGGCCTGGGCGACAGGAGGGATGGGAGCCTGTGATTTAGGAAGAGCAAACGCACTGGCAGCTGCAACCTGGGTAATTAGGTGTGTCAGGAAGACAGATCAACAGCGAGCTGTGCGGGTCGATGGCACAGGCAATAAACACCCAGCACTAGCCCCTGGCCCGTGTCAGCGTGCACGCCCACCTCCTGGCTCCTTGTAGTGGTGGTACTCTGCCCTGGGGCCCCTCACCAAGGCAGGGACAAGCTGCTTGGGGAGTGGAGAGGCTGTTAGGAGCGGCAGAGGGGGACTCTCTTGGATCCCTGGGAGAGACAGGAGGGTATTCAGGGGCAGGGTGGGCTTTCTGGATAGCCCACAGGCCCCAGGAGAGGCAAGTCTTGGAATTCCCGTTCCACGCCTTGACCTTCAAGGAGCTTGGAAGGTCTGAGTCCAGGGGCGCTTCCAGTTGCTGACAGGTGACCAGGGTGGGAAGGCCCAGTGGGTGGGGCTCAGGTTCTCACCATGCACTGCCAGGTGCTGTGTGAGGCCGCAAGGAGGGACTGTGTCTGTCCCTGACCCAGGGTGCTTAGTCTGTTGGACACAGAAGGGTGGGCAGAGGAAATGCCATGGGTCAGTGGTAAAGCTGGTACTAGTTAACACTTTCTATGTGCGGGCACGTCACACAGAGCCACTCACTCACCCCATGAGGTAGGTACTGTTTTCATGCCCACTGTACAAAGTATCTGAGATACAGGAGAAGGCAACTTGCCTAATATCCCACAGAGACCAGCAGGGCAGGACTGCATGATATACCTGGAACACGCTGAGAAATCAGGATGGACGAGGTCCCTGTAACCACGGAGGGCTTTCTGAGGGAGGAGGCAGCCGAACTGACTTGGAGGGCCATACTCCTGGGTGTGTGGCACTTGGTACGGTCAGGCTCTGCACAAAGCACTTTCCCTTTTCACAATCCTCATCTCCTCCAAACCCTCTAATCCCGTTTTACAGATGGAAAAATTGAGGGTTCGAGAGGTTAAGTCCATTGCCCAGGGTCCCAGAGCTGGCGAGCGGTGGAGACAGAGTCGAAGCCAGATCTTTCGGGGTCAGAGCCAATGCTGAGCACCGTGCTCACAGCTTCAGCCAGGCAGGGTGGCAAGAGACAGGCATGGGGGGATCCTGGGTTTGCCCAGAGAGGAGGGTGTGTGCAGGGGGAGGAGGAGAAACATGCAGGGCAGGGGGACCCAGTAATTCCTTGGTAAGGACAAAGGGGCAAGGTGGCTTCTGGTCTGGGGTGTCATGGGGAGACAGTGTTTGCAGAAAGATTACACTGGCAGAGGAGGAGGGTTGGATGGGCTGGCCTGGGAGAAAAGGTAGGGGTGGCCCCTGGGGTAGGCACTCCAGCCTGATTCGTGGGGCAGCCCTGGGAGGGGGGAGGAAGCTCTGGGTACAGAAGGCCACAGCGGAAAGGGCAGGGGCTGGCTGGGTGTGACCCTGGGGCATCCACGGTGGGGGTCCCAGCAGGGATGCCGGGCCAGCTGAGGCCTGTGTGTGGGGGGGTGGGGTGGGAGGGGCTTGGCTTCAGACAGTTTGCACTTGAGGTGGTCACAGGGAGCCAATGAGGCACATGCAAGAGGTCACTGGTCTTGAGGGACAACAGCTTGCAGAGCAGCGATGCTGGAGTGGGAAGAGGAGAGGACCAGGCTGGGCATTGAGCCCCGGCGGCAGCCTCGTTTGGGGCACAGGCAGGAGGGGCAGAGAAGGAGGAGCTGTCCCACGCATCAAAATGGGGAAGGAGCTTCCTGAGGAAGACCGGAGCGTCCAGGACAGCGCTGTCCATCAGGCAGATGGCCCTCCATTCACTGCCCCTTCACCCCTGCCCACCAGCCTTGCCCCCAGAGGGCAGCCTGGAGCCTCTGGCAGCGGGAGTCAGGGCCATCAGGGCTCTTCCTAAGGGTCATCGTTGTTATGCCCCCTCAGGGCCGTGAGGTGACTTGACTGTGACCTGAAACTGGGGGGCCAAGAAGAGTGAGAAGGCGTGTGTGGCAGGGCAGAGGTCTCAGCCTCCAACCTCACTCCATGGCGTGGACCACTCCCACCGAGGCTCGAGGGGCAAGTCTGCACTGTCTTTTTCGTATCTATCAAATGGGATAATGAGAATGGCCACCAGGTTGTGATGAGCATTAAATTAGATAATGCACGTAAAGTGCTTAGAGCAATGCTCGTGATAAGGTCAGTAAACCACAATGTCCATCATCTCCTCCTCCTCCTCCTCCTCCTCCTCCTCCTCCTCCAAGGGATAGCAGGGCTGGACCAGGCAGGTCCTCCTGAGCCACTCCTCAGGAGGCAACTGTGGCATCAAGTTTAAAATGCTTTACAAAGACTCACTCCAAGGAAAGCCAGCCCAGCGGTGACGGCCCCAGGGGACAAAGAACTAGTTCAGGCAAAGGACATTTTTTAAAAGAATAAACTCAGGTGTCCCTGGTCCCATTTATAATTTCTGAGCCCACCTTCCTTCCTCTGGCCCTGGGTGCAGAGGCAATCGGCCAGCGCCCCCCCCCCCCATCAGCCCCTCTAGGGCCCTCCGCAGCCTGCCAGGAAGGCTGGCCTGCATGTCACATGAAGTGGGCTCAGGGCCAACCCACTCGCCCCGAGGTTGCTCAGCTTCCTGTAAGTGGCCACGCTGAACTTGGAACCGTGGTCCAGGGCTGCAAAGCCCCCTGCCCCAGTGTTACCGAGCAGGGCAGCTTGTCGGGGTGGGGGCCGTCCCCAGCCCCCCAAGGAATCTCATTCTTTGTGGGGCCAAGGCCCTGGTTTCTGGGGCCCCTGCTCCTCACTGTGTGCTTCCGCAGGGTGTGAGGAGGCATGATGAGAGGGAAGGGGAGGGAGCCTGAGCCCACCCTGAGCCCATCTCCCCAAATGGGGCCCTGCTGGGAAGCTGAAACCAGGACTTTGCATCCAAGTGAAACCTGGTGGGGAGGTCAGGAGAGCCGAATACATCCTAGGGCCTAGAGAATCCTAGGAAAAGAGGGTGGAGACTCGGACTCTCAGGGTGGGGCCTAGAGCCTGCATTTCAAGAGTTTCCAGCTGACTCCAGAGCCACTGGCCCATGCTTCACACTGAATAGAGAGGCGCAGAGCTTTCGGGTGCAGTTGGAACCGGGCCTGGCTGAAGGGGCTGCTGGACAGGGATGCTTCTCTCAAGAGCAGACCGCTCATCTGTTGTGCAGGCAGAAGAGGCCAGAAGTGCGGCCCATCTGAATCCCCTTTCCTCTCTGTAGTGCGGAGACTAACACCTCCTTCTCCTCTCCTCTCCTTCTCCTCTCCTCTCCTCCCCTCTCCCCTCTTCCCCTCCCCTCTCCAAGAGGCTACGAAAGCCCTTGCAGAAGCCTCTCTGGTATGACACACAGCCCAGCAACCATAAAAGAAAAGAGTCATAAATTCAGATCCATAAAAATGAAAGTTTTCTACATTACAAAACCCACCCATGAGCCAAGACAAAAGAAAAATGACAAACAGGGAGAATTATCTGCAACTTATATTCCAGACGAAGGGCTAATTTCCCTAATTTATAAAGAGGTGTTCCAAATCAATAATAAAAAGCCAATAATCAATAGAAAAAAATGGGCAGAGGCTATGAGCAGACAGGAGTTTCAAATATATACAAATATTCTCAGCCTCACTCATTTAAGAAAAATGAAAATTAAAACTACACTTGGAAATCAATTTTTTCCTATCAGATTGGCAAATCAAAAAAAAATTGATAAAACATTTGTGTTAGTGAGTGTTGGAAAGTGCTCGCTCAGGGACATGGCTGATGGGAGTGTAATGAGTACCGTCTCTAGGGAGAGCAATTTGCCACATTTATCAAAACTACATGTGTGTATTCCTTTGACGCAGCCACTGTTTCTGTGAATTTATTTTACAAATAAACCTGCAAATGTGGGAAATGGCATATTGTGCAGGCTTATTCATTTGGTGGCATTCTTTGTAAGGACAAAGTGACTGCAAGCAATCTAAATGCTCACCCATAGAACACCAATTAAATTAATGGCAAATCTATACAATGGAGTACTATACAGCCATAAAAAGAATGAGAGAGTCTTCTGTATATTGATTGCCATGCAATAATACCCAAAATATATGGAAAGTGCAAAGAGCTGGAGTGTGAGCAGGGCCTGCTACTGTTTGTAGAGAGAGGAGGGAGGCAGCATAGGAATTATTTTTTAACACTACCTTTTCTGACGCCCGTTTTGTTGAGTTGAATAAGTAAAAATAAACTGAGTGGTGGGCTTCACACTGAGTTACTACCCGCACTCCTGCTACCCCAGGCTAGTCACATGTGCAGGATTCTCAGGGCCATGGAGCAAGGTGGCTGGGGTGGGCCAGAGCAGGACCTTCAGGGGGATGGCTCTGTCCAGGAGCTGTGGGATTCCTGGAGGTGGAGGGAGGTGCTGGCATCTGCCTCTGGTCACCCGTTGCCCTGCTTACCCTCCCACTTGGGTGGCACTGCCCGAAAGCCCTGGCTTACATCTTTCTAGGCCAATTAAGGGATAAGAGAGTTTCCTCCCCGGGGCTGAGGTCCTTCCTCCCTCCCCCTTCCCTACCTACTTTCTAACTCTTAGCCCGCGACCCGTGCCCACGTGGCACCCAGCTGGGTGGTGCCTTCTTCACACCAGGGCCCTCCCCCTTTCTGTCCCTCTGCCCTTTCCATGGGCCGGGAGGACGGCCTGTGTTCTCCAAGGACACTCGTAGAGGCTCTGTCTTTCCCATAGCCACAGAATTGTAACAGCTACTGTTAGTGCTCATGAAGTCCTAGGTGTCACACGAAGCCACTTCCATTCATTATCCCAGTTGTCCCTTCAAAAATGTGTATTTAATGTTTACCAAGTGACAGGCACTTCTTTGGGTCCTGAAGGACAACAGTGAACAGGACAAAGTTTCTGCCAGCTCCCGCCCCCTGGAGTGAATACGAGTAGGAGAGACGGACCCCAAACCAGAATAGAGCACCTTCGGTCAGGGGTCAAAGCCGAGACGGAAATCGAAGCCACTGGAGGGCGCAGGGAGTGACCAGGAGTGATTTTAGATAAAGTGTTCAGGGAGGTTTATTTGAGGATTGAACCTTGAGGAAATCAGCAGGAAAAGCATTTCGGGCAGGGGGAACAGCAAGTGTTCCTGCTTCAGGAGGAAACGTAGTGAGGAAGAGAAGACTGGAGCCAGGATCCGAAAGGCAACCCCAGGTGCCACCAGGAGGGGTGCTGGAGGGGATGCTTATGACCTTGAATACAGTCTACGGAGCCCTTGGAGGGAGCTGAGTTTATGAAGTTGCTATGATTTTTTTCTTTCCTATGCATGAAGAGTTGAGGCTGAGAGAGGTCACACATCTCACCCAAGGCCACCCAGTAAAGAAGGTGTGGGTGCAAGGTTTGATGAACAGATTCCCACAGGACGCTGCAGGGGCTCGGCCTCTTGCAGGGTCTCCAGCGCAGACATCCCCAAGGCCAGGTGAGGGAAGGGAGAGGGACTCTTTCTGTGGGTTCCTCTAACATCCTGAAGGCCATGAGGGGATTGGGCTGGCTGGGGTCCTGGAGTGGCTCTCAGGATCCCCCACAGTGGGCCAGGTGGCCATGGCGGGGTGCTGTGCCAGCTGGACCCAAGAAGTGCTGACCGGGCACAAACGCCCCGGCTCCACCCCACACCCCGTCGATGGATCCATGGAATCGCTCAACTGAAAAATTAACTCAAGCCCGCGGGCCTCCCTCTAACCCACAGAAGGTCGCCAGGAGGTGTGTGCCTGGGGTGGAGGCTGCTGGGCACTGTCACCCTTGCCCCAGGCCTGGGGGCCAGCACCAGCCTCTGAAGGCTTATGCCACCCTCCCAGGAAGGCCGCCTTCCGGGCCCCCACCTGGCCTGCCTACCCTGGCTGTCCCTCTACCCGCAAACCTCCTCGTAGGCCACCGGCTGGGCCCCGCCTGCTCTTGCTGGGACTTATTTATCCAATTTTAATTGAGAATTCAGGATGGCCAAGCTCTGGCTCTGGCCACCAGGGATCGCGAGATGACCAATGCAGGAACTTCCTCCTCCAGGAGCTTAGAGTCCTAGGGGCTGGGAGAGGGGGAGTCAGATACTTAGAGAAAGAGGCTGGGTTGGGGGAGATCATGAACTTCAGGACGGGATTTTTGTGGTTCCTGCACTGACGTGTCCTAGAACAGTGCCTGGCACACACCCAGTAGGTGCTCAACGAAGTGAAGACGTTCATGGGTGGATGGGGCCCTTGCTGGGCTGAGCAGGAAAATGACCGAGTCGGAGGCCGTGGCCCTCGTCTTAGGCCACAAGTGGGAACTGGCTGGGGACACTATAACCTGATAACTGGGTCCATCTCCAGCCTTGGGGGTGGGCTGCCTGGGGTGCAGCTCAGCAGGGTTCATCGAAAGCTCCCAGGAAACTGGCAGCCGGGCTGGGGAACCCTGCTCTGGAATTCACAGTGGAGACCTCTAAGAGTGGGAGGGGTCACTGCGACACAGACTCCCTGGGCTCTGTGTTGGCTGAGTAGGGGTGAGTCTGTCCCTTCCTCTGTCCTCCTGCCTGCCGAGGCCACCTACGACAGTCTTCCACGGTGGTCCCTGTTCCTCCTTCCAGGCCTTCCAGAACCTTCCTGGGGACCTGCCCCTTCCATAGATGCCTCTTGGTGCTGCTCCCTTCCTGACCTTGCCCCACATTAAAGACTTGATCAGCCCATCAATTAATTGTGTCCTAATCCAATCTTGGCTTGGTTGGAGAGGGGGCAGTAAATCCAGCTGGGTAATCATGCCCTGATATTTGTGTAGGGATAATTACCGTCTCTCAGGCATCACTTGGTGGCAATATGAGATGAAAACCCATAAAACACCACTCGGGGCTGTGGCTCATTGTTTCTGGGCTGCACAAGTCTGGCTGCCCGCCAGCCAGCTCCGCCCGCCCTGCCCCTGGCACGGGCCCCAACCTCTTCCCCTCCCATTCATGCAACCCGGAGCTCCACATCGGCCCACCAGGGGCTGGATCCTGGCTTGGGCTTGGCAGTCAGCAGGGGCAGCATTGTGGCTCAGGGGAAGAACAGGAGTGGGGGACACGAAGGGGGGGCCCACCGCCAGGCAGGGAGAGCCTCCAGGAGGTTGTGGGGGGCCTGGGACGGTGCTTGCACAGATCGGAACCATAAGGTCCCAAGCAGAGCCAACCCAAGTGCTTGCTGCCATCTGGAGGAGCCCAGAGTACATCCAATCTGCCTCTCCCGGGGGGACGCCATGGCCAGGGCTTCCCCACAGATGGTATGGCCCCACAGGAGTGGACTGCATTCTAGTAGGACAGGGGCAGACCTGAGAAAATGCTAGAGTTGGGGACGGGGTCTACCTCGATCCTCAGTCCCCAAAACACAGCCCCCAATCTGAGAAGCACAGAGCACCCACTGCAGGTAAGGCTTGCTCCTGGCCCCAGAGGACAGAGGATTGAGGGGAGCCATAGTCTCGTCTGAAGGTGAGACTCTGGAGTCAGACTCTGGTTTGAATCCTAGGACTTGCAGGCTGTAAAGCTGGGGGCAAGGTGGGTCACCCCTTTCCTCAACTCTCTAGTAGGACGACTGGCACGTTCCTGGCTGAGCTGTTGTGGGGCTCACGTAAGAACAGTCAAGTGTGCAGATGGGGGCCTGGCACCCAGTGGGTGCTCCTTAAGCACCGGCGTTCATTGGCCTGTTGTTCAGCCTCCTGGGCATTGACTTCCCTCCTGCGCTCCTCAGTGCAGATCCTCGCTACTCAGAGTGTGGTCCCTGGACCAGCAGCACCGTTAAGGCCCGGGAGTGTCAGCAACGCAGGCTCTAGGTGCCCCCGGCCTGCAGAGCCAGAGCCCACCAGGCCTCGGGGTGACTCCGACGCACACTGCAGTTTGAGAAGCTTTGGCAAAAGATCCACGGACTCACGGTCTGCCTTCCTCAAAGTTGTATCCCCCGCACCCCGTCACCCAGCACCTCCGTCTGGCACCCAGGGGGTGAGGGGCAAGGATCTCTGGAAGATGCATGAGCTAAAAGCTGGGGGGGGGCCTGGGGGGACTTAAAAGCAGCAGAGAAAGGCCCCAGAGGAGGCATAAAGGGCGACTCCAGGGACCATGTTCTGGCTGCAGAAGCCACCCATGGGAGTCGCCATGGGGACAGTGGGAGGAGTAGAGGTGGAGGGGGGCTGCTCAGATGGGGAGGTGACGGGGACACACAGCCTGTTCACGCCACCCCACCTCAGTCCAGGGTCCAGGAGACAATGATCCAAACTTCATTAGAGAGAAGACGAGGTCAACTGGGGGTCTCTGCTGGACGCAGGAGGTCCCAGAGGCAGTGGGCACTGTGCCTAGAGCCAGTTACGGTCGCCTGAGAGTGGGCCAGGGTCCCAGGGCCCCCCCTGCCATCGGTGTCGAGGGGAGGCCCATGCTCACCTGAGAAGGCATTATTGGTGTTGAGGAAGTAGATCTCCTCGCGGCCATCCCCGTCGATGTCGCAGGCTGTGACCCCAATGGCGTTCCCCTGGCGGTCCCGCAGCGCATAGTAGGGTGAGCTGCGCTCATCTATGGCGATGTTCACCAGCCGCTTCTGGGCCCGGTCATACTTCAGAACCAGGTTGGGGCCATTGTACCTGGAGGAGGGTGGGAGGGGACATTGGGGAAGAGCTGCTGGGTGGCCCGGGAAGCAACTCAGCCCCAGGGGGTTCCAGGGAGCCCGGCCTTGAGGGTCGAGTGTCCTAGGATCAGCTAGGACCCAGTCGAGAGTCAACTGGACCCAGGTAGGTCACAGTATGAGGAGTGGGGTGAAGGAGGGGAGTGGGCAGTGACAACCCTGTTACCAGAAGTTCGACTGAAGAAAACAAAAATTCCCTTGCATTTACCTAGACCATTTCAATGGAAAAGGCCTAGTTCCCATGAATGACCTCATTAGTTTAAATCTAACAACAGTCAAAAGAGAGTGGCCGTGGGGTGGGGGTTGTATTATTAACCCAGGCAACTGATGAGGTTCATCAGGGAAACTGAAGCTCAGAGAGGTTGAGTGCCTTTCCCAAAGTAACACAGGTGCTGAAACTTGAGCCCAGGCCCTTTCTGCTCTTCCAAGAGACCTGGCATGAATGAGCCCTGGAGGAACAGAAGGCTGTGACTCTGAGGATGGAATAACTCTCTCCTGACGAAAGTCCCACCATTTAAATAGTCATGTGAACTCCACATCTCCCACGGGAGAACACGAGCACCTCTCAGGTTACCAGCAGACCTGTCCCATCTCTTTTCCTAAGGGACTCAAGACAAAGGATGAAACTGGCCTGTCTTGCCTCAGGGGCTTTGTAGTGCTGTTCCCTCTGTCTGGGATGCTGTTCCTCCAGATATCCACCCAGCTGGCTCCCTCCATCACCACCTCCGGGTCCTTGCTCAACTGCTTCTTCTCAGTGAGGCCTTCCCTGACCACAGTCTCAAAGTCCACCACCACCACGGCCCTGGGCTCTTTTTCCCTGCCCTGATCTCTTCCCCTCCGTTGCTGCCACCTCCTCTCCTCTGCTTGCTCATCTCTTCCCTCTCTGGCTCTTTGCTGGAACGTCAGCTCCGTGAGGACAGAACTCTGTTCCTTTTGTTCTCAAATACCGGGCACACAATAGGTGCTCAATAAATATTTGTGGGGTGAATGAGTGGAGCCTCAGAGCCTGTGTCTGGGGTCTAGGGTGGACATGTCCGTGGTGGATTTCTTCCCCTGGCCTTGACATTGGAGAGGGTGAAGGCCCAGCAGCAGAACTCCCTCCCACCTCCTGGAAGACCAGCCCCTCCCGAGATAGGTCCAGCCGCAGGCTGAGAACCCTGGGGAGGGCAGACAGCATCCCCCAGGTCTTTGGGGGAAATCACTTCTCTCTTCCTGAAATAGATCCAGACTGGCCCTCTCTCTTGTCACCATGATGCAGAAGCCTGCAGAGTTTGGGGGTACTGAGCGGCTGGCTGGGCGCCTTCTGGCACCCACAGTGTGTGAAGGGAGAGACGGGGCTCCTGGGGGGCCGAGTCAGCGCCTGGTGATGGAAGGTCGCGCCTTAGGTACCTTGACAAAGTGCGTCTGAGGGCTGCACGTCAAGGGCGCACGCCACCTTTGGAGTCTGTCGAGGCAGGGAGACAGATGCTTGGGTTCCAGCACGGTCAGCAGCTGGCTCCAGCCCCCGGGGACAGGAAGTGCCTTCGGAGTGCTAAACACTGGCCCTGCAGGCCTTGGGGCCTCTGCTCCTCCATGGCTACTGCATCGGGAAGGTGCCTGCACTCAAGAGCGCTCGGGCCTTCCTCAAAGCTTACACGCTTGTCCTGCTTGAGCCCCACACAACCCCGGAGAGAAAGAAAGACAGGCAGAAGGCCGTCCCAGGGTCACAGACTCCAAGTGGCACACCGGGCCTCCCAGGACGTCTCCAAATCCCATGTTCTCCCCCCCGAGGTCCGTGATGCCAACAACATCCCTAATCCTAGGCCTGCTCTTTCCCGCCAGCTTCCCCCAAAGAAGCCACTCTGAGAAATGACCTGAGGACTTCGTGCAAATGGCAGAGGTGAGGATAATCCCACATTTCGACAGCACTTTACAGTTTACAAAGCACTTTCTCATCTTTGATCTCCTTGGCTTCTTAAGGATCCTGGCTCTCTGCCGCAGGTGAGGCTGCAGACTTTGGGCTGGTCCGTTCCCTCTCTAAGGGCTGGGCTCCTCCTTCGTGAAGTGAGAGAGTTGGGCTCTCCTTTCACAAAGTGGATGGGCATGTGCAGCGGTGGGGGTGTGCCTCTGGGCCTTCCATTCTGTTCCGGCCACAGCGTCTCTATGTTGATGCATTTTATTATTCTGTGATCTACGTTGGGTCTGCACAATGAGGTGTCCCTAGGCCTCCACAGTGACCTGGGCAGTCTGGTGCTCTGGCCCTCTTCCCCCCACCTGTACCCCTAGGACTCCCAGACATGGAGCCCACCCAACGGCTCCTGAGTGGGGTTCTTAACAAGCACTACGTACGTCCAGGGGGCAGTGCTGGGGTTGCCAGACCTTCCCTCCACCGGGCTGCCCTTGGCTGGCCGGCTGGCCTGCTGCCCAGAGCCTCTCAGGATCCTCTCCCAGGGAAACCAGCCCGTTCCCTCCCTCTTTCCCCAGGGAGCTGACACTCGGTCTGCTTCCTCGCCCTGCCCTGCAGACGCTCTGCCCTTTCCAGCAGCGCCTGTGTCTTTGCTCAGCTGAAGCTGCCCCTGCTGCGGGGAATCCTCCCACCCTCCTGGCCCCCCACCATGCCTGTCCCGGCTGCCCTGGCTGGCTGTGACCTCTCCGCTGAAGAGCCACAGGATTCTGCACCTTGCTTTTCCCTGTGAGGGCAGAGGTGTTTGTATTCCGCGTCCTTCGCTCATTAAACACATGCTTCTTGAGGTGGGCAGCGGGCGGGGTGACTGCGCCCTCCCTGTGCTGAACCTGGCGCCACGTGCTGCGGGAGAAGGTGCTCCACAAACATTGGATGTGAGCATGAGCAGGGAGTGAGTGAGTGGATCAGCGTCATTCTGGGGGCCTTAGCACAGAGGTCCCCACGTGCCCAGCTCCGTGCTCAGCACTTCAGAATCACACTCTCGCTTCATCCTGGTGGCGATCCCAGGACGTGGGGACTGAGGCACAGAGGTGAGGTGACTTGCCCACAGTCACTCTGTGGCACCAGTCTCCACCCTGAGGAGCTGGATGTGAGCTACCTGGGGTCACACATGTCCTCTCTCTGTTACCTGCCGGAGATTGTTGGGCACTGGAGAAATCCAGGGGGCTTTGAAGCACAGTTAAATGGGCCAGGAAGTGGGACAAGGTCCCATGCTCTTGATAAGCAGCTATGGCCTCTAATAGCCAAGGACGAGCCAGCTGGGGTCAGGCCAACAGCAGCCTGGGAAGGGCCCTGCCCCTGCCAGCTCCTAGCTCTGACCTTGTCACTCAATCCTGAGCTTCCGCGCATCTGTATCTCCAGGCTGCTGCTTACCTCACAGGATGGCTGTGAGGATTAAGCGCGAGCTGTGTGTGACAACACTTGGTAAACTGTGAAGAGTTACACAACTATACCTGCTCATCATCATTAAAAAAAAAAAGAAAAGCCACAACAGACCCGAGGCACCTCCTCGGCTCTCCAGAGATTGTTTTCAAACACTTGTGCTTCTGTCCTGCCCTGGGGTTCAGCCTCCACGGGAGACTCCTTTACTCCCCTTTACAACCAAACTTCCCCAAAGAATTGTCTTCACTGCTCTCTCCACCTCCACCTGCCACTGCCCACCCCCGTCCACCTTCCACCCTCAACTTCTGCTCCTTCTCCTGTCGTGGCCGGCTCTCATGGGGCCACGGCTAGGGAGGCCCGTTGGGTCCTCTTGCCTTCGGTCTCTCAGCAGTGCCTGGGACCGCGGCTGCCCCCTCTGCCCGGGTCCCACCTCCCCCTCGCAACGCCTCTCCTCTCTGGGATTCAGGTGCCACCTCTTCTGGTTTTCACCTCCTCTGGCGTCCTCTCCTTTCCTCCATTGCAGGTTCCTCATCTCCCCAGCCTCTTAACGTTGGGATCCCCAGACCTGGTCCTGGGCCTCCTCCTCTTCTCTCTCTCCCCTCTCACTAGCTGATAATATCCCTTCCCATGACTGACAACCCCTAAATTTATATCTCCAGCCCAGATGTCCAGCCCGAGCTCAGACTCATATATCCACCTGTCCACCTGACATCTCCCCTTGCCTGTCCCACGGCCGTCTCTGATGGAACATGTCCAAAATGGAACTATTGATTGCTCCATCTCTCCTTCCCCTCATGGGGCACCCAGGTGCTAAAGGCAGACGTCTAAAGCCAGGTATCCCCCATGCCTCCTCCACAGCTTCACATTATCAGCTCATCTGGTTGTTTCTAAATCCCCCAAGAACTCAAATTCATTCTCTTCTTTCCTCCCCTACTCCCTGGGGAGCCCCTTCCCCCTGTTTCTAGTTTCCCCCCACACTGTAGCCAGAGCCATCTTTTAAACACATAAGTCACATCATGCCATCCTCCTGCCTGGGACCATCTGGTGGGTTCCATTGTGTTGGTGTGAAACCTTGCCCTGCTCCTGGGAGCCTGGCCCTGCCTGCTGCCCCTTGGCGGCCTCCCCAAGCCCCAGGGCCTCCTTTCCGCCCTGGCGTTCCAGCAGGATGGCTCTCTATGCCTAGCTCGTTCCCGTGCTGGCTCCCTCTCATCTCCTAGGTCTCATCTTAAAAGGCAACTCCTCAGAGAGATCTTGCCCTTCTCTGGTATTCCAGTCCCTGCATCCAGTTTCCTATAATTATTTGTTCACTTATTTATTGCCTGTTTTTCCCAGTAAACCATAGGCTTCAAGAGGGAAGGAGCCTGGGGAAGGTATGAGAGGGTCTCTGGGCGGCTGAACAAAAGGGGCACTGTGACACTGGTCTCCTGTTTTGGGTCCTTAACCCTTCAATTTTGCTAATTCCCAAAACATATGTACCAACAGGGCAACACAAAGAGTATGTGCAGAGCTGGTTCTGGGTAAGGGTGAGACAGGAGAGCCACGCGCTGTAGACAGATGCAGAGGGTCAGTGTTTATTCTGCTGAGAATCGTTGACCCGTGTGAAAAAAGTCACTTAGGCAGAAGTCAGAAGGATGCAATCACCGAGTACCTAGGACCTACCATTTATTAAGCTAAACAATTTACCATGATGTCTCATTTTACATAAATGGAAAACTTTTTTTAAAAAAAGGTTTGAAGATATATGATATGATATTGATTGTGAAAATTATGAACACATAATCTTTTTCATTAAAAAAGGAAAATAATGAAAACATATATATCTGTCAGGGGAGAGAGGCAGGGCAGAGAGAAGAGACGGATGTGTGTAGATCCAGAGAATGCAAGACACAGATACACAGCATACAGAAGTTGGAAATGAGGGGCAGTGAGCTCATAAACACATACACAGAGAAAGAAACAGACCCACAGAGAGACAGACCTGCATGGGGAAGGGCTCTGTAGACCCCCAGAGACAGGTGGGCAGACCCCGAAAGACCCAAAGTTATGGCATATCGCAGGACCCAGGTGTTGTCACAGAGAAACAATCTCATCTGGTTTACTACTTTGGGTATTTCCTCTAAAGATTTTTAAAGACATGTTGAATTTTCACATCT
Source organism: Ictidomys tridecemlineatus (assembly GCF_052094955.1). NCBI lineage: Eukaryota > Metazoa > Chordata > Mammalia > Rodentia > Sciuridae > Ictidomys > Ictidomys tridecemlineatus. Next base: position 28,784,180 of record NC_135477.1, on the reverse strand, counting down.
AGGGGATATTTTATTTGTGCTCACTTCAATACCCTCATTTTATAGATGAAAAAGTCAGTATCAAAGAAAAGTAACTTTCTGAAAGTCAAACATCTAGTGATTAGATAAACTAAATGGAAAGGCAAACTTACCCCTTGGTCAAAACCAGGGATCAGAGAACTATGGCCTGTTGCCTGTTTTTGTGAATAAAGTTTTATTGGAACATGGACATGCTCACTGACGAATCATCTGTAGCTGCTTTTGCTAAATAACAGAGTTGAACGGGGACTGTCGGGCCTAACAGCTGAAAACATTTACCATCCGGCTCTGTATGACAAAGATTGCCAACCCTGGCCGAAAGGATTGTCAGCCTTATAAGTTTTAAATGGTCCAACCAAAAAAATTAGAATATGGTTAATAAAAATTAATTTGGGGTCAGTGCTGGAAAATGATCTGTTTCCTAAAACAAGTGTTTCAGGAAGAGTGAAGGCTGACTGCAAGGGAGAGGTTGGGGCTTGGGATGGAGAGCAGGGGGCAAGAGACAACGTTTGGGGAAAAAGAGGTGAAGAAGAGTTGCTCAAGATGACCATGGAGTTCTGTCGATGGCCTCTTTGAGGACCAGATGGCCATTTCTCAGGCTAAGAAATAAGCAGGAGCAAGACCCTTCAACTGAGTTAAGTAAGTGGTAAAAGGCATGTGGCAGGTGGCCTCTAAAAGTGGCCATCCTCATTTCCTTTCTTCCCTGTGTGCACGTTGCTCCCCCCCTGGAGAGGTGGAGCCTATTTCTCTTCCTTTGTCATCTGCTGGCTTTGTGGCTTGCCTTGATTGGCAGAACACGGAGGAAGTGATGTTGGGCCAGTTCTGGGGTTATCAGTCACCATGTGGGGAATCTGATCACCTTGAGTCCACTATGCACAGAGGAAGGCCAGGCTAAACCCATGGAAAAGCACCAAAGCACCAGATTTATGAGCAAAGACCTCTTGGATCTTTCAGCCCCACCCAGCCCACCTGACACCAGAAGGCCTCCGAGTGAGTGACACTGGCTCATGTCATGAACTACTTTGGGTCCTGACCAAATTCCCCATCCACAGCATTGTGAGGAATAATGAATCATTCTTTAAGCCACTAAGTTTTTGGAAAAGAAGGCAGATAATGATAACCTATCATCTCAGACCTGAAGAGAAGAATTTATCCCTGGAAAGTAGGAAAAAAGATTATTCACAAATCAGCGAAATTCTCCAGGGCGGCCATCTGAATTCACAGTCGGCATGTCTGTCCAACAGAGGCCCAGATCCAGTTGGCGTGGAAGTTGGATCCCAGAATATCTGAGTGTCTGGGCAGATATTCTACCTGAGGTGGGAGGGTAATAAGAAACCCAGGGATGCCAGATCTCCCTGCCTTTCTACTTCCCTTTCTCTTTTCTTTTTTTTTCCTTTCTAGCCATATCTAAATGTTTCTCATTTTGAATGCACACCTTTCAGCACTGCTTATTTCTTTGGAAATGTGTATAATGTTCTTTTTTTCCTTTTTTTTTTACATATGTAATTCTTCAAAAGCCACAGAAATTCAATAGGACCAGAAAACATATGAAAAGGTCTTCATTCAGGAGATTCTCAGATTGTATCCTAGAGTAAGATCTATCCAGAAGCCAGGCATCCACTTCAGAGGGCAGGGGGCTCTGGTAAAGGGGGATGCTGAGTGGAATGAGAACCGCGAGGAGACCCCACAGGGGAGGAAGTTGGATAAAGTTAAAAGGGCATCTCAAAAGCCCACAACAGCCAGATTTCATCTCCATTTAGGAGGTGATCAGGGAGGAGAAGACCCCACAGAGTGCTCTGTTGAAGAAAGGAACTTTAAAATGGTAGAGAAAAAAACCTTTTGTCCTGAGGGGCGAGTGGTTTTTCAAGAAAGGGACGCTTGGTACCGAAAGGTCAGGATAATCTGTAGTGATGAGTGTCTGCGTTCTGTGAAAACTCCACGCAGACTGATTGATTTATGCCTCGTTCTAAAAAAGCTCTGTGCTCAGCATGTGCTCCGTGCCCTTGGAATTTCTTATATTTTGATGAGCACAGAAGCACCCAGAAGGCAGAGGCCATCGGAGGCAGCGCTGTCCCCGCAGTGGCGGGAGAGCAGGTGCCCAGCGATGCCTGTTGCTGTGGATGTTACTGTTGATGATGGCGGCGGTGCAGACGCCATCCCTCAAAGCTCGTTTCCAGGGAGAGGCAGCCGGGGAAGCCAGAGTTCCATCAACTGTCAGAAGCGGGATTCGGGGAACAGATGGAGGCTGTGTTAACCAGGGTCCTTGGGCTGCCAGGGACGCACACCCCCTGAACTAGCTGAGGGACTTCCTGGCTGGGATGTCCACGCTGCAGGAAGAGGAAGGAGGCAGCGAGGCCTCGGGGGTGCCTGGAATGGGGGTTCTCGACCAGGAAGTGGCCAGGACTTCATTTTCCCTCCCTCTTCCTCTCCTGTCTTTTGTCCTCTCACCCTGTCCTTCTTCACGAGGCTTGATAAGTGGCAGCACTTCCAGGCTTGTATGTCAGCGTTCGCTCCCGGCTGGGTGGGAGATGCTTCCTTGCCTCCGTTCCAATGTGACAAGCTTCAGGGAAGAGCTCTGATTGGCCCTGTTTGGGTCACATGTCTGTCCCAGAGCCAGGAGCTGGGAGCCTACGGTTGACAAGTAGGAGTCGAGTATCATAAGGAAAAGAAGTGTCTGGAAGGATGAGGGATGTGTCTCCAGATGACAGTGACTCATCTGGTCTGTCCATTCGGAGACGCGCTTCCCATGGTCTGCTGACGGGAGGCAGCCCTTCCCTGGCTCCCCCCCTCAACCCTGTGTCCTTCAGCACATCTCAAGGTCCCTTGACACCCCTCCAGAAGTCCCAGGAAGAGGTAAACAATGAACATGGAGCCAACGTCTGACTCACTGGGTTCTGGAAACCCACGGCTGCGCTCCAAGCGGCAGGGCTGGGCTGCAGGCACTGAGTTAGCGGCTGCGAGACCAGCAAATGGAACTACTTGCTGTGGATGAAGGCAAATTGCTAACTGCTAGGTTGCAAAACACTACTCTCAAGTTTTCTTTCCCTCATCCTATAAGCTGCCATCTAAACAGCTGCTGGTCTCCATTCTCCTTTTAGTTGAAGAACTGGACCAATATGGGGGCCAGGATGGTGCAGCAAGTAGCCCATGGATTCACTGAAGAGTGAAAAACCTAAGTCAGCCATTGACTTTGTGTCACCCTGGTGGGATCCTATTTCTAGGCTGGGCACATTGCGAGGTACTGTGACAGGTACATGCCCATATGATGTGACTCTCTGCTCAGAGTCTCAGCTTGGTACAGCAAATAAGCAGTGGCCCCAATCCCAAGCGTTCAGAGGAGAGAGAAGTCAATTTTGCTGGGGTAAAGTCTTTATAATGAAGGTGCATTAGACCTAGAACTTGAGAGCTATATAGGCTTTTCATAAGAGGCGTATGGGTAGGCATTTACAAAAGACATGGTGTGAGCTAAGAAGCAGATCAGAGAACAAAAAAAGGTGTTTAGGGAATGGAGTAGGCTTGCTGGACAACACAGAGATGTGTATTAGATAATAGTGGAAAATAATGTAAGGCAAATCAGAAAAGTACATGCAGCTAAGATTGTAGAATTGTGGCACGGAGAGCGAGGCTTTAGATTTTATTGGTTGGAAGTAGGGAGCCATTGGAAGACTCTGACCAGGAGGTATCATTATATCCAAGTACCATCTTGGAGAGGATTATCTGGAGGTTGTCTGTGTGGAGGATTGGCCAAGGGGGAGAACGGAAACATTAGTGGACAATAATGGAAATTTGATTCCACGAGGTTCCCCTTGTCCTCCTGAGCCAATATAAGTAGGTTTCTGTTCTTTGCAAGTAAATGACTTCCAAGAGAGGAGAGCCAAGATGGCGCAGAAGTCAAGGAAGCAAGAGTCAAAATGAGAGGGGTAGCAGCAGTGCTGAGCACTTTTGAGGGGTCCAAAAAGCCAAGGATTGGAAAAGCTGATGAATTTGACAATTTGGAAGCCACCGATGACCTTCAGGGAGACTGTTCACCTTGAGAGGGGATTTAGACTGAGGGCACAGGGGAGTGCTTGGAGAGGCTGTGCAGGTGGCCCACTGAGGACAGAAAGGGCTCAGAGACCAGAACATGGCCAGGGCACAAGGTGCTAAGCGAGGGTGTCACCAGGTTCTGAGATCTATGCCCATGTGGGGGCAAGAGAAAAAGACCTAGGAGGGGCAGTAGACTCCTGGGTACCTGAGGAAGATGAGGAGGAGGTGCAGGAACAGGGCGTCAGGTACAGCTTATGGGTTAGGTCTGGAAAGGAGGAGAACAACTAGAACAGGATGCCCAGAGGACTTGATCTTCTCATAGGTGTATGAGGGGTGAGGTTCTTACCTGAGAGGAAAATGGGGGAGTAAGGGCTTGGGGGAGAAGTTGGAAGAGCAACCGAATGGCTTAGACATGGCCATATTCCACGGTCATTAGGACGTGCAGATGGGCTGCCTCAGAAGGTGAAGTCGGGGCAATGGAGGAGGAATGGTGAGCTGCAGAAGGCGGCGGGGTGGGGAAGACAAACTGCACAGGGAGTGAAGTGGATGGGGGGCACAGGTAGAGGTGGAGTGCAGGCAGGGCTAACTCAGGGAACCAAGCTGGGGCGGGTAGCCCTGCAGATCTGACAGGGTGAAATTGGCAGAAGCCCCTGCTCTTCGGAGCAATGTGGGTTTCTGAGGGGGCAACACCGAGTGGCAGAGAGAGCCCTGGACTTGGAGTCAGAACATACAGGCTGGGAGGCAGTCCAGCTCACAGTGAGACACTCATGGCAGGAGCGAGATGGCCTGAGGGTGTGTGCTGCTCTACAACTCTTGTGGGTGCTCTTGGAAGCCACCCAACCCATAGGAGCCTCAGTTTCCTCACGGGTCAAGTGAGGATGCCAACCTCAGCTCTTGGGTCGTGGATGAAGATCATACCTGTGTGACGGTTCATACGGTGGTCAGCACAGAGCAAACGCTCAGCAAACACTATTAGCAAGTCTGTCTTCTCCCTCCCACACTCAGTGTCTGACACATAATGGGAACTCCATAAATATTTTGGAAAGAGTGACTTATTATTATTACCTGGCTAGCCTTGAGCACAGAAGAACTGAGCTCCATGAAGTTCTGGGCTATATTTTATGCTTCGAGCCCCGAACACAGTGTTTGATAAAGGGACCTGCTTATCTTCACTAGGATTCAGTTTCCTCATCTATGAAGTGGGGCTAATAATATTTGCTCTACCTCAAGATCAAATGAGATATAACATGTGCAAACCATTGCATAGCTATAGGCTTCACATGCACGGACACACACACACACACACACACACACACACACACACACACACAGTCGCAGTGTACCTGGCTATTGTCTGCAGCGGAGGCAGCTGCCTGGGCCCCCTGGGGAGCCCTAGCTCTTCTACCCTGCTCACAGTTGCTGAATGATAGGCCCACTGAGCTGCAGGAATGCCCTGGTAAAGGAGACGACAGTAATTTGTTGAGGGCCCGGTCAGCAGGCAGCTGTGGTTTTCTCCAGCAGGGAGGAAGTCCGGGACTGGCCAGGGGCTGGAGGTATACAGGAGGCCGCTTTAAGGCAGCCTGGACCTGATGTCTGCATTGGACAAGCAAGGAGACACAGGTTGCTAGAGACAGGCCACAGGCCCTGGTGAGGAGCAAGGAATAGACAGGTCAGGCCCTGGTGAGGGACAAGGCTGTCATGCAAGGATAAGGACCAGGTGGACTTGTGTTGGTCACAGCTCGCTGGGGATTAAAGATGGCCCTCTTCAGATCAGCAAAGGCTGCCCTCTGGCCCAGGGTTCTGTCCATTCAAGGCCCTGGGCCAGATTCTAACTGAGAGGCTGGCCCCTCTTTATGACCACAAAATTCTCCCTTGATAACTGACTATCTGCTGGGAATTCTAATATAAGCCGCTGTCAGGACACATGGGCCATGTTGCACTGGAACCTGTCTCCCTTTGCTCACGGGCATCTGATGCCCATGCTCCGTCCATACCTTGTGCATCCCTGTTCTGCTGGCTGGACTCCACTCCCTCTTCTCCTGGCCATCCTCTCCCAACGGGAAAGTCAAGTTCCTTCTAGTGTTCCCTCTCATGCTGCAGCTAATGGGGGTACGCCTGGCTGTGTCTTGAGAAATAATGGTTAGAGGAAGCAGCAAAAGCCTTCTAGTTGCTATGGAGTGTTAACTGATGAATTCAACTCTTCATTTTTGATTGGAAGGAAATAGTTCTAGAAGAGACTCTTGCTTTAAAAAAATATAGAGCTGCCAACTACACAAGGCGTTCGTTCATTCAGAGGGGTCTTTGTTGCCAAGCTGGCTTCAATTCCCTTCGCTGTGCATTAACACTAATCAGAATCTGGCTGTTCCGGCAAATGTGCATTAAAGTTTAGGGACAGAAAATGTTGTGGGCTAAGTATTAGTGAAAAAGTACCAAATTGGACCTAGACATTTATTTCTTTAAAGTGCTTGCTGTATAAAAATTGCCTACCTGACTGGCAATTAAGACAAATAGTTAACGTTAATTACAAATGAAAGGATAGAATATAATCTAAGATATTAGGCCAGCAGACATTTTATGGTTTGACTCATCCGCCTACAACAAAGCCCCTGCTAGAGCTGGTCCATCCTAATGGCACAAGGAGGAGGGAGCAGTTTCTTGCAGCTCAAAGCGTAGGGTGGGGGCTGGTGGCATTGGCATCGATTGGGAATATGTCGAAAACTGCAAAATTTCGGGTCCCACCCCAGATCTCTGAATCAGAATCTGCATTTTAACAAGGTTTCTGGGGGGGGGGGGGATCCTATGCACATCAAGGTTTCAGAAGGGTTGCTCTGGTGAGATGTGTCTCAAGGATAACCCATAGGAGGCTACATCCAAAACTCCCAGCCAGCTGGTTAAAATGTGAACTGCAGTGTACCACCCAGCCTGCTCCATTAGAGTCCAGGAATCAGCATGCCAAACAAACCCCAGGTGATTTTCATGGTCATCAAAATGTGAGACCCTCCCCTAGTCCTTCCCATCTCCCTGAGATCCATCAAGGACCACCTAACATGTGGTGCTTGGAGTCCAGTATGAAAGGACTTGGAGGAAGTTCATCCGTGTCATTTGCAGGTTTATAACAACATCGCTGCCGTTAGACACGTTGAGAACAAGCGATGGTGAGAATACCCTGGAAGGAGAATACTGATGAACTCACAATTCACAATGCCTCTGATTCCCCTGCCACACCTGTGAATGTACGTCCTCCCTGAGGGTAGAGAAGCAACACCCTGTCCCCATCCTTCCCGATTCTCCTCCTGGAGCCGAGTAGGCTCCCATGCCAAGGAACCCTTTGTCCTTTTGAGCCATGGGGCGGAGCCCAGCCCAGTCTCAGCCACTCTAGCATCCTGCTCTGAGAGACCGGAATCCAGAGGCTCATTTCATGAGCTTTTGCATAGATTCCTTCTCCCTTTCTCCTTGCGCCCGCTACCCCTTCCAAGTGCCAGCTGGCAGCCCCCCTGCAGCGCTGCCCAAGCAAATCCAGTCCCCGGCACACAGGTCAGTGACGGTCAGATCAAGCCTCGGCGTCTGCAAGCACTCAATCCTTTGGGATGGCACGAGCATTCTTCTTTTCCTTGTGATGTATGCATTTAGTTCCTTTAGAAAGAGGCGACAGCCGTAGCACTCTCTTTTAGAGATAAGAGGAGCCCGTCATCATCTTTTGAAATTCAATGGGAGACAAGCTGAGGTGGGACAGTGTGTGACAGGAGTCTGGCTGGAGGTCTCTGTTGATCTGGGGCATCAGTAAGTGGCCAGAAGGCAGCAGGCCTCCAAGAGTGGCCCTTTAGTGGAACAGTGTCTCTGCTGGGCTGCCTGGCCCTGACCTCAGGACTCAAAACTCAAAGCCGAGGAGGGACAAAGTGATCCATTCCATCCTTGGGCCTCCCGTCTTGTGCGCACGGGCAGGGGCAGAGCACTCTGTGCTCAACCACATCCATGGCTTAATCTTGCAGCAGCCTGATAAGCCACTGTTGACCTCCCACTTCTTAAATGAGAGACTAAAGCCAGAGGTTAGTCATTTGCCCAAGTCATACAACCAGAAAGCCAGCAAGGCTGGGCCCCGAATTTGGTTCCTCTGATTCTAAATCTTGGTTTCTTCTTCCTCCTGACCACATATCTTCTTTTTTCTCCTCCTCATAAGCTAACGTGTTATTTTAACTAGACTAGGGATTCCTTTTGGCAAAGCTTTCTCCAAATTATACCGGTGGGTGCAGAAGGAGCACGTGGTACCCTCTCAGCAGGTGTGGTGGCCAAAAAAACAGTTATTGCTTTTTTCCATTGTGCCTCTGGCACATTCTCGGGAGGTGTAGCTGAAAAATCAGTGCCAGATGGCTGTCGTGGAGAAGTCTCTACGGCTCGGCGGCTATGCAGTCGGCCCGGGAGGGACATCTTTGCAGCTGAGGAACATGGCAGGACCATGCTGGACGCGGGCCCTCGCAAGCCTCCTGGTTGCTTTGTGGCTGTGTAGACCTACAGCAGCTCAGCCCAGCTCTCCTTCCCTGGAAAGGACTGATATTGAAGCAGAGCGAGGGGAGAGGACATGTGGCAGGCACAGCTTCTAGGAGGCATTTCTGTTCATCTGAAGAGTCCCCCACAGGCCTGGATGTGGATGGTGATAAAGGGGAATGTGACAGCACAAATAAGGCTCCTGTCCGCACGATCATTAGACTCAACAGATAAATGTGGACCCGTCATCAGAAATGACAATCTGGGTGTTACAAATAACTGACTCGCCGTCGTGATCGCTGGAGCTGAGGTTCGGGAGGAAAGTGGAAACCTGAGCAGCGACCGAGCTTCTGCCCTCTGCAGGGTCTCCAAGAGCAGAGAGGACTCCTGCCAGAGCCGGCTTGCCAGGGAGCAGGAGCAAGGCGGGTGTTTTCTTCGATGCATTACTCCAAGGATTTCAGCTTGTGCCCTATGCCTTCCTCTTTGTGTGAAGCAAGTCCCGGATGTGGCACGAAGGCTGGGGCTGCGGCCACACTGGGGCTAGGACCCTGCATCAGTCTACTCGCTGCTAAAACAAAGTACTGGGTGACTTAACGTGGATTTATCCTCCCGCAGTCCTGGAGACCACAGGTCTAAAATTAAGGAACTGGCAAAGTCGTGCTCCCTCTGGGCTCTGGGGAGACTATGGGCCTAACCTCTCCGAGGTTCTGGTGGCCTCAGGTGTTGCTTGGCTTGTGGCTGCACCACTTCAAGATAAACTCTTCTCGAGGTCTTAAACTTTATCACATCTTTTGCCACATAAAGTAATGCCCAGGAATTAGGATGTGCTTAGATATAGATATATAGATAGATGTGGATGTACACATAGATATATTGAGGCTACCAACCGCTACAGCCTGCTCTGGATATCAGTAAGGCCAATAATCACCACAGCTGGGGAGACTAGAGGCTCCACGTGCCTCCGCTCATCCATCTTCCCAGCTCTGGCTAGGCCCTATCGAGCTTTCCTTTCACAAAGGGAAAACCGAAGCTCTGCAGTCCACACTCCTGAGGCTTCTGGTCTGTGTCCTGCAGAGCCCAAGGGTCACAGAGATTGTCCATGAACCCCAAGGGGAAGAGTGGGAGGGTGTTAGGAGGGCTCTGGGCCCTAGCCCCTCTTTGGCCACAGCAGCTCCACTCTGATTTGATTTCCAAGTTAGGGTGCTGTGAAAGTTTTTCTTTTTCGTGCCAAAGAGTTACTCTAAGAAAATGAAGTTTGAAAACGCCAGCTCTGCACCCCGCTGCTGCTGGGCCTCGTTTGGGCAGGAGCCGAGTCAGGCATACCCGGCATCAAATCTCCCCGCTGTCCTTTTCTCGTCCTGTGTCCTTCGGCAAGTTACTGAACCTCTCTGAGCATCCCGCTTCTCATCTGGGCAATGGAAATATTAACTGCACCTACTGCAAAGGGCTCGGGGGGGGGGGGGGAGTGGATGAGAAAAGCACCTCTGGTGTTTCCAACAGGCTCTGGAAGGACCAGCTGTTGTTTTCAGTCCGATCGCCATTGGCTTGTGAGTGCTTCCACTGCTCGGTTACCCTGACATTTCTTGGGGCCTGGTTCTCCTCCGGATCACATTTTTATTCTCCACTTCTGGAGAGTAAAAATGTTTTTCCAGAACAGGTGTGTCCAGCTGTGTTTTCCTCACTGGAGCTTCCGGAGGAGACAGCTGGCAGCCTCTGGCAATGACGTGCACCATGACTCTCCCAGGCTCACTCAGAGGGCGCTGTCATCCCATCACATGCCTGAGCGCCTGGTGCCAGCCATTGCCTCAGACAAGATCCCAAAGAGGCCAGCGTGATGGCTGGACTCGGGAAGCCCCACAGGGAACTTTCTAGATAAATTTGATAATCACAAAGATTTATGTACACACACCTGTAGGCTTCTAGATGACCCTGGAGTAGGCGACTGAAGCCTTAGTGGCCAAGCATAACTCAACAGAAGGGGCCACCCAAGTGGCAAAGGGAGGTGGACGTGCTTCTGTTAAGGGCCCAACGTGACCCTTGCTTCTGGACCGAATGCAGTGCGTGAGTTCCCGGAGGCGGGCTGACTGACACCAGGCTCTCTGGTGTATTCCCAAAGAGTGGCTTTAAGCACAGACTCCGATAGAATTTTAGAATGCATCATAATGACAGCTTAGCACGTCCTGACTGCTCGCTGCCTGCCAGGCACGGGGCTAAGAACTTTATATGCATGTTCTCATGTTCCCCTAAATGAACCTATTATCCCTTTTTACAGATGAGGGGTAGGAGCTCAAGTGACTCCCGAAGGTCATTTAGCTCTACGGTGACAGTGCACCGCTCAGCCTGGGATTTGCATGCTCTCTGGAGGCTGTCCTCTCAGTCCAGACACGATCCCTGTCTAGGATCAGTGATCTTGAGAAATTCACCTGCCCTCTCTTGGGCATCTTTCTTACCGACAAGCTCTAATCTTTATCGTTAAAAATAAATGCTATATATAGCAATAGTCGTAATTAAGCAAAATAAAACAAAACCCCCCACCACCAACAACAAAGCAGACGAACATTCTTTGGGTCTGGTTCTTCTCTAAATCACAGACACCTGCAGTGGTAGGCTCTCAGAAGGGACAAACACGAACAGGGACCTTGGCCATTTCCTTCAAGGTGTAGGGGTATCTATTTTAGGGTAAGCTCAGGTGTCAGGGGCAGGGAGAACTCTCTGGAAAGTGCACACTGAGAATCAGGGCACTTATTCTAAGAGGAGAGGTATCTCTCTTTGCAGATAAGAAGACAATGCTTTAAAGAGATATTGGGACACTGGTGCGTCTAGCCTTGGTGGTCTCAGGAAGAGGTGACAGAAGACTTCTTGGAATGAGGAGAGGTAACAGAATCGAGGTGCAGACAAGGTCAGTAGAGTGATATTAAAAGAAGCATGGCCCTGAGAAGGTGAGCTTATTCCTAACAACATCAACTATAGCAAGACAAGTGGGGGTCACTCGGGGCCAGGTGCTCTTTAGCTGAATCATCCCCCCACTCTCCAAGGTAGAAACTGTTATTTGCTGCCTTTTCACTGATGAGAAAACCAAGGTTCAGCAAGGTTAAGTAACATGCTTGGAAGTGCAGAGCTGAAAATCAGCAGAGCTCAGTTCAAGCCCCAGGCCTGTGGGGTCCCAGAGCTCATGCTTTTAACACAGTTTTCTTCTTGCCTTTCCTTTTATCTGGCTGTTCCCTCACCTCAGTCTTCTGAAGGTGGGTGGTTTTGATGCAGTGGGGGCCACAGAATGCAACAGATCCCTCACCCCTGGGAGGGTGGGCTAAAACGAGTGAGATGTCAAAGGAATACTAAGAGTGTGTGTGTGTGTGTGGGTGTGTGTGTGTGTGTGTGTGTGTGGGTGTGTGTGTGTGGGTGTGTGTGTGTGTGTGTGGGTGTGTGTGTGTGTGTGTGTGTGTGTGGGTGTGTGTGTGGGTGTGTGTGTGGGTGTGTGTGTGTGTGTGTGTGTGTGTGTGTGTGTGTGTGTGTGTGTGTGTGTTGGGGGACAGGCTCAGACACAGGAAATAGAAATGACATTTGTTAACACATATCGCACCTTCCAGTGCCTCGGGAAGTTCACTGGGTTTGAGTTTGGGGTGCCGAGGCAGATCCGCTGAGGCCCCCTCTTCCCATTCCTGTACTCTCCCCAGGGCTGCAGGGGGGAGTCTCTCTTCCTTCTTCGCCTCCTCCACCCGCTTCCAGGGTCTTGTTGCTGCTCCAGCAGGAAAGTGGGGCCACGAGGAACAGGAGGCCCAGCAAAGGGTAATTTTACGATCAACCTCTGGCTTGCTCAGCCTCAGGGCTTTCTAGGTCAAGGATAGAGTTTAAAAACAGAGCTGGGTATTCTGTACTTTCTCAGGCCTGGGAAGAGGCGAGCCCATTATACGCCAGTTGGCAAAAGAGATGGGAAATTCTCTTCTCTCTCAAAGACATTTTGATGCATTTAATGGAGGGAGCAGTGGGGGAACGTTAGAAAGGAGCCACCCTTTTAAGAGAGCAGCCATCTCTGGCTGCCCTAATCTATACCGTAAACCACACTCGAAGAGCGAAAGCATGTCCTTTATATAAAAAAAAATAAATAACAGACTTTAATTCTTTAGAATAGCTTTAGGTTCACAGCAAAATTGAGCACACAATATACAGATTCCCATATGTCCCCTGCTCCTCTGTCCCTGCCTGCATAGCCCCTCAGGGTGGCCCACTAGTTACCATGATGAACCTACACTGATGCAGCATTTCCACCCAAAGCCCCGAATTTACACGAAGGTGCACTCTTGCTGTTGTGTGTTCCATGAGTTTGTCCTCTTTTACACCTGACAGGACAAGAAAGGGGAGACTGACTGGTGACCAATGGGTGGGGCAAAGCCACAGCTGACACAAGACCAGGGTTAGTTTGCACATCTACACCTTCTCTGCCAGAAAATTCAACCACCCGGTCATACGGGGGCCAATAACAAGAAGGAGAGGCAGAGAGGATTCGCTGGGATGAAACTAATGGGCATGTATTCCCTGGGCCCCGAAAAACAAGGACCACTCCCCGCCCTCCTGCTCTCGACGGATCTGCTCATGTTTTCTTCTCCTTCCAGAAGATGCTGAGATGAGACTGGGGACTCTGGAAATCTGAGGACAGCAAGGCTGTCCACTCACGGGTGGAGGCCTGCATGAACAGTGAGTGTCAAAAACCAGCAATAATGTGACTCCACGGAATACGAGGGCCTTTGGAGTTAGGCTTGGGTTCAAGTCCTGGATCTGGGAATTATGAATCACCAGGGTAAAATGGCCATGAGAAGTATAGGATCTCATGAGTCTCCAAATGCCTATGGACCGGGGCGGGGGGGTCTCCAAGATCACCCAGCCTCCATGGTTCACTTGGAGGCCACACAAGACTCAGCATGTAATTATGCTCCCAGGTAAGATTTATTGTGGCAAAATATGAAAAGCAAAATCAGCAAAGGGAAAAAGCACATGGGAGAAGTCCAGAGGTAACCAGACACAGGCTTCCAAGAGTCCCCTCCCAGAGGAGGACACAGACAGCGCTTCATTTCCCCAGCAACGAGTTGTGACAACATGTGTGAAATGTCGTCCACCAGGAAAGCTCATTAGAGTCTCAGTGCCCAGGATTTTCTTAAGGGGCTGGTCCCACAGGCACCCACTGCTTAGCATGTAACAAGATTCTGGTCTCTTGGAAAGAAAGTAGGTGTTCAGCATGAACCACGTTATTCGGATTGACAGTTTAGGCACAGTGAGCTAATCATATCTGATCTGGGGATGGTGGGAACCTTCCCCAAACCCAAGTTCCCGGGCAGCAGCCAAAGTCCAACCTGGCACACACAGGTCTTTCTAAGGATACTAGTCTCAGGTCTGCTGTAACTCTACACACCTGCTCCATTGTTTGGCACATAACAGATACTCAATAAATTACAGCTCTTTCTGTCAGCAGCTCTGTATCTTTCTCTACAGCAAGGAGAGACCATCTTATCACCACAAACTTCCTCCAAGTCAAATGGAAAGTGAGAACCACATACCTACATATACATACATGCATATGTTCCCATGACGGTGTCTCTGTGATACACAAGTGGGTATCGAAGACAAAGTAACTGCTCACATAGTAAACCTTTCCTCTCCAGAAGCGGAATCACAATTCTTTCATTCTGGTCTTAGTTTGCCATTTACAATTCTGACTAACAGGCCTTCCAAGTCTTTAGCTGAGTCACTGGGGGAAAAAAAAAATGGGTTCAATGAGGCAGGACCATGGACAGAGCCTTCCTACAGTCTCTTGCATCAACCTTTGGGAGGTGGTTCTAGCTAAGAGAATGATCGCCTCGCTTATAGGTCAACGTATTCAATGCGATAAAGTATGGGGGAGACTGTTAACCGCTTCACTAAAATGAAAATAAATGATGTCCGCAGCACTCTGCCAATCCACGGGTCAAATGCCTCCTTGCAGGGAAACAAGGGTTGTCAGTTGCATATAGATTATTCTTGGGCAGCCCGTGCTAGCCCCTGGTGGTGGCCACACAATGTCCTAAAAACTTATAAGCAATTTGTTTGAGGCCACTGTTCTTTAACTTTCTGGTCCACTCCTTTTTTTTTTTTTTTATTCTGTTTGAAATGATTTGCCTGTTTTCTTTCCTGACTGCACCATTTTTTCTAGGATCACCACAGGTCGTGAAGAGCACAGCTGCATCTTGTCTTGTAATTTTATTTCCGATGACCAGGTGTGCACCTCACCTGCCTCAGGCTGCACTCTCCTTTGTAGACACTGGTTTTGCCTACACAAGTTGGCAGGTCCCGGTGGAGGAGACGGGAGTCCACGGAAGTGGTAAGTTCTACCTGCTTCCTCTCACTGGCAACATCATTTTTAACCCCCAAACAACCTACTCGCTTTCTCATCCTTTTGCTTCTTCAAACAAGACTTAACAGCACTGCACTCTAAGACATCAACCATTAGGGGAAAGTGTCATTAGAAGTCCACCCGATTACAGGGATTCATCATACTATTGGGCCCATTTGTATATGTTTAGATATTTTAAATATATATATATCTTTCCCCCAAATCAACTGAAATCATGTCAACGGTCTTAGAAAACATGTGTGGTCAGTGTGAATCTCAAGTCTGAGGGAAAAGAGAGGGAGGCCTTGGCAGGCAAACAAGGAGCAGACCAAGTAAGTCACAGGAGCTGGCACAAATGATTAACTTCTGTAGGGTCTGATAATCCTAGCCCCTAAAGCCAAAATGCACTCTTTCCTCATTCTTCCCCGTGAGGGTGGTGATGGTTAAAGAGAATTCTGTCTATTTAAGCAGAGACACTTCAATGCTTTGGGCATTGATCTGACGGCTTTCCCTGGATAAGCATGCCTATCGCCTCATTTTAAAGGTAACTGGTTAATTTCCACAAGTCCTTAGAACTTGCATCTCTTTTTACATCTGCTCTCTTTGGTGTCTTCTTTAGGAACACCAGATCCCAGGAGACAGTTTCCATGTCTCTAACTTTCTTCAGAAAGCTGTGGGAGGTGACGGTGCCCAGACACCAAGCATATTCCTGTTCTCCGCGCTTGCTTTTTCTTCTGCCTGCGACCTAGGTAGTCGGGCCTCGGGTCACTAGGACTGGAGGTCTCACTGTCCCGTTTCTATTTCAACCCACCAGGCAACAGCAAGGAAAGAGACACCGAGTGGATCTGAAGCAGCCTTTCCCAGCAAGACCAAGAGGAAAGGGGGCAGATCTCAGGCAACTTCCTAGGAGAAGTTTCTGATCCACAAAAAACAGGACGCTGCATCAGTAAGGAACACCCAGAACCATTTTTCAAGACTAGCAGCTGTGAAGGAATTAACACAGATCACCATTTAGTGCACACGCAGACTCATTCCCCCCTCAAAGAGCTTCACCGTCGTTATTAAAGGGCACATTTCAGAGCATAATATTATTAGGCCATTGATCGTTGTTTGTTTCGATGTTTAATTCAGTAACCACTCGGGTTGTGGAGGACTTTAAATGAAACAGATGCTCTGAAGACCTGCACAGACCTTCCAATTTTCCACTGGGTTTCACGAGGAGCTTGGCAATGCCGCGGGGACGTGTGTATGTGTGTGTGTGTGTGTGTGTGTGTGTGTGTGTGTGTGTGCGCATGTGTTCCTGGTGCCACAAGGTTTTCACATGCAGGGAGATAGGGGCTGGCTTGCAGTACAGAAAATAGAAAAGGCAGAGTTCCACATGAATCCAAACAACATCCGCTCCCTCTGTCACCACGCATTAAATGATCCGGGACCGAAATTCAATACACACCTCAGGCACTCTTGCGGAACGGTACCCGCGCATCTCGGTGGCATCAGCATCCCAGGAGGAAAAGAATAGCGGAGGGTGGGGGGCGGGGGGCGGGGGAAGAACAGAGTGAAAGATGCCACCCCTCTGGACAAGCCGAGAATTAAAGACACCACATGGGAAAACCAGGCCCGCTGCAGCCGCAGCTCCCCCTCTCCCCCGATGCTGGAGTATTGGCAGGACCCTGAAGGTGTGCAGGCCATCCTGAGGCCAGACTTAGAGGTGGCCGGGCCCCATTGTCCCTGGGTCCCTCGTTGTCATCATTCTTTGTCCACTGCACCATTAAGACCTTGCTCAGAACCAGTGTTCCCTCCCTCCCTAGTTGGTGCTGGGGACCTCTGTCTCTGAGCTTGGGTTGTGCCTTCTGTGGCCTGGACCAGTGGTTCTCAAAGTGTGGTCCCCTGACCAGAGGCATCGACATCAGCTGGGGGCTTGATCAAAAGGCACATTTCTGAGGTCCCATCCAGGCTTTTCAAATCAGAAATTCTGAGGATGAGGCAATCTGTCCAACCAACAAGTCTGGGGTAGGGCCTGAGATTTGTGCATTTTTAACAAACCCATCCAGTGACTATGAGTCACTGTCAGCTTTGAGAACCACTGGATTGGACGACCGTGACAGCTTGTAGTGGTTTCTGTCTCCAATTCAGCCCTCATCTGCAACCAGAGTGGCTTTCTAAAACTCAAGCTCCCAGGCCTGGAACCGCATGGTACCTAGTGGGTATGCTATAAATATTTGTTGACTGACTATATGAAATATGACTTCTGCTTTTAAAGCTTGGATGGCTATTCATGGCCTCGAAAAAAATAAAGTAGAAACCTCTCGGCAAGGTAGGATAATATTTATCTGGTTGTTATTTCTCATTAGCACTATTTTTATTGGTACCTACCATCTGTGCAGCATCTACCTCACTCTGGGTGGGCCCTTTGGTCGACATCACATCTGAATTTTTTCTTTGGTATCTCTCACTCTTGAAAGGCAGAGGTAGGCAGCCGCCCATTACAGAAGGAAAAATTGGGGATCAGAGAGGTCGTGCAACTCGCCTAAGGACAAGCAAAGTTAGCTAGTGAAGAGCTGGAGTTCAAGTCCGGGATTGTCTCCAAGGCCAGTGCCTTCACTGTTTGCCTTTCCAACGTCAGACTTCTTTGCCCTTCCCACACTCTCGCCAGCTGCTGTTCAGGGCTCCCTGGTTTGGCCTGAGCTGGTTCCTCTCTCTGACGCACCCTTTCCCTCCTCTCCTAACTGGAGAACTGAGAGCCATCTAAAGCGTCTCTGATCTTCATTCAGGACACAGGGAACGACTCGCTGATTATACTAACCATCCAGTGCTTTATGCTGGTGGCTTTTATGCTGGGGGCTAAAAGCCCCCTAGACGAGGGTTGGTCCTCAGATCACTTGTATGAGATTACCTGGGGAGCAAATGAGAAATGCAGAGCCCCAGGCCGTGCATCCTTCACGCCCCCAAATTCTAACACAGCGGGGCTTAGAGTGGGCTGGAAATGCCTCTCTCCTGAGCGCCCCACTCCCCCATGATCATGCTGCCCATGTTGTGCTGGAGGACCCCTGCCCCAGGCGTGAGCTGGCCTTATTCACATCGGTTGCTTGCGGCAAACGCGAGGGGCTGCCGCTTGACAGGCCATCGGAGAATGAATGAGTGAGCCCTTTTCTCTTAAAAGGATTGAGGTGGGATGGGGTGTCCCATAAAATACTCAGAGGAGAAAAGAAGCCACAGCAGAAACAGCCTCTCCAGATGTGGCACCAGCTGTTGGCATGTAAGAAACAAGCCTGAGCGCGAACAGAAGACACATGTTCCCAGCCACAAAAAACTTGACGTATCGACTGTGGCCAGGCTTGCCGACCACGCGGTGCTGATAATGTTATGAACGCTGAGCGTCTGGGCCTGACCTTATCAGGCCGTATAAAGAGCGCAGGTGTCTAATTAAGTTCGGATGCCAGCACCTCTGACTTCTTTCTGATCCCTAACAAGCCCGTCATTTACCCGTGATGCTCCCGAAATGACGGGTCTTTAAACACAAGGGAAGGTGGTCGTTTGCATTTGTGAGGCGCTCATCATGATTTGTGGTTAAGAGGAATCGGGTGCCCAGAGATGGAGGGTATTTCACTGCTTGGCCTGACACCAGCCCAGCTGGTAGGAGACCCAGCCTTATCACCCCATCACACTTGCCACCAGGCTCTGCCCTCCGCCTCTGTCTATTCAGGATTCACACAGACGACTTGGAAGGGGACCCTGACGGGCTCAATGATCAAATGGGCAGATGACATCAAGTTCAAAGAGGAAGCCAGGGGTGGGCGTCCAAGTGGGAATCCAAAAGGGACCCATGAATCCGGAGTGATTTTCCAGGGGTTGGCGTGGCGTCTACTTGGATTATTTCCACTCTCTGAACAAATATTGAAACAATGGTAAACAATAGCAAACACGTACCTAGCACACATATTTATCCATTTAATGCCCCACACCCTACCAGGTAGGTTCTATTATTGTCCTCATTTTAAACCCAAGGAGACAGAGGTAAGAGCAGTTAAGTCACCTACACAGGGGATGGTAAATTGGATTCAGCTTCCTTTTTCCAGGCCCATCCACCAAGTCCCCTTTGTAGCCGCCAGCATACTTGAGCACTCCCAATATCCGAATGCTTGCTACTGCCAAAAACCCCGTTTCTTTCTCCCTGTCTTTATTAATTTTGTAAATAAAGCTTTAACTTTGAAGAAAGTCATTCTTTATGTTGATGGTACTGGAGCCGTTTGAACAGAAGTTGGATAGCTGGGTTGGAGATATTAGTGTGAGATGGCTGCCCCCTTGAAGTAAGTCACTAAAGTCGTTCATTGTGGGCTCTACTAATAGAGATACAAGTATATGAACTGAAGGAGGTGACAGATGGGCTCTTCCCTGAAGTAGACAACCACACTCAGAGTGTTGGGTTCAGTTCTAGGCATCTCAGTGAACTTGAGCAAGCAGTTAGTTGTCCAACTGCTCTGTGGCCAAGGAAGGGCCATCTGATCAGTGAGGTGATCTGGTCACTGAGAACAGATCTCAGTGGATCTGATGAAGGAGACAGGGAGATCTGACTTGGAAATGAGATGACAGGTGGGCAGGAAAGAGGTCAGTCTGAAGGCTGCCACTGGGGAGCATCCTCAAGGGACACAGGGCTGGCCTGTTGCTAGAGTTCAGATCTTAAATGTGCCTCAAAGACTTTAAGAGGTGGGGCCTAGCGGGAGGTCTTTAGGTCATTGGGTGTGGGACGTGCCCATGGAGGGGATGGCTTCTTCTGCTTCCTGACTGTGAGGTGTCAATACTTCCTCTCTGCTACATGCTCCTGTCATCATGGGCTTCCTCCCCCAAGGCCCGAAGCAACAGAGTCAATAAATCAAGGACTGGAACCTCCAGAACTCGGAGCCAAGCCAACCTTCTCTCTTTATAAAGCGTCTCAAGTCTTTTATAGTAACACAAAACTGACGAGCAGGCCTGTCCTCGGCTGTCCTGAGTTGCTTCAGGTCAGAGACCGAGCCAAGGCCAGCACATGGGTAAGGGAAGCTGACTTTTTTTTTTCTTTTTAAAGAAACTTTTAAGTTTGGGATCATTTTAGATTCATGGAAAAATTGCAACACAGTACAGAGAGTTCCCATGTATGCCCCACCCGGTTTCCCCTATCATTAATATCCTACCATAGTCTCTTACACTTGCCATGATTTCTGGGCCAATGTGAATTCATGCTTCCTGACTCACATCTAGACTTCAGTCCGATTTCCTGAGTATCTGCCCATCGTTCTTTTTGTGTTCCAGGATGCCACCCAGGACATCACGTTAGATGTGGTTGTCCTGTCTCCTGGGCTCCCCTTTGGCTATCACCATCCTCAGTTTCCTTGGTTTTAATGACCTGGATGGTCTGGAGTGGCTAGGTATTTTGAAGAATGTCCCTTAATTGAGATTTGTTGGATGGTTTTCTCTTGGTTACAATGGGGCTAGTGGGTCTTGGGAGGAGACCACGGGGACCAAGTGGCATCTCATCACGGTACACCCCGGGTCCGTTCTATCTCCACGACTTCCTCCAGTTGATGCTGACTTTGATCACCCGGCTAAGGTGAGGCTGTGGGGTCCTCCACCACCGTGGAGCTCCCTCCTCCCCGTCAATACTGCACACTTTGGAAGGAAGTCCCTGTGCAGGGCCTGGGCTTAAGGAGTAGGGAGTAGTTCTGCTTCATCTCCTGAGGATGAGTATTCACATAAATTATTTGGAATTCTTCTACCTGGAAAATTTATCTATTCTCCCTCATTTATTTATTTATGCAATCATTTATTCATATCAGTGGAGACTCATTGATATTTATTTTACACTTTGGGTTATCATCCAGTACCACGTCACTTGCCTGGCTGCTCCAGTGCTCCAGCTTTAGCTCTCGGAAGCTCTTTGTGTCTTTTTGGCTCTTGTTTTGGTTCCTGTGTCTCTTTGACATACCCCATCATTGTGGCTTTTTTGAGCACTTCCTTACTTCTGGCACTCCTGATGCTCCAGGCTCATCTTGTGTGTTTCCTGCCCCCGTCCTAAAATCAGACATTCTCTACGGAGCCCCTGTGCCTTTTATTAGAGAATGGTATTATAAACCAAGGTCTGGGGGCTAGATGAGTTTGTGGCTACTGGGGTATCAGTTGCTTGCAGGGCCTCTGTGATCACCGAGCAAGGAAATACAGGTGTATTTATCAACCCATGCATATACACACGTCCTAACGTTTCTGTAGGTGGCCATCTGGATCTATGTTAAGCTAAATTTGAGTTCACACTGATGTCTCCAACTACTCCATTACCACATGATCATTCTATCTTAGGGGAGGCTGATTTCAAACATCAAAAAGAATTCCTCCAAGTTGGCACTGATTGCCTCTGGAGGTAGTGAAGTTCTCTGTCGCTGACTCTATTCAAGCAGACTGGTTATCTGTAAGGAGGGGAAAACCTGGTGGCAGAATTGGAAAAGTAAGTTCAATTGAACAGTGTTCGAGGTCCCTCCCAGCCCTATAATTGTTGAGACAGAAGTGCCGAAGAAGCAAAGGCACAAATGGGGCATATGTGGTTTTCCTGGGGGATTCATTGTCTTCCAGCTTCTAAGGTATTGGCAAGGAGAAAGAACTGGCATTTAGGACCAACAGAGGATGCACTATTCAACAGGTGGGAAATTTATGGCATTTGTAATCCGAAGAAGAGAAAATAGGCTTAAAATATAAATGAGGCGCCAACAGGTTTTAAATTCACAGATGACATAGTCGGAATGGATTATGAGAGGAGTCGGATGCTGGCTTGTGAGAGGGACACTTGCCCAGGGTGTTGGCACCTCAGGGGTTAATCTTCCAGTTCCCTTTAAGAGTCCTAGGTATAAGGATAATTCTTTGGGTTTTCCTGCAATAGCCCAAAGTCTAGTCAGGGTAAATGGGGTAGTTGAGAATCCAAGAGAAGCAAACAAGGAATTGACTGTCCTGAACACAAAGAGAAGCTGAGCTCCCAGGAAGGCAGTGCACCCCGGTTTTAGGGTGTGGGACGGCCACTCTCTGCAGGCAAGAGGATCTCTCTTTGCTAAAAGCTTCCTCATTGCTAAAGTCTTCGCCCAAAGGACCATCAATCACCTCTGGAGGAAAGAACACAGATGAAGGGCTGGAGAGACAATTCCTACACCAGCAAGTGCTCACTAAATATGCACACTGTGGGGCCCGTCCCCGAGGATTTTGAGTCAGTACATCTGGAGATGAGCTCAGAGACTTATTTAAATCCTCTCCCTAGGTGATGCTGATACAGGACTTTCTCAACCACATATGGAACTCCAATGGGATTTTTTTTTTGAGGGGGGGGTTGTGTGTACTGGGGATTGAACTCAGAGGCACTTAACCACTGAGCCACATCCCCAGCCCTGTTTTGTATTTTATTTAGAGACAGGGTCTCACTGAGTTGCTTAGTGCCTCGCTTTTTGGCTTTGAACTCCATCCTCCTGCCTCAGCCTCCTGAGCCACTGGGATTACAGACCTGTGCCATTGTACCTGGCTTCCAATGGGATCTTCATACAGGTGTTTGCCTAGGGCACTCCCAGTTCATACTCGTTGTCCTGGGTAACTATTAGAAGGTCCCCCCACCCCCACCATGTCAAAAGTGCCCTAGTGTAGATGACAAATTATATGGTCACTGTTAGCATTGAGCTATAACGGGTAAGAAGCCACGTATTGGTGGGCACCCTTTCTGGCTCAGCATGCCTATTCCATCCCAGCTCTAATCTGAGAGCAGATTCACCATCAAAAGTGAAGGTTCTGGCAGGGGGTGACTGGGGTTGTGGCTCAGTGGTGGAGCGCTTGCCTTGCATACGTGAGGCCCTGGGTTCGATCCTTAGCACCACATAAAAATAAATAAATAAACAACAACAAAAGATATTGTGTCCATTAAAAAAATAAAAAAAGAAATAAAAAAAAAGTGAATGTTCTCAGCTGGGGCAGGAGAAGGTTCTGGAATTCCTGGGTTCGGGTTGACTTGGGGGCCGGGGGAAAAACTGACAAAGCTTCCCAGGTATTTAGATGTTCCTCCCTGTCCCAGCCCCTGAATAATCACGACTTAAAAGAAGCGGCTGGCAGAGAGGGCAGGGCTGCCCTCGCGGCCCCGGAGCCTCCCGGTGGGCCCTGTGCCCTTCCTTTCTCTTTATCCTCCTTTCTTTCTCCCAAGTCTGCATTTTCCCCTGCTAAAATCAAAGGGCTGCCAATGCGCTTCTCCCCGTTGATGATGAGTCTTGAGATTAAAGAGTTAGCTGATCTCTGGTCAAACGTAACCATGGAAATCTGAGACATTAACCATTGCCTGCTGGGGACCTCTGATGGGAAGCTCTCAGATTCTCTCCGCTCAGGAGGGATGGGATAAACCACGGTGACCCTCCCAAGCCACTGATGTGAGACGCAGATCGGATCCAGTCTGTTCTCCCTGCCCATGCGCACGCCGAGGCTGGCACCCCTCACAGAGCCCCAGATGTCAACGGGCCTACATCTCTCCTGACGTCGGCAGCGGCAGGCCCCGTGTGGGGGCCTCTCCACTCTCTTCTACCCATGCTCACTCCTGAGTGACCTCACACAGTGTCAGGGCTTTAAATACCATCTCTACGCTGACAACTCCCAAATTTATATCTCCACCCCAGACCTCTTCCCTGAACTCCAGACTCATATATCCAACTGCCTACTCGACATTGCTCTTGAATGTTTAATGGACGTTTCAAACTTAACTTGTCAAAAACCGAGCTCCCGATTGCCCCTCTGGATCTTACTCCCGCTGTCTTTCCTTCTCGGTGTCTGAATTCCAGGTGCTCAGGCCCAAGGCTTGCACGCCCACCTCCAACCCGCCAGCAGACCCTACTAGTCCTCCCGCCCAGTGCAGACGACACCGGTCATTTCCCATGTAGTCTGAGCCCCATCTTCCATTTGGATCCCCGTGAGGACGTCCCCCCAGTTCTCTCTACGTCCCATCTTTCCTTCCTTCCGTCTATTTTCAACCTGAGAGTCAGAGCAACGCTATCAAAGTGTGAGTCACAACGCGTCACCCCCTGGCTCAAAATCCCTGCCATCCTGCGAGGGTTTGAATGTGGTTGGTCCCCCCTGAAAGTCTCGCTGAAATTGACTGCCTTTCTGGTGGCAACGGGAGGTGGGGCTGGGAGAGGCGATCAGGTCCCTGAGAGGGATCAAGGCCTTTCTCATGGGACTGGATGAGTTACCAGGAGAACTGCTGTTAGGAAGCCAGACTGACCCTCGTGTTTTGCTTCTGCATGCACAAGAATGTGCGCTTCTCTGTCATGAGTTGAAGCAGCATGTGGCCCTCACCAAATGAGGCTGCCTGGTTTTGGACTTCCCAGCCTCCAGAACCGCGAACCAAAATGAACCTTCTCCTCCTCTTTTTGTCCTAGCAGTGGACCCATGGGCATTTTTCCACTGAGCTATATCCCCTGTCCTCCCCAGTCCTTTTCTTGTTCTTTTTGAGAGCAAGTCTTGCTAAGTGGCCTGGTCTGGCCTTGAACTTGCCATCCGCCTCCTTCATCTTCCTGAGTCACTGGGATTACAGGCCAACATGCCTGGTGGAATCTCTTTTCTTTATAAATTATCCTGTCTCAGATATTCTGTGATAGCAACAGAAAATGGATAAGACATAGCCCGCAGGCCCAACATGATCTCTGGCTCTGATTTCACAGAGACCTTATGTTATTCAATGTGTCTCTCCTTCACTAGGATATAAACTCCATGAGGGTCAGAGATTTTTGCCTGGTGGTTTGTAGTAGTATCTCCTGGTGATTGTTTCATCTCTAAGGAGTGCATATAAAATAATAAGTGAAACACTACCTCTTTAATAGGAAAATGATCAGAGGACATAAAAAGACAATTTACAAAGAGGAAACACACACCAGCTAATGAAGATGTACTAAAAAAGTTCACCTTCATTAAGAACGCTCAAAGAAATGCATATTAAAAAATAACACGCCATATTTCTAGTATCAGGGTAAGAAAAATAAACCAAATAATAATATCCAATGCTGACATGCACACTCTTGCACTGACAGAGGTAATGTAAAGTAAAGTGTAAAACACTCTGTAAAAATGTTTTTGGAAAGCAATTTGGTGATATGTCTGAAACTTTTCCTGCCCTTTTGACTAGATGACTAGGAATCTATTCCAGAGAGCCCCAAATTCAGACAAAAGCTTGTATGCACACTGATGGATGAACAGATAACAAATATGGTGTGTACACACAATGGAATACTATTCAGCCTTAAAAAGGAAGGAAATTCTGACACATGTTACAACAAGGATCAACATAGAGGACATTATGCCAAGTAAACTAAGTTAGTCACAAAAGGTCAAATCCTGTATGATTCTAATTACCTGAGGTATCTAGAGTAGTAATTCACAAAGGAAGTGGAATGGCGCCGCGGAGGGTGGGTGTAGGGGCATAGAGATTATTGGTGCCAAGCTTCAGATTGGAAAGATGAAGAGAATTCTGTGGATGGGTGGATAACAATGTGAATGTACTCCCTGCCAATGAACTCAGAAGGCAAACTTTACCTCTTGAGTACTTCACTGCAATTAAGTAAGCTACAGGACTGAACACAGAGCTGCAGCTAAGTTCACCAACCATAACACATGTTTTTTAAAGATAAGTGAATGTACCACACCATTGTTTACCTTGTGGTATTCATATATCTCTCAGTAAAATATTAATAACAAAATACAAAGTATATGCACACCATTTTTTACTAAGGCACTATATATAGTAGTAAAGAAATCAGTCTACTACCTACTAATGGGGAAATGGTTGTGTCACATTTTAAAATATTCATGAAGTGGAGTACTATACAGCCATCAAAACTATTTTGATAAGTACTTCTATAACCTGGAGCCTGCTTGTGGTATAATTCTGAGTAAAGAAACAGAATATAAAAATTGATAAGAAGTCAAGTTTTGGAAAAAAAAAAACACCCACATAGCCTTACTTCCTCAATTCCAAGGCACAGAGTTTTTCCCCTAACATTTTCACATACCCAAAATGGGACACACTTCATCCTCTCTTATAAGAAGCTTTGTGTTAAGTGTAATTGCACATTCTTAGTGACATAAAAAATAATGATGTGCTCCCAAATGAGGGTGTCTTAGATTTGATAAACTAGTTTTTTTTAAAAAAGACTAAAAGGAGTAATATGCCAAAATATTAACAGTAATTATGGATCTGTGTTTCTTTTTACTTTTCCATATTTTCAAGAAATTTCTATAATGAGCTTGCATTACTTTTAGAATCAGGAAAAAAAATAGTATGTTAAAAATCTCTCTTCAGTGACTGTTCACTGCCTGACAGGGTAAAGCGCCAACTCCTCAGCCCCTGCACCCTCCAGCTCCTGCCTCACTTTTGCATGTTCTCTCTTCCTACTGTCTCTTCACACAGTCCACACTCCAACAAATCATTTCTGGGCCTCCACAGCGTGGTCTCCGGTGCCTCCATCCCTGGGGAAATGGCTCTGCTTCCTGCCTGGTATGCCCTCCCCTGCCCCCTTGCTGCCTGGTGAATCCCTGGGCTCTGCTGTGAAGACGACCATTTCCTTCCCACCGGGAGAGGAGAGGTCCAGACTTCCTTTGGCACTTCCCATCCGGCATCAAATTTAGAAGCGGGCTCTCTACTTCCAGTCCCCACCCTTTGCCTTGAGGTCTCACCTTGAATACCCAACTCCCTTGTTGCTCCACAAGAAAACTTTTCTTGCACCTTACCAATGCCTACTTGCTGATTCCTAATTCTAATGCACATTGTTCAGTCCTTATGTTTTCTGAGCTTTACTAGGGCATCTGATGGGCAGCTTCCTCCATTCTCAATCCCTTTCAGTCGGATGCCTTAGTGACAGCTTTTCTAGAACGTTCTCTGTGTAATGTCTCCTTCCTAACCATTGCCACTGAATCTTCCTTACATAGCCATTAAAAATGCCAGACCCTCAGCCTGCCTGCTGTGGCCTCCTGGTTCTCTATTTGAAGGCCACCAGGTCTGTGGACAGACCCAAGAGGTTCCTGAATCTTCCAATAGAGTTTGCAGAAGTCTGTCATTAAGGGAGGGTGCACGCTGCCTGGAGAGATAGCCACAGCCATGCTTTATTCATCTCCTAAAAGATTCCACAACCAGAACAACGACAAAGAAAAGGTTAAAAATGACAGCCCTATGACCTCCCCACTTTGGATTTTTAAGATAAAATATAAAACATCACTTATATTTTTAACCTCCTCTCAAAGAACTTCTAAGCCAGGGGCCCTGCGGGCTGTGTGGGAGCTATTTTCGCAGGGGGAGGCGTCTCTCTAAGTCACAACTCAGCCGGCTCAGCCTGCACGGGGCAGAGAGGGAAGCTGTGCCCCGTGTGGCAGGGAGGACCGCGTGGAGCCACGAGCAGCCGTGGAACCAGGATCCCAGCGCAGGAGGCCGCCAGGCCTCCCTGCTGCGGGAACAGGCGACTAACTTTGTTGTACATTTCTGATCACAACCGTGAAGTCTGGCGCTTCCCCCAGCTCAGCACCTCAGGTTACTGCTCAGGCAGAGAGGTCATCTGCTTACAACTCAGAGGGAAGAAGAAAACCAGACCACAGGGCTTCGAGCTTGGAGTAGAAGGCTGTCTCCCAGCCTTGGCAAGCCGACCCCCTTCAACAACTCTCCAATTTCCTCCAAAATAAAAGAAAAAGAAATATTAATCTGGGGTGGGGGAGAAATCGCTTTGGTACAAATTGTTTTCCTCTCGGCGTCTCCAGAGCTGTTTAACTCCTTGAAGATAAAAAATGGATTTCATCTCTAATCCCCTGGAGTCCCCCCACCCCCGCCCACCCGGCTTCACCCCTCTCCCTCCTCTCGGGGTCACCCCTGCCTCTGCCGCAGCGGCGGCTGGACCCCCGTTTGGGATCGGGGAGGGCGAGCTGGATCCTAAGGCCAGCGTTTCTGCTCCCTGCTCAGAGATGGGAAAAAAAGACCCTTTTCTTCTGCTTGATATATTTAGTAACGACCTTAAAGAGTCTGCGAGGCTGAATGAATTGGTGCATCTCGCTGCATTGGAAGCAGCTGCCACGGCGCAGACTGGAGGAGGGAGAGACTGGAGGGAAGGGGGGAAGGCGGCGGGCGGAGGCGCAGGGGAGAGGGGCGCGGGGCGCGGCGGAGGGGGGACGCGGAGACGGCGGGCAGAGGCCGGAGGACGCGCGGGAAGCGCGGGCCGGCCGCGGGGCGCAGAGCCCCCGCTGTCTGGGCGGCGGCGGCCGGGATCGATGCCCGGGGACTGCGGAGGGTCAGCCCGGGAGGGCGGCGGCGGGGGCGGCGGTGGCCTGGGCGTACCGTTAAATCTGGCTAAATGGCAGCACTTAAGGGCCCCGTGAAGGAATCCAATTTGCTCACGAGGAACGTCTACAAATTTATATGTCGGCATTTAACACAAAACGCGCCTGGACCAATCCCAGGGCGGAGAGGGGCCTGGGGCCGGGCGGACAGACCGGCCTCCCCTCATCCTCCGCACCGAGGCCGGTCCCCCACCGCCTGCCTGCGGGCTGGAGGGTTCAGAAGACTTGGGACCTCTCCCAGGCCTATGCGTGGAGGCGTGGGGGGAGGGAGAAGGCTTACAGGCTCTTTTCTTTTTCTAAAGGGGAGGGAGAAGCCACTTGCCATCAAAGAAGAGGCAGCCTTCACTCTGTCTGTACGTGGATCCCTGTTAGGACTAAGCCCCGCTCCTCTTGAGGCCAGGGGCTTGTTCCCATGGAGCCTCATCTCTGGTAGAGTCCAAGATGGACTCTTTGGGGAATGACAAAGGTGCCCCATCCCTAAAGCCTGCCCAGCCTCACACAGCGCAGGGCTGGGGAGCAACACCCCCCCAAACCCCCAAGTGGCCTTCCCCTCTGCACCAAGCACTTCTCCCACCTCTCCCCTGTGAGCAAGGGAAGGGGTGCACACCTGGCACAGCTCCCTCCTGGGCCCGCAGGTGAGGCACCACCACCTCGCTGCCTCTTAAGGCCACGGAACAGTCTCCAGCCACGAAGTCAAGGAAGACAGAGGAGCCCTTTCCCTGTGCGTGCCCCTCTACACCAACTACAACTTATATCCTAGGGCCCCTGAAGGGCCATAGATAGGAGCCCAAAGCCCTAGCAGAAGAGAGATGGGCTTGGCTGGCTTCGGAGGACTCTGAAGACTCTCCAGGGTGGGGAGCTGCAGCCTGGAGAGGGGGTTCTTGGCTTTCCAGAGTGCAGGGAGGCAGCCTGCTGCAGCTTGCTCTCATCCAGAGCTCCGCTGATTAGGTGGCTCAAAAGCCCCTTGCGAGGAATAAACAAACATCTTCAGAAGGTCCTCAGTGCTTACTCTGCTTCTAACAAAGCTCAACAGAGTTGATTAGTGATTTAAACATGAGGGTAATAAAAAAAATAAAAAGGAAAACCAAATGTCTTGAACATAGAGGCAGAAGAGGGCCGTATTTAACAGCTGGAACACTGGCTCCAGGCTTCCTATGGACTAGCAGTGGACCTGGGGCAGGTTACCTGGCCTTGTTGGGCTTTACCGGTCCTGGGGGGATACATAAGAAGCCACCTTGCAAGATAAAGAGATGATCAAATGAGCTAACTCATGTGGAGCACTTAGGACAGCATCTGATGCGTGGGAAGAACTTAATTCTTGGTAGTGATTGTTAGTGTCACTAAAAATTCTCATCGCCTGGTTGAAATGCTATCTATCCTGTGGGGAAATCCAGATTCATTGCCACCCTTCCAGGAGATTGTTCCAGACTTCTCCAGTTAGAACTAATCTCTTCTCCCACCCCATTCCCAAAAACACACTTTCACCCTGCCTCTAATTGAGGGTTTATCACATTCTGTTCTGTGTACCAGATATCTGTGGATGTTGTCTATGGGCTCAACTATAACAGATTGCAGTCCTCTTGAACACAGGACTGCACCTTATATGTCTTTGTTTCTCCCAGAGTGATTGTCAAAGTTCCTTCCTACAGCTCAATAAGTGTTTGTTGAATTGAATAAAATGTAGACGGATACAGGCCAGCTCAGTCATGTTTGTTAATTTAGACCCAGGGATCATCTCGTCGAAAGGTACAGAGTAGATATTCCCTCAGTGCCACGGAGTCTTTGCTGGACCTTCCAGATATCCTAGGAAAAGTGAGAATATTTGCCAAGTGTTTCTGCGCAGCCAGTACTCACATGCTGTTTACTGCCAAATTAAAATTGGGTTTGCCTGGAATAGATGAGTAACTTCTGAACAGCTGGACCAGGGGGGGCCCTGATAGCTAAGAGGGCCCAGGGTAATTGACAAAGGGCCTCTGCTTGGGCATCTTTCTTGACAGGTTCTCTAAGTCCTTTGGCAAGCTGCTCATCATGACAGGAACTACGGTGTGATGTCTAGAATACCCTGATCTGGGAGCAGAGAAGCAGCTACAGGGATCCTGTATGGCACAAGAGCAAGAGAGGAGCAAGGCCAGGGGGGAGCTGTAACCGCATCTTCACAGGGCTTTATAGGACTGGCTATGCTCACCCAATGGGACACGGCATGGTGGAAGTTTCCCCAAACAAGTCCTGTGGGTCTTTCCCCTCTTTGGGTAACAATGGCTGGTGCAATGACACTCCTGCTGTTAAAAAGAAAGCCAGCTCTTTATAACCTATGCTGATTTTATTCCCCCCTGGGATAATCTTAATGGCAACTCTACAGGGTCCCAATCCAAACTGGAGCCTGGGGGGTCAGTGTGGGGAGGGACATTAGCTCTGAGACCCTGAGAAGAACAAGATCTGGTTAGCAAGGAACCTGAAGGCAGCCAGACCATCCTTGGAAACATAACGAAGAAGAGAAACGTTGGTTTTATGGAGTTGGTTTTTGCTATCAAAACTGAAGCCTAAAATAACTCAACAAGTTCCCTATTGGAATTGATGAGCACCTCCCGAGCGTAAATCAGAGTGGCAGGGAACCAATATGCTGCGATCATCAGTATGTATGGCCTGACCTGAGACTGCGCCTAAGACAAAGGAGGGATTTTACACCAGCCTTTCCACTGTGCCTGAGGCGGGGGTAGGGGTGTGGGGGGGTCCCTGCTGCCTCTTCCCAGAGCTTTTTATCAGTGTCTGAATGGACTTCAACCTCAGACACTAGATTGCTCGCTAGGGTTGTGGTGTATGTGTGTGTGTGTCTGTGTGTGAGGGGGTAATTCTAAGGATATAATCTAGCTGGTCAAATAGCCAGAATATGTAACAAAACCCACCCCCAGCTCAATTCTGACCAAATGGCCATGGTCAGCATCCATGATGACCTAAGACCTTGCTACTCAAAGTGTGGTCCACGGACCAGTAGGCTTGACGTCCTCTGGTAGTCTGACAGAAATTCAGAGTCCCAGGCCCTGCCCCAGACATGCCAAGTGAGCATCTGCCTTTTAACAAGGCGCCCACTGATTTGTGTGCATGTGAATACTGCCATAGCTCTGTTGCTTACTGCCCTGCCTCCTTGGGACTGCCCCTCTACCCCTCGGTATCTGGGCTTTTTTTCATACCCAAAGCAGCATCTTCTACTGGGCCGTCTAATTGCTAAAGGCAAATGCATCACTATAAGAGCTTTGGAACTTGGCAGGAAGTTTGATTGGACAAAGAAACTCACGATTACTCATAATCCAAAATGAGGATGAATACCCTTTTCCTCTGACATCATGAGGCTCCAATAAGCTAACGGATGTAAAAAAAACTTTATGGTGCTGGGGAACACGTGATTATTGTGCACAGATCAACCTCGGCCTGCTTTCTGTACCTCACACGCACCAAACTCATTCCTGCCCCAGGAATTTTTTCACAAGCCACTCCCTCTGCCCTTTGACTTGGTCATTTCCTCAATGCCCTCATTATTCTTAAGAATCCAGTTGCAACAGCCTTTTTTTTAAAAAAAATATTTTTGAGTTCTCAATGAACCTTTATTTGATGTTATTTTTATTCATTTATATGCAGTGCTGAGAATCGAACCCAGTGCTTCACACATGCCAGACAAGTGCTCTACCACTGAGCCACAACCCCAGCCCTGCAACAGTCTTGAGAGGAGGCCTCTTCTTCCAGGTCCTTGAAGGATTAGCTTGTTTTGTCATTCAAGTCTCAGCTCCAACATCCTCCCTGCAGAAGGGCCCTCCTGCTCCTCCCACTCCAAAGCTTCACCCTCTGTTCTTCACCCTGGTTGGCTTTCTTCATGTCACCTACCACTTTCTGAAATTACCTTGCTGTCTGCATGTTTGGTGTTCCTTACCAGAGCTCCGTGAAGATAAGAATCTGATCTGACGAGCCTACTATACTTCCAACCCCGGGAACAGTGCCTGGCTCTGAACTGCATCCCATGCACTTTGCTGGAAGATTTGATGAATTAGCACCGGGGTCTGGAGTGTGTGTAATAACCCATGATTGAGGAAGAAGTGGGGGTGGAGCTGGTCCTCCTCATTTGCATGGATCCCTCAATGGTGTCTCCTGCAAATGTCATGATCAAAAGGTCTACCATGCAACTGAGAGCTCCCCCAGAGAGATTCTTCCAAAGCACATTCACTGGCAGCATCATCCCACCCTAGCACTGCCTTGTCAGAAACCAAGGGGATAGGTCCTGCCATCTGTTTTGACAAAACTCTCTATGTGTTTTTCATGCACTCTGAAGCGTGAGAGCCATTGTGGCCAGGGAACAAGAGAATCCCCGCTTTGTCCAAGCTCTGGCCTATGCAGCACCTTCATGCCTTCAGTTTTTAATGTTCACTCAGGAACTGGGTAGTGAATGGCCCAAAGGACTCTGTCACCTGCTGGCTATTTGGTTTTTCTTCTTCTAGCCTCTCCATGCCTCCTCCAACCATAGGGTGAGAAGTGGGAGATGACTGGCCAGAACCGAGTGATTCTTCTTTTACTAGTGTTTTTGTAGAGTAAGTCAGGCCGATTTAATTTTAATCAGCCAAGGCAGCAGAGCGTCGGTTCTCAGCCCTGGCTGCACTTTAGAATCACCTGGAGAGCTTGAAGACATTGAGGCCTGGGTCCTACCCCAGGTGGATTGGATCTGAGTGTCTGAGGACGGAGCCAAGTACCAGTATTTTTTTTTTTTTTAAGTGCTCCTGGATGATTTTATCCCACAGCCTGGGCTAAGAACCACTGCAGTGTTGTCAAATAGCCACTCTCAATGCTTGCCTGATGATAAGAACCACCAGGGGCTCTTTTTAAAAATTACCAATTCCCAGGTCCTTCCCCAGGCCAACAAGGCAGAGAGGCTTCAAGGCCTATGGGCTGTCTCCCTAGCAAACATCCAGTCCCTCTTCTAAGCAAGCTTGGGACAGGCTGGTCCAATGGCCTGTGGGAGTTCTGGGATTGAGTTCCATTTTGCAACTTAAAGTGACTTCAAGTTTCTTAAGACTCTGTTTCCTCATCTGTCAAACAGATGAGGGTGCTTGTTGAGAGTTTGATGATAAGGTTCATGTGAAGTGCTTAGCACGATGCCAAGCACAGAGTAGGATTTGGGGACTGCTTCTAGCCACCCCTACCCCTCATATAAGGTGGGTCCTGGGAAGCTGTCTCTAGCAACACACTTGCTTGTATTTCAGTTTGGGGCAGGAGTTTGAGTCCTGCTTCCTTGAAATCAGAGACCATAACTACCATTTGCTTGTAAGCCTCCAGGCCTCCATTACTGTCAGCTATACTTCATATCTGTCCATTGAAGGTGGGTTTCAGTCCCCCATCAGTAGTGCATATGAAGAAGTCCTGGGATTTCCTCCACAAAATGTTGTGACTGGGTTTTTAAGAATAACAAAGGGAGGAAGGAAGTGAACAACCCACAGAAGCAAACCAGGCTGAAGTTGAAGACACCTTAGATCCTGCGGTCCACCCTCCTCATGCCAAACTAGGAAGTAGAATACTTTAAATTTCTAGCATATGATACCAATTTAAAGGGACAGAAATTGAGGCATTTATGTACTGGGGCAGAGGCTCAAAGAGACAAAAAAAGACCCCATGGACATGCCTAGTAGTCCCTCGACATTTTAAGACATAAAGACTTAAGTGCCACACATACATGGCAATGTGGCTGGCCCCCTTGTTATTCCTGGCGGAGGGCTGCTGAATAAGAACAAATCTGTCACTGTGCTCTGAAGGAGCATTTCAGAAACCTTCTCAATTAAGACAATTATTGAGGAACACATTTTCAACTCCATGCTGCAAAATCAGACAGAAGAACCTGCAGAATCCCTCTGATTCTTGACAAGGTGCAGAAAATCATCACACAGCTGAAAAAACAAGGCCCCCTGAGCTAATGGAATTTCTGCTAAAATTTTCCAAATTAGGCAAAGAGAAACACAGAGTTGTTCTCCCTGTCCTCATCCTGAGGATCTGAAATGCTGAAAAAAAAATATATTCTGGGGTGACCCTCTGGATGCTGTGATTATGATCATTAAAGGTTTTTCCCTATTATAGAAAAATAGACTTTGTGCAAATTTAACAAAAATTAGGAAAAAAAAACCCCAGGAAAAACACAAATAAGCAAATAGGAATTACCTCTAAGTCGACCACGTAGAGTAACTTTTTAATACTTCCATGTATTTGTTTCTAGTCATTTTTCTGTGCACATTTACACGTTTCACCAAGTAGGGAACAGACGAGATAAAGCTTTATATTATGCTTCTTTCCCTCAGTTGAGATCATGAATACTTCCCTCCCATCCTTAAATATTCTTTGAAGAGAATTTTTAATGACCACATACTACTTCATCATGTTGGTGTTCCATAATTTACCTAGCCATTTTGTTATTAATGGATATTAAAGTTGCTTCTTTTTTTCCCCCTCTTGCTATTATAAAAAGGTGTGACAAATAGCCTGGTGCATAAATTTTTGACCATATATTTCTGATTATTTCTCTAGGTCAGAGTCACAGAAATAGAATTATAGAATCAAAAGGTTTGTATGTTTCTAAGGCTCTTGGTACCTTCTAACAAACTTCTTTCCAGATTATTGAATGCCTACCAGCAGTTCCTGAAAATATCCACCTCCCCACATCTTTGCCAATGATGAGCAGCATAATCCGACTAAATTTTTTTTTTCTGGTTTTGTAAGTGAAAACTAGAGACTGATTTCATGCTATTTTCTTGAAAATTCTTAGTTGAAGTTGTGTATTTTTTCCCCCCGTCTATGGGCCATTTGCATCTCTTGTGAATTACTGGTTGTTATTATTTTAGGATTCCATCTGTAAAGTGAAATTGCACATGCTACGTTATAGGAAATCCCTGCATGTGAGCTGCCTCCTTCCTGTACCTCCCTGTGCCTCTCAGTCATCTAGACTCAGGCTCATAAATGGCTACTTTCACCTCTTGCCAGTGGCAAGAAAAACTCAGAAACCATAATCCTATTCTTTTTTTTTTTTACCTTATCTGATTTCATGAAAGCTTCTGACTCACTCAAATGATAGCTCCTGTTGGAAGATGCTCATCAATACAGATGCCCACCAAAATGTGTCAACATTTATTTTCTCTACGATGCTTTACGGGCAGAAATCTTTGATAATGTATACATTGGCAGACCCTTCAAGGTCAACACAAAAGTCAAACAAGGTTGGGTTTCGTTCCGATGCTCTTTGACATTCCTTTTTCTGATGGTAAGTTATGTCACTAACCATCTTCCAGCAAGAAGTTAAATCAGTCGATGGACAGTAAATCTCTGCTGACTCTGAGGGAGAAGTAAAACCCACTCTGATCTAATCAAATCTAATCATCAAGCTCAAAAATGCTGCTGCTGCGGCTTTAATTTCAGTAACAGATCTTCACACAACTGTCAACATCATTACCAAAACACATCAGAAAATTGGATGAAAGCGCAACACGTAGACAATCATAATCCCCCGTCATCAATCTCTAACGGTCCCCAGTTGACAATTCAGATTAGGAGGTGAGCCTCTAGGGGACACGCTTTGTAAATCAACTTCACGAAAGAGTAACATTAACCCCAGAAACACCTCCATGGCGTGAGCTCAGGCATCAGCCAACTGAGAATCAGGAATTAAAAAAGCATCACAACATTTGAACAAAGTTTATGGTCCAGCCTATTTGCTCTGGGAGGACGCAGCACAGATAACTAAGAGTCAAAGGAAGTGGGGAAGTTGTTGCTCATGGAAAGTTTTTCATGACCACAGAGTAAATGAAGAAACCACTTTTGACAAGCCAAAGTCAAGAGCACTGGGCACTGGTCACTTGGTAGCAATTCTTCTGGGTAAACCATGTGGGTCTTCAATTCTAGACTCTCAAGAGGAATCTTATTTTGTTAATGTGGTGACTGAGCATGCTCAAAAGAATGGCAAAACAATGGTTTTGAGACTAAGCATCAAACAAAACATGCCAAGGGGGAATGGTGATGTCCTCCATGGGTTGGAAGTCCTTCAATTATCAGGGAAGCCACAGACAGTTAAAGCTGGAAGGACCTTAGGAGCTAGCTCACGCACACACATACTTACTGAGCACCTATGTTGTGTCAGGTACTGTGCCTGCACGCACGGAAACAGGCTCAGAGAGGTTAAATAATTGGTCCAAGGTCAGACAGATAGTTAAAGCCAAGACATCTACTGAGAAACTAGCATTTCAATTTTTTATAACAAGAGATAGAAAAAGAATGTTTGACAGAAATGAGTTACAGAACAAATAAATAATCCAAGACTGTCTTGGAGCCTGCCAAAGTAGAGATTCTTCTTTCCCTCCTCAAGTTGGGCTGTGAGCTTTTGATCACAAAGAGATGGAAATTGCAAGACACCAAGAGGCAGAAGTCAGTTCTCAAAGTTTCGCATTTCCTTTGTTTCCTTATCAGAAGACACACCAAGAACAACCACATTCTTCTGCCTGAAAGTGGGATTCCTTAGTTGTTGGAACTGGTCCAGGACTGTGCATCTGGCAAGGATATGGGGGTGGATGACAATCATCCACTGTGTGTGAGAGCTGCTGGGTGACCATACCAGGATGAGGGTGAGGTAGGATGCTTCACTTTGTATTGTCCAAACTTATATATGCACCCAGCACACAACACACGATCCTTATACACACACACACACACACACACACACACACACACACACACATGCACACATTCTTATTTTGGAAAATTTAATGGCATATCTTTCCTCAGTCTAAGAGAAACTTTAAAAAGCAAGGAAGCATGCTGGGTATGGCTATGACACATGCCTGTAATCCCAACAACTCGGGGAGGCTGAGGCAGGAGGATCACAGTTCTGAAACCAGCCTCAGCAACTTAGCGAGACCCTGTCTCAAAATAAAATATAAAAAGGGCTGGAGATGTAGCTCAGTGGTTAAGCTCCCCTGTGTTCAATCCCTAGTACCAATAAATATATAAATAAAAATAAGCAAGGAAATAGGATGGCCTACAAAAAGGGCTTTAAAGCACGGATTTGCTGTTGGACGTGACGTGTTTCTTTAGATCCGCAGTCCGTCCTTGGGTGGAGGACATACTTCCTGCTGAAGAACGACAGACAATAGTCACAGCCTGTTGAACCTCATCTGCTTCCCGTGTGATGAGGAAAATCTGTACATGGCCATGCCTGAGGGGTATGGAAGGGCTTTCAGGGTGCATGTAGGGATTTTTCAAAGAGTCTTTGAAACAAAATCTAACTTTTAGGCTTGAGAACTTGTCTCTACCACAAAAGTCTACTAGATAATGAGATGGGCTCTTCAATAAATACACCAGAATATATCCATCCAAAGGAGCATCCCTCCCCTCTGGGCAGTCAGCAGAGATGCCAGATATTTACCCCAAGGCTGCCACCATTGTTCCCAACACTTTGGGGCCTCCTTTGAGAATTTCCTTCACATTGATGCCACATTATTTGGCATAAGCACAATGGTAGCAGATCCTCATCCTGTGCGGCGGGATTTTTATTTTTGGACACAGTCAAGAGGTTTATTGGCATTTGTAGCCAAGCCCAGTGAATAACCAGCTGATTGAGCTAGTAATGTTGTTCTGGGTCCAAACTGAAGCCTAGTTACAAGGCCCCATGTTCTTGTGTGGCATGGAAACAGGCTCCCAAGGTCATTCCAAATGAGGAGGCCCTGTACTGCTGGAGGATGGCTGCACTGCAGGACCAGGGACACGACCTTTCAGTAGCCCTTGGTGACAAGGACAGCAATGATTTGGGTGAGCGATGCTCACTGGGGTTCTTTGGTTGTAGACAACAGAAACAGACTCTGCCCAGTTTAGGTGGATAAAAAATTTGCCCAGGAGGCTACAGGAGGGCTCCTTGGTTCAAGGGGCGAGCCAAAGGGCAGACTCAGAACAGGAAGCTCCAGAAGGATCCCACACCCTCTGACAGCCTCGCGCAGGGGCAGCAGCAAAAATGACGCAATTCCAAACAAATTTCCCCTCCTTGCGTTGTTCTGTCCAAAAGGGAAAGACTCCTGGGATCTTCCAGTTGGATGCCCACTTCTTGGCTCTACCCCCAGCATCTGATGGAAGAAACCCCAGGGATCCTTCTGGCTTCTGTAGAGTGAGGGCAGTATTCCTTGATTGCCATTCTCCAACACGGCCCATGTAAGTGGACAGCGGTGGAAAGAAGGGTGTGTCTTAGGAATAGGGAGTAAATGCTAGGTACACACACGTGCACACACTTGCACACACACACACACACACACACTTATACACACACAGAGATATGAACCACAACTAAGTGCTGCTATTATTCTTACTAATATTGGACAGTGTTAAGTATACCACACATTTTGCTCTCTTTGTCAACATTTTTCTCATATTGTGAATTAACACTGGCTTCATTAGTCATCTCCAATCCCATGAGCTGATAGAGTCTTTCCTTTTACCTTACAGCTCTTAAAATAATAGGATCTGGCCTGGGGATATAGCTCAGTTGGTAAAGTGCTTGCCTAGCATGCACAAGGCCCTGGGTTCAAACCCCAGCACCATCAAAATAAATAAATAAACAAACAAACATTGATCTATGTCTACTCTATCATCTCCAGGTAGAACCACACCCTGTCCTTTTCTCTCAGAGTATTCATGAATCCAGGGAATTCTCAGTTCTTCTCCTCTTCCTCTTTGTGGGTGTGCCCACCATAGCCACATCTGACAGCTACACGGAGGCCATATTGTGCCATGGTCACTGTGGATGAACTAGGTCATGGGTAACAATAGCCTTTGGTCATTTCAGAAGTGCACTTGCCTCTGCAACATGCCATGGTTCCCTGTAGACATCAAAGTGCATACTACCAAGAAATCCAGTCACCAGCCTGTCCAGGGGAAGCTACCCTCCAACCCCAGCACGCAGAGGAAAGGTCATGCCAGGCACTAAGGCCATTATGAACCTGCAAGGAGGCCCTGAGGCAGTAGGTAGGCCATATATCCCAGCCTGCCTGGCACTGGAATAGGAGATCTGTTTATGAACTTCCAAGAGCCCTGGGAAGTTCATTTGACTTCAGTGTTTCTGACCGGCAAGAGACAGACGCATTTAGTTCATAGCCTCCTTATGGGGCTCTGTGAGACAAAGCACCAAAGAGGTCCACAAAAGCTGGCCTTGGGCCTCTAACATGCTGTTCATGGAGGCTATGAGAGCTGTTGGAGCTGCAGTACAGGAAGACCACTAGGGCTCTGGGAAGGAGGAAGTGCAAAGGGAAATGAGGCTGTGGACGGGAGGAGGTGATGCTCAGTGGGGTTCTTTGATTGTATGCAACAGAAACTGACTCTGCCTAACTTACATGAAAGGAACTTGCCTGGCAGGCCACAGGGGAGCTGGCTGGTTCAAAGAGAAGGCTGAAGGACCCGGAGGAGGGCTGCTTGGGGTGAAATGCACCGAGGGCAGAGAGACTGGGTAACCAGCAGCCTGCCACCCACCATGCACAGGAGGGTGTAGGGTTTGGGCCCAAGACCCTCAGCAGGGGCCCTCACTTCTCTAAGCCTCAGTTTCCTAGTCTGTAAAATCAGGGTGAGATTTTCCTTTCATGATGTGATCTATCAGAGGTAATGTATGGAACATCCAGCCGGGCGTGTACCAGTGGCAGGCACCCAGCGAAGGGCAACTCTTTCTTTTTGAGATGCTGACATTACATACAGCAGTGCTTTCTAGACTTTGAGTTCAAGACATAGTAAAACTTCAAAACACAAACTTCTGAGCCCTCACACAGGATTGGCAGTGTTTTATTTTGCCAACTAAGGACCATACAAACAATATTGAAACAAACCAAAAAAAAAAAAAAAAACCCTCTGCCATCTATAATATAAACCATAAAAATCTTTATAACACACACACACATACCCACAGACACACAGACACACAAAAGCAAGATGCACAAAACCTTAGAATTTAAAAAGTCAGTCCTTTAGATGGAATATTTTTAGTTTCATGAAAAAAAAATCACACGATTTTTGTCTAGTTAATCTTGCTACAACGTAAAAACAACTTCATTCCAGACTGGCAGCTCAGGGATGGGCATTTGGGAACCGGAGGCAGAGAGGAAAGGGTTTGGGCTTTGCAGCCAAATAAGTCATGGTCACCTTCCAGCTCTGCCACTCACTAACTGCATGACCTTCAGGAAGAGATCTGCCTTTTCGGTCTCACTTTCCTCCTTTATAAACCAGAAACTCTAGCACCTCTTTCATAAAGGAGAATATGTGTCAAGGGCAAAACATAGAGCTTGGTGCACAGTAGGCGTTCATTGAGTGCTAATGCCAGAGCCTCTCAAAGTCTGAGCGAGGACCAGGTCACTCCCAGATTTTGAGACTCTCAGCACCTGCTCCTCAACTTAGATTGGGGTTACAGTCTGAGCCCAAACGTAAGGTCGAGAACTCACAAGTCGCACCATTGTTAAGTCTGTGGACTAAAAAATGAAGCAATGCCAAGACAGGAGTGCCAAAGTCATTCATATAACTTCAAAATATTTACTTTAGGAAGACACATTTGAAGCATATCCACACACCAGTACAATGGCTGTGCCTATAGCCTCATAAATCTCACATCTGTGAAAGTGACATTGAAGCCTGGTGGCCCCTCTGCTCCCTGTGATAGGTCCTGGCTGACTCCTTTCAAGGTATGGTTCTTACGCATGACACACCCCAAGCCACCAAGTTTACTTGTCTGTCTTCTCC
The DNA here is from genome assembly GCF_052094955.1 of Ictidomys tridecemlineatus. Lineage (NCBI taxonomy): Eukaryota > Metazoa > Chordata > Mammalia > Rodentia > Sciuridae > Ictidomys > Ictidomys tridecemlineatus. Next base: position 28,743,169 of record NC_135477.1, on the reverse strand, counting down.
ATTGTTCTTTCCCCCTGACCGGGGTTCACTGGAAACCTTGTTCCAGGTCTCTTTACTTCTGGTTTATAATTCTGAGCATGCAAATCTTAAGAAATATAGCTGGTGTCTTCTTTGCATCGCTGGACCTCAATAGGTTTCAACAGGACTGAAATTGAGGGTTAGAAGGGAAGATAAATGGGTGTTGAAGTGGATAATTTCACCAAGGGATTCCAAGGCAACCAAGGAGGGGTAAGAGGACTGTGCCAGAGGCCCCTGTGGCTGGTGAAGGCGAGCCCACCCCAGGCTCTTGGAGACTGGCCCACAAGGTGTTCATGTGTCACACGCATGTGGCATGCACGCACACACAGCAACTGTGTGCCTTCTGTTTCTCTACAGACATTAAAATCCCCTGATATTTTGTTTATTGCTCTCTCTCCCTTAGAATGGCAGCTCCAGGAGAGCAGAGACTGCGTATACCTCTGTTTTTAGTGCTGAATCCAGGACTGGGCAAACAGCAGGTGCTCGACAAACGCTTGCTGAACGAGTGGCTGCATCATGATTGAGTGTCCCTGAGCGCTCTTCCTTCTTGGATCTAGGAACAGAACCCCTTACATGGTGGATGTCAATCCTTCCTTTTCCCTGGCCGTACAGTTTCCTTGAACCACGGGGATGGGCATGTGGCCACCCAGAATCCTTTTCTTGTAATTGGAACTTTCTCTGGTGGTTGGGTTGGGAAGATTTATGCCTAGGATTGCTGGCAGTTTTGGTGCCAGACTCACAAAGATACTCTGAAATAATTAAGCTGACAGGCCGAGATACATATAGAGATGAGAAGCACAAGCACAGAGAGAGGGATCCCGGCCGTGTTCGGTCTCTGGCTCTTGTCAGTCCTGACGTCCCCCTGCTGCCCCTCTGCCTGCTTTCTCAAGGCTCAGCTGATCAGGTCTTCTCTGAGTTACATAAGTTGCCCCTGTGGACCTCCACTACAGCCTTGTGTGTGTGTGTGTGTGTGTGTGTGTGTGTGTGTGTGTGTGTGTGTGTATGGCGGGGGTGGGGGTGGTATAGCCATAGGTTAGTTTCTATTGCAATCCACAGTTCTGACTAATCCAGTTTAAAAAGATGATAATTGACCAGAAAGTAGCAGTCAGATTGTTGCTGACAGGTTTTGATGAAAGATCTTATAGATAGATGCAGGGTGGAACAGTAAGAAGTGATGATGCTGGTGTGGTGGCGGCAGCTACAGCTGGAGTACTTTCCGTGTGTCAAACACAAGCCCAAGCATTTTGTGTGCATTAATTTAAGTGCTGTGATGGTTAGTTTTGTGTCACCTTGAGTAGGTCACAAAGTGCCCAGATTAAACATTGGTTCTGAGAGTGTCTGTGAAGGCACTTCCTGATGAGATTAGCATTCGACTCTGTGGATTTAGAACAGCAGATCATCCTCCTCCGGGTGGGTGCAAATCTTCCCATCCACTGAGGGCCTGCATAGAACTAAAGGTAGAGGAAGGTGGAACCCGCCCCGTATTTCCTGCCTCTCTGCTGAGTTGGGACATCTCATTTTATCTTCTCCTGCCCTTGGACTGGGATTTACACCATCAGCTTCTCTGGTTCTCAGGCCTTCAGACCTGGGAGAACTATACTACTGGCTTTCCTAGGTCTCCCAACTTGTAGACAGATGTGGGACTTCTCAGCTTCCGTAATCAATCTCTCTCTCTCTCTCTCTCTCTCTCTCTCTCTCTCTCTCTCTCTCCCCCCTCTCTTGCATTCCATTGGTAAATCCTAATGCAGCTGCTATCCCAGTGGTATAAGCTAGACGGAGAAGAAGCTAGTTTCCACAGGTTTGTGACTTCATAATTTCCCTTCTACATCTTGTGTATGGTTCTTTTTTTTTATTTTCTCATTCCTTTGTTCTCTCATCCTTTTCCTCTTAAGTTTCTCAATCTCTTCTTTCAATGACCCTTCTCTGGCTACTTTTAATCCCATTTTCATGACAGTGCATAAGGATATATTTTAAGACCCTGGTTTTCGACTCTTTTCAAGTATGAAGATACCTTTTAATGTTAGGAAAAAATTTCCATATAATGGTAGCTGTACTCACATCTATTGATAAAACTCCCATGCCTAGATGGATTCTCAGATGCCTTATAATAACTCTGTGACCTCTAGGTTGGCATTCACTACTTTAAAATATATGGGAGAATCCATACAGCCGTCTCTCTTACTGCTATCTGCTTGGTTTGTTACAATATAGGAAGGCTTATAAATGCTATTTCTGAACTCTTTTCTGCTCACCCTCTGCCTTGAGGCTACTAATTTCTTCTGAAATGTGGTCTTTTTGTCCCTTCTTCAATACGTTTAATTATTTAAGAAGGCATGAACTATGATACTTACATTTTATATATCACCTCTTGATTATTCAGGAGCTGATTAATTCATGGATTGCCCAAGTTATGTCCTTCTTCCTACCCCCATTTTGTTTTATCATTCCACTTCTTATTAGCCTTTTTTTAAAAAGTAAAAATGGACAGTCGGAATGAGAAATGATCCTGGTTACAAATTATGAATTCCGATGGAAGATTTGGTTGAAGGAAGGTAAAATTATTTCCCAAAGTAAGAATTTCTTTAATTCATCAGGCATATCGATTCTCTCCGAGCTCGGTGAAGGCAGGAGTTGCACTCATTCACAACTAACCTCCAGGGCTCAGCAAGGTGCCTGGCACAGGGTAGCTTCATACAAAATATTGCTAAATGAATGAGTAAGAGTTGACTAATATAATAAGGGTAAATAAACTTCCTTCTAGGTGGGGCATTGATTTATAAGAAACTAATAAAATTCAAGATAACTTATGCATGTCTATTGATAACACAGAATAAGAATGTTTAAAGGCTGTGTTAAAAATTAACAACAGAGGATATATAGTTCTAATTAAAGAAACAAAAAAATTATATATTTTTGTTTATTATATTATCTGATTGCTAGAAAAAGAGATAGAGAGACACAGGTTTCTAAGATAGGGGTTGGTCCAGGAAAACTCCTCCTGTTATATTAGGTATTAAATAAACATAATCACCCTCAACACACTAGCAATTGAGCACTTAGCACATGTCTAGTACAATATGAAGCAATTTGAACACCTATCTCCTTTGTCTTCACCATGGCTTAGAAAGTATCTTATTGGATAAGATACTTTCTAAGCCATGGGTTGTAGCTCAGTGGTAGAGTGCTTGCCTTGTATGTTTGAGGCCCTGGGTTCGATCCTCAGCACCACATAAGGATAAATAAATAAAAATAAAGATAGTGTGTCCATCTACAACTAAAAAATATATTTTAATAAAAGAAAATATCTTATTGGATAGTCATCAGAAAGTTACCACCTCAGCTGGGCACGATGGTGCACACCTGAAATCCCAATGGCTCAGGAGGCTGAGGCAGGATGATCTTGAGTTCAAAGCCAGCTTCAGCAAAAGTGAAGCGTTAAGCAACTCAGTGAGACTCTGTCTCTAAATAAAATACAAAATAGGGCTGAGAGTATGGCTGAGTGGTCAAGTACCCCTGAGTTCAAGCCTTGGTGCCCCCAACTCCTCAAAAAAGAAAGTTATCATGTTCCTTGAAAACTCCTTTAGCTACCCTGATTTTTGAACCAAGAATGAACTTGTCTTCTTTTTACTTCTTAGCTTTTAAATTAAAGATTTATTTTCCTATGAAATGTTAGAGGTGTTTGAAAGATTGACTTAGATTTTAGATATGCCCTTGGAAACTTTGAGATATCTGTTATTTCACTAGCACTTGCCTTTTTGAAGTTAATGAATTGTCTGGAAAGAAAACTTTTATAATGAGACTTGCCATACTTTTCAAAGTCTTCCTAACTCACGGAAGCATACGGTTTGCACGTAGGGAAGCAGCAGGGTAAAGGACAGGTTCTCTAGACCTGTTCTGTGGCTCTGGTGCTGTCCTGTGACATGGAGCAATGGCTGATGGGAATTAGAAGAGTGATTCCCTGATGCAGCCACGTCTTCCCAGAATAGGGGAGCAAGGTTAAAACATCTGGAAGAACTGGAATTATGGCCCATCTTATTTGGAGGGGTTGAAGGAAAATGGCTAGCTAACTCCCTCCTCTCCCTTCTTTCATACTTTGCTGTAGCTTGGAGGGAAGGATAAGGATAACAGGTTACTGATAGAAAAAAAAAATTATACTTTTTTTAAAAAAAACAAGTGTAATTATGGAAAACATTATGGAAGTTCCTCAAAATTTTAAAAATATAACCACCATATGATCCAGTAATCCCATAGTGGGTAAGCATCCAAAGGAAATGAAGTCAGTATGTTGAAGAGACATCTGCAAGCCCATGTTCACAGCAGCACCACTCACAATAGTCAAGAAATGAACCCAAGTGTCCACCAATAGAATGAATGGATAAAGAAAATGTGGGATGTAGACGCAATGAAATATTATTACCCAGCCTGAAAAATCCTGTCATTTGTGACAACATGAATGGACTTGAGGACATTATGCTGATTGAAATACGGCATGATCTCACTGTTATGTGGAATCTAAAAATGTCAAACTCAGACAAGCAGAGAGTAGAGCAGTGGTTACCAGGGCCTGGGGTGAGGGGAGCTGGGGGAGATGATGGTCAAAGGATACAAAGTTTTAGTTACACAGGAGGAGGAAGTTCAAGAGATCTATTGTACGGCAGGATGACTACAGTTCTTAACAATGTATTGTGTTCTTGAAAACCTCTAAGAGCATAGATTTTAAGTGACTTCACCACACGCCCAAAATAAGCAAGTGAAGTAATGCATATGTTAATTAGCTCAGTTTAGACATTCCACAATGGATACATATTTCAAAACATCATGTTGTGCATGAAAAATATAGACGGTTTTAAAATTTCAATTAAAAACAGAAACAAGGCTGTTGTTTGTACAATCAGTTGGTGGTGCATTGGGGGGGATTGCACTGCTTCTCCGAGTTGTTAGGCAGGAGCCGGGAAGAACCAGGACTGAGGCTCAATGATGTTGTCAGTCCCTTGGGACTATTCAGTCAACAAATTATTATTGTGGCTTAATGAAAGGGAAATGAACACAGGGACCTCAGCTGCAATTGTAAAAGATCAAACTCGAGACATCATAGAGAAATTCCATAGTGGGAAGAAAAAGTCACATTACTACAACTTCAGATGAAATTTAGTGTTTACAAGAAACAGGAATATTCACTGGGGACACAGCTCTGATAAGGGTACTGAACATGGGTAAGTATTTTCTTTCTTTCTTTGGGGGGTGGTGTACTAGGGATTGAACTCAGGGGCACTCAACCACTGAGCCACATCCCCAGCCCTGTTTTGTATTTTATTTAGAGTCTCATTGAGTTGCTTAGCGCCTTGCTTTTTGCTGAGACTGGCTTTGAACTTATGATCCTCCTGCCTCAGCCTCCCAGATAAGTATTTTCTCTGAAGCACATACAGCATTCTGCTCTGTGGTTTTCCTACACGTCTTATCTGTCGCACAACACCAAGATGGCTTGAAGGAAGGGATCCGATTCTTGTATCTGCCAAAACCCTGAGCACACAGCTGTGCACGCAGTAGGGAGGCACAGAATCTGCTTACTGAATTGATTGATGTAGCTCTCAAGGTTAAGGTCCTTGAATCAATCACTTCTGAGTATAGTTAATGTTTATTATTTTCATTAGTTCTCTTACCTAAGAGCTTCCATCCATCCATAAGATCCCTGCCTATTTCATTTTATTGAACACTGACTATGTGCTAGGCACTGTAAATACACAGATGAAAATGAGAAAGTTCTCTCCTTTAGGTGTCTGCCATCTAATGCAAGAGGAGAAATATTAAAAAGAATTATTGATAAGAATATATCATAATGTATGCAGAATGTCTACTGCTTAATTGAATAACATTGTGGTAGTTCTTGGTTTGACTTTTTTAAAAAATTTTGATCTGGTGAGCAAAATGTCTTTCAGAAACAGGTTAATTTTAATAACAGATTATCAAGTGCTCTTATATATATTCTTAAGAATCTGTTCTCAGACTAGATAGCTCCAGCATCTCCTTTGGGACTGGATTCTGCTTTGGTCTGCAACATAGCACCAGATAAGGGACTTGCTGTGGCTCAGAAAGGGATGCCTATGTCTGATTTTTACCATGAGTTTTGGTATCAGATGAGAAAAGGAGCTTTAGAGGAAAAGGAAGGGGAGGAGGAATTATTGGGGGTATGCAAAGGTATTTCAGATCTGAATGAGAACTGCAGGAGACCCATAGGTCTGGGGACCTTGGGAGCAAGAACCATGCCTGATGCCCCCAGGATTCTGAGTGTCATCTTCATTCTTTCAGGTTCCTCCATGAATCAAGGGACAGGGCTGCTGGCAGCCGTGAACCCTTACAAATGAAGATCTACAAAGGAAGAGCTTTCCTTCTTAGATTCAAAGAAAGAATACTCAGATTAAAAGAATCCTAAGTCACAGGGAACCCCCTAGAATAATCTCCAGATGCCAAAGGGTTACTTTGATTGGCAAGCCCACAGGATCTGATGACTGGAACACTCTCCAAAGGAGAAGCATTCTTCCCTAAAAAAGGAATAAAGGTTCTGTGGGGGCCTAAACATCAGATCCTGCCACGGAACCCTGAGCAAGGAGCCCACCAAGGTAAAGCTGCTCTCCAGGAGAGCTCTCAGCTGTGGAAATGCTCAGCCTTTTCACTCATGGACAGCATACAGAGTAACTATAAGCCCAGCACACGTCAAAAGGTACTGAGTCCATGACCTCTTATGGTTATAAGCATTCTATAAACAACATGGGAAGAGGGTTTGCATAGTCACATGTTTCCTTGGTTGGCAAAATCAAATGCCAGTGGTATTGAATAATACCATTTAAACTGGCAATAGACTCTGATCTTGACTGTCCCATGTTCCTCCAGTGAGGCCCCATCTGAGGGTCTTGCCTGCCTTCATGAATGAAAGGAGCTTACTGCACATGCCTCTACACACACACACACACACACACACACACACACACACACACACACACATAACAATCACACTTCCATGTCTATCTCATGCTTAAGTCTCCCCTACTGTAGAGCTCTATTTTGTAAGAAATCATTATTGTTATGTTACCAGGAATTGAACTCAGGGGCACTTAAACACGAAGCCACATCCCCAGCCCTATTTTGTATTTTTAATTAGAGTCAGGGTCTCATTGAGTTGCTTAGCGCCTCGCCATTGCTGAAGCTGGCTTTGAACTCATGATCCTCCTGCCTCAGACACCTGAGCTGCTGGAGTAACAGATGTGCACCACTCTATTTTGTAAGAAATTATTTTAAGCATCTCTGAACAGCTAAGGGAGAGGTTCTCATAAATATTACTTCCTTTAATTGTACTTAACCCCACGTCTTCTTGGTAATAGAAAGAACATACGCTTTGGGGATCCTGGGTCAGGTGATTTTTGTTTCTATTTGTAAGCAGACCTCCCAAGAATCCTACTATTGTAGAACATGTAAATTCCAAAAAAACACATTTTTAATTTATTGCTGGGCTCACAAAGTTAAAGGAAATCTTCAAGAAGCACCACACCCACAGAAAAGTAAAACAAAATTAGATCTAGCAGCAGTGAGTGGTAAATCAATGGGAAAGAGGAGCCAAAATCACTCCAAAGAGTATGATTAACCCTTGAGCTGACAGCAACACCCAACCCCAGAATCCTACAGTAAGCCATGACCCTTGGAAAGAGCTAGATTGTTTCCAGCATAGCAGAATCCCTGGCCCTCACTAGAGGTGGATACAAACCCTCTCTGGTAAAAATTATTTTCAATTTAGGCCTGTATAACTCCCACATTTCAAGATCAAGCAAACATAAGGTGTCAAATCACTAAAAAAAAAGCAGTAAAAAAAGCCAACTAAGAACATGTTTAACCCCCAAGTAATGAAGATATTAGAATCACCAAATATAGACTGTAACGATTGAGAAATGTTTAAAGAAAAAAAAACCCGCAGGAAATCACAATAAGTGAATAAGCAATAAGACACTATCAGAAATTATTAAAAAATATCTGGGAAAAAATGACCACATGAAACTCCTAGAAATGAAAAACATTTTTTAAAATAAAAACTCAGTAGTTTAGATGCAATTGAAGAAAGAATCAGGAAACTGGAAGATACAGCTGGAAAATTATTCTGAATGTGGCAGCGTAGAGAGACAGGAGATGAAATAATATAAGAAAGATTAAGAGATTTGGAAGCTGAAATGAGAAATCCTGACATGACTGAGTATAATCCCAGAAAAGAGTAAAGGAAGGGAAGAAATTTAAAAAGATGATGACTTGAGAACTATTCAGATCTGATGAGAGACATGAATCCTCAGATGCAGAAAGTACAAGCTGAGTTGAGAGAGAGAGACAGAGAGAGATTCATATCTACACATACGGGAATAAATAGAAAAAATGTAAAAAAAATGAAAAAAGAGACAAGAAATGGATCATCTATAAAGGAATGCCATTACCAGTTATAGGCATATCAAAAGCAACAACATCAGCCAGAAGACAGTGGGTAACTGTCAACATAAAATTTTGAAGACAGCAAAATGATCTTTCAAGAATGGAGATATAATAGATATATATTTTTTTTGATTTAAGAAAAACTGAGAGTTTACTATCATCCAGCATTCAGTAAAATAACATCCAAAGAAGAAGAAACAAGATTACAGAAGGTATCTCTGAGATACAGGAATGAATGATGAACAAATAAATGCTAAAAAATTATGTAAATATAAAATAGTCTTTTTTATAATATTTTTATAACTTTGTTTTATTTTTTATTTTTATGTGGTGTTGAGGATCAAACCCAGATCCTCGCACTTGCTAGGTGAGTGCTCTACCTCTGAGCCACATCCCCAGCCCTAAAACAGAGTCTTTATATAATAGAAATAATAATAACATCAACAATAACCATAACTAGTAGAGTTAACAAAGGGAAGGATCTTAAAATACCGTACATATGCCAAAAGAAGTATCCAGAGTTAAAATGTACTAAAGTCCTTGCTTGTAATATTGTAGAAGGGGGGTGAAGATAATTTTAGAGTTTTAAAAGTTAAAGCGTTATCATATAAGTTCAAAGTAAACCACAAAAAGAACAGATGTAGAGGGCATAAACCCCAAATCAATACTGGCAAAAAATTAGACTTAAAAAAACAAGAACTTTCCTCAAAAAAAGTGCCTTCAATTAACTTTTAAAAAGTAAGAAAAGAAACAATAAAAAATGTGGATTGGAAAAATAATAATAAAAACTTTAACATAGCCAAGTTCTCATTAAATGGAAGCTGACCAAACTCAGCAAAAGGAAAGACATGATCAAACCGTTGAAAAAATTCCAACCACATGTAGGCGGCACATAAAAAAAAAAAAATTCACTTTGAAAAGCTCAATGTGAATGTCGGCAGAAAGACGGACTTGGTAGGCTGCGAGCTTTCTGTCACTAGAACAAATACCTGAGATGATCGACTTATAGGAGGAAAGGTTTATTCGGGCTCACAGTTTTGGAGGTTCCAGTCCGTGATTGGTCAGCCTGTCACTTCTGGGCCTGGGGTGAGCGCCTATCACAGTGGAAGCACACAAATGGGGACATTCACCCCATAGCCAGTACATGAAAAAAGGAGAGGAAGAGGAAGCAGTTGGGGTCCCACTTCCCTCAGAGGGCACACCCCCAGTGACTGGAAGACTTCCTCCTGGGCCCAGCCTCCTGAAGCTTCCACCACCTCCCCAGAGTGCCCAACTGGGGACCGTACCCTTAACACGTGGGCTTGTGGGGAACATTTTAAATCCAAACTATCCAACCTGGCAAACACTAACCCAAAGGCAAAACCACTCTAATAATAGTGGACAAAGCATATTTAGGGATGGGTGAGGTACTAGATCCACTAGTACTAGATCCACTCACCAGGGAAACACAAAAATGGTGACGTTGCTCCAAACAAATTAGCCTCGAAATACGTAACACAAAAATCGACAGAATCAACAGGAAGAAATGGATCATCATAGTGAGAAGATTACAAAAAAAAAAATAGCTTCTCAGTTATTAAAAAGCCAAAGGGGGGGGGGAAAGTAATAAAGATCATGATTGGAACAACACAAAAACAATTAATTGAATGGGCGTGTTCAGAATAGTATTTCCACCATTTACCATCTCAAGGACGCTCAACAGATTTCGGGCCTCAGTTTCTCATCTGCAAAGTAGGGACAGCATTATGTACAATGTTTTTGTTTTTTTAATCTACGCTAAGGCATTGTTGGTGATGAGATTCAGCATATTTTACACACCTCTAGGAAAGGAAACTGCCAACTTAATACAAACTGCCAAGTGGAAGTCACATCTCATTTTAAAGATATTAAAATGTAAAAATATTTGCAATCTAGGATCAATGAAATGTAGCTTATCCTGGGGACTGCCGCGATGGTTAAAATGAGAAGATGTAAGTAAAATGCCTGACACCTGTTACTTCTGCTCTCTACCCCTTTAAACCTTGAGTCCACAAAGGTGAACATCACCCAGGGAGATCAGGACAAATTTTGGAAGCAGAAATGTTTGCTTTCAGCTTCTTCATATCCTTTTGTGTTTTTTTCTAGATACTTGTACCTCAAAAACAGCCTCTTCCTCAGAGGGAAAAATTAAGACAGAGCCATGGCATCCTTGTAAGAAAGTGGGAAAACCACCTGCTCTCAGGTCAGCAGGAGTGTGGAGGAGAAGAGAAAAGCACAGGAGAGGGAGGCTGGGGTCAGACCCGCCCCAGAGCCAAGGTGATTCTGGGAGTGGAAGCTGAGTATGTTCCAAAGGGCAGAAGCAGGAGGCCCAGGGGCAGGGCTGTGGAGGGCTGGCTTCAGCACTCCCCTGCTTGGGCCAGGACTCTGAGGCCTGCAGCAGATCCCGGATCCCGTGGGACCAAGAAGGCCTCTTCCAGCCCATCACTCAAAAAATGGGGGGAAGAGAGGCTTTGAGGGGAGTGGTGGGAGACAGCACACACATCTACTTTCTGAATGGATGAAAAATTCAGATTACTAAAAGTAGCTTTGCCGTTTTCAGCAGAGGCAATTTTAGTGTCTTAATTATATTACTATTTTTGAATGGCTTTTTATAAAAACTCTTCCCTTTTTTCAATGAAAATCAGGGTTTTTTTTTTTTTTTGGTTGTTGTTGTTGTTAAAATGCCTTTTAAAAAAATGACCGTAAAAACAAACAAATGACAACAAATAAGCCTAATACAATCTTTAACCTAGAGAGGCCTTTGTCCCTTGGTAAACATTCTTGAGCTACTTGTCCTTCTCAGGCCATCCAAATACCCTCTTCCAGGTCTTTGTGATGCAGTTCTGGACTACCTGTGACCTCTGATCTCTGACCTCTGACCTCAAAGAAGGCCTGCATCTCTGGGGTGGCATGGGTCAGTTAGGACCTCACCCAGTTTGGTTGTATTTGTCCTACCAAGGGCAATGAGATCTTTAAAAGCTCTGAATTCCTTCTCCCCAGCTCCAACCACCCATAGAACTGGATGTCAAATTGAGTTGCAGGGTAAATTAATTTGGAGGGTCAGCAATGAACAAAGTGTGCTTTTAGGAATCCTTTTCAAATCTGCACATGTTCCTGTAGCAGGGGGTTGACACTGACTTTAAAAAATACATTTGTTGGTGAAGTGCATTTTATCATTGTGAAATTATAAAAATAATGCTATTAAAATTCTCTGAGGTAACGGTCGTCACCTTTCTGAAAAATGACACCCAAACCTTCACCTTTCACCTACTGTATTTGTTTCCTACGGTGGCTATGAAAAATCACCACAAACTAAATGGCTTCAAACAGTACAAATTGATTATCTTGCAGTTCTCTGTGTTAGGAGGCCGACATTGGTCACACTGGACTGAAACCAATTTTGGCAGGGCTGCATTCCCTTTTGGAGACTCTGGGGTAAATCTCCTCCTTACCTCTGCCAGCCTCTAGAGGCCCCCACATTCCTCCACACTCAGCTCCTCTGTCCATCTTCCCTGCCACGAAGGGAGAGGTGAGTCCTCACAAGGAATCCCCCTCGCCTCCTCTTCTGTCTCTCTTTTTCCACTTTTAAGGACCCTGTGATTACCCAGGGCCCACTCAGATAATCCAGGATAAACTCCGCCTCTCAGAGTCATTAACTTGATTATTATCTACTAAGTCTCCTCTGCCAAGTAAAATGACATATTCCATGGTTCTAGGAACTAGAAGGTGGGTGTCTTTGGGCAGTCATTATTCTACTTACCAGACCTGGGGTAATGAAGACACAGGGCCTCAGACCTTGGAGCTGGCCAGGGAAATCTAATTTAGGGGAAGAAGACAGAGGCAGCATTTTTGGCCCTTGCTTAGGACTGACCAGGGCTGGGGAGAAAGAGGTATCCAAGCAGCAACGAGACATCTCTGGTAAGCCCGCCCTGCACTGCTGAGTGACCTTTTTAGGGACGTTTTAAGAATGGGTTAATAAGCCTTGGCTTCTGTTCCAACTTTTGTCTTGTTAGTATTCAAACTCAGGGGCAGTCTATGCTGAACCACAGCAGAAGAATTGGTACCTGCAATCTTTTTTTCCATGATACCGATGACAATGAATCTCAGGGTTAAGGGTGACCCATTTAAGAAACATATTTTTGCAGAGGAGGCTTTAGAGGAAGTCCTTTTTGCAGTTTGAATTAGAAAGTATTGAAGTTCCTGGATTCAGTTTTTAACATCAGCAGCTTCTTTTGCAGATGGAGAATAGCCTCTTCTTTTCCTTCTTGGCACTGTTAAATCTAAATTGATAAAGTTCAGGCCCTGGAACATATGTAGCTGGTACACACAGTAGGTGCTGAAACAGCCATTGAATCAAATAACCCCCAAACCGATCTTTTATTTTTAGTCTCTGAATCAATAGAAAAAGATTGAAATTGGAAACAATTTGGTGATACCCTATTAAGATTGAAAACATACATATCCTTGATCCAGCATTTCCACTTATTGGTCTCTATCCTAGAGGAAAATTGGTGTGTGTGTGTGTGTGCAAGGCTGTGCAATCAGTGCAGCATTGTTTGCAGTGGTCACAGATTAGAAACCGCTTACATGCCACTCACTTGAGAAACAGCAAAATATATACAGTATATCCACACTGAGCAATGGCAAAAAAAAAAAAAAAAAAAAAAAAAAGCTTGATCAATTTGCTTGGACATATTAAACAATGAGAAACAAATGAAATAATATGTATCAGTGTGATTCCTCCAAAAAATTACATATCTTGTTTTATATATGTACTATATATGAATATCATGGAAATTTATGTAACAGAATCCCTCTCTCTATATCTATCTTTATCTATTTCTGGAACCATAAACACCAAACTGAAAATAATTATTCTTTCAAGAGGGGTCTGGGATGGAATTGGAGTAGGGGGTCCCAGGATGGGAAAGGTAGATTTTTACCTCCAGCTATATGGTGTGAGATATATATACTTTTTGCAGTAAGTTCTGTATTGAAGTGTAATTAAAAGTAAAATAGGTTTTAAGTTAAAAAAAAAAAAGAAAAACTGAAGTAATGTAACATTTTAAGATAATATCAAAATTGGTGATCAAATCTATTCTTTCTTTTATAAAACAACAGAACTAAAAGTTCAAAGATATTTATTCCCATTTGTTAAAAGCATATGTATGTATATACATAGTATACCTAAATAGATTTGTAGACATATTTACACCTATATATATACCTATATGTATATATAGGTGTACATATATAGATAGGTATATATATATGCCTATCTATACATCATATGTATGCGTGAGAATGTATACTACATGTGTCTATAGTTACGATAACATGTGCAAATGCTGTCTTAGTTAAATCATAGATAAATGTCCTGTTCTTTAACACTGTTCTTATTGTTTTAATGGCAAAATATCTCCCTATATGATCATGATTAATCTGGTAATTGAATACAGTTTGCCTTTTAAACAATTCAATTAACTTTAGTAAATTAAAAAAGTTTCCTGACATAGTTGCAAAATTAGGAAGGGGGAAAAAAAAAAAGCCCTGCTTCACAATATGTAACATCCCTTTAAATGAAACCCTTCCAAGTGTGAAGAATGCGTTAAGGTTTTATCAAATGAATGCTCTTTGTGTAGAAAAACCGATCTAAACCGTGATTTAAACTTTACAACCACGACCCTCTTTCCATTTGAGCAGACGCCTGGTGGAGGCTGAGAAGGCAGGGGCTTATCTCAGACCTCAGGGGATATCCCGGGAAACCAAGCTGCACTGCAGGAATTGTCCAGAATTGACACCAACAGGAATTCCTTTCCAGGCTCGGTGAGACCGCGAGGCTGTAGATTGGGTGTTGAGTTCCACTGAGAGAAAGGGAGGCCACTGGGCTTTCCATTTACCCGGGGAACCGTTCCTGAAGATCCTCGGTGGCTTGTGCGTGCGTGGCCGTCTCTGGGGGTGATCAAATCCAACCCTCACCCCGCGGGGAGGCGGCTGCACACAGACCGCAATCATGCACCTGCCGCTTAACAGATAAGCCCTCCAAATGCGGAGGCACTCGCCCAGCTGTGGCGGAGGAGCCGAGCGAGCCGGCCCCTTCCCTCCCCCTTCCCCGCAGAACAAAGGGCGGTCATTTTCTGCTCCTCCCAGAGTCAGAGGCACGAACACGCCTTCCATCACAATTAACTCAGGAATCCGAAACACAACACAAACCCACCGCAACATGCTCAAAATCAATGCCGTCAATATCCAGAACGAGAATACCAAAAAAAAAAAAAAAAAAGCAAAACAAAACAAACCTATTCCAAGAGTAAATACTCAAAGCAACAGGGCTTGAGAGTCAGCCACACTGACTCAAGGTCAACCAATCCAAGACAAGTTCAAGTACTGGCCGCCTTATAGACTGAAGAGCTGGCCATTATCCCAGGGGTTGCAAAGGTAAGTGACTTCAGGGGGCCAGGTAATGGAAAGATCCATAAGATAATAGAAGGTGGGCCTGTCATGAGCAAGACAGCAGGTGCTCCAGAGAAAGGCATTCAAATTCAATTTTTTTAAAAAAATTTCAACTCCTGCTACATGATTCTTAAACAGAATCTACAATCAGAGAAAGACACAGGGTTAAATATGGGTGTAGGGTGAAAGAAACAAGAATGAGAGTCAAAATCGGAAATGTTGCCAAGGAGTCCATGTGGGCTGAAAGGCAGGGCAGCGATCCTAGCTGTCATTATTTGAAAGGATGGTGACCACTTGGTTTTTATCTTCAAAGGCAATAGCAAAACAAAAGCTAAAAGAAATGGCCGATTAAGCTCTAATATGAGGGATTCGGATGAGTCAAATCAGTTTTTGACATAAGTAACTATTGAGCTGGATTGCAAAATGATTGCACACATTTCCTTGGATGGCTCCCTGTAAATGGAGCTTCCTAATACTTTAGGTGTGGCCTTATTGGAAGGCAAGGGGGTGGGACAAATGACCTCCCAAGGTCCTGATTTAAATATGTCTGTAGAGTCAACTCTTGGTTATCCAGCCCCAAGGAGGAGACAGTGACAAATCATCCTAAGCTGGAGATAATAAAAAGTTATATTTGCCTTTGGAATGTATTTTGGTACTTAAATTAGAACGTGTCTGTCTGATGCTCTGAGAATTCACAATGCTTCACAACAGCCACAAAGAAACCCTGACCTGGGGCTGGGAGGCTGCCTGATTCCGCCATCCTGTCCTCCGCGTAACTCTTATCCTTTGCCGAGGACGAGCAACGAATGCCATCTTTCAGAATAACAGCCAGCAGCTCAAGCTTCCTCAGACAGAGGCTGCCTGTCACAAGCCCTTCCCTGGGAGAAAAGACAGGGGTCTTTCTCCAGGTCTCACCCACAATCAAGTACTGCTTGATCCGGTTCTTATTCCCAGAGGACTACTCCAAAGTCCCACAGGACCCACAGGAAGCAGCAAGCTAGACAAGGGTTAGGTATCTACTCTAAGTTCAGTACAAATGATGATCTAGCTTCTCAGCCTCAGAGGACACAAAAGCAAATGTCTTGAGTGCCTTGGAAGAGGAAGAGAAAAGGACTTCATTGAAGAGGAAGATGAAACCCACGCCCAGTGCTTGGAAAGAAAGAAACTGCAGGAAATGTGGGAGCAAGCCCCTGACGGAGACCCACACTTGAAGTCACGTTTGCTCTGAGACTGACCTCAGCAAATGGTTTCAGGGTGGGGGAGTGTGAATAGCACATCATCTTTGACCTGGAAAGGACAAGGAGACACTAAAAATTCTGTGGTCAAATGGTTCTGCTTCTTCTCCAAGAGACCTAGGCCAGGACCAGCCTGGGGACAAGACCTTCTCTGATAGATCGGTTCTTTGCAGCTGAAAGATGAATCATGAGGAGGGTGGTGCAGCCAGAGAGATGCCAGGGAAAGGGGCAGGATGGTGAGGAAATGAGACAAGTCAGCTTCCAGAGGCTATTGCTCTTCTGTAGGGGGCAAGTTCAGCTCTCCAGGCCTTTTCTGCACCTCCCTCTGCAGCCCCTGGAGAAAAGTGAGCAACTGAGCAGGAAAAATGCTCAGGTCTCCTGACGTGGCTGGGGAGAGGGAGCACCAGGTTGTGTGAACCAGAGCTGGCTTCGTGGCATGGGTGGACACAAGTTATTGAAATCAGAGATGCCTGTGGAGACAGTGAGAGACTTGTCACGTGCTGGGCCCTGTAGCTCCTTCCAGGTGTTCCAGAGGAAAGGCAACGAGGGTGAGGAGGCCTGTTCACATCTAAGGTCTTGTTTTTTCCATATTAATTTATGGGAATACAAGGTCCTACCATCAACCAGGATGAAAGGACGGCATGTTCAGAGTAGTAGCTGGGGGCTGGGGGTGGGCATGCGTGGGAGGAGAGGGATGGTTGATTGCCTGCTGTTCTCTGTCTTCTGTCCCCAGGGTCTACCAGGGGGAGGCTGAGGTCACACCGCAGGAGACAGGGCCCACGAGAACATTTCAGAAGGACATCAAAGTCCTTTAACTGGAGACTTTGGCATGGTTGAACATGGCTTTGGAAGTCTGGCTGGGCACGGACTTGGCCAGGAGAGCTTCTCCTTGATTGAGTGATCGGGCAGTCACAGGGCAGAGCACAGGACAACTGCGCAGCCCACAACTCTGCTCAGCTCACCTCGGGTGAAAAGGGTCGCTACCATCATCATTCCTAGTTCCTCTTTTCCTGTCACAATCTGCTTTTTAGTTTTTCCATCTGGAAAACCAGAACTGAACTGTCCAATCTAAATGTGGCTATTTAACTAAAATTAAATCAGATTAATAATTCAGCTCTTTGATCGCAAGAGCCATATTTCAAGTGGTTAACGGCAATATGTGGCTAATGGACACCAAGCGGGGTGGTCCCAATGGAGAATGGTTAGGTCTTCATGGGGAGTTCTATAGGATGGCACACTTCTTAGGTCTACAATCTAGCACTGCTCCTCTTCACCGTATAGAAGAAATGGATAGTAAAATAAGAAATACACTTTATAAAGTATCTGTCCTCTCCATTATCACTACTGATCCTTGTGATTGCCCTGTGAGGTATGTAGGTAGATTTCAATATGCTCCTCTTATACATGAACAAAGTGGGTCTGTGGAGTTAAATGAATTCACAACTATTGGGTTAAGTGTGGTTAAAATTAAAACTGGGTCTTCCGCAGGGCAGGGTTTTGCAAGTTATTACTAAATCCCAGCAACTTGAGAGGGTGAAGCAGGAAGACCACAAGTTTGAGGCCAGCCTCAGCAACTCAGTGAGGCCCTGTCTCAAAATAAAATTTAAAAAGGGCTGGGGATGTAGCTCAGTAGTAGAGTACCTCCGGGTTCAATTCCTAGTACTTAAATAAATAAATAAGATTTAAAAAAAATAAAACCAGGTCTTCCATTTCCAAGGTCATGCTTTTTACTGTTACCTGCAACTGCTACAAATAATGTTACCTGCTGGTACTTTGTTCAGTCCCTCCATAAAACTCAGACCTCCCAGAATGAGGCCGAGAGGCCCCTGTAGTGTTTTTATTGATTGACTGATTTTTGAAGTGATAACTAAGCTTGGTACAGTGCAGCTTGATACCTCAAGATTTAGGCAGCCTTAAGGTTCAAGACCTGACTCGTCCCACTTACTATTTATTTACTTAACAAGAGAGCAAGCTGCTTACTACCTCTGAACCTCAATTTCCTCTTCTCTAAATGGGGATGACAGTGTTGTCAGGACGATGGAATAAAACAATGCATGCAAAATAAGATGATGGACAGGACCTGACACATAGTAGTGTTCGATAAATAATAATTACCAATGGGGATTGGCAGAATTGACAATGCACTGTCATGTGCAATAGGCTTTTGAAATTTCAGGACAGGTCATTACAGCTACCTCCCCCCAGTTTTTATAGAACATGCATTTGAATCAGTGAATAAGGCACTGACTCAAGATCATACAACTAGAAAGTTGTACACCTAGGGCTCTCTCTCAAGCTATTTGAACTCCAAGTCTACGTGTTTCTTATAATATAAGGTTGCTTTTTCTTGAGAGAAGAGAGCAGTGGACCCCAAGGCATGGTGAAAGGAGATTTAACAACACCTCTTGATTTCCATCTTCTCCTCTTTGAAATGAGCAACCGTTTTCTCAGTTTTATGCAAATTACATAGTGCAAAGCAGGCTGAGCATCTCCTCATACCTGGCTGCCATCTTTAAGCCCCTCCTATGTATATCTCCTACAGCCCCCCTGGGAAGCAGGTAATTCCTGTATGAGCCATAAATATAGTGGGAAGAGTCTTGAAGCCCCAGAAAACCCTTGCATCAAACAGCCTCCATCCACACTGCCGTCCTTCCCAACTTCCTGCTGTGGCAAAAGGCAAAGCCACAGCAACCCCCACCCAGACCAACCCAGCCAGGCTGTGGCTGAGCTGTGGAGGATCACAGGGCGATGACTGAGAATGTGTGTTGTCACAAGTCACTGGGTTTTGGAGTTATTTGTAACACAACCATATCACAGCAAAAACCAGCTAATATATCTGTCACACCTTGGGTGGGAGGCACTTACCCCGCCACAACAATCTCGAAGTCCCCATCGTGGTCCACATCAGTGACGGCCACACCATAGTTGAGCTGAGTGGGGTTGCTGTCATAGTCAGGGGGTAGAACTGAGTTGGTGACTGCAGTGAACATGGGTTCAGCCCTCTGGGACCCCTCAGTGGGGGGCAGAAACCACAGCAGTAGCGGGAACAGTAACATCCTGGACACCTGAAACCAAAAGTCATGAACATTACTGGAAGATCCTGAAGCTGAAGTATCCCAGGGAAACCCAATCCCAGGTCAGCCCAGAAGTGCCTTTCTCTGTTGCGGATATAGCTTAGTGATAGGGCTCCTGCCTAGCATGTGTGAGGCCCTGGATTCAATCCCTTGCACCACACAACACACACACACACACACACACAATAAGAAGTGCCTTCTCCCCTCTCATGCCACACTATTCCACAAGCCTTTACAGACCTTTCTCTACATTGCAACCTGCCCCATCACTGTGGAGCACCTTGTCCTGATCTGCTTTCTCTTTCCATGGCGCCTATCACCGTAAAACACACAATATAATTTACTTACTCATTAAACTTATTTACTATCTTCCTCTGCTACAATATAAGTGCCACTTGAGCAAGGAACTTTGTGTGTTTCATTCACTGAAGGACACCAAGCCAAGGGCAGGGTACACAGTAGGCACCCAGTATGTATTTGAGGAAGGAAGAAAGGAAATATACACAGGCATCTTCCACATTCTGGGAGAAATATTGAAAAAAAAATGCAGAAAATAACCACTCTCAAAGAGTGCAGAGGTGAGGCTAAGGCCCCCATGAGCATCCAGGCCTAGAACAGCAGAGGCAGTGGGCTGTCTTCCTGTGGGATGTTGGGACGTACTCCAAAAGTAGCCTGAGGGGAATCTGTGACTTGCAAGTTCCCCGAGCCAAGATCCCTCCTAAAGGCAGCTGGCCTCCAGACCAAGAAGCAGCCAGTCAGGGGATGCATTCCAGCAAGGTCTGGCGGGTAGCACATCATTCACTTGGAGAAATTAAACCATTGCGTGCGTGTTTTATTATAAATTAATTATGTATAATGCATTGTATAATTCATTATTATATCTCTAACATAACTCAGGGTGTTGCCAAGCAGCCTGGGGCCATGGGAGCCGGTGGCACTCACCCAGGAGACAGATGAGAATGGCCAGGGAGGTGGAAGGACTCCACCCTCTCTGAGCCTGAGCAAGGGAGGCACTTGGAATGCTCCAGATGGCGCCGCCCTGAGACTCTGCCCGCAGGCGTAGAATTAGACCTCAGAGTGTTCCAAAAGCTTGCTGGGACATCTCACAGAGTCTGTGCAGGCCCAGTCCTGCCAGGCAAAGTGTATCTTCCCGCCTTCGGAAGGCAGCAAACCTCTTCCTGATGGGACTTTTGCTGCTGGTTCGACAGTGCGTCTGGAGGCTGAGAACAAGGTTGGCTGAGACTAATGTCTTAATGAGGGAAGAGCAAGGAAGATCTGAAGACTGTTTCCCTACATGGAGACAGACGCTCCTGCCAGCAAATGAGCTTGCTCCAGGTCAAAGGCCCAGAGACAAAAATGAAAGGCCCAGGCGCTGCCTTCAGAGCCAAGATCGGAAGCCTCCCTGGTGCCCTGCTGGAGGAGAGGCCGGAGACAGACCTGGGGCGGGGCTCCAAGTGCACGGCAGAAACTGCTGGTGAGCCTTCAGGGGATGGAGGTCTTGTGGCATGTTCATCGGGTGCATGTTGGGAGTTGCACTATCAGATCTGAGTTCATTTCAAAGAACAGAGACTTCTGAATAAGACAGCAGCTTCTACTGGACTGTCTAGTCACGAAAGGCAAATGCATCACCATAAGAGTTGTAGGACTTGGCAGGCAGTTTGATTGGATAAAGGAAACTCATAATTGGATAATGAGTGGTTGGGGTGGGGGGAAGATAAAGAGTGTTTAATAACCTGTGTAAAGACGTGATGAAATGTAGCATGGGTTTGAGTCACCGGACTTTTCAAGGTATGACTTCTATTGAAGGGACAGCAAATGAGTTTCAACTTGAGAACCAAACCCAAGAGACTGGCAGCAGCTGGGAAGAGTTATCAGCTTGGAAGAGTTATCAGCTTACAACATCTGCAATGAGTGTGGAAGAAGAAAGTGGCATTGGGTGTGCCTTCCAGAAGCAAGTTAGTTCCTTGGAAGCATCATACCTACTATCATTTGGGTCAGTGCCACCAGGCATTGGGTCCTGTTCAAGTAATACAAGCCTGACTGTTAGAAATTTTCTAATGAAGACTGTGAGGGGCAAGAACTGTGATCCAGTCTCTTGCTTTCTATCTGTTCTCTGAAAAGTTAAGCTTTTAATGAAAGGAGCTAATTGGGGAGGAAAAAAACTATACTGTGTTACTCATTTCCAGATAAATAACTAAAAGCAAGATGAAAAAGAAACAGGGCACCTCTAGGTCAACCTCTCTTTTTCTTAGTGATCTTGAACAACACAACCATTTGGGTCCCAGGTTTCTCCTCCAAAATGAAGGCTTGGAGATCTCGAAAGGTCCTTCCTGGTTCTAAAATTCTGTGATGGTTTAAAGGATTTTCTTTGGGAAAAAGACCTTCAGCAACCCCTGCCCCCGACACACACACAGCTTCTTCTGTAATCTTCAAACCAATCTGCACGGTTTTCTTTTCTCAGCATATTAAACATGTTTGAATAAAATAGCTTTCCAGGAGGGTCCTACAGTGGTTCCCTCCAAAGCTCCAAGGCTAGAGAGAAACAACCAGCATGAATGTGGATCCTGAATTCACTCAGAAGGCAGAACCAGTGGGGGGCCTCCCCCCTGGCAAGCGGGGCAGGGGGAATGTGTCCTTTACATTTTACTCTCCTGACAGGCCAAAGTCGGCCCATGTACCCACCGGGGCTCCTTGGTACTTACTAGTGGAAAGTTAGCTGGTAAGGGGTGTGCTATCTTGATGGTGGATAAGGAAACAGTCCTGATGAGGAAGTTTAGGAGACAGTTGATAAGTATCAACCTCTCATCTCAGGACTCAGATGGAGGAAATCATCAAAATGCTCCTCCACACCCTGGCTACCCGGAATGATCCAGGCACTAGAGAATCAGCACCGGAGTCTGTCAGAATGCAGAATCTTGGGCCCCACCCCAGACTTAACAGACCAGAATATGCATTTTAATAGGATGTTAGGTGAACTGAATGCACATTCAAATGAGGAAAACATTGCTCAGTCTTGGCTGTACATCAGATTCACTTGGGGAGTTTTTAAAAAATTCTCACGCCTGACAATGATTCCTTGGATAAGACCTCCAAAGCACAGTCAGTGAAAGAAAAAGTAGATAAAATAGGCTACGTCAAAATTAAAAACTTTTGGGCATCAGGGACATAGCAAAAGAATGAAAAGACAACCTATAGAATTGGGGGAAGATATTTGCAAATCATAAATCTGATTAGATATTAATATCCAGACTATATAACTAAAAAAATTCCTAAGACACAACAGAAAATGAAACTATTTGATTCAAAATGGGCTAAGGACTTGAATAGACGTCTTCCCAAAGACATACAAATAGCCAGTAAGAAAATCTAACTACATAGTGAATACCAACAAAACCGCAGTGACATGTCGTTTCACACCCATTAAAACGGTTGTGATTAAAAAAAGAAAAAAAAAAACCAATGTTGACGAAAATGTTGGTAGGAATATAAAACGACCCAGCTGCTGTGGAAAAGAGTATGGTGGTTCCTCAAAAATTTCAAAATAGAATTACCATATGCTTTCGCAATTCCTCTTCTGAGTAAATACTCAAAACCATTGAGAAAAGATGGCTTAAGAGATATTTGTACACCCACGTTCAGGGCAGCATTATTCACAACAGCCAAAAGGTGCAAGTGACCCAAGTGTCCTTGGATGGCTAAGAGGATAAACAAAATATGGCATGTACATACAATGGAATACTATTTAGCCTTAAAAAAGGAATGTGATGTGGATGAATCTTGACCTTGTACTAGTGAAGTAAGCTAGACACAAAAAGACAAATGTTGTTTAATTTTACTTCTGTGGGGTACCTAGAGTAATCAAATTTATGGGCAGAAAATAGAATGTAGTTTCCAAGAGCTGGAGAAAAGGGAGAAAGTAGAATTAGTGTTTAGTGAGTACAGGGTTTCCGTTTGGGATGATGAAAAGCTCTGACAACAGATGGTACCAGTGGCTGCACAACAGTGTGAATGTGCTTAATGCGACTGACCTGTTCACTTAAACCTGAGGAAATGGCAAATTTTACGTTTTGTATATTTCACCACAATCAAAGATGAGATGCCTGCATCTCATCCCAAGATCCTAGGACTTAATTGGCTTGAGATGCAGTCTGGGCTTGGATTTTTAAAATTTCCCATGTGATTCTAATAGGTTGCAAAATTTCAGAAACACTATTCTATACCAGTGCTTCAGGTTCCTCAAACTTGAACGTGTGCATGAATCTCCTAGTGGTTCTTGTTAAAATGCAGATTCTGATACAATAACTCGGCTGCAGAGCCCAAGATTCTGTATTTCTAGCAAGCTCCCAGGTGGTGTAGGTGATGCTGATCCATAAACCATACATTGAGTAGTGAGATTCTTTACCACAGCTCCCAAAGTCATGAAACCAGGCTGTGTGCTACAGTGAAGGTACAAGATTGGCTCAAGAACCTTCTGCTCTGCTTCTAGAACTAAGGAATTGAAATCAGTCACTAAGCAATGCAATCCCCAGGGCCCCCCAGACTCAGGTCTTGGAACCCTCAAAGTAGTAGCTGTCTTTAGTTCAAGGTCAAATTACCACCATGGATTCGGAAGGACAAATGGATTCTGGTTCTAGGTTTTGTGAAGAGGTGAGAAGAGGGGAGGAGTTGAAACTGGAGGGGGTCAGCCCAAGGAGACCAGAGATAGGTGTCATCGAAAAGAGGGGCCCAGAGAAAATGGGATATGAGCAGGAATTTGTAGGCCAAGACAGAGACACATGCCAATGTGTTCCCAGAAACCGCCAAAGGAAGCGCCCTATTACTATTTGTTGAAGTAAGGAAAGAAGGAAGGAGTCCAAATAATAATATAAATCAGCAGAAACTATTTGCAATTCATCACAGGTGTCTAGAAACTTCTTTCTCTAAATCCACGCTTCTCAAACGGAAATGTGCTTGACAATCACCTGAGGATCTTGTTCAAATGCAAGTTCAGGTTCAGTTGATCGGAATGCCTAACACACTGTCATGAGATGCTCGGGTCGCTGTCTGCAGACCTCACTTTCAGGAGCCAGGGTCTTGACAGGTTGGCTCCCAACCCCAGCTACTCAACAGAATCACCCGGGGAGCACTGAGAAATAAGCTGCTGCCTGCGCCCCTCTCCCCGAGTGTAATTTAATTGGTCTAGGGTGGGGTTTGAGCGCTGTATCTTTTTAGAAGCTTCCCAGATGATGTAAATGGGCAGTCGGATTGAGAAGCACTGCCCCAGACTCGTGGTCCGCCCCCATGGGAGTGCAAGCTGCAATCTGATTCGAAGTGAAAAATGTTTTTGCTACTAAAATTCATCATCGGCTTGTTGAAGTATTTGAAGAAAATCTATTTAGCCAGAGTGTCAACAGAAGCAGGGGATATGAAGTTTGGGGAAGAAAGCACAGCAAGTGGATACTGCCTGAAGCAGAAGGGCAACGGGTGCCCGGAGTGACCTCGCATTTGATATGGCTGGCTCGGGAAGCCTCCTGTCACACCACTGTGAACATCTGAATCCTTTGGGAGAGCAGGTAGGAAAGTTAAAAATAGAAAGGAAAAATGGGTTGAACTGAGCATTTCTGTTTTCTTGAATGCTGTGCATCAAGCACCTACATGGTAGAGTACTATCAGTGGTACTCATTGGCGGGAGTAGCACCTAAATAATATGCCGAGTATTACACGGTATATAGCATGTGCTAGTACACAGCACCAGTACTCTAGTACATAGCTATGGTTCTCTGGCACACAGTGTGTAGTACTCTATGCACTATCTGTTAGAGATGCAGTGAAGACTAGGATGTAAAGCTGAATGAAACCTGGTCTGTGCCTTGCAGAGCCCTGCCAACAGGCAGTGGAGCAGGTGTGATGCCCTGTGTGGGGGCCATGGATGGCTGTCCAGGGTCAGAGCAGCCCAGAGAAGGCGAGACTAAGCAGCAAAGGCGGAGCTTGGGCAGAGGGGCACAGGGTCAGAGCACATGGTGCCTCGGTAAGGAACGTGTGCTTCTCGCACAGGCAGGGGAAAAGGGGGAAGAGACTGGTCTTCATAAGGGCCAGAGGTGGTGGAACTTGTGGTTCAGGCTGTGAGAAGAATTGCTTCATCGTAATAATTTCTTTAAAACGCTCCATAAGCAAACTTTTTGAACAATCCTCAGCAAGATGAAGAGAGCCCAAAGCCTAGAGTCAGCGACCTGAATTTGAAGTTCAAGCCCACCGCAAACCAGCCAGTGACCTTGGTGGGTTGTTCCACCTTTCTGATCTCCTGGGTCTCCATGTGGCCTGCCCAGGGGTTAAGTGAGTCCCAATGAAGGCCTGGCAGGGAGCCTGGTGGGAGGCAGCCTCGAGGCTCATCTCCCATAGTGAAGGGTGGAGAGTCTTCATACATTGGCTCAGGGTCACATGCAGCCAAACTCAGTTTTCTGTGGCCTCGGGACTTTCCTGAATTGGGTCTGAAAACTGGTAACCAAGCAACCTGGATTCTCCACTGTGGGGTCAGGCAGCTTACAGCAGAGGCTTCCAGGGCAATTTCCAGGGCAAGCAGTTCTTTTGCAATTATCCAAGGAGCAAGGACACACCCCAAGCACTCACAAAAGCAAGAAGCTGGAAGGCTTCAGATGTTGATAGCAAGCAGAGTAACGCAGACCCCTTCCAGACTCTTGTCAGAGAGCTGGGACACGGGGAGAAGGCAACCACGGAACCCTCCACCCTGCACCGGCCGGGCCACCAGGTCCACACAGAGACCCACAGAAGAACTAATGGATCTAAAGCCACACGGGTGAAGAGCTGACAGCTCCGCCTGGCTCATTCACCACAGCCACGCTTCCCACAGACCTACAATAAACCTGGCCTTGAGCTGGGTGCTGGGGTCAAGGGGAGAAAGGTATTCAAGATGGGATCTCAGAGAGACCCAAGTGATCTGGTGGGAGGAGCTGATAAGGGCCTTCCCGATGGCGGGTGCTGAAGCTGGCCTTTGAAGGATGCCAAGGAGGGCAATTGAGGCTGGAGCAGGCGGGAAAGAAGAGCAATGCAGACAGACGGCAGATGCCTGCAAAAGTCAGGGGACCCAGCTGTGACCCCAGTTGCCCTCCAAGACTGCCTATTTCCAGAGCCCGCTGCTGGGTGAGGAGCTGGCAGGGAGCACTCACTCCCCACGCCTCCATTCCCTCTGCAGCCCCCTCCTCGGGACTAGAGCGGATGGTCTCCACCAGGGTGATTTTGTTCCCCTTCACGGAGGGACATTTATCAACCTTTGGAGACATGGTGGGTCATCAGACCAGGGAAGGGGGTGTTACCGGCAAGCAGTAGGTAGAGTCAGGGATGCTGCTGAGCTTCCCACAGTGCACAGGACAGCCCCACAACAAAGAACCCTCCAACCCCAAATGCCAACAGTTGGAGATTGAGAATCCTGGACTAGACCCCCCCACCCCCACCTCATCAGACTGGCCACAGAGCACTAGGAGCCTTCCAGGACGTGCCCTGCAGAGGCCACCCTGCCACATGCTGAGCTTGACCAGGCAGGGGCCCTGCTCCCACACACGAGGGAGTGGGTGGGCAGGTGCAGGTGCAGGGATCAGCAAGCTGACAGTCCCCAAACAGCTGCATCCGTGACAAGGGTGGCATTTCCTCTCCATCTGCCTGAGCCCTGCCTCTCCCACCCCGGTGGTCCTGAGTTTGAATAGGAAATTGGAATGCTTATTCACACCTCAACTCGGCCGCCCACTGGAAAGCTAGAGTCAGACTCCGCTCTTGGTCTTTGTTCCTCACTACCATGGGTTGTGGAGCCAGTCGTCCTTTATGACGTCAGAAGGCTGCCCAGTTTTCCCGTCCTGCGGCTGGGATCTGTTCCCTTGACCCTTCCCCTGCACAAGAGCAACCCTTCCTTATTTCATCTCACCCACTTTCTAAGTCTCAGAGCTCAATATGTGGCTCCTCAGCCTAATTTGTGGGGTCTAGAGGCAAGGCCAACAGAGAGGCACAGAGCTGCAGTTTCACATAGCCAGTCCTGTACGAGGAATGGACAGCCATAATAACGGCAATTACCTACCACTGACCATGTGCCAGGCACTACTCTAAACCTTCACATGGATGAGTCATTTAATCTACATAGTAACCTTTCGAGGGTCCTTACAGATAAGGATGCTAGGGCACAGAGAAGTCAAGTAACTTGCCCGGGGTCACAAAGCTGGTACTCAGTAAACCCAGAATTTTTATCTAAGCCAATAAGCTTCAGAATTTATATTTATAGGCACTGCACTCAACAGCTCCCTCACCAAACTCGTCTTAAACCAAGTGAGAATGGAGTGCCATTGAAAGAGCAAGCATTTCTGCCTGGGGAAGCTGGAGAGATGAGAGACAGAGGCAATGGTGAGCTGGCCACAGAGACACAGTGGAGAAGCGCTCCAGGCCAAAGAGACAGCACTGCATGGAGGGGAGGCTGGTTCATGGAGGGGAGGCTGGTTCATGGAGGGGAGGCTGGTTCATGGAGGGGAGGCCGGTTTGTGGAGGGGAGGCCGGTTCGTGGAGGGTTGAGTGGCTGTGCAGGGCTCAGGTAAGACAACTGGTGGGAAGGAGTGAGCTAAGGAGGTTGGAGACTGTGGAGGCGGTGGGGGCACGAGATGGCTCTGGTGGTGTGGTGGAAAGAACATGGTAGGGCTGAGCGGGAACTAGAGATCCCCAGCATAGGCAAGGCCCTGGGTTCCATCCCGGGCACCACCACAAAAAGAGCAGGCCAAAGAGGAGAACCTGTGCAGGAGGCCATGAGGGGGCTGGGCTGGACACAGAGGACAGCAAGAGGTCACTACCATGGCCCCAGTGAGGGAGGATGCTGAGCTGTCGTGTGCTCACGCCCACTTGCTAGGGATATCTTATGTGCAAACTTCAAGTCAGGCACTGTCCTGGGCACTAGGCCACTGAGAACAAGATGAAGTCCTGCCCTGCGGAGCATATGCTCTGACACCTCAGTTCTGTTTCTCCACCGTCCCTGACCTGCCAGCCTGGGAGAAGCTCCATATCTCAGCACCCCATTCCCACCCAGAAGGAGCCATGTCCTACACATCTTCCCCAGCACCAAGAAAACACGAGGCTTCCTCTGCCTTCCCTCTATCTAGAGAGAAGCTGCAGCAGCTCTCAGAGAGGAGATTTGGTCCCTTTCCAGAAAAAGGCAGAAGAAAGCCCAGGGGGACCCAGGCTAAAGGGCACTGCAGAGACCACTGAGCTAATGAAATTTTGTTTCTGAAAATGAGAGGACGCCTGGAGTCTCCTAGGCTTATGTGCAGGGTCTAGTAGGTTCCTGGTGGGTATGGTTAAGTGCTCGGCCATCCTGCTCTGTAAAATGGGAAGGAAGGCTTGTAGGTTTGCTCTGGGAATGAAGTGGGATTAATGGGTGTTAACTTCTGAGCCCAGTGCTGGCCAGAGAGAAAGCCTAGCCGTGTAGATAATGGAAACAATAATCACACCATTACTACTAGTAATAAATGTTTGCTGACGGAACAAATGCATCTCGGGAGATGGAGCTGGGGCATGCAGGTGCTCCCCTTCCAGCAGGATCTGTCAGATGCTGAGCAGAAGGCTCCAGACTGTAGGACTTTGAAGAATAGGCTTTGCTTCTGTTACTAATTTGTCTAGGAACCCCAGTGGAGTTCTTTGACTCCTTAAACACTGCTTTCCAAATGCAGGGCCCCCTCAGTAAACACCTTCTTCAAACGTGCAGAAGATGCCTGCTGGCCAGGCATGGGCCCTGGCCTCACTCAGCAGGCTGACACTGTGCACCACACACTGGGATAAGTCCAGCAAAGCAACAGGTACAAAGTCCGGGTTGCAGCCTGTGGGACGGAGGGATTAACGAGTCAGGTGGGTGGAAAGGCTCTCCAGAGCAGGTGAATTGGGATTCCAGGTAGCTGAGACCTATGGATCAAAGGCAAGGATGTGAGACAGCTTGGTGCATGCTGCGAATGCAGCTGGTGCTGCTGGAATGCAGTTTCCCAGACAGGGGGTAGGAGAAAATAGGGACAGGGAGAGGGGGAGATGGAGCTTTGTGTAGAGGCTGCAGTTGGGCCCTGTAGAGCCTGCCATGCCAAGGGAAGGAGCCTGGAGTCACACCGCGTGAGAGGTTTTGAAGTCAGACAGAGACATGATCAGACTTGCATTTTCCAAAGGGCATTTTAGCTTTGGGCAGCAGCTTGCAGGCCAGCTAGGCTGTGTTTCTGAGCAGTGAGTGAGAGTGTCCCAGAGGGGATTTGAACAGAGTGGGCAGGGGCGGGGCAGGCCACTGGATGACCTCCAAAGTTCTTTTCCAGGCCTGAGAGTCTATGGGTCAGGTTTTTCTCCCTAAATCATTTAAAATGCATTAGTGGACCTTGCTATTTAAAAGCATCTCCTGGGAATCTTTCTGTGAAGCAATGATTCACTCCCTAGTTTGTCTTCGGTGGAAATCCAAATTTCCATCTATTCCACCAGCTCCAAGGAAAAAGCTACATGGCGCTCCCTTGAAGGAGCTGGGGGGTGGGGGAAGAGAAAGGGCCTGAGAAGCAGCTGGGGATGGTGAAGAGAAAGAGACCCCCGGCCTTGCCTCAGGTTCAGGACAGGCCATCACATGGTGGGTGGGCCCTGCACGTGGCCTCGGGCCCTGCTTGATCAGGGGGGTGCTGAAGTTCACGTGGCCTTGGTGCCAGATGTTGGCTCAGGAAAGAAACTACAGGGAAGCAGGCCTCACTGACCCAGGCCAGTGTGGAGAGCCACTTAGAAACCAAAGGCCACCCCTATCCCAGAATGGCCACCTGCATTCCCTTATTGATTTGTTCATGCAGAGAGCACCTGTTGAGCCCTTTCATAGCCAAGTGCCATGATGGGTGCTGAATCTGTAGCTAAGAACAAATGACACAGTGCCTCCCCACACCAGTGACAAGCCAGTGTTTTTTCCTTCTTGAGGACTCTGATTTTCCTACCTGCAAAAGCCCTCCATAGCTTCTTAGATGAAAGGTATGTGGTAATGGTTTCCAAGACAGAGGCTGTTCTTAGAGACCAGGGTGAAAGCAAACACGGCTTCACTTAGAACAAGAGCCTGTGGCGATGGAAAGAGCCTGTCCCCCAACTCCTCTAATTACAGGGACAGACCTCGAGAGGCTAAGGGATCTGCAGAGCATCCAAAGCAAGGATCGAGGCACTAAGGTCCCCCTGCTTCACTGGGGTAGGGAGGGAAGCAACCTTAGTTTTCTGAGGGAACCCCAAGTGACTTCCTACCTCCATCCCTGGGTACAAGGAGACAAGACCAGCTTTAAGCCTTCTGCAAAAACCACCAATGATGCCCACCCAGGAGGAAAAATGTGGGTTCCCAGGCCTGTCTCCCTCCTGAGAGCCTATCAGGATTTTGCAACACTGGATGCTTCTTTTCAGACAGACATTAAAGGAGGCTGCGAGGCCAATGCAGAAATCTCCCCCATGGTGGCCGCGCTCCGCTCGGGTAGGTGGAGACTGGCATCGGGAGGGAAGAGGTCCCTGCAGTCATCCCTCCTCTGGTCACAGGGACAGTCCCTGAGCTCAGCAGTGATTCTGTGACCTTGTCACTCTACTTGTCGGGTGCAAACAAAGATAAGAGTAACTGGAAACAACAGCAAGGGTCATTTTACACTCTCTGCACTCTCGATTCTTCTGTAGCTAATTAAAGTAATATGTCAAAATGTCCCTTGGAAGAGATCTTTAAGAATATGTCTGTTAAGTAAACAAGGTTTTACTAATTAATGACACGCCTTACCATCCCTCATTGAAGTTCCCTGCAGAATCTCCCAGTGCCAGGAGGGCCGAGTAGGAAAGGGTAGTGGGGAAGTCACCATCTCTCCTTCCTGGAGGGAGTGGGGACAAATCCAGTCACTTGTCATCTGTGGAGCTATCAGTTTCTCCTCCGGATGTTGATCAGATTTCCTGGGCTGGAACCAACTCACAGGGCCAGGGGACTGGAATTTTTCCAAGAAGGAAACGCTTTGCTTCTTATGAAGTCAACATGATTTCTTTCAAGGAAAAATTTCATCTTTTTCTCTTTTTAAGTGTCTAGCGTTTATGAAGGGCAAATCTTTGGACTTTAAAGATAAGGATTGTGATATACTTATCTTTTTCGAAGACCACTCCCCATCTCTCTCTCTCTCTCTCTCTCTCTCTCTCTCTCTCTCACACACACACACACACACACACACACACACACACACACACAGTAATGGGGATGGGGGAATGATTTTTGTCCAATATGATACAATGAGTCAGTGGCAAAGCCAGAAATAGAACTTTCCAAACTCCCAAATTCATAATAATAGCAATATTAACAATAGTCTCTAATTTTCCAAGCATTTTCACAGTTCATATTTAATCGTTGCAATAACCTGGTGGGGAGTGTTGGTAAGTCAGTCAGTCCAGGAGAGCAGATCTGAGTTTCAGGTCAGCTCTGCACTTGCTTGCTCTGTAATCCTGGCTGGTCCTTTCTCCTCTCTGGATCTCAGTGTCCTCAGCTGTGAAACAGGAGAACTAGATGAGAACACTCTCCCACCTTCTAATGAGCTGTGAGGCTGCTTCTCCAGTCCAAGGGTTCTCAACCTTGTCACTATGGATATTTGGAGCCAGATGACATTTGCAGGGGCGGGGGGGGGGCTTTCCTTCATGTTGTTGCATGTTTAGCAACATCCCTGGCCTCTACTCACTAGATGCTTGTGGCACCCCTTACTCCAGTTGGAACAATTAAAAAAAAAGTTGTGGCTCCATGGTAGAGCGCTTGCCTCGCACGTGTGAGGCACTGGATTCGATCCTCAGCACCACATAAAAATAAATAAAAACAAAATAAAAATATTGTGTCCAACTACAACTATATATATATCTCCAGATATTGCCAAATGTCTGGTGGGTAGAGGCCAAGTAACCTCTCTAGTCACTGCCCAAGGACTTTAAGAAGGTCAAGATCATGACTGATCCGGTGGGAAAAAAAGGTCTTCTGGTCCTCTCCTCCAACCCCGTCACACCTTTCTACACACTTTTTGAACACAATCGCTCACTTTTTTTTTCTTTTTGCTATTTCTCATTTCTTAAATGTCCTAAGTGGTCCAGGGTGCGTTTGGTGTGATAATGAGCCAATTGACTTTATACTTTTTCCTAAGGAGAGTTCACGGGTTTGTGTACCCTAAGCAGCTACTCGGGCTCTCCAGACGTTCCTCGCAGAGTCCAGGCTGGCCTAGAAGTCTGTATCTGCAGCCTGCAGGAGGCTCGGTGAGCACAAATTTGTCAGCACTCTTAAATCACTGGGCTCTGAGGAAGGCTTCTCCCAGCAGAAAGATCCTTCCTTAGGAATCAATAGCTCAGGGCCCTCCATCACATTCAGAATTATCCTGGGACCTGTAAAATTTCTTTTCCCCCCAAGCATGGCAGAACCCCAAAGTGAAAACCCTGAGATGGGAGAGGGAGGAAGGCTAGGAGGGAGCCCTGCCAAGAAGGCCTTGTCCGTCAGCCTAGATGTCGCTGTGAGCAGAGGCAGATGTGCAAACCTGGACACTTGGCCTCGCTTGCAGGGGAAAAGAGGACTCTGTGTGGTTCCCAGTGATCCAGCAATAATCTCCCCTTCCAGCTGAATACCTCTTCACAGCTTCCCAAGGGCACAGGCACACGAGAGATCATCTCCCCTGGTCTTTGCTACCCACCCCTCATCACAGGGTCGCCAGCTTCACCACATAGCTGAGGAGAAAACTGAGGCAGGCAGGGGTCAAGTTCAAGGTCTCTAAGCCAGTAACTGGTGAGTCAGGTTCTAAGGTTCTGTCTTCACTATTAATAGTGAGAGCAGGTCAACCACCTAGTGAGGCTCATGAAAGGGACAACTTCTTGTTTGCTCAGCATCTAATGCCATTCTCAAACTCTGTACCCTGCCTCATTAAACAAACATCCAGAAAGTTTGCGCTATACCTATATCATATGCAGTTATATTCCTCTGGCTCTACCCAGAACTAGAACCACTTCCCCAGCGAACGCAGGGAGCGGGCCAGGGTCTCAAGCATAGCTCTCAGAATTCCACTTAAGTAAAGGGCCACATTTGCCTCACCTCCCTCCTCTCCTGCCGATGAAGACCCTCTTGTCTGGGAGCCTGAGGGAGGAGAGCATCCTCAAGCATCTTCCCTGGCAACAGGCATCCCTTGGGTGAGTCTTAGGGATAGCAGAAAATTTTTACTCTCAGAATTCTGGCATGGCAACAGTGGGCTCCTCCTGAGGTTAGGCCACCAAGTCTGCTAAGGCCCTGAGGGAACCCTGAAGAAGTCCATACAGCATACAAAGAAACTAGATGAGGAGAGGGAAACAGAGCGAGCAGCCCATGTGTCACTCAGCAAATCCGCTTCCCAGGGCCTTGCGCAGTGAGACTCACAGAATGGAAGAAAGGGCAATGGAAATGGTAGTATCTTCCAGGTCACCTAAGAAGCTTGAATAAGAGGATTTTGCAAAAATAGGACATCCTAGCACTCTGACCTTGAACTGGGAGCAGCAAGGATGGGGGAATTGGCAGATGCTCTTTGGAAACTGTCCAATTCATCCACGATCTGAGTTTGAGAGGTCCCACCAGGAGGGTGTGAAGCTAGGACAGAGAGGCTCCACTCCAGCATGTCTTAGCGAGGAAAGGAAGAGCACCAGGCCTGGATTCCAAGACCATGGTGAGGACCTGGGTACTTCTGGTTCCTAAGTTCATGAATAGAAAGCTGGAGTTGCATGGCTTTTGCCTAGCAGCCCACTTGGAGTCATGAGATAAGATAGTGAAGGAAAGGGAAACAATACTTAGAGATTTCCATGACCAGTGCATATGCATTCCCAGAATCTTTATCTCCTCATTCTGGATATAGATTTAAAGGAAATTCCCCTAAATTTAATAGAGCTATTAATTTACCAAAGTCTGGTCAGTCAATAATTACCAGTGCTGATGGTAGAGAGAACATATGCTCATCTTCACACTAAAGAGGAAACGGGTCACTGGAGTGGAAAAAGCTACACATAAAGAATCAAAAATCCTAGGACCTAGTCCCAACTTTTCCACTGAACAATCATGTGACCTTGGGCAAGATACTTGCCTTTACTGGGCTTCACTTTGTCATTGGCAAATTAAGTGCATGCGTGAATTTTGGGGATAGGATGAGGCTGCACTAGACAATTCCCAAGGCTCCCTTCTTCTAGCTGATATTCTTGGGTTCTGTGAGTCCTCAAGGAAAAGGAGTTCAAAGAACACACCAGTGTCAAGTACAAAGGAATGATCTCAGAGAGCGGGTGGAGCTTCATACCAGCTTTGTCTCCTTGCAATGTAGTGTGAGCACGCACCTGTCCCATTGCACTTGAGGTCACAGGACCACCTGAAGTCCAGAGAGCATGTGGTGGAATGGCTCTAATTGTGTCAATGGCCACTGGTTGAGGGCTCAGGTCTGAGTTTGCTTAAAGCATTAACTTCCATGGCCAGTGAAGGGCAAGAAGTGAGAAAGTCAGTAGTCTTGAGCTAGGTACACTTGGTGCCCCCTACTGGACACCAGGAAACTTGCTTCACCTTTAAGCTCCCACCAACTGGGCAGGCAGCAAGGAAGCTTGAGAACCAACACTGGCTGTAATAAGATGTTTAATAGAACTATTTCCTTGGCTGGTGTCCCTCTCCCTATAAGAGTCTATGTTTCACTTCTTAGGATTAAACAGGCCATTGGTCCACACATTTACAGAGATACCCCTGTGCAGCCATAGGAAGCCCAAGGCAAACATCAAGGTGTAAAGGAATAAACTCAAGAGTTCAGAACACCAGGTGCAGCCCAGATGGAGAAAAAAGGAAGAAAGAGCAACAAACAGGTATTTCATTACACAAATCCCCACTGGAGAGAAGGTCTTGGGAAATGCAGCAGAAAAATGTTGACTTCAGGCAGGCAGAGGTTGGAGCTGGGGTTTGTGAATGAATTTCCAGCCCCCATAAAAGATTTCCAGGTGGAGGCAGCTATCACTGGAGTTTGAACTCAGCCCTATGTTCAGAGATGGCGTAAGGTGAAGGATACAGCCCCAACCATGCATCTATAGAGCAGGTAACCACCACCTACCTTGGACCTTCTCCAGAGTCCTTTAGGACCAACTGGAAACTGGACTATTCTAATTGTGGTCCTGTATACCAGCACCAAGACCCTAAACTCCCTTTAAAAGACTTTTAGGGCTCACTGTCAGAAGGATGTTCTTAATAAAGTCAGAAAGAGAGAAAACATTCCTCAAGGACCATATCAGAACAACCGCCATGTTCCCACTCTTCCATCCTCCACTTCTCCTTTCCCATGGCTGAGAGTGAGGTATGATATGACTGCCTGAATTAGCTCTAATTCAGTCCTGGGTATTTCCTGCCCCAAGTTATCAGGGTCCCAAATCTGCAATCCAGCTTTTTCTCTTCCCACATGAGTTCTCCCAGCACTCAAGACAGCACCACAGGAACAGTCCCCTACTCCTGGCACCCCCTTGCTTCTTTTCCACCTGGCTTCACTTGGGAACTCCTGCACCATCCCAGAAGGTACCTCAAGTGCGACTCAGGAATGTGTCCTGCCTGGAGAACTCAATCACCTCCTGGGACACACAGAAGGCATACTAGATGAACCCACTAGCAAAAGCAACAAGAAACATTAGTCATACACAGAAGAAGCCCCCACCCCCACCCCTAGGGAGGCTCGAATTCAGGCTGGGATGACTTTGGATTCTTGAGTTGGTTTCTGCAGAAGCGGGACTAACCAGGCTCCCAACTAATGTACTGCAAAGAAGCGCGCTGCATTGCTGGGCATGCCCCCAAGCCCGGCCTACGGCTCCATCAGAACCTCTGTGGGCTTCTACAGTGTCGAGGGGTTCGCCCGGTTCCTCTGGAATGTCTGAAGCAGGCTTGCCTGAGACAGCCTGAAACCGAGACCACACCTCGGTCCAGCAAAAGGCGGCTGGCAGCTACGCCGCGCGCGGGGCTCGCTCCTAGAGCTCTCTGCCACCCAGCGCTGTGCAGAGGAAAGAGCTCGGCTTCCCCGGGGAGGGAGAGCCAGTCCCAGGGGCTCTTGTCCAGCTCCGATGACCCCTCCCCAAGCGTAGACACTGAGCTAAGACCAGTAGCCTCCCCGGCCCGGCCGAAGCTGAGCCTGGCTGGCTGGGTGACTCCGGATACCCCTTGCACAGCCTTCCTCACCTGCTCCGCCCCCTCCCAGTCCCCGTGCCCCCTCCCCAAACACCTGACCTCCAGTGCGCCCCGACACCTTCTCTGCCAGCTGCAGTCTGTCGCCCCTACACCCCGGCTCCCACCTCCTAGACCCCGGCCAGCGGGGGAGGCTCTGCGCGCCAAGAGTCCAGCGCCTCTTGGCAAGTTGGGAGCAAAACCACCGCCTTCGCGATCTCGGTCTTGCCAGGTTCCCAGCGGCATTCCAGCCACCCCCGAGAGCGGATGGGAACCCGCGCGTAGAGCTGGCGAAACTTTCTCCGCCTGAGGGGGTGGGGGCTCCGGGAGTGGGTACTCACGCCGGGGTCAGCGCAGGGAGTCATCCTCGGGCTCTCTCAGCCCCTCCGCCTGGGGGCGTCGGAGCGCGGGCGCTCGCTGCCGCCTTTGCCGCCGCCGCCGGCGCCGCTGCCGCCTTGCAGCTCCCAGCCCCGGTCCCGGGCTGGCCTCGAGCCTCCCGCCCCGACGCCTCGCGCTCGCTTTATACAACTCCACTCGAGCGCGCCCGGGCTTATGTAAAGGCTGGCGGAGGCCCGCAGCCAATGGCGTGGCAGCTGAAGCCGAGGGCCCAGGGTTGGGGGGCACCCGCGCAGCCAATCGCGGCCCGGGGAGCCCGGGGAGCAGGGTGGGGGAAGGGGCGCCTCCCCGCGCTGATTTAGGAGCCGGGATTGCGGTGGCAGCAGCCGGCAGCCGGGCTGGCCCGGCGCGCCGCGCCGCGGCAGGCACTAGGGTGGGCGGCGGCGAGGGCGGGCGCCCCCGGCGCTCCGCCGCGCCCCAACGCTGCGTCGCGTAACCTTCAGGAGGCAGTCGGGCCTGGCGAAGGGGGAGAGGGTTCCTCGCGGGGCGCTGGGGGTCCCTGGCCAGCGGGTATCAGAGGTCCCTTGGGAGGAAGCGCTGGGAAGAAATGCAAAGGAGGAGGGGAGGCCGGCGGGCCCCACGACCCCGCCGCCACCCTACGCGCAGGACCGAGAGGGTGGTGGCGAGAGAGGGGACACTGCTTTTTCGTTTCCCCGGAGATAGAGATCTGGCGTCTCCGGGAGGACCTGAGCGGCCGTGCTAGCAGCGCTGATGGCGAGATTTCGTGCTGCGGAGCGAGCGCCGAGCCGATCTTTATCCAGCCTGGGGACGTGTCCGAGCGCCTCTCCGGGACTGCTCTGTATGGGGAGCAGAGCTTCGCGACGGCCCTAGCGGGCGGGGAGCGGGCGAGCACAGCTCCGGGATCAGGGGCGGCTGCCAAAGCGGCTGCGGGCAGCGTCTGCTTCACAAACCCAGCACCCTGCGTCCCGCTCCCCGCGTCTGGCTCCCCGCGCCCCTAGCAGTGTTCCTACCCAACTCCACCCCTCTAGTTCCCACTCCAGCAGTGCCCAAGCTGAGCCTGGTCCACCTGCTCTGGCTCCCTGGTGTCCTCTCAGCCTCCCTCACTGCTTTGCTCACAGGTACTGCTTCTCCCCTCCTCACCCCCAGCTTGCTGTGGTGGGTTGGGATGGCTTCTGCTTCTCTAGACCTGGGTCCTTTGGGTGCGAAGCTCCAGAAGAACGCGCTTTTGGTCAGCAGGGCCCGAAATACTAGTGTCTAGGGCAGGAAATTGGCCTAGGTCGATAACACAGAGAAGGCAAGTCTCTTATTTTACACCTAGAATAGAACCTGACACATAGTAGGCACTCACTAAGTATAGAATGAATTTTGAACTCTTGGGAGTAGGCTTTCTTTAGACTTCTGAAAGCTGGGGCTCAGGGCTTGGGAAGAGGAAGACCTGGGAATCTGCCATTAAAGTGGGAAGAAGCCAGGACTGTTTTTCCATCTACTGAAGGTTTTGTGACAGTCACCTAGTAGCCTGACTTCTGAGCACTTGACTCTTAAAATAACGCGGATGTGTTCTTTTGTGGAAGGCCCCACCAGCCAGCCCCTGGCTGGATCCTGTTATCCCCAGATATTGAGCAGAACTACTGTGAACCATGTTTTCAGGTCTTTGTGAACTAAGCATAGACAAACCTTCTAGCTCTTTGAGTTCATGTTCTTAATCCTTTGAGGATTGTGGACATATTTGAGAATCTGGCAGAAGTTATTGAATTCCTTTTCTAGAAAAATATACGAGCATACACATTTATACACGCACATGTACACACACATATCCCTTGAGTATAATTTCAGGATCATTAGGGATCCTGAGTCTTTTGGGACTCTGCCCAATGTTAATCTGCTTCTCCAGGGTGGTTAGGAGACCTTCTGGTTTATAATCACCTGCCTTTGGGGACCAAAGATCCTCCTGAACCTTCCGAGAATCTGATAAATGTTGTAGATTTGTTCTCAGAAAAATATTTACACATATTTACATGCAATTTGGGGGACTCATTCATGGATCATGAGAACTGAGGTGTGTGTGAGGGGGTCCAAGTTAAGACCTTTCACCTAGCTGTAAATAGACTCCACCTCTGGAGCTTTTTTGATCCCCTACTATCTCCCTAAGGAGAGCAATTGGCTCTACACTCTGCTAGATGGTGCCACCACCCTGTCCCAAAGTCATCTGTATCACATGCCCAAGGAAGGTCCTGACACCCGAGAGACTGTCTCCACAGCATACTCTGCATCTTGGTCCCTGACACCTTCTTAGTGTGGAAATAAGTTGCAGGTTGTCAGATTCTGTCTGATCCATGAACGTTCCTTAGCCAGAAACTCCAACTCAGGGAGACAGCAAGTGACTGGTAATTAGCCTGTTTCACTCAATCCCAAGCATCTAAGCACACCTCTCTTGGTTTTGTTCTCACCTCCCTCTCTGCCTGGGAAGCTGTGAGCAGCAGCCCCAGCTGTGGCACCTCACCTCACCTAAACCCTACAGGTTTAGTAACCAGTCTGGTTAATTATTAGCATTAGCCATCCAGATGTGAATAGGTTCTCTGCACAAAACAACTCTGTAATGATCTCACACTTTCCTGCAGCTGGCCAGGTAAGGGGACAATGGACCAGAGGTGCTGGGGAAGAACAGAGAAATCGGAAATGACAGAGGTATTCTATCAGGGGAGTTCTTCAGCAATCTGGTTTCAGCACTTGTGAGGGTGGAGTTCAACAGGCCAGGCAATTGTGGTCCTGTAATTTCTAATTCCTCTAATGCCCTCCAGGTCCCTTTGGAAATCCTTGAAGCCAGGAGTGTTTTAGAATTCAGAAAGGGACCAAACATGTGGAGCCATCCCCTGGGGTCTAGGAACAACGTCTCAAAATCAGATACATTCATACTTCTGCGATCAAATGTAGGAATCTTTACACTGAGTGGGTGTGAAGATAAAGTGTCTTCACATCAGTTTAGGTCAAGATTTGTCACCAGATGAGTTTTGGCACTGAACTAAAAACAAACAAACAAACAAAAACCCCCAAATCTTTTAACTTTAAGATTTGGGGAGGGGGCTGGGGTTGTGGCTCAGTGGTGGAGTGCTCTCCTAGCACATGCGAGGAACTGGGTTCAATCCTCGGCACCACATAGAAATAAATAAATGAAAATAAAGGTATTGTGTCCAACTACAACTAAAATAAGTAAATGAATAAAGATAGATTTGGGGATTTGGAATTGCAGATAAGGGACTGTAGGATGGTATTTTAGGCTTGGTTGTCCCAAAAGAAATGAATGTTTTGTGAGGGTATGGAGAAGCAGCCATGGTAGAAAATGGAAAAGCAGAAGCTGTTATAGATGGGAAGTTTAAGGGTACAAGGAAGAAACCGTTTCTCAACTCAAACCGTATCACAGCGTAGTTCCCCCCTCCATCCCCTCATCCCCGCACCAAGTACATGTGTATCAAATGGCCGGTGAGTTTCATATGTGTCTGTGGCAGATGTAGAGGGTGGGGTTTGGGTGAGGCAAGAAGAGGTAAAGGGGGGCAGAAGCTCTTTTGGAGAAGTCACAGACCCTGGGGGAAGTTCTTTCCAGGGATAGGACTGTGGCAGACGCCAGGGGGAGTCTTCCAGGTGGTCAGAGTTAGCTCAGCACAGATGGCATTGGGGCCACAGCTATAGGCAAAATCTTACAGGTAGAGCACAGACCAGGAAAGGGACACTAGAAATGGAGGACATGATAGAATCCTGGGAGCAACTGGGTAGAAAGGTCAGAGCCGCTCAGGGCTGGAGGAGAGCCTGGGGGAGACAATGCAGGAATATCCTCCTCATGGTGTTTGTGCCTGAGATGGTTTGGGTTCCAGGCGCTGTCCTGCCTCCGTGTGGAATGTGCTTTGGGGTTTTTCCACACTATAGTTGGGGTGGCTATGCAATCCCAGGGGCTGGCCGAGAGCATGATGCAGGGAGGGAAACAGGAAAAGAAGCCGCCCTGGGGGACCTCTGAATGCACAACTCTCTATACCTGCCCAGGATGCTCAGACAGCAATGCCCTCTGTGGTAAGGGGGCTCCCTGGACCCCAATGTCAGTAGCAGGGATGCTTTGCCTTTGTTTCTCGGTCACAGGACCTGACTTGCCATTTTCCTCTGACAGATCTCTGTCTGGTACCCCCAGCTGCAATAACTGCATCTCTATCTCTTTCTCTCTTCCTGGCACTCTACCCTATGACAGGGGGCCTCAGGGTCTAGGAGTCTGGGGACCAGATACCTTACGTTCCTCCCTGTGATTTAGTCTTTGCCACCTGCTGCCCCATATTGCTGACATCGACTGCCTTCTCAGTCTCTGCCAACTGCCTCATGCCAGCTTCCTTTGACAACCCCCCCCCCAGCCTGGCCTTGCTTCCTCCTACCACCAGCTGCCAGGACCCCCTCAAATCCTGGCCCTGCCTCAGTGGGCAGATCCTGCTCCAGGTTCCAGCCCCTCCTGGTCTGGCATGTCCAGCTGCCAACTCAGCCAGATTTCTGACAGACGTGAGCTCATGATCCCAGTCTAAAGAAGAAAAGGAACACAAATCCTTTGAGCAGTTGGGTAGTGGTACCAGACGTTCACTAGCAGCAAGTGCCAGGGAGAGTCCTGGGCTTGGGGTACCTTTGCCAGCTTCATCCTAAGGGAAGAGCGTGAAAATGGACAGGAGAGGAAGGTGAACGGGAAGGAGTAAAGGAAAAGGAGGGGAAGGATCAGAAGAGGGAGACGGGAGGGAGAATTGGGCGAGATGCTTATAGTCTGTTTTCAATGTCTAAAACAAGCCTGAAGATCATGTCAGCATCAAAGAGTCAAGATTTGACATGAAAGAAGATAGAAAGGGCGCACACACACACACACACACACACACACACACACACATACACACACACACACAGAAGAGGTGGAGGGAGGGAAGAAGGAGGAGATGGACTCTAAAAGGGCTAATGAGAACAGGTCAACAAAACTGATGGCCTCTCTGGAAAGGAACCCATGTTACAAATAATAGGGATATTATTTCTGATTATTCCACCCTGGTTTCATTAACCAGGGCTTGTTGAGCATTTTCTTTCTTGTTTCTTTTCTGATTTGTTCTGAAACTCTACCCTCACCCTGACACCAAGTTCTACTGAAAATAGGACAGATTTCTCAAAGGTTCAGCCTCAGGGTCCTGAGGGATGTTATGACCTGCCAGATGCAGGGGCACCATGACAGTGACCAGACCTCACTACAGGGCTTGCGTGAGGAACGTGTGAGATCAAGCGTGCAGAACACTTAGTAGGGCTCCTGGCACATAGTGGGTGTGCCACAAATGCTAACAATCATTCTTCTTCCCTTCTCTTTGCTTTGACCTCTGTGCCCAACTGTCACCTCCTGCTGCCTTTCCCTCCTGTGAAATGCTACTCATTTCATCCCTTTCTCTTCACGCAGCCCTTCAGCATGGTGTGTCTACCTTCTTACCATAGCTGATCTGTACATCCTCTGCCCTTCATATCTCCCAAATCTGATCTACAGAAATCCTTTAATTTGTGGAGCACTTTACAAAATAAGAAAATCTTTGTTAATGCTCACCTATGAGGCAGACATATACACAAAAGCTCAGAAAGGTGAAGTGGCTTGCGCAACATAGCACAGCTACTGAATAGCAGAGCTAGTGTACAAATTTAGTCTCTTGGGCCAAAATTAGTGCATTTCTTACTGTCCAGGGTTGAGTAAGTCATCGATTCTTCCACGGTGCTATCCTTAAGGATAGAGACCTGGTTTTATATTTCTCATAAACATCTTCAGGATCTGGCCCACAGGAGGCCCTTGATCAGTGTCAGTTGATTCACTTCCAGGCACCCAAAGGAGCAGGGACCACCCTTGGCTCATCCCTGTGGGGCTTCACTGTTCCACTGCTCACACCTCGGAGGCAGCAAGCAACCCAGCCTGGAGGCAGTGCTGTGTACGTGGTAGATGAGG
The DNA here is from genome assembly GCF_052094955.1 of Ictidomys tridecemlineatus. NCBI lineage: Eukaryota > Metazoa > Chordata > Mammalia > Rodentia > Sciuridae > Ictidomys > Ictidomys tridecemlineatus. The sequence continues at coordinate 28,700,386 of NC_135477.1, read as the reverse complement.
GCTGACCAAGCGTCTCTTCCACACTCTGGCAAGACTGGGAGAAAATCATGAGGAATTAGACTTGTTTATGTGCAGCTCAAACTGGTAGAGAATAGAAGCAACTCCATGCTCATTGCAACAGAACGGAATTGCGACTTGAGGGAAAGAAGCCTTTCTTTTCTTCGAGAGAGTTGTGAGATGTTAGAACAGATTCCTGCAGAGGTTGTAGAAACTGCTCCCCTGGAGGTCTTTAAGAGCTGGAGAGCAACTCGCTTTTGCAGAATGTGGGTCTCAGGGCCTGAGTGCGGAGCTGGTGCGCAGGCAGTGGGGAGGACTTGGTATGCAGCAGGCCTGACCAGACACCTCCCAGGACAGGTAAGAACTCAGAGATGGGAGTGGCGGGGGGCGGGTGGAGAAGGGGCAGGGCCAGGAAGGAGAAAGCCCCAGTGAGGCGAGTCAGAGTCAGACAGCCAGACAGCAGTCTAACAGGTCCTGGTGGAGAGCCCTGGCAGGCTGTCTGTCCTCTGATCTGTCCATTGCTGCCTGCAGCTAGGGTGGTGGGCAAGGCAACCTGGAGGGAAGGAGTGCCTTCTGGGCATTCGGGTTGCCTGGAACCTGATGGACAAAAGCCAAGGGTTTTTTTTGTTTTGTTTTAATGAGGAAAGCAGCAGAGGCTGGCCCATCAAAATACTAAACACAAATAACTAAGCCGGCAGAGTGGTCTTTCCCAATGCTCCTTTAAACAGGGGTGCTGGAGTAGTCTGGGAACACAGCATGCTCCAGATGAAAGTGTTACACCTTCCTAGAGTATCCACTTCTACTAGAAAATCTCCTAGGGGCAGGGGCAAGAGGAGGAGTGGTGGGTAATTTAACTTGTAAGAACTTAAAAATACAAAATCATTTTAAATAAATCTGGGCATATTGTGGAGTGGAATGCAAAATCACGCAAGGATATTACAGAGAAAGTATGAGCTTTCATAAGACCTTCAGGCTTCCCCATGGGTGAGTCTTCCAGGGTCCCAGGGTTGGGGTACACGATAACCCTCTGTGCTGCATTAGTGCACTTTGGTGGGAAAGTTTTAGCAGGGCTGCTTTAGTATGTACAAAGCATTGTCTCATGCAGTATCTCACTGAGATAGTCAACAAGCATCTGTGTGCAGGCATCATGCTCTTTATGATCAAGACGTGGGTATTTATATTTTTTCCCTGTAGAGGAGATGAGGAAATAGGCTCGGAAAGATTCCCTAAGTTCTCATGTGGGCAGCTTGGGGATAGGGATGTGGGTGCTCATTTTTGGCATGCCCAGCCTCTTCCATTATGCCCTCTGCCCTTCCCTGTGCATCTGCAGTTCCTCCTACACTATTCCTTCCATTAAGCAATTATCCAGCACTCTCTGCCACGTGCCAGCCTCCCAAGAGCCTTCCAGACAGGAGAGAGGTCACAGACAAATGGGAAACCCAGGAACACCAGCTGGTGCCTGCACCTTTTCCCCTTCTGCCGGTGTCCATGATATAGTCTGCTCACATTTACAGGTAAGGACATTAGCACAGAGTAACCAGCATCCCCAGGTCATAGGCAGAGCATCCAATTCTGAGCTTGGCTGGTGGAGTTCCGGCTCAGTGCATAGCCCAGGGTCGTCTGGGATGTAACCAATTCAGCATATGGCCCAGGATGGATTGTTCACCAGCAAGCATTTATCCAGAGCTTGTTAGGTGCGGGCTCTGTTAGGCCTGTGGGGAAACAAAGATAAATAAGACTTTCTCTGCCTTCAAGGAGCTTCCAATACAGCAGGGAATTGATGCCCAACTCCTGCTGAAACAGATAAGGACTAGCAAAGGTTGGAGAGATGTACCACCAGGTGATGCCCCTTCTGCATCCTCTGACCCCCTGTGACCAAGGCACTGTGGGGAAGAGATGTTTCCCTCCGGTTACCTGGTTCCTCATCTCCATGTGGAACTCTCCCCTCTCTTGGCTTATTTGTGGCTGTTTCATCCTCATCCTCTGTCAAATGTTCTTTCTCTGCAGCAGTGACCCCAGCCAAAGCCATCACAGCCTGAGGTCCCAAGCTGATCCATGGAAATGGTACTTTCCCCATGATGACAGCTCACACAGTGTCTGCACTCACGGGCTGGCTCTGTTCAAGAGCTTTGCAGCTTTAATCTGTACAACCAGTCTATGGTTCTGCTACATGTCCATCTTATAGATGAAAAGCTGAGGTTAAAGAAATAACAAGTAAGAGCAAAGCTCGGACTGTCACTCAAGCCCACGCTAGACAGCGTCTAGCCATTCCATATACAGTACTTCACGTGGGTCTCACAATAATACCATGGTGGAGAAGATGGGGAAGTCAAGTCTCAGAAGGATCCAGCGCATTGCTAAGTTCTACTGGTCTGTAGGCAAAGCAGATGTTAGAACCCAGGTCTAACCCTTAGCTGACTTCTTTACAATACAGTTTCCAGTAATCAGAAAATAGTCCTTATATATTTCAATAACCCTGTGCCCATCTGGGTTTGGAGGACTGGGTCTTTGCACTTTCCTACTGGGTGAAAACAAGGACAAATCAGTCTTGACCAGGCTGTAACCAGAAAAGCCGGAAAGACCGCCACCTGGTGGTTTTCTCAGTGGTGGCGGCAGAAACAGGACTGGGCCTGTGAGCCGTGGCTTTGGAAGTCAGAAGTCTATATTAGTGGATGGATTTATTGACCACAGACTACGTGCCAGGTGCTCCGCTAGGCATTTTAATTGGCCCCTTTCATTTATTCCTCACACCAAACCCGTGAACTCAGTCCTGTTATGATCATCATCCCCATTTCAAAGATGAGGAATCTGTGACTCAGAGGTTAAGTAACTTGCTCAAGGTCACACTGCTATCTGGGGTTCAAATGCAGATTTTTCTGACTCCAGGTCTTGCTTCCACTTACCCACTCCTTAACCTGCCCCCCCCAGGCCTTACGCCATCAGGCCACTGCCCACCTCTCCTGTCTCATCCCATGGCTTCAGCCATTCTGACCGCCTCTCTTGTCTTTGAACGCACCCTCATGCAGGGCCTTTGCAGTTGCTGTGGCCTCTGCCTGCAATGTTCTCTCAGATTTACCCATCACTTCTACTCATCACACAGGGCTTGGTTCATCCAGGTCATTTCCTCAAAGAGGCTATTCCAACCATCCATCGGGTTGCCCCTGCCAAGCCCAGTTCCTCATTATCCCATTCACTACTGCACATCTTTCTTAGAAGATCCCTCTGGAATCGTACTTCCTTTGCTTGGTGTCTGTATCTCCCACTGGGAAAGCTGGCTCCATGGGGACAGGGAGGCTGCATCTCAGTGCCTAGCACAGTGCTTGCAGGGTACTGGCTCCATAACTGTTCACTGGACGCTGATTGGAAGGACGGTGGCAGGAGAGAAGAGGTACTCTGGTATTTTATCCTTTTGCCTCAGAGGCCTTCTCATCCCTCCTGTGGTTTCCAGTCATCTTGGCCTCCTTCTTTTTTATGTCCTCCTCTATATATCTAGAACCAGAGGTGAACTGAGGCCAGAGCTAGGACTTGGTTCAATCTTGCAGATATTTGTTAAAATATCAGATGTAGCCAAAAAAAAAAAAAAAAAAAAAGATGGCTCACATTTCTAGTCCTCAGCATTTCAGTATTTGATGTAGTTGGAGCGTCTGAGTTTCCTGGGTAGTGGTTGTTGTTAATTCTTGTAATTAGCTTGTATCTTATAGATATTGCTCTTGGTCATTTAAAAGGGGACTTAATTGGTCATTCAGGCCTGGCACCTATTCTCTTCTCCCACTTTATTACTTTCTTTACCACATTCAGAACCTGGAAAGGTAGATTAGCATCTCAGGATTATAAACTGCCTGTTCTCACTCACCCACATTTGGATGTGCTCCAGGAAGCAGACTCTGGTTTGTGAATTTGAATTTAGAGTTCTGCCCCTGCAGGGAAAGGCTCAGAACCAGGTTCCACACCCGATGGCCCACAGGAAGTAGGAGGGACTAAGATGCTTAAAGAGGTAAGTTTATAGCCAAAGACATGAGCCGCTCAGAAAGGAGAAACCTTGGTGGCTGAGAGTCATCAAAGCCTCATTGGAGCAATTTCAGAGAATGAGGAGAACCACGGTCCCAGGTAAATAAAGTCCCAGGGGAAAATATCTCTGAGTGGTCCGCTCCACTATGGTGCAATCGTGGAGGAACCATAACTGGGGTGAACATGGAGCCTCTGATCTGGGCCTGCCATGTCATTCCTTATTCTAGAAAAAAATACTAGAGCTGGATGATCATTCAGATTCCCCACAGCCCTGATCTTCTAGGCCTTTCTCGGACGGTGAGGTGGGAGAAGGCCCTAGAGGAAAGGAAGCTGATGTCTATTGAACAGGATCTTGTGCCACCTCCTGGCTCTGAACTGGGCAGGGCAGTTTCAAGGGCTCACAGCAGCCCCACTAGTGAGGGCTCCAGTTTACCACTCCAACCTCTGCTCCAAAACACCGCATCCCTCCAGGTGGCACTCGCTTCCTCTGGAGCGCAATTCTGACCCAGATGGTGACCGTGAAAGGGACATCTCAGCTGGGTGTCAGATTGCTTGGTTTACTCCAGCACCATTCCTAAGTTCCTAATTAGGCAGCCCCGGGGTGTGAAAGCTGACCTGGATGTAAGTAACAGGCAGTAGACCTGGTGTCACAGGCCGACCCTACAGGACGGAGCGATTCTGTAATTACATCACCCAGGGTCCATCGTGGGCCGCGTATGTGCTGAGACTAACAACAGCAGCAGCAGCAGCAGCAACCGGTGCCATTTATTGAGGGCTCCCTCTGCATTAGGCATGGCAATATACTTACAAGCATGTTACCTACAAGGGGAGTAAGATGGTGTTCCCTAATATCTGGCTGAGGAGTTTGGGTTCTCTTCTCTGAGAGATTAAACAAGTACCACAGGCTCCACTGCCCGTTTTGACGTTTCTCACAGAATGGTGGAGAAGGTGTTCACTCACTGAATTAGTCAGGAGGCCACATTTTCTGTATGAAAAATTGGGACTTACTGTCTGATGCATTGGCTGGTGTTGGAGCATTACCTTCGAAAAATCAGAAGCAGTTGCTATCCGTATGATTCTCAGCATAGGGACTTTTTTTTTCCTTTTTGTACCAGGGATTGAACTCTGAGGCACTTAACCCACCACTGAGTCACATCCCTAGCCTTTTCATTTTTGTCATTTCTCACTAAGTTGCTGAAGCTGCCTTTAAACTTCGTTACTACTTCTTGATGCCCTCCCCTCTACCCCCCTACCCCCGTTTCATGTTGGCTATGCTACTCTCTAGCTCCTCAAAGTTCTCCTACAAAGTATCATGGCTCTGATCTCCGCCCCCTACCCCCAGAGTATCCCATGCTCCAAAATTATGACTTCTAATCTATAACAGAACTGACCATTTTGAGGCAATCCTCTCCCTATTTATGAACGCTAATAGCTGGTTGATATGATGTGTATTAAGGTGTGAATAACTGACAAGCTACCTGGTACTGGCAGGTGTCCATCTTTTTAAAATAGATGTTTATCCACAAGGCAGTTCTGTCTTATGGGAGTCTAGTTGCCTGGCACTCCAGATTCATGGGGGTAAGTTACGGGGCTAGGTAGAAAGAGAGGTAACCTCCCCAAGGCGCTGTTTTCAAAAGGAAGATGCTTTATCTCCATTTTTTTCCCCCTGGTGTCCAAAGGGAGTGCAGTGGCACAGGGAGAATCCTTGGGAAACCCCACAGCACCTGTACTGTTGGCATCATCTCACCTTTCAAAACCCCCTCTTCCGTGAGAAACCATTTTAATAAGGGCTATAATTTTGTTACAGAATTTTGTAATTAAATATCCTTAAAAGAAATGAGGTTGCAGGTCCCTATCTCCCAATTTATCATAGATTTAATGCCCCAAGTTACACAGTGTTTAATTAAGAATGTATCCCTGTTGTAACTCCATGCAGCTTCCCAGCCTTAGAGATAGGAAGTGCCCTGAATTTATCATGGAAGGTGCTCCTTGTTATTGGGATGTTGTCCTGTTTACCAAGATGAAAAATAAACGGAGTTTGCTTAGTCAGAAATAACAGGTTCTCCTTCAACCCTGCCCTCCACCCAATCCCTTCAGTCTCTTTCACCATCAGAGGTAAATCCATCCACCCTCTCTCCCAAGAATAAATACCTGTTCTGAATTGGCTTCTTCATTTAAGGAGCCAACGTGCTCCCCCTGCTGGCAGAGGTCAGCCAATACACCAGTGTGCTGCAAAAAATCACAACCCTGTCCTTGGATTCCCTTCAATCCAAAGGTAGGAGCACCTACTATGTGCTAAGTGCAGTGCTAGGGATATAAGATAAGAAGAATCTAGGCCCTTGTCCTCAAAGAGCTTAGAGTCTTGTAGAAGAGACAACATGTGCACATATATCATACATAACCCACAACACAACGGGTTAACATCTATTTTTGTATTTATAGGATCACAAAGAACGGGCAAGTTACTTCTGTCCACAGAAATAAGGGAGGCTCCATAGTGAGGCTAGCATGTGACCTACATCCTGAAAAAGCATTCAGATTTCAGAAAGTAAGGGGGACAGAATGAGCCCCACAAAATTAGGGACATGGAGACCTGAAGAATCATTCATACTTTAACCTCATCCTTATAAATAAGGAAAGGAAGGCTTCGAGGTGTAAGAGCTGGGACAGAGACTGGAGCCCACCTCTTGTTGCTTCAATTCCAGACTCACCAAGAATCCCAGACTGAGAGAGGGGGAGAGGCTGGGGTGGGGAAGTGCAGAGATGTCAGAAAAATGGAGAGAGGAGTTTGTGTCGCTGCAAGAAATTCAATCCCACTTACTGAGGAAGTGAAATGGTCTGGTTAATTTAATTTCCTAATTAGATGGAAGTTCTGCAGAAGGGCTGCTTTGTTAGAAATGTAGATTTAAAAAAAAAAAAACTTCCTAAAATGTTTTATTTCACTTTCCTGCCTTAGCAAGCAAAGTGAAGGTAACTGTTGAGTCATTGATAATCCTGGAACTTTCAATATCTCAATACTTTAGCTCTATAGAACATATAAGCTTGTACATATAGACCCTTGAGGGGGTTCTTTAAATCTTTAATAGCAGTAGTACCTGTTATTTATTTCTTTATCATCACCTAAGTATTTAGACCTATTTATCAGTGTGGGTAGCTGATTAAAGAAAACAAATGATCAAGGTAAGAGTCCTGGATGACTTTCCCTGGCTCATTGAGGTTTTGCTGAGTTATTTAGGCTGTTAGGCCTAGCACAACTCTGGCCTCCCCCTTTGCAAGACTGTTCTGGGCAGTAGGGCTTCAGCAAGGAGCCCTGACGAGGTTTGGAAAGGAGCAGACAGGACATTTCACTGATAATACTGACTGAATGGTTTGTTCACAACTCTCCCCCTTGGGACTTTCCACCCACAACAAATCATGAACAAACTGTTTGGATTTGGCTCAAGACTGGGTGTGGAAGCCAGCCTCTCAGAGAGCCCTCAATGATTGCCACCTTTGATATTCATGCTCCGGTTAGTCCCCTCCTATGTTTCACCAGGGTTGGTCTGAGTAACCTCTGAAATCCAACAAAAGTGATAGGATGTTATTTCTTGGGTTGGGATACTAAGGTGGCAGTTTTCATCTCTGTAATACTCTCTCAGATCACCTGATCTGAGGGAAGTCAGTTGCCATGCCACAGCTATCACTGTGGAGAGGCCCAAGTGGCTGGAACTGAGGCTACCAGCCCATGGCCATGCTTGTGACCTGGAAGAAGAGCCACCAGTCCCAGCCCAGCCTTTGAAAGACTTCATGAGGAAGGTGTGAGCCAGAACTACCCAGCTCAGCCCCTCCCAGGGTCCTGACCCTCGGCGACTGTGAGAGATGATAAACGTCTCTTCTTTCAAGTTGCTAAATTTAGTCCAAGTGGTTATGCAACAAAAGATAACTAATACACTGAACTAGCAACCTCCCGGGGGTGGGGAACCCTTGGGCTCTTTCCCTGCACCCTGTCTGAGTGATCAGGGGTGTTCTTGACATCTTGGGGTCTCAGATCCAGGAGGGGCCATGGTGCTCAGCTAGTTCAGACCCCTCCGTTTATAGATGGGAAAAGGAAGGCCAGATGCGAAAAGTCCAAGCTGAGATAAGACTTGGCTCTCTTCATTTTGGGATTCAGCCTTTTCTACCCTGTGCCCACTCTAGCTTCTTATTTATCATTCATCAAGTATTTGTACAGTTCCTTCTGTTTTCCTGAGACTGTGTTGGGCCCTGGAGCATTGCAAAGACTCTGAGCACATTTGGGACTAAGGTCAAAATTTTTTTACTTAAATAACATAAAAGATAAATGTTGAATGAAGGAATGGATGAACCCAGAGACACTGGCTCTGCCACTAATGTCCTGGGTCTCCTTCATCACTGGAAGTGAGGCTTCTCGGCCTTATGAAGACAGAGAATCTTAAGAATTTTAGACCTGGAAAGGGCCTTGGCAGGCAAGTGATGTGAACTTTTAGAGGAGAAGTGATCCCTTTGAAAATTAAATAGGATCTATGGACCCCTTTACCTACATACCTATGCTTTGCATACGGTTAGGAGGGGCTTCTTGGAACATCTATAGCCCATCTACGGGCTTCTTAGGAATCCATGGGCCAAGAAGTCCTGATCTGGTTGAACCTGCGTCTTAGACGAGAAAACTAAGACCCAGAGAGGTAAGTTGTCCTGCGTCTCATAGCAATTGGGCAGCAAGTCCATATCGGAGCCTCTCCTGAGATTCGGTCCTGCGTGCACCCTTCCCCCACGGAGCCTTGGTTTACAGGAAGCATTCAGATCCCCAGGAAACCAGCCCTGGCTCCCGAAACACAGAGCTTCAGGAAGTCACACGCTGATACTTACTTTCTGTTAATATCTCTCAGGGACAGACAGAGTGACTCAGACAACCAACTCTGTCTGCAGTGCTGGGCTTGCAGGCACCATTGGATGCTTCCTGAAACAGGGCAATTAGAAAGTACCAGAGAAGGAACCAGCAAGCCGATGGGCGTGGAGGCTGGAGCTCAGTGGAGGACAGACTGGGGCCTGCTTGGGTGCTCAACAACGAAGCCCCAAGGACAGTCAGCCTTGCTGCATCCACTGGCTGGTCCCAGGAGCTCAGGGACAGACTGGTCACGTTTAGATAGCACCTGGTCTGTAGCTATCACACCAAGCACCAGTTGAACACAGTGTGGAGGGACAGGGGTGTTGTTGCCAGCCTGTTTGGGTTCAGAGTCACATTTTGCTACTCATTAGCTGGGGCCACTAGCTAACCTCTCTCCCTGACCTGAAAAACAGGGACCATGATGGCCGTCACACACTATCGTGTTGTGGAGATTAAATGAGTTCGTTCTTGCAAATTGCCGAGGACAGAGCCTGATGTATAAGTGCTCTATGAATGTATGATAATTAAGGGCAAAAAAAATCCATACTCCAGGCTTTACTTTTTCCCTATACTTAAAAAATGCTTACATTTTAAAAACCAACTTTATTGAAATACAAATTGCATATGATAATATGTACCTAATGTAAGTACGTTTAGATGGATGAGTTTTAACAAATGTATATATTTGTACAACCACCCCCATGATCAGGATAGTCTTTCTATCACCCACAAACCTCCATTCCCTCTTCCTCTTCATTCCCAGCCCAGGTCTCCCTGACCTTTGCCACCAAAGGTTATAATGGTCCATCTCTATCAGTAAGCATTCATTGGGCCACCAAGAAACACAGCCACCTCCCAGCATATATATGCATTTATTTATATATGTCCTGCTGCCAATCTGTGTCAAGTGTTCCAGGAAAACTTAAATTCTTCTTCTTCTTTCCTTTTTCTTTCTTTCTTTCATTCTCTTTCTTTCTTTCTTTCTTTCTTTTTGATAAAAATAAATGCAAGAAAATCATTAAGGAAACAGACCAATTAGGAAAGGTTGATGAATCTGAGTAAAGGGGCTTCGGGAGGTTTTGTGCAGTTCCTGAAAGCTTTCTGTAAATTTGACATTATGTCAAAATAAAAACTTACACCAAATAAAATAAACATAAATAGCAGTGGATAGAGATCCTGGTGAGCACTTCGGATACTCGTCTTTCTCTGAATCCCCTGGAAGGTCTATTCACCCTGCCAAAGCCCAGGCCTTGTCCAGCTTGAAGGAATCGGAAGCTCCTTGGGGTGAGACCCTGGGCATCAACTTGCTGCACGGTCAGGCAGCCAGGGCTCCCCAGAACCACAGGGCCTTGGCAGGAGAGGGTCCGTCCAGCTGGCTGAGTCCACATGGCTTTTCGAGTAAAATGGGCCAGGCCTGTGTTTGTCGGGCAAAGAGCTGGCTTGAATTGGCAGGGCAGATGTGTTTGTGGAAACACTTTGTATTCATAAAGCACTGTGTATGCAGAGGGGCTTAAGACACTTTGCATCCTTTGGGAATGAAGCAGCTTAAAAATGAGGAAGGACCTAAACATTCTCCAAGACACCCACTAAATATGAGACCATATCTACTGCTGCTCCTCCTACTAAGTAGAGAGACCAGCCCTCCTGGTCTGCCTGGAATTATCCCAATCTTAGCAACGAGAAAGTCCTGCCTCCTGGGAAACTCTTCCATTCTGTGCGACCTAGGATGGCCTGTCGCTCCGGAACCTATTCCCAGTCTTCCAGTTACCACAGTCTCTGAAATTATCATTGTATTAATCGGTTCAGGCTGCTATCACAAATATCTCAAGCTTCGGCAGGGGGGAGGGGGGGGAACTGAAACAACAGGAAGTTATTTTCTCCCAGTTCTGGAAGTTGGAAAGTTCAAGATCAAGGCTCATTTGGTTCCTGGCGAGGGTTCTCTTCCTGGCTTGTAGATGCCTGCCTTCTGACTGTGTCCTCACACAGCCTTTCTTCTATGCTCCCTAAAGCGGAGGAAACTGATGAATCCTCTGATGTCCCCACCTTTTTTATCTTACGTAACCTTAATGACTTCTGAAAAGGCCCTTTTTCCAAATGCTGTCACATTGGGGCTGGGGCGTTGGCATAGTTTGGAAATGAAATATCCCCCAAAGTCCTGTGTGAAAGGTTTGGTCCCAGCTCAGTGCTATTTGGAGGTGAGGAAAACTTTAAGAGGTGGGGCCTAATGGGAGGCCTTTAGGTCATTAGGATCATGCCCTTGAATAGGTCTGTGGGACTTTTTCCTCCTCTCTCTTTTTCACTTTCTGATCAAGAGATGTGTGCTTCTGTTCCACCACATGCCCCCACCATGATGCACTGCCTTGGCACAGGCCTGAGAGCCATGAGACCAACCAATCATGGACTGGGACTTCTGAGACTATAAGCCAAATTAACCCTTTTATTTTTATAAGACGATTATCCCAGGTATATTTGTCATAGTAATAAAAGCTGACTAACACGGACTTCAGTGTGTGAATTTTGAGGCCACACAAGCATTCAGTCACTACCACCATCGACTACAGCCACCACTGTCATAACTTGAACCAGGGGTAACCATCCCTTTGGCTCTTGCAATAGCTCTTTGTGCACAGGCGTCTCCCTGTCTTTGTTCTCTCCCATCATCTCCCTCCTTCCTTTGGCTTTTAGCATCGTGCTGCTCTCTAGTTCTCTTTCTGAATCTCACTTCCCTTGGCCACTTGCCTTGGCCAAGGGAAAGCCAGGCTTCCATAGGAGCTGGATCTGGAAGCCCAGAAAAGGAATTCCCTGAAACCTCTCAATCTCGCAGCCTCACCCCATCCAATGGCTCCCCCTCCCCTTCTGCTGGCTTTGCTACGGCAAAGCCCATGTCTGTAGTGGGAGCCCACCAGCGACCATGCCACGGGGGGCTTGTGGAGATTAATGAGGCTCAGGCTGCTCATCCTTCTGGAGGTCATTGTCACCCCGAGTTGTGCCCCAGAGCCCTGTGCTGGCCTCTTCCTGTCGCCGGGACATCATTAGAAATGTTAATTATTAATTATCACTAAAAGCCCTTTTTGCTGCATTGCTGTTCTCGAGGGCTCTCGCTATCTCTCTTTTCCTCTCTTTCTTTCTGTAACTGAATCCTGGTTCCTGCTTCTCCTCTTTTTCGTTTAGTCCCTTTTTCTCTGCTGCCCTCTCACCTGCAGCCTGGGGAGCTGGCACGTCCTGGGGCGGGGGCAGCCAGGGGGAAGCCCCTGGGCACTTCCTCTGCTCTGTCACTCTGGCCAGAGCATGAAGGACTCGAGACATAGCAGTGGGGCAGAACCTGTGCAAGATCTGGGTCCTGGTGTTCCGAGGTATTATTCTGTGAACCTAAATAACTTTCATTCCTTCTGCCCTCTTCCCGTCTCCAGGTCAGGGGCTAGGACCCCTACTTGTTGGCAATAGGGAGCCACCTAAAGAGGTATAATCTGAAAGCATCCTAGATGTCCCTCTATTTCTATTCTACAAAAGTGCCTTGGAGGAGCAGAAAGACCACCACGGCTATCAGGTGACGACTCAAGGCTCACAGTCGTCACTACCTTCTGTGAGACCTTGATCACCTCCTTTCATCTCAAGCCACTTAGTTCAATGAAAGGAATCTTGTTTAGAGCCAGGAAACCTGGGTTTGAATACCTGCTCTGCTGTGTACTTACTGTGTGGCATTAGAAAAGTTAGATGACCTCTCTGAGTCCCATCATTAAAACATGGCAGTAATCTTTCTCTCTCTGGAATATTGTGGAAGTTAATGAGATCATGATCTCTTGCTCGAAGACTGACACACTGCAGGTATTTAATAATGTTCGTGTCTTATCCATTAAAAAGAAAGAAAAGAAATTCCTGTTCTTTCTATGTGACAAAGCTAAAGAGGTTGAATTTTTGAGCGGTCGCCGTGTGCCAGCCACTACCCTAAGTATTTTACACATACTAACTCATTTAATTCCTAAAACGACTTTATAACACTCGATTATTATTACTATTTATCAATTATGATGATCATAATCATCATTTGTAAAGGAGGCAAGTCAAATAAAGAAAAAGTTAAATAATTGGCCTAAGGTTGTGTGCTAGTAGAAGAAAAGCTGGCAATGTTTTAGGATCATTTAGGGCCTCTACCTATGTCATTCAAAAATGTAGCCACTTGCCAGATGTGGTCATTGTGTTCTTGAGAGACATTAGTGAATTATACTCCCCCCCAATTCTAAAGACTCAGTACAACAAGAGACAGCATGTAGAAGAGCTCATTCAGAATTTTATACTGATTTTAAATGATAATGTTTGGATATATATTTAGTTAAATGAAATATGCTGTTAAAATTAATCTCACTTGTTTCTTTGTCATTTATTTCCCTTTAGTGCCAGGCCTCAGGCGTGCTTGGTATGTGCTCTACCGCTGAGTTATTAACCCCAGTACTCTTTGTCCTGTTTTTAATGTCGGCTACTAGAAAATTTTAGTTCAATGGTAAAGCACATGCTTGGCATGGGTTTGACACCCAGCACCAAAAAAAAAAAAAAAAAAAAAAGAAAGAAAGAAAGAAAAAGAAAAAGAAATTAAGTTAAAATGAAATGGAATGACATATGTGACTCACATTCTATTCTCGCTGGACCGTATGGTGTAGGCTCCTTGCTCATAACCACCTACTCTGTTGTCATCAGCCGTGAGGATTTGGGAAGACTGAAGTGCTAGGCTACGATGTGAGAGCAAAATTGCTGCCAGATCCTAAATGCAGGCCCTTCGAGTTTTGTCAGTATGGGCACCTTCTGAAGGTGTGGACACCTCTGAGAGAACCAGGTTCCAGGCCTTCTCCAGGGCAGTCCAGGAATGGCCTTGCAGAGACTGTCCTTGACCTTGAGTGTTTACATACCTCCCTGCCACACAAACTGCAGGAGGTATTGAAAGGAAAGAGGGCTAACTTCTCAGTTCTGCCCCCAGGTGGGGCAAGGGCTCACATCAGGTGCCATCCATATCCTCACCAGTGGCCTAGAGACCCCCGTGGTGGGACAGGGAGGCAGGCTCTTGGCCTGGGACCAGCTCTCAGGGTCCCCGCGACCTGTCCTTGGGCTCTCTAGATCCTTGTGTGAGTACTTCCAGTGACAGAGAGCTCATGCCTACTGTTGGAGAGTTCTACTATTTATAAAGCTCTTCTTTTTATTGAGCCTCTCTTTGCAGGGATCTTAAATTCCATAAATAACTCCTAGTTCTATTTTCTGGAACTATGTTTCTCAAAGTTCTAGAAAACATGGCATTAATGGCCCTAAGACCTGCTGAACCAAACTCTCCTGGGGTGATTCCCAGAAATCTGCATCTCTCTTCTCAACCCCCCTCCCTTTCTCTCTCTCTCTCTCTCTCACACACACACACACACACACACACACACACATACACACACACACACATGCACCTCAGTCTTGTGTGAAACAGACACAAGCAGCGGCTCCCCAGTCCAGCTGTCACTGTACCCAACAGTGGAATTGGTTATGACATACATACTTTCTAAAAATAATGTGGTCAAACTTTTCAAATAATTTACCTCTTAAATCAACTTGTGCTGACTCAGGATTACTCCTCAAGTACTGTTGCTTGTACTCACTTGCCTCCCAGGATGCAATCTGGACTTGAAGAAAAGGGTCGGGTGGCTGCCAGAGATGGGCTTGGTGCACACCCACGCCTTGTCTTGTCTCTGCCCAAGGGTGTCTGTCCGTAGTCCAGGAGAGGGAAGCAGGGGTCAGCAAATGTATTCCTATTGCATTCACCAATTGTCCTGGGCTTACTCTGCGACCAGTGATGTGCCAAGGACTTTATGTGTATTATCTCATTCAGCCCTCCCACTAATTTTTGGAGTAAGAAACACTACTGACTCCCATTTCACAAATGAAGAAACAGAGAAGGAAGTTTGGGGTGACTTGCTCAAGGTCACTCAGCTGGAAAACCAACAAACCAGAACCAGGTCTTGAACAGGCAGGCAACAGTCTTTCTTGGTAGCCTGTTTCAGGATGACAAGGGGTGGCTGGGGAGATCTGTATGATCCTCCTCCAGGGACCTGGAGAAGGGAGTCCTGCCACATCTCCTTGAGAGGACCCAAGAGATGTGGAACACAAAGCCGGAAAAGGCAAAAGAGTGGGCTATTATTCTTGGGATTCTGGCCCCATCCCCAGTACCGGGTGCATTGAGCCATGCTGGACCCTCTGGAGAACCTTAGACTTCCGTGAGAATAGCCCAGAATTGAAGTCAGCCCAAAGACCTGCAGATTTCCATGCCAATGTGTCCCCTCCGTCCTTGGCTCTTAGCCGTTCAATTTGAAGAAAGCCATACTTGCCAGCAAGAAGCAGATGAGAGCCTGGGAGACCAGGGACAGGGTTGCATGGTGTGGATTCATTCATTTCCCTTCCCAGGCTCCAACCTACCTGGGATGCCAGATGAGGAAGGAGGAAGTGAAGCTGTGACTCTTCACGAGCCACCAGACCAGAAGCTGGAGGCCTAATCCCAAGTAACCTGACTTTGTTGTGATAATGATACGCTGTCATTGGTTCTTTATTTTCCTGCAATCATGGCGGAGAGGGCCGTCTAAAATCGGGGTCTGTCATGGGACAGTGTTGGGCACATGAACATTCTCTGTCGCATGGATCCCAGCAGATGAACCTAGGTGGGGATGGAGGTGGGAGGTACCAGTGACGAGATCTACTCTGGTCTCCACATGTCGATCCTGAATTTGCAGCAGCGCTTGTACTGCCCGCGAGTTGTCCGTTCTCCTGGACCAGTTTCCCAGCTCCTGCAAGCCTTTATGTGCACAGCTTTCAACTCCTGCACCATCTGGCTACCATTCTCAGAGCATGCTCGGATTTCTCAATGTCCTCCTTACCCCAGCATGCCCCAGTTTGGGCATGATGCTTTAGACAAGACTGACCACATTGAGAACCACGTTATAGTCCAGACCAGGGACACTTTACTTCCCTTAATGTAACCATGATGGTATTCACTTTACGTATCATGTATCAACCACATAACACAGTTGGACCAGGCTGAGCTAGTGGCCAACTTACAGGATAACAAACAAATAGGTCATTTTCACATGGACTGCTGCCAAACCAGGTCTACCCCATCCGGTACTTGTGCAATTAATTTTTAACCTAAATGTAGGACTTTGCATTTCTCTCTGTTTCAGTCCATCATGTTGGTTTCAGCCCCATGTTCCTTCCTGTTGAGGTCATTTCTTATTTCCATTCTGTCATCTCAAGTGGTAACTATGCTTCCCAGCTTCGTGTCTGCTGAAAACTTGATTAGAGCACCTTGTATGTTGTCTTCTGAGTCACAGATAACGATGCCAATGAGGTCAACGCCAAGGACAGAGCTCTATGGCATGCCACTAGAGACCTCCTTTGGGTTGACACAGAAAAACTAATCAACATTCTTTGACTGTAGTTGTTCATCCAGCTATGACTCCACTTCCTGTCCTCTGACCTAATTTTCATTTCCCCAACACGTCCTCAAGGGCAGCAGGTAAAGCACTTGTCAAACACTACAGGAAAATCAAGACACATTGGATCCCTATCATTGTTTTGATCTTCTGCCTGAACAGATTGCTGCTGACATGTGATGGCAAGATATTTACCCGTCTGGAGGGTGGAGACAAAAAATAAGTGTGTAAATGACAGAGAAGATAGAGACTGACTGTGAAAATATAGAGAAGCCCATTTAAAGTTGAAGGGTTAGTACATAGACCTTTCCTTCTAGAAAGTTCTCTCCATCTAGAAAGTACCATTTCATTCTCCCAGACATTCATATTGTTTTCTTAAGATAATCTACTATGCATCACAATTATTGCATGTGTTTTTATCTTCCCCCAAGAACTTCTGGATTTTTTTCCTTTTCTTAGGCCAGATTTATATCTTGTCACCAAAGGTTTTAAAAAATACATACCTTAAGTCGGGGATGGTCTTAATCATTGAATAAGAATGTATGAAAAATATCCAGTTCACATCTTGGACCTAATGTAGAAGCTTAAAAAAAAGACACTAATTATCTTTGTGTTAGCTCAGAGTCTTACACTCAGTAGGTGCTTAATAAATGCGTGGATGACTACAATGGAGGTGGATGTCTAGTGTCTCCTTGGCATTCATGCTGATGTGGTAAAGGCATTGGAATGACTGGACCAGGAGACTTGGAAGTCAGGTTTATAGTTGAGCTGAATCTAATCAGTGCATGTCTGATTCGTGTCAACTGAACCAACTTGACGAGAGGCCAATTGTTAAACCAGAACGCAGCATACTAATTTGCTCTGGGAGCTATTGTCTGACCCCACTTTCAGGGGAGACTGGCCAGAAGATGTAGACCAAATAGGCTTGATTAGGTGTGGGAGAGGGACAGGGGATTCCAAAGAGGGTATGAGCAAAAGATGAGCTCGAAGTGCACGTGAGCAAGGCCAAGACTCTGAAGGTGGTCCTGTTCAGTGGTCATCAGGACTGAGAGATGGGCCTGGGTCTCAGGGTAGGGGACAAACCAAGAGTGCAGATACCAAGTAAATGCTAAAAAAAATCAAGGAGCAAAAATAGGCATACTCTGAGAGGGTCCAGGATTTTGCTACAAATGTTCCAGGTAAGCTCAGAGCTTGCTGTTCTTGGCTTGCTGCACAGGCTGGGGGTGGGTTGGCCCGGCGGGAGGCCTGGATCTGGGCAGGCTGTTAGGACAGGTAGGTGCATCTGCCTACACATTTTCCCTGCTCCATATTGGAGAAATGCCCCCTTCCTATTCCAAGCCAGGTTGGGCTTTGTGCTAAGGCAGTCCTGGATTCTAATCCCAGCTCTGTTGCTTGTGACGTGTGATCTTGGGTAAATTACTTAGTTTTTCTAAGCCTTAGTGACCCCATCTGCAAACTGAGTATAATAATAATGTCTACCTTATGGTACTGTGGGGAAGCTATTTTGAACACATCGAAGATGCCTGGCAAGTAGTTGTAGTAAACTGTATCTATTATTAACTGAGTGACTTTGGGCAAAAGTCACTTAACTCCTCTGAGTCTCATTTTCATGAACATAAGAAAGACTTGTGAGGATATGGAATGGAATACATTTTGTAAAGTGTAAATAAAGGTAAAAAAGGATATTTCTTGCAGGTTGCTAATATAGCTTAGGAAAGTCTCACTATTTTATATACCCACCCAAAAGGTGGCTAAGTCAGGGATCCAGGGACAGTCTTCAGGGGGGATGCCTGATGCCTTCAATACTGTTTGCAAAGCATGGTGAGCATACACACGCACAGCATATCC
Source organism: Ictidomys tridecemlineatus (assembly GCF_052094955.1). Taxonomy (NCBI): domain Eukaryota; kingdom Metazoa; phylum Chordata; class Mammalia; order Rodentia; family Sciuridae; genus Ictidomys; species Ictidomys tridecemlineatus. Next base: position 28,682,200 of record NC_135477.1, on the reverse strand, counting down.
TCCTGGCGAGGAGTCAATAGCTTTAATTATATTTTCAAAGGGACACATAGTCCCCAAAATGTCAGGAAATACTTCCTGGGGAGCAATGAAACTATACAGAAGCTATAGATTCCCAATGCTGCTGTTCAGTCTGGGTGTGTGGGGTTCCCTAGGGTGTGCAGAGACAAGAATCAGTGAGCACTGTGGACATCTGGGGCAATTCCAGCTGTGGGTCCATTTCCCATGGATCTCTGTCCAGTACCCATGAAGCCAAGGTCAGACCTGCCAGACCCTGCTTGCTTCTCCAAGCACTGCACAGGAGCAGAGCCAGCTACTCATTCCCTCCATGAAGCCCTACCCATTTGCAAAGGCCTTTCATATCCTGCCCAGAGTAATCCCAGACAAGCCTGTGAGCTCAGTGAGCATTATGGCCCCTGCTTTGTTAAATGTGAAAGAGCTCAGAGAGGCTTGGAACAGTGGCCAATGGAGATTTTTGTGCACAGCAGAATTAGCAGTGTGCAGTGGGATGAGAGGAAGAGGGGCTGAGTGACAGACCAGGCTCTGTCCTACTAGATGCGTGACTGATTTTGCTTGGCTACTACAGAGACTTGATGGAGAGGCAGAGGACACCTGGGGTCCCCTGTCAGATGATGGTCTCCAGTGCTGGACACCTCACTCTCTCACCTGCCTCTGAGCACGGTGAAGTTGGGCATGGTCCAGGACCAGAAGTTCCTATGAGAGGATGCTACGACCTCTTCCCTGCCTTCATGTTGCCCCATGGCAAGTCACACATGGGGTCACTCCCAGACCCAAGGAGCCTCAGGGAGGTCTCATAGCTTAGCGTCACCCTAGACACTGGGACAAGCATCTTCTCTTGCTCTCTCATCCTTCCTTTGGCTTGGTGTGGCCTTGCGTCCTACAGGAACATCATGTTCTTAGACCTAAGTTTTGATGTTGACGACAATGTCCTTTCAAAGAGTGTCCCCTGCACAGTCCAGCTACAGGGATGCAAGTTCAAAGTCCCCACTAATCATGGAAGTAATGGCTAGTATTTATGTGGCTGTAGAGTATGGTTTTGCCAGCATTAAATGCATTTCATTCTCCCCAAAACATCAAATCAATACTATCATAATCCATTCCAAGAGAGAAGGGAATCGAGGCAGGAGGAGGGGAAGTGTATGACCTGCCCAAGGTCGCGCCGTAAGTAGTGGTGGTAGGATTCAAGCCCAGTCAAGTTAGCTCAGCAAACCCAGGTGCTTAACCACTGCGACTCACTGCCTCCCCGGGAGGGGAGCAGCACCCCCTGGCCCCGCCTCATTTGTGCACAAATCTATCTCCAGGTCCTGTCAGGAGGAAGGCCAAGGCACAATTTATGCATTTCTCATTTGAATGGTCTACCTGGCCTCAGTTTCCTCACTTCTTTTTTACAGAATTATTGTGGGGATCAAATGAGCCCCTGGGAGTGAAGGTTTTGTAAACACTGAGCATTGCCCGATAAAAGGCATTGCCTCTGTTACTGGTTGAGCAGCTGTAAGTGTCTCTGCTGCTTGGGGCAATGTGCAGCCTATGATCCTTCAGAGCAGGTGACTGGGGACCTCTCCACCTGTTTCTCCAGGGTCTAGCCACCCCGCCCCCACCCTCAGTTTTCCTTCAGAGGAGTCGACAGGAGGCATTTTGTCCTCTAGCCCAGAACTCGACCCAAATCCCAGGAGGAGAAGATGTGCCAAGACACGGACCTGTTTTGCCAATGCATTTGCCCAGGTGCCCTGGCCAGCTCCCAACGCCGCAATCAATCATTGCCAGCCTCCCCCAGCCACTTGCAGCTCTTTATCACCTCTGTTCCCGTTCACCCCCTTCCCCATCCTGCTGCGTAGCCCTGGTGTCTGTCACAAATGGATGCCGTGCTGCATGACTAACAAGGCTGAACTCCGGGTCCTGAGACGTGCGTTACAGGACAAAGAAGGGAAGAAAGAGAACGGTAGCCCACCTGTGTGACATTTCCTAACTGTCCTGACCAGTCCGCCTCCCACGGTTGGTTTGCAGCAATGATTCAGTCGAGGATCTGTCTATTTGGCCAACAGCTAACTCCAAAGGCAACCTGAAGGGCGACTCCAGCCCTCGAGGAGGCTGCCTGACACCCAGGCTCCTCCTCACACTGAGGGAGAAGCGGTTCCTAGTTGGTCAGGATAGTCTCAGTAACGGAAAGGAATGGAGGAGAGGACACTGATGGCAGGGGAGTGGCCCTCGGAGTCGGGCTGGCTCTGAATGAGGGAGGCCTCACTGTCTGCTGGACAGGGATTCAAGCTGTGAAAGGGATGTGGGGTATCCAGCCAGTGGAAAGGAGCAAGAGTGGGGTCCTGCCCTGATGGAAAGACAGATCTGGCTGTGGAACTGTAGGAGGTGGGTGTTCCCTGAGCTCCTCCATTTTACAGATGGGGAAACTGAGGCCCAGACTGCACGGGCAGTGGCAGAGCTAAAACTAGAACTGGGTTTCATGTCAGAGCTGGACTCACTCCCACTTCCGAAGCTTATTCACTGCATGGAGGTGGATGCCTTGACCTCAAGCCTACAGACTCCCCTTCAGTGAGGTGGCAATGATGACCCTGACCTTGCAGGCTGCCTGAGGATTGGATGTGACAATCCAGGTGGTGCTCTGCCCTCCTTCCACTGCATAAAATGATCTTCCCGACTGGCAGCCCAACCATCTCAGGGATCCTGAGGCTTGAAGGATCAATAATAATCTGGGTCGTTTTGAGGGTGGATTTGGGCAAGTGTTTGGGAGCAGAGCAGAAAGGTGGGCACACCGATGGGCCAGAGAGTGTGAGAGAGTGTGGACCTTCCCCTGCCCCACACTTTGATCTTCTCATTTGCCTCCTCGCCGTCCTGATGACTTTCCTTCCTGCGTCTCCTCCCGTGACCACTCTTACTCAGCCATAAATAGAAATGCATTCATCATTACTTTCTGTTTTTAATGAATAATACACTATAGCCCCTGATCTGAATTTTAAAATCACCCTCTTTCTCTCTTTCTCTCTCTTGCTCTCCCTATCAATTTTTTCAATACCCATTCATCCAATGAGAATTTATTGAGCATCTGCTATTTGCCCACCTAACCTAGAGCTGAGGTTAGAGCCGTGGATGAAGCAGCCTAAATTGCCTGCCCACATGCACCTTCTCCTCTAGTGGGCTGATTATCCACTTCCACCCTCAGTGCCCACTGAATATATTTGGTCTCTACTTTCAGCACGTTCTTCCTTGGCTGATATGTGTGTGTATGTGTGTGCTTGTGAGTCCCCAGTCCTCCATACAGGACAAGCCCCCTCCATGGCCGAACACCATTGTCTGCTTGGTGAACATGCAGAAGAAATCAGAGGAAGTGGCAAAGTCAAGGACCCCTCCCCCAGGGCCCCTTCCCACCCTGCAGGTTTCCAGGACTTGACGGCCATTTCAGTTGAGATTCACCAGTGATGGCCACTGGCTGTCTACATGGGCCTCTCTGCAGGGCCATTGGGGGCACAGCTTTGTGGGTAACAGTGCTGGCCAGACAATAGGGCTCGAAAAGACTTGCTGAATAAGCCTGAGTAGGGGGAGATTCTTGGCACTGTGCTGGTGAGGGCAGTACCAGGTAGTGCCCGGCTTTCATGCGGGATGTCCCACCCCCACAGTCATGGTCCTGAGCCTCCACCTGTGGGGACAGAGTGTGGCCCTCTACTTCTTGCTAGCTTTCTTCCTCCTGGAAACCTCGTTGCTGGCCTTCCCTGCAGTTGCTGAGTTTTACAACATCCTCGGGAGTGTCTGAGCAAGGGAAGGTCCTGCTGAACCCAGAAATGCTCTTCTCAAGAGCAGACGGAACCAGGGAGAGGAAGCTGGCTGTCGCTTGCACAGTAAGTGCCTATAATCTGCTCAGGGAGGCGAACCCAGGGCCTTATCCCTCTGAGCAAGAGATTAAAGGCCTGAACTTGTGATTGCTGCTCGGCTGGGGACTCTGCCATACACCGACAGGGAGCCCCAGAGCACAGCTGCCGCTGGAGGAAGCCAGCGCAGGGGACCGCCAGTGGCAGGCTGTTGAAAACAAATGGGGCAAAGAAACGATTCCGATGCTATCGATTGGAGCTGATGTTTGCAGAACAGCCGGAAATGACTTACTTGGCTTCAAAACCAATAGGGAAACTGAAGTCAATGAGCCTAGGACAGATCTTGCTGAACCCTGGAAAGGATTTTGTGTCCCCAGCCCTTCCTACCCCCCGACTCCCAGAAATACCCTCACATCTCCCCACCCACCACCACCCCACCGAAAGCCCATCCTGGGAGACAGTCAGCACTCACAGCTGGCCTGCGCCTGCCTCCCTCCTCTCCCCTGGATGGCGCCCAGCCTGAATGCTGTCCTCAGCCTCCCGCAGGCTGGCTGCTGCCACCACCACATCTGGCCTCTGGTCCCCCTTGCTGCTCTCATCAAGGTGGCTCCCTCCGTGTGCGGAGATGTGGATGGGCACCCGCACCCTCTTAGGTTTGCTGAGACAACTGGAGCCTTTGTTATTGTCGTCGTCTCCTTAAAAGGGACCCCGCTAGTAAATGACAAGAACAAATCAGAGAAAAATACAAAGGCTGGGAGATGGAGGAGGGCGCAGGGCAGGGCGCCTGCAGTTCAGCCCAGGGCACCGCCTCCCGTCGCCCAGACCCTGCGCCTGCTCTGTCCACCCCAACAGCCCTTGTGCCTCCGCCCTGTGTTAGTTGGGGGCTTCCTCCCGGCGTTCCAGGGGGGGTCCAGCAAGGCTGCTGGAGGGTCCTCCAGCCAGAGTGGGCGTTCAGGGGAGTTCACTGTCTCCCAGGAATGGCTCTGCTTTGTCATCCTGCTGTGGTTGGCCCTGGGCGGGGAGCAGCTCTTGGGAAGGACAGTACGAGTGGGTGATGGACTTCACAGCCCTGTACTGGGGGCCTCGGTCAGTTTTACTCCCTGGGCTGGAGGTCTGCCAGGTATGTTCTCACGGTGGCCGCGACCCTGAGGCACGCCCAGTTCACAGACGGAGCCTGCCCTTGGGTGGACTCTGGCTCGCCAGACTTCCTCTAGATGTCCCCAGGGTGTATTCCCACTGTCCCCCTCTTCACCAGGCTCTCCTGGCTTCTCCTCCTGTAGATCTTTCCATTCACAGTCCTTCCCTGTCCCTCCCTCTCCCCACCGCCCAGCTCTGACCTTTATCTAACTTGCCGTCTACTTTTCTGATTTGGGGAATTTACTCTCTCTCTCTTCCCTACCAGAACATAATTTTCATGAGGACAGGGATTTTTGTCTGTCTCATTCAGTGCTGTATCCCTAAAAGATGAAACAGTGTCCGGCGCTTGACAGCTATTTGTTGAATAAATAGAAAGAAACATGATTATTATTGAGAGTAACTTCTGGACTCAGTGTCTCCAGAAGCTGGGTAGACCTCAGACAGGAGACAGTCTTCTTTACAGTTTGAGAGCCTCTCATTTCTTTCTGGGAGCCGGGGAGGAAGGTGTTGTGGTGCAGGGATTAATAACATGGGGTTTGACCCTGGGCAGAAGCAAGTACTGATTCCAGCTCCATCACTTAACAGCTGTGTGACCTTAAGCAAGGCACTTACTGTCTCTGATCCAGAGCTCCCTCATCGGTGAAATGAGGACAAAAATCTACCACTGTCAGAACGGTTTTAAGGTTGAGAGGATTCTGATGACCTCAGCTAAACTCTGATGAAGACTGTTCCCATTTTAGAGGCAGCGCTTACTAATGGTTTAACAAATGACTTTTCCTGTGGAGGGAGAGCTTCGGCTCAGCCCAGCTCCCCAGGGCCTTTGGGACCCTTTCCCACGCTTTCTCACCCCTCGTTACTCCCTGTTTACAACCAGCAGCATGAGTGTGCATCTCCTTTACCCTCGGTGTCCATCGTAACTATTAACTCCTACTTCCTGGGGGGCAAAGACTTTGCACGTCATGTTACATAACATAAATAATTAGAGCTCTGTTAGGACACGGCTTGAATCTGGCTCCACGCTGTACCCTCGGGGTCTGGTGCGGAGAAGGTTCTCAGTGGAGATTTGTCAATCAAATGGAAGGGCGGTGTTGTTTATCACCCCTATTTTACCAACACGGAGACTGAGGCTTGCCCACAGCCACAGAGCAAATGGGTGGTGAATCAAGGCTTAGACCCAGATCCCCGGGGGCTTAGGGCCGCCTGGAGAAGGTGCTTCTTTGCAACGGCATCATTCTGGCCCGTAGGGAGAGCGCTGGATGCAGGCACAGACTTGACGGTCTTAGGACTCATCTAGCCACTGGTTATAGAAAGTATCAGGTTACTTCAGTTCGGTCTGGGGACAGCGTGGCCTCACGAACATCGTGCCTTAAGCCCATTGACTTTTATTGCTAGCATATTATTTTCCAGGTTGAGTGAATCATCGTTGGTTGGCAGGTAGACCTCTCTTAATTTCTTTTTTTCTTTTTCCTATTTTTTTTTTTAGCTGCTCCTGAATTCTGGACAATGTTGAGTCATTTCTTGGCAGGACATTGCCAATGTTGTAGCAGCTGGGACAATTGATATAGGCCACATGGCTTAGTTAGCTAACCTATTGGTTTTCTTTATATGCTGCAGAGTTTACCCCGTGTTCTGGGGAGTCTTTGAAAGAGCAGTGGTTGTCCTTTGATCCCTGCAGAATGCTCTCACCATCTCAAGGGTGGGCAGACGTGGGTGGAAGATGGGGGCAGTCTATTTGTAAACTGAAAATGTTAATTCCTTTAGTAATTCAGGCTAGGGTTTTTCTTTGTGTGTGTGTGTGTGCGCACGTGCGCTTAAAATAAGATTCAGGCATGCACACCAATTCACAAACAATCTGTGATGAAAAACTTCAGTCTTTATTGTACAAACAGCTGTGTTTGCCTATAAATGATGCAAGTTAAATAGTGTTACAGGTAAGTGGAGTGTGGCCTCAGCCAGGGTCGTCAGCTCGTGGAGATGCAGAGGAAGAACTGCTGATGGGGTGCGGGGTTTGAGAGGCACCTCAAAGGCTGCTTGCTCTTTTTCATGATACTCCCACACTTGCTCTGTTTTGGGGGTTGTGACCTTTCACCATGGATCACTGGTACAAGGCGTGTCACTGGGGATCAAGGGTATTAAGGATCAAGGGTATAAAAACGGTGGCCCATTAATGCAGTGCACAATTAGACTCCAGTCATTTCAGATGTCAAGCTAGCAGGACGATGGCCTAGAAAACCTGAAAGAGCGCAGGTGATGAAGTATGCATTGGCCACGGGGTGAATACTTGTTGTTTCTGTCTATTAGCATTTATTTTCCCCTAAGCACAGATCTTGATTATTCTTTGGGGGAATCATTACTCCTCTCAGTCCCTGGAATTTCAGTGGTCATGTGACCCAGGGTTAGCCAATCAGAGTGCTGCATTCTCTTGGCCGCCATATTTGGTTTGGGAATAAGCATGTGAATTGAATCAAGCCCATAAGAGCCTAACCTACAATGTGCTAGAGCTGGTGGGGAAAATTTGTACTCTTGAGGGTGGCTAAACTGGTAGGATGTGAAACTGGAGTATCTAGGTGGGGGTAGAGGACATAAGGGAGAGAGCCTATCTGAGAATAAAGCCAGAACAGTAGAGGAAGGACAGTGACACATTCCTCAGGATGTCATTAGAAGCCCTAGATCATGCCATACCTGAAGCCAATTCATCCTCCAGCTTTAAAGTTGTTATATGATACAACCAACTAATAAATTAACCTCCACTTTTATTGGCCTAAGCTTGTCATCTAAAATTGAACCCTTTTTTGGGGGGGGAGGGTACTAGTGATTGAACCCAGGGGCACTATTTTTTGAGATAATGTTTCACTAAGTTGCCGAGGCTGGCCTTGGACTTGCGATCCTCCTGCCTCAGCCTCCTGAGTTGATCGGATCACCGCCCTGTGCCATTGTGCCTGGCCTGAAACCAAATCTTGACTGATATATTTTACATGTGTATTACTTTCTTTCTCAGTCTGTAAGCTTACAGAAAACAGGGATTTTTGTCTTATTCCTCTTTGTATCCTCAGAATCTATCATGATAGAGCTCCAGTATTGAGTTCTACTAGCCAAAGAGGAAAGGGGCTGAGAGGTTCAATTGAAGCAAAGTGAACTTGAACAATGAGAACATCTATCTTGTACCTCTAGGGCAGAGATGAGCTGAAGAGACGTGTCTGTCGTGGGCCATTGTGCAAGGGGTTTGGGATAAAATATCAAAATAGATTATGAGGAAGAAAGTGGAGAGAGATGCAGGAAAGATACTCACAATGATCATCAACAAGGAGGGGGTGCGTGTGATGTTATCATCCAGAGATGAGATAAAGGATTAAATGGAAGATGGGAGATCAGAAAAAGCAAGAATGAATGTCCAGAGGTCAAAATGGGAGGTGACTGGATGGATTTTGGAGACTCAACATCAATGATGTGGCATTTGATAGAGAGGCCAGGCTCATTCAAAGGGGGCCAGATGGGATAATACTATTTGGGGGCCTTCTCAGGAGGCCGGACCCAGGAAGGGTAAGGGGACGGCGTTCTCTATTTTTACCATTCTTCTAGAACTTCTAAATTTGTTGACAGAAGTTGTCAATACGCCTCTTCCAACTCTTCCTTTCACAGAGGTGAATTAGCTTGGAAGTGGGTGAATCATGGGCTTTCCATGCTTCACAATATATCCCAGATGATCCCAATCCTACACAGCCTCAGGGAGCAGCCCTGCTGGGTCTCCTGTCTTCCAACATCAGTCCAAATGGCTGAGTCACTGTGTCATTCCCACCTCCCAAGTGGAAGAGGCCACGTCACCTTTCACACAGTTCAGGACCCCTGACCTCCACACACTATGAGCAGGAATCACTTCTTCTATCATCAAACCCCTTGAATCTGCTCCTGAGGGTCTACTTCTAATACAGGGTTCCTGAGTAGGGGCAGGGAAGGTTCCCTGTGGCTGAAGAAAGTTGAATTCTTTTCTTCTCCATTCTCTGACTCCCACCAAATCCTTACTCTGGTACCAATCAAGAGCTGTATAGTATTAGCTTAGCTTTTCTTTTTCTTCATGGAGAATTTTAAAGGGTAAAATTGAGGAGCCAAGAGACCCAGATACTAATTCCAGCTTTTCAAGACCGGAGACCATTGGCCTTGGAAAAGTGTCTTCCCTCCCTGAGCTTTGGTGGCTTGTTGATTCTGTGATTCTGGAAACCAGTGATATAAAGAGAAACATTCTCCCCCAACTAGAGTCTGGGTGTGTGTGAATGGAACGAAGTAATCCAGGTCTGCGAAGCCAGAACACTTGGGCTCCATGTCTGGATCTGGCCTTGTGAAATGTCTACGATCCCTTTGACTGACCCCTGCTTTCTATATGGGCTCTCTTCATCAGACTTCCTAGGAGACGCCAGGATTTTTTAGTTGGGAAATCTAAAATTGGCGAAAACTGTGGAAGAAACCAACATGTCGGGCCATAGGAGACAAACAGGGGTTCCAATAAATGAAACTTCAACATTTAAGAGATTCAAATCAAATTCAAATCCAATTCCCTCAGAAAAATTCTTGATAATACAGATTATCCTCTTAAATGTCCAAAGACACATTTACAAAAAGATACTTTCAGAGAAATCCATCTTAATGTGGCCTTCCCCAATTCCAGATCCCCTGTGCTCCAATATGAAGTGGCCTTTAACCTTTCCTTGGGTCTCTCTTCACCAGGACCCTCTGCAACTGGACCTTTTTCAACCTGGAGACTTTACTTCTGCAAAGTCAGTGATGGGACGGAGGAAGGGATGTTAGTCACAAAGCCACCCTATATTGAACACTGGTGCCAGGAAGGGTGGTGCTCACTTGGTTCCCACCTGTGAACAATTACAAGGGAAGGATAGGTCTTGAGTGACAGGAGGGTACCACGCTCAGCTCAAGTTTTTAAGTTTGGGATATTTTCTTAAAACTCCTATGCTGAGAGTGGTCTTTTGGAATCCTTTACCCACTATTCCTACACGTTTCTGAGTTTCCTATGGGAAAAAGAAGCAAAACCTTCATCTGCCTTTGGATTTTTTTTCCCCAGTAGCTTAGAGCTTGGGACATTATCAAGTGATAAAATGAATAATGACATTCCTTTCTCATCTAAGATCAGTTTTTTCCCCCATCAGAGCAGTATTTGTATCCATTTGAAATAGAGTAAGACATATGTGTGAAAGACATTATTTATTCATTCTATAGATTTTTTTCTTTGTTATCATGCAGAATTGGGGTTCCTTTGTACTAACCAGAGCCCTACTAGGTCTGTTGTCTACACACGGGATTATGCTTTTCTAAACAAACAAACAAAAAATGGTTCTGGGAGATTATAGTGAGTGTTTCATACATGTTTGTCACTATGTTAAGTGTTTCCCAGGTACTATTCTAACTGATTCTCATGACCAGCTTACAAAATAGATATCTATATTATCTCCATTTTACAGCTGAGGGAACATATGCTTAGGGAAGTAAGATAATTCCTGAGCCCACATGAATAGGAAATGGCAGAGTAAAGATTTAGATCCACATATTTCTGATTTCAAAACCCATGTTCTTAATTATAGAACTGACATTTGACACATGCTATTGAACATTCTTTGTGACTGGCTTCTTTGAACTTGGCTATTTGTATCTTCTGCAGATCGTGGCATATAGAATACGCTCAATAAATGCTTCTTAATTAATTGATTCATGGTGAAGTTTTGCTTTTTTCATGGTTTGATTCCTCTGATTTCACTACTTATTTCCAAGTAGTGACATTTTTAACCTTCTTGAGTAGAAGCCATAGCAGATCTTGGAGGACCCTGGTCACTCAAGGAATAATCAGAAATTAATTGATAGATGTCAGAGAACTAACTGATGGAGAACTCCTGACTCTCAATCTAATTAGAGAGCTTGATGATGATTATTTTGTTTACAAACTATGAGTCATCCATCCATTACCTAGGGCATTCAGCTAGGCTTTTTCATTACCACCACCACCCCCAAATCACCACCCCCACCACCACCACCATCACCATCACCATCACCCCCCACCCCCCCACTTCCCCCCACCTCCCATCCCCCACCACCCCACCACCACCACCACCACCACCATCATCACCATCACCATAATAATCCTCAGTCAATATAAATCTACAGAGATCTTTATGCTTGTAAGATACTTTTCTAGATTCTAGAGATAGATATAATGAAATAGAATTGAGAAGCCAGGGAAGGCCTCAATATGTAGGTATATTTAGCTTGGGCCTTCAAGCAAGAGTTGTTTGCTGGAGGGGGAGGAGCATTGTTAGAATTTGTAATATTTCAAAGAGAGAGAACAATATTAGCAAAGGCAAAGAGATGTGGATGTATGGTTCAAAGAAATACAAGCAGTTGAATGGAGAGTTTTAAAAAGTTGTTACCTTGTGTTTTATGCGGTGTGAGGTAGGGATCTATTTTTCTTTATATGGGATCATTAATGGTCTCAACACCATTTAATGAATTGCTGATCCTTTCCCTCTAATTGAAAGTACCAAATTCCCTTAAAGACCTGGGCCTGTTTCTGGAGTCTGTTCTTTTTCTTTGTTCTCTTTGTCTGTACCTGAGCCAGTACCATGTTATTTAGATTCATATAGCCTTGTAATATGTCTTGACATCTAGTAGGACAAGCACCTTTTCTTTGTTCTTTTTCAAAATCATTATGGCTATTCTTGCACGTTGCCTCCTCCGTACACATTTTAGAAGTTGCTAATCAAATTCCTCGAAAAATCATAAAAGGCATGAAGAGAATGCCATGAGGCATAGAGGGAATGTAATGGGCCATGAGGCTTGAAGGTCAAATAATGGAGGCTTCGATTGTCCAGCCAAGAAATGCAGAGCCCACAGCACTTCTGGGCATTTCTAAAGAAGCCGAGATAACTTCTGGCATCCAGGCCTTCCCTGAAGAAACTTGTCTGTGATGCCTTGCACGTAGACGGCTACAGACTGCCCAGAACACCCATGTCCCCAGAGTCCTGAGTGGCGGGCTGATGAGAGCTCAGCCTGCGTCGGAAGAGCAGGGAAAGGCTTGTCCATCTTGCCTATTCAGAACTCAGAAGTGACCTGGTTCTGAAGCCCCGAGGCGGCTCCTTTCTTTCTGCCTTGGTCTTTTCATTGCCTCTGCCCCTTTTCACACACAGCCCTCCCAGGCTGCCATCTGTCACAGTTACAGATGATTGGACAAGGATAAGGAGAGAGAGTCATCCGCCCATTGTGTCTTCCTCCGAGGACTAATGTCAGCACTGGATCAGAAATCACAGGAAGCAACCCTGGCCTTTGGGTGAGGGGAGGAAGCACGTGGGCTCCCAGGACAAGCCTCTGAGGACAGGCTGCCCTCTCATCCATCCCATTCCATTAGCTACAAGACAGAGACATGAGAACAGGGAAGCATCTCTCCTCTGCTTGCCTCTCTGGTTTCTCTCTTCTTTGGCTTGTATTTAATTCTCCATTCAACAAGTACTTATTGAAACACTTGCTATGCACCAGGTACTGGGAAGATAATGTTAAAAAAGCAGACTTGGTTTCTGTCTTCATGGAGCTTATAGTCTGCTGGGGAGACAGCCCCAAATAAGCTAACAAACATATGCATACTTCTCTTTTTCTCAAGAACAACTTTCCCTCAGGAAGCTTCTGCCAGAATGGAAGATGGAGAAAGGGGTGGGGTAACATATAAAATGATTGTAGGCAGCCTGGAGTTCATTGGGTGAAAGAATAATGGGCAATTTTACCTGAGTTCCTACTTGTTTGACCCACCATGATTTCTAGCTCTCTTTTTAGGATGAGATGCATGTCCTGTTTGAATAGCACTCCTTGCTGAATGGTATGGACTGTAGGGAGAAGGAGGAGTTTTCTGTTCTAACCAAGAAAGAAGAGAATGGCAAATACATTCCTGTATCCAAAGATGATGGGGAAAAAAAACCCAAAAGAATATTCTGGAGGATTATGACTTCCCAGAAGCCATCTGTAAAACATCCTGTCCACCCTTCCTATGGTCCTGAGGTGGTGACCATGATGTGATTGTATGAGTGGAATCCTGGGCCAGCTCTGCAGCCAGACTAATCTGAGAGACTAGGGGACAAGGAATACATTCAAAAGGGAAAGAGGCAGTGGCCTGGCCTTTAACACAGGGCACAGATGGTCTTATGCCTTGAAAAAGGAATGGAGCATCAGTTTTTGCATTTATAAATTATGGTGGGAAAGAAGGGTGCTGAGAGTGGTATTTAATGATTTCTAATGAATTTACCCTTTATGTGATCATGTTTTATTCCCATGTGAATAAAATAGAAATGTACTAAAATCTGGTTTAGAAAGTTTTTGTTTTAAGTTTGATTTGGGGGAGTCTATAGACTCTTCTGAGGACAATAGATGTTTTCCTAGCATAAAGTTACAGGTAGTTTTGTTAAAGAATCAATTGATAAATGAAAGAGGAATAAATAGCATATGAAAATAGGCTCCATCCAGCTTGGAGAAAGCACTTGAAATAGTTAACAAAGTCTGCTAGACAATCCATATTGAAGTTCTCAATTCCAACTCTCCCTCTGATTCCAGGGAGCACTGTGGACAGCTCCATGGTGCTGAAGGTAGAGCTACAATGAGGTGAATGCATTTCCTTTTCAATTCAGTGTTCACCAATTCATTCATACCACAAACATTTACTGAGGGCCTTTTACATGCAGGCAGCATCCAGATACAGTAGGGAAGGAGAAGTCTTTGAGTATATTAAAATTGAATATCACCTTGGAGGAAATGACCAGAAACTATTACAACATAGATTTCCAAGAAAAACAGAAAACACAAAAGAAAGATGGTTTTCGTTTAGAATGTCAAATTAAGAAAGATTAGGAAAATTTTCATAATAGACATCAAGTATTGAGTGCTTACTGTAAGCCAGGCTCCGTAATACATTATTTCTAAATAGCTCCATAAGACAGGCACTTGGCGAAGATATGGGTTTAAGAATCACATGGCTTATACATAGCATTGAGGCCTATGTCCATTCCATTCAAAGCCTGGGTTCTTTCTATAGCCTTGTGAACCCCCCACAAGGCCACTATGGGAGGAAGGAATATTCTAATCTCCACACAGCTTGTTGTTGAGCTCATGAAAGGAAAGATCAGCTCCTTTGCTCCCTGTCTTCCTCTAAGGGCCTCCTTGCTGTGTTGGCCTGGGATAGCCACAGCAGAAATGCGTGAGGTGCATTAGTGAGAGACCTTTCAGTAGGGTGAAATTCCCTAACTCAAATAAGCCTAATCAGAAAAGCCATTAGCTTCTGAGGCTGGGAGTTCTGGATATAGATCTAGCTTCAGATATGCTGGATCTTGGGGCAGGGGTGTTTATTATGTGCTGACAACAAACTCTTTTTCCAGATCTCATTCTCTGTTTTGCTTTATTCTGAAGAGAAAAACAAGATGGCCATAGACTCACAACCTCCCTACTCTTCAACACCAGCAGAAAAGGACCTTCTCTTCCATTTCCACACATCTATCATAGGTGGAATTCTGTTTGGCCCTGCTTAGGCCAATACCACCATACTGGTTGATCAGCCTGAGTTTCACAGCTTCACCTATCAGGGGGGAAGGGCTCATGGGGCAAATGGTGTCCTCTGAAGTGAGGGAGGAACTTCCTAAAGAACAAGAAGAAGATGATGGAGAATCAAGCCGACCAAACAAACAAAAAAAAAATGGTGTAAACACCCAGGGACCCTACAATGGAAATACACAGCCCCAGACAGTGAGGTCAGGGGCTCCTTAGGTGATGTTTATCTTCTGAGACAGATGCAGGAAGATTGTGGGAAGCAGAGCATAGAAAAGGCAGGTCCCCTGCTCAATGGACTTTTGGAGACAAAAAGGCACTTCTGGTCTGCATAGATTACTACAGAGCTCACCATTATAAAGTAATCCAGCATATTCATAAGAATAATAGCGTCTCTCTTTATCCAACTCTCAGCCATTTACCAAAAGCTGTGCGATCATCTTCCTAACAACACTGACAGGTAGTAAGGAAAGGTGTTACCTCCCTATTTTACAGGTGAGGAAACTGAGTCTGGGATGCTTAATGACCTTCCCAAGATCATTCACTTAGTTAATTTGCAGCACCGTAGCAATCCACCAGCTCTCCAGCGTACCAAATTAATTAAAATCCTATAAAGAAAAAAAAATCCCATCATGAACAAGACTGGTTAAGTGATAAAGGACAAATCTCATTGGCCAGACAGAAAGCTGCAGAGGGAACATCTCTGCCAGTTGGAAAGGCAGAAACAGGAAGCTTGGCCCCATTGCCCAAGAAAAGAACAAAGAAATGGTTGGAATTTATAGGCATGAGAAGGGGAAAAATCAAAGAAAGAAATGAGATGCAACCTGCAAAACACATAAAAGGAAATAGGAAAACATTCTTTAAAATACACTAGGAACAAGAGAAAGATAAGGGGGAATGTTTCTTCCTAATAGATGATGAGAGAAAGCTGATAATAGATGACACCAGAAATGCATAGGTTTTTAATGCTTTGTTCCTTGGGAAGCTGGAACAAACTGCATCCAGACCAGAAGGCAAGGACACCAAGCAGAGGATGGGGAGTAAGGACAGCACCTGCAAGGAACAAACGGTCTGGGGTCACCTTTAGGGCCTGGGAGTCCTAGACGTCATCTGCCCCCACCCCTTAGTTTACAGACAATGAGATTGAGAATCAGCCACGGGAGATAGCTGTCCAAGGTCACAAGTATTGGCAGAGCCAGGACTAGACCTTAGGCTTCTGGCTGTGAGTGCAGTGTTTTTCTGTCACCCATGGGACATGGGGAGGAGAAAGACAGTGACGGATAAGCCAAGGCATATAAATCTAGTGGGCCGGGCATGGTGGTGCTTGTCTGTGATCTCAACAACTTGGGAGACCGAGGCAGGAGCATAGCAAGCTCGAGGCCAGTGTCAGCAACTTAGTGAGACCTGAAGCAACTTAGCGAGACCCTGTCTCAAAATAAAAATTAAAAAGGGCTGGGAATAGGGGCTGGGGTTGTGGCTCAGTGGCAGAGCTCTTGCCTAGCACACGTGAGGCACTGGGTTCGATCCTCAGCACCACATACAAACAAATAAACAAACAAACAAATAAATAAATAAAATTTTAGATAAATAAATAAATAAAAGGTCTGGGAATATAGTACAGTGGTAAAGCACCCCTAGGTTCAATCCCCAGTGCTATAAAAGAAAGAAAGGAAGGAAGGAAGGAAGGAAGGAAGGAAGGAAGGATGGAAGGAAGGAAGGAAGGAAGGAAGGAAGGAAGGAAGGAAGGAAGGAAGGAAGGAAGGAAGGACCAAGTGCACAAATAACCTCGACTGAAGCCAGGGTGAAGGGCAGGGTTTAGAGAAGGTCAGAGACACACGGTGAGGAGTAAGCTGCCTGGCATCAGGGATTGGGTCTTGCTGTTGCTTTGGCTTCCAGTCTTCTACTAGTCTGATTTTTCAGGGTCTTAGGTCTGAGGCTCTCTCAGATTTCAAGGTCTCTGGATCAATGACTTTTGCCTAGTGCTTGGATGGTGCCTGTCTTGTGTGTCTTGCACCATAATGCTAAATATTTCTACAATAATGCTGTCTTACAAACTACTGCAATACTCAGTGGCTTAAAACAGTAAGCATTTACTTAACTTGCTGTGGGTCAGTGACTGAGGCTGGACTGGAGGTTGTCCTGCAGTGGCTGGGTTCTTTCCCATTTGTGGGGAGGTTGGCTTGCTGTTGGTTGATCTAGGGTGTCCTCAACTGAATGACTCGGATGTTTAGGATGATTAGGATGAATGACTCAGCTCTCCATCCAGGTCCAGCAGGCTAACCCAGGCACATTCTCATGGCATGGCAGAGATGCATGACCAACAAGCTCTGTCATGCTAGGAATGGAGGCACACAGGTGCTTTTCAAGGTTCTGCTTGTTTGCTCACATTTCATTGGTCAAAGAAAATTACATGCCCAAGTCTAGAGTCAGAGTGGACAGGACTACACAATTATAGGCTGAAGGGCATAATTCAGCAAGGCCATTACTTGGAGCTGTTAGCTCAATTGGTCCACCCCCATGCCACTATTTCAAGGACATTGATTCTGCTGCCTAATTCTACTTCCCATCTACTTGGTCCTCCTGGGTGACCTGCTCCTCTGGCTCCCAACCCTCATGTTTTCAGAGCTCACTGCTGTACAGAGTCCCTCAGCCTATCTGCCAATGGGAAGACAAACTGAGTCCCATACCCTGGTTCTGCTCAGGTAGAATTTAGATATCTCCATTACTTTCCAAAGACCATTATGAGGACACCAAATGCCCAGAATGTTCCTGCTGATCCCAGAAACAGTGCGCTTGAAAGGCACCTTAGCAGGGAACTCCTAAGCCCAGGGGCATTCATAAAGTGCTCTCCATTTCCAAGTCTTTCCTGCCCATGGACATAAGTCAAGGAGAATCCAGGTAGGCCTTTTGCATGCTTTATCTTGGGCCCATACCACTCCAGACTCTGTCCTCTGAGAAGATGATAGGGGCCAAACTGTGTTTCTAACCCAAATTCTTATATTAAAGTCCTAACCCCCAGTACCTCATAGTATGACCATTTTTGGAGACAGGGTTTTGAAGGAGGTAATTAAGTTAAAATGAGGTCCGTAAGGGTGGACAATAATTCAGTTAGACTGATGTCCCTATGAAAAGAGGAAATTTGGACACAGACAGGTACGGAGGGAAGACCATGTGAAGACACAGGGAGATGGCCACTACAAGCCACAGTCAGGAGCTTCAGGAGAACCAAATCCTGCCAACGCCTCAATCTCAGAACCACAGTCTCCATGACTGAGAAAATAGAATCCTGCTTTTGGGCCACACAACCCATAGCACCTTGTTCCAGCCACCGTAAAAACTAACACAAAGGGAAAGACTTGAACTTGGACGTTCCACCAAAGACATCCAGAGGCTTGAATCTTGTCCTCCCCTCAGCACTGCAGCTCCACATCCAGACAGGGAAGCACTTGAGGTGACCACGTGTGTGGGACACACCTCCTGCTCCATCCCGAGAGCCGAGCTTGTCCAGCCTCCCCTCCTAATAGTTTGCCTTTACTTCTCCAGATGAAGGTCAAGGTTCCCCAGTGGTTCCTCTACGGTCTGCTGCCTAGCCCTGTACCTGCTCCTACTTTTGCCCTGACATCCCCCACAGGCCAGTTCAAGCCACTCATCGTTTCCTGGCCCAGGATCCTCTTGCAAGGAGATCATATCTGGATTTTCATAAATTTGGATGTCTAAGCCCCTTCTCTTTTTTATCAGCCTCAACAACATATATTATTCAATCTTTTTTTTCTGTAAGAAAGAAAAAACGATGTCCATCTAATTGGAGAAGGGAAAGTATGTTTCATTACAGGCAGTAAGGAAGCACCGATGAGAAGGTGCGAGGCTGGAGGTTAGCCTGCCAAAGGACACGGTCCTTGCATGTTGAAGCACAGTTTAGATTGAAAGGGAACGGCTGGAGGCTGGGTGAGGAGCCAGGCATCCACGGCACGGGCAGGTGGGAGGAGCCCACCTGGAACTCGGTTCTGTCCATCAAGACTTCTACTTCTTGTGGTGCTCTGTGCCACGTTGCCAGATGGGAATACAGTTACATGTGGAAGATGTGAAGCCGGCATTCTTGGGGTGTTCACTCTTTCCGTGACACGGGGCAGTGAGTTCACTTCTGAGCCTCAGTTTCCCCCTCTTTCTTTTTTTCCACATTTTTGATTGGTGCATAATTGTTGTACATAATGATAGAACTTGTTGTTATGTATTTGTACGTTCAGTTTCCCCATCTTTAAAGTAAGAAGTTTGGACAGTGACTTCCTCCTCTGTCCTTTTCTTCTCAAGTGTTCTCTAAGGGCTAGCCCCCTTAGGGGATGATATCATAACAGTGGCAACTCTAGCAATGAAAAGAAAAAGGATGATTCCAGAAACACTCCCAAGAAGGAACTGGCTGACTGATATGGGGAAAGAGTGAATCAGGAGGGGCAAAAAGTGGCTGGGGTTTTTAACCTGAAGCTGTCATTGACAAGGAAAAAGGAAGTTGGGAAAGGGAAAAAGATGAACACTGACCCAGATTAGATTATTTCTTGGTAATATACAGAGAGGTGGATCAAAACTATGCTTTTTTTTTCCTCCAAAGAGGAAAAAATTAACTATATGATTTGAAAGGGAGAGGTATGGGGGGGCATACTTAGTGGTTATAGATGCACAAAGATGAAAAAGATCTGGAGGTCCTAGTGGGAAGTACACTAGGAGGTAAGAACTCCATGGGAAAAAGCAGTCTGAAGGTACAAGGACAGCTGGGAATTACACATACGGGGCCTTTCTCCTTGTACACTGGAGGCTACAGGGATGCAGAGGAAAATTGCCAGATCATTGTTCTGTCCCTGGGGGATTGTGAACCTGAAACACTTTCTTTCTTAACTATGTAATTTTTCATCTTCAAAGGGAGCTGAGTGCATGGCAGCCCGATCAAACCCTAAGTGCCCACCACGTAGTCAACGTGGCAAATGTTGTTTTAATACTTTAATACTCCTGGTCTGAGCAACAAGTTCGGTGCCATGGATGCAGAGATGAATGAGAGAGCGTCCCTGTTCATGAAATCACAGCGGGGCGGGGTGGGCAGGCCAATGCGGACCTGAGGATTGCAGGAATGCAGTATTGTAACCTAAGTACTGGGGAGTTATTCTGATGACTGAGCTCTGAGGGGCTTCGTGGAGGAGGTGGCATTTGAGCCGGGTCTTGTTTGCTACTGATATTGGAATAAAATACCTTTTTTCAGTCCTTATAATAACTGTGCAAGATAGATATTATTTGCAAAACTCCAGGAATTACTGAAGCATCATTTGTAGACTTTGGCAGGAGGAGAAGGGCAGAGGGTAGCACGGGAAGTGGAAAATGTCATGGGCCAAGGGCGTGATTAAATTTGGAGGTGGTTTGGGAGAAGGCAGAGGGGCATCTTCTAACATGACCTTGGATGTCTTAGTGCTGACACAGGACAAGATCAAGACCAGATACTCTGATTTATTTCAAAGCTCCGTGATGCCCCTGTCCAGGGGATGGGAAAAGCTACTCACGGCAGTGGTGGTGGGGTCAGCCAGAGGGGGAGCCAGGGGAAGAGCCAGTCACAAGCAGGCAGGCGGATGTGGGAGGCTTCAGACAAAGCTGCTGTTTCAGAAGGGCGAAGCAGGCCAAGCCGCAAAGGCATGGAAGGCTCTGGAGCCTGAGGGACAGTGGACTGATGAGCTGCTTGGGCAGTGAAGCAGAGAAAGGAGCCGAGATGGCAGCCGAAAAGATACAGAGCAGTGTCAGAGGAGGAGGGAGGCAGAGTACCTGAGAGTCCTTAGTTCCTCCCTACGTGGCTGGGCCTGGGGACTGGGGCTGGAGGTGAGGGGCCTGCAGGGCTGGCCAGGATCTGCACTCCTGGGATGCAGACCAGCCCTGAGGCTCTGAGCAGCAGCATGGGGAGTGATCAGACTAGAACACATGCAGCAGACTAGCCCCGAGGCAGCAAGGCTGAGCAGATGCAGACAGCTCACCTGGCAGGTAGCACGGCAGGGACCAGGTGTGTGCCCAGATCCCCACGCTGCGCCACTGCTTCCTCCCAGAGACTCTGCTTTCCGTCCCCTCACCCCTGCCTCTTCCCTCTCATTCTCTCTACCTCCTCCCTTCCTCCCCTGCAACAAATACGTGTCAAGTGTTTATTACATTACATTCTTCTGCACCAGGTTTAGAGATCCTTTTAAAGAAGGAAAAAACAAAAACAAAAAAAAACCTCAGGCCCAGTTCCAATTCCCCTCATCCTGACTCCCAGCCAGAATCTTTGGAAGACCCCATCTGCACCCCACGTGGCTG
This sequence comes from Ictidomys tridecemlineatus, assembly GCF_052094955.1. NCBI lineage: Eukaryota > Metazoa > Chordata > Mammalia > Rodentia > Sciuridae > Ictidomys > Ictidomys tridecemlineatus. Next base: position 28,661,336 of record NC_135477.1, on the reverse strand, counting down.
GGCAGGATCAATCTCATGGGACTCCTCTGTTTTGATGCCCACTCCCATGGTCGATGGCATGTCAGAGGGATTCAGGGTAGAGCTCTCCATTTCTTGGACAAAACCTACTTCTTAAACAAATCTATTTTCTTCTTCGCTGTAATTATCTTCCTAATGTCCATCTCACTTTGTTTCAGTTTGTTTTACTTTTCATTCCCACTCTCTGCACACAGCTCTGAGGGAAAGCAGGACAGTTCAACTGGGAGGAGTATTAATAATAATATAGTGGCCACCATAAAAGTGTGGCAGCTATAAAGTGCCAGGCACTATGTAAAACAAAAACCTTTATTCAGTCCTTATAATAACTGTGCAAGATAGGTATTATTTGCTCTATTTTCGAGATGAGCATCCTGAGGCTCAGAGTTAAGTTACCTTGCCCAAGGTCACATGGCTACTAAGTAGCAGAATATGTGATGCCAGGTCTACCTGATTCTGGACTTGTGTGAATAAATACTGCAGATCTTTAGATAAAAATTTGCAGATGTTTATTGCCTGGGACAAGAGACCAGATAGGCCCCTTCCCTCCTGACCCATGCCTCCCCTCAGTTCCAGCACCTTCCATCCACACCTTCCATGCCCATCAAGGTAGAGCTGCACTACCTACCTGGGGTGGGGGGCACTTCACCACCGTCTTTTTAGAGTGAGGGGAGGCAAAGGTAATTTGGCAGCATAAAGGACAGAGCTCAGACACATAGAACACCCGAGGACAAGGGCAAGGGAGGGAGTTGGTTCCATTTTTCAATCCTGGTGACTTTATTGGCAGGACAAGGTAACCAAGCGTTGCCAAAGCTAGTTCATCACCCGGCACTTTCCTCTCTAGCAGGAGCTGAAGCTTCCGTCCCCATCCAAGCAGGTCGGTGTCCCAGAGGCAGCTGCTGGCTCCTGTCATGTGCCTGGGCCTGCCACTTCTTTCTCTCCCAGGGCCCCTGGGTCCTTTCTTGATAATCTGGAGATGAGGACCACAATTCTTCTGGTGATCCACCTGCTACATACCGGGCATCTTCACACATTTCCTCTCGGCGTGCGTGTTCGCTGTCTCCTTGCCTGGATTCAGGTCTTCATCTGTCTCCTTGGCTGGGTTTGAACCCCCAGCCCTAGCTCTGCCCAGAGAGCTAGACTCCACAGTTAGGAGCAAAGGGAACGGTGTGACCCACTTAACACACAGAGAGACTGAGTCTCTAAGAGGTCAAGTCTTGACCGATGATACACAGTTGTGAGGTGGAGAAGCCAAGATTCAAGGCCCTCTCTGCACAGTGCTGCCCCCTTCCCTGCAGGGAGCTCCTGAAGGCCATGTCTGAGCTGCTCATGATGCACAATTAGTGTTCTGATGGTGAACAAGCAGTGTGGCGAAGGGTGGAAGGCCGGCGGGATTTCTAAAACAGATGGCATTCCAGTCTTTGGAGAATCAAATGAAAGAATTAAAATTGAACACAGCGGTTGTGGCCAGTGGTGGTATCACTGGAGCTGGGGCAAGTCTGAAGCCTCATGGTCAACAGTGAGGGAGACTGGCTTCGGAGGACTCATGTGTCCCAAGAGGCACTTGCAATTGGTCCTTGTCTGCGTCTAGGGGCTTAGGGACTGTCTCATGGGAACAGGGACAGGAAGAGTTCCTGTCAACTCAAAAAGCAGGTATCAGGACTTGAGGAAAGAGCCATAGAAGAGTTGGAAAAACTTACTTTCAGGCCATGATGGCAGGCTCCCGTGGGAGCAGGAAAGTGTCCAGGGCTGTCTGGGGCTTTGGGGGCAGTGCTGAGTGGACTTCATAGACCTGAGATCTGGTCTCCCATAATCCTCCAGGGGCAGGGGGAGGGGGAGTCTGTCTTTTAGTGTTAGATCCCTTGAATGGGAGGAGACTCAGCAGATGTCCCCAGCCCAGAGCCCATCCCTCTGCCTGGATCTCACAGCTTCCTGCACTTATTTGCCATGGGATTTCTCAAAGCTTTCAATATATAGATGCGTGTGGGGGTTGTGTATTGGCCTCTTCCAATAGATCATATGTTCTGTGCCTAGTTCACTTACTAGTATCTCTTTATGTGGCACATAACAGGCACTGAGTCAAAGCTACCCTCTCTGTGGTTGGCACTTCCTGCAACAGCACCAAGGCACAAGTGACAGTGCCCTGTGCCTTCATGTTAACCTCAGGTCCTTGAGTCTGTGGACTCAGATAATTAATGGATTGATAAGGCTGCCAAGGTCCTTGAGAGATATGAGAGATATGAGGAGCTGCCAGAGGACTTTAGGGCGATTTGAAGGCATTCCAGGGCATCAACTCCACTGTTAAGAGACTGATTTGTTGTTTGTTTGTTGCAATACCAGGGATTCAACCCAGAGGCACTTTACCACGGAGCCACATCCCCAGCCCTTTTTATTTTTTATTTTGAGATAGCATCTCGCTAAATTGTTCAGGTTGGCCTCAAACTTGCAATCCTTCTGATCAAAATCAATCTCTCCCTCTCCAATTTTCTCCAATAATATCATTCCAGGAAATAGTGCTAGGCTGTCATCTTTGTTACCCCTTCAATGCCTTAACTACCATGTGAGGTAGAGCTCCTGCTAGAAACCCATTTTGCAGATGCAGAACCGAGGCCCAGAGAACATAGGTGACTTGCCCACAGTCACAGTATTGGCAGTGAAGCTAGGATTCAATCCGTCTGTTGACTCCAAAGTCTATGGGCTTTCTGTGTCATAGCATTGCTTATGACCACATTTTCTGGGAATAGCCCCAGAGGATGGCAGCACACAGACGCCGGACAATGGCTGCCTCTCACCTGAGGTAGGAGTCAGCTGCTCTGAGATCCATGGCTCAGTCCTGCGTCCTCCCAAGGCATTTGCAGATGAACTGAGCCAGAAGGAATTCATCCCCAACCTGTTTTCTCACTCTCCCCTGTTCAGGGCAGCCGGTTCCCTGAGACCAGAAAGTTTATTCAGAAGCTTCAAGAGAGGCTGCACCCAAAAGAGATATGAGCAAGCCATGGGGCATTTGTCAAAGGTGAAAAACAGGACAGAGGAACAAAGAGAAGTCAGCAGGACTGGAGGAAAGGAAACAGGAGTCAAGGGGATAGTGGACGACAGAACAAGACAGAATGACTCAGGAAGAGGGATGGGTGCCCTGGGGGAGGGGTTGGGGAGAGGACTGGATTGGTGAGCTGCAATTTGTGAAGTTTACAGATAAATCTTGGTCCTTTCAGCAAAGCTTATCTGTAATGGGCTCGGCTCGCTGAGGCCCCGTCTCCTGTAGACATAAATCATTTTCTAATTTATAACATGAATAATTGATTTTGCCTCTGTAGCCTCAACAATAAATCTCCCGATCACACATGCATAAGAAAATAATAATAATGAAAGCGATCAGGATATGCTGCCATCGATTAACTGTGAGAGGGGCCACTTGACTCGCAATTCATGTTTTAAGTATTCCAGGTGGCAATGTGCCCACAAGCCACTTCTGCCCCTTGCCCCCGGGGCTCTGCCTGTCACTAGTGGGGTGCAGGGCAATGGTGGGGGGAGATCCATAGATGTAGGTGGGAGAACTGGGCCTGACCACGACTGAGATCAATTCAAACGTGTCCTCAGGAGTTATCATTCATTCACTGAGCAGCTGTTCACTGAGCATCTTTTAGCTGGAAGGTCTTGGGACAGGTACTGTCCAGGGCCAAGCAAGACCTGGTAGGTGGCTTTAAGTTACTTAAGATCCAGTTAAAGGGCAAAGCTGGGAACACATCATTGAGTGTTCAGGAAACACTAAGAGGAAAGAGTCTTTCATTGCTCTTTTGTAGTCACCTCTGAGCCAAAGATACTGGAGTGCTAGACTCTGCCCTCTCCCTCCCCACCAGGTCCTGCAGATTCCGTGTCCATGAGGGCCCTAGAATCAGGCACTCTCTACTTCCTGCTGTGACCCAGTTCGGGCCTCCATCATCCTTCCCCTACATGGCAACAACCTCTTAAATGGCTGCCCTGGGTCCCTCTTACCACACCTCTATCCATTCTCTTATAGCCAGAGTGATCTTTAAACCAAAGGTGGGCTTTCCCACAGGCCTTAGGCTCCAGCCTCCTCCCAGACTTGATAAGACTTCCCTGATAAGTACCCCTTTGCTTATTACATTGATCCTCATGTCAATCATCTCATTGGTAACTCCTGGGATGATGAAGTTCGGGAGGTCAAGATCCACATCTTCTTTGCCACTCAAGATCCAGCACAGGGCCTGGCACATAGTAGGTGCTCAAAAAATAAATGCTTAGGGAATGACTAAATCTTGCTGCCTCCAGCTCTTACTTCTTTGGGTCTTCCCACATGGAATAATTTTTTTTTTTAAATGCCATGGCCAGGTTATTTGTTTGTTTGTTCAAAAATCATTAGTAGTTGCCAAGAACTGAGCAAAAGTCCAAATATCCTGGTCTGGTCCTGACAGTAGAAACTTAGGTCACTTAGTCATTCCATGTTCATATCTTACAAGTCCTCTCGGTGGACTTCACTGCTGAAATCCTGCTCATCCTTCAAGGCTGGGCTCAAATGCCCACTCCATTAGATCATGTGGGTATCCCTGATAACCCCCCCCCCACACACACACACAAACACACAATAGTTCCCATTTACTACCAGGTAGAAGGGGAGGCATTGGAGAGATTTATGTGGAAAAGTGATACTGGCAATTTAGGGTTTGGGTTGAGTGTTCCTAAAATTGCACTGGTGATAGGTCTGAGGGGGTAGGTATGGAGGGAGGCCAGGGCCTACCAGTCCATGGAGTAGGGGCTTGCTCAGGCCTCATAGTGATCCATCATCAGACTCAGATTTACACCCAGTGGATGCCAAGGCTGCTGTCATTTCATCTACTCAGTTATGCTCTGATCCGGCCCCCGGGACTGTGGTTTCCCAGCTCCCTGGATCCCTGGCCTGAATCCCAGGGTCTCCCTTACAATGAAACCTAAAAATAGAACCTGTGTTTTTAGTGTAAGGGAAAAGGCAAAGGACCCAGGCAATGTTTCAATAGACAGAGTGATCCCTGGATAGCTCTCTGGGGAGCTTGGGAACTGCCACAGGAGGCTCTGAGTGCAAGTGGCAGACCTTCTGGCAGGAGCAGAGTGGCTCTGATTGCATTGGGGAAGGACTGGCTTCTCTCTCTCCCTTGGATCAATTTCTCATTGCACCTTTCCTCGCTGTGAAACCGTGCCTTGCCCAGTGTTCTGTCCTCGTCCCTAGGAAAGGCTTCTGTAGCTATCAAGCCAGCATAGGATGGAAGGATGGAAGGATGGAAGGAGCCATCAAACAAACCCCAAGATTAGAGCAAAAAATGAGGGTGGGTTGGGGGAGGACAGGACAGGGGTGAGGTCATGCCCCGGGCATGGGCCCAGAAGTGATCCACCTCCACCTGTAGCAACACACAGCTCTTTCTGGCTCACAATCCCTGCACACGACTGCCCTATAGGTCACTGAAGATGTCTTAGATGGATCCAAATGTCAGGAGGGCTTGTGTCACATAGTCTTTGGAAGATTCCAGACCTAACAGCATGATTCTAGAGTAGTTACCTTCCTAAATCAGAATTTCTTTTATACTGATGAAGATAATTTTAAAAAAAAACACAGTAGGGCTTAAAATTAAAACAAACAGATATAACTCCATATAATAAATCACAACTGTGCAGCTCAATGACTTTTTATATGCATGTGCACCTGCGTAACTATCACCCTGCCCAATACAGAACATTGCCAGCATGTCTCAGGGCTCCCTGTGGCTCCTTCTCAGCCGGTGCCACCATCCACCCCAACCTTACTCACTGAGGATAATCACTATTTCTGATTTCTATAATCATAAATTAATTAGGTTGATGGATTTTTCCAAATTTATGTAAAATCATACAGTATGTCCTCTTTGTGTCTGGATTCTTTCCTTTACAGGGTTTTGTAAGGATCAAATGAAATACACAGTCCATATCAAATCACTTAGTATAGCACCTGTCATACTGTAGGCAGTTCATGAATATCCAAGAAGGCATGGGGCGGTTTGAATCACAAAGACCTGGCTTTAACACCAGCTCTGTGTCTTGCCAGCTGTGTGACAATCAAGTCTCAACCTGCCCATCTGATAAAAATAATAATAATAATAATAATAATAATAATAATAATAATAATAATTGTTACCCCATGGAGTTGTCAAAGAGGTTAAATGAGATAATAAAGTGACAGCACCTGACCATAAGAGCTCAATAAATGTACATTCTGTGTCCCTTCCATCTATGGGACTAACACCCCAGACAGTTGACAGCACTGATTCTGGAGAGACCATTGCTTTGCTATATTCCAGTGGTTTTCAAATTGCATTTCTTGGAGCCTCAGGATTCTGCAGTCATGAATCAGAGGCTGAGGGGAAGGGGAAGAAGAACAAGGAAAGGAGAAAGTTTAGCAGCTGGGATTTGGGCTTCCTACCCCAGATCAACCAGAGCAGCTCTGCTTTCATCTGTAAAGTGGGGGCAGGGATGACATTGGAAAAAAGGGTTCTGCTTCCAAAATCGGTGTGAACATCACTATTCTGTTGGGTAACCGCAGAGTGTTGCCCAACATGCCAGTCAGATATTGCATAAAAGGGAAAACAAATGAGAACAGATCCATGCTAATTGGCTAGAACTTCCTGAAAAGCCTCTCCAGACAAATGCCCTACACTTCAGGGCAAGGATACAATAAGTTGGAACCAGAAATGAATGAAGCCGTTGCTTTCTTTAAAAAAATTTTTTTTTTTGCCCAAGTTATAAATCACTTTTTAGGGGATATCTACATTTCAATTAATTTTATGAACTATAATAAGAGAATAAAATAAATTTTTTAAAAAAAATCTTTTTCAGTTCTGTCCCTTTAACGTGGCAATAATGAAACCCATTTTATAAATAATAATTAAAACAAACAACAACCATGGTGGACATCTGTTGTTTTCACCAGCCATACCTTTGCCCTCCTCTGGTACCTGAACACGACTTTTCAACTCTGGAGCCACTGCTTGTCCCTGCTCTTGGTTCATGTGGGGTCAATCTTTTCCAAGAATGTGGATATGACCCAGGAAGTTCCATACATTTGGCCATGTCATCATCCAGGGAAAGTTATCACATCAGCCAGACCAATGACATTCTATCCTGGGACTTTGAAACCAGTGGGAAAGCAAAGCTCTCTTTCCTTTGGATTTGAAGGTTGAAACTGCTGGGACCCACTGTGTTAGAAGGTCTGCTTGAGAACGAAAAGATCAGACAGGAAAAAGAGCTGAGAGATCAAGAAAGGCCAGCCCCTGGATCCAGCCATGTCTGAAACCCTAACCCTAATATCTAAGTTTAGATGTTTCAGTCACTGACCCAATAAATTATTTTTTCCTCCTAAGCCAGTTGTTGAATGTTTTTCACCTGCCAGCAATAAACTCCTGCTTAATATCTAAGTAGATCAAAGCTTAATCACCTAAGTGCATTTCCCTTCAAAGCCATCACCTTGGGAAGCTGAAAAATATTTTTTAGAACTTACTGAAATGTATTTTTTAGAACTCCTCAGTGAGATAATCCTTAGTATCAGTATAATAATAAAGTTATCTCCTCATTTTGTATCATTGGGAGGGAGGAGGTGATTCTGCTGGAATCACTTACTCTGAACATTTCCAACACCCCTCTCCTCTTAGAGCATGGAGACTTGCTGGCAAGGATGTCTGCTGAGAACCGGTTGCAGGCGGCACATTTTTGAATTTGTGTTTTGCTTTTCAAGGTGAATGGGAGAAAATTAATTTGCATAGATGAGTTGTAGTATGAAATATCAACTTCATTATCTTTGGTCATACCTCAAAAATAACAGCGGTGCTTGTTCCCTCAGCCTCTATTGCTCAGAGAACCATATGGACTTCATCTCCCCGTGGCCTTAATGGGAGGACACATATTCCCATTTCACAAATAAGAATAGCAAGGCTGACTTAAGTTCCCAATAAAGCCCCTTTGTGAAGCTGCGTATATATTCGGATCCAGAATATTAGATGGAATTGCTGGACGAAGAAAGCAAACAGGGATGGATTTTGAGATCTGGGCAGAGACAGATGGGGCTAACAGAAAGCAAGATGGGAAGCCAGAAGAGGAGAATCCAGGAAAGACAACTCCTAACTAGGAGCAGGCGGAGACTAGGCAAGACCAGAAGAGCCACCAGCAGAGGGGCGAGACCTGGCTGTGCTGGTCCTCCTTCTCTAGGTGGCAGTGGGCTGCAAACTAGCCCCGAGTGCTCTGGGGGCTCCCTGCACATCCTTGTCAGTGAGTGCATGACCCAAGGAGCAAGCCAGGAGGGACGCCAAGGCTCCTGTACTCCAAGTTCTGCCCAAGAAGAGGTTTCTCACCCTGTGGAGAGGTTCACTGCATCCAGGCAATTTAATCCTCCCAAGTGGTTGGGCAAGCCTTGGAGATAATAAAGAAAGAAGGTAACAGAGTGGATCTGCAAAGCCCTTAATACACAGCATTAAAGGGTAATGGGAAAATCGATGGGACTATACAACAGGGTCACCCCAACTGCCAGCAGTGCTGTCATTAATGGGACTGTTGGCGCTGTAGACACTGCAAGGCTGCAGGGCAGGGCTCTAGCCCCAGAGCCCCACCTTGACCTCTTCAGAGCTCAGATGGCCTTGTGGGCTCTGACTCCCTACTTAGATCAGAACACAGGGGAATGGACTTCTTCTCTCCCTTGGGCATACTCCACCCTCCTAACCGTGGCCAAGTGACTTAATAATAGCTACCATCTATTGATCACTTTGTATGGGCCATTCTCTAGGCTAAGAGCTTTCTGAATCGTTGCATTTAATCCTTACAACAACTCTATAAATTAGCCACCATTGCTATCGTTTCCATTTCACATGTAAGTAAAATGAGGCCCAGAGAGATCTGTGTGCCCTTGGTCATTGGCCAAGAGAGAGGGAGGATGGCTTAGCACAACTCACAGGACCTGGAAAAGCTGAAAAGGGTCTCACAGTGCATCTGGCCTGACCCCTTAGGACAGAGAAATGGAAGGACTTACCGGGAATCACATAACTGGTCAGTAGAAAATATGGTTTTAGTTCTGTTCACTGTCCCCATTATATCATCTGATCCTCTCCATCCAAGAGCACACACACTCCACTGGCTTTGGACTTTAGAGTCATCCATTGTAATTAAAGGGATGGTCATTTCACTTCGATGTGAAGTTACTAATGCCGTTCGCAGTGTTCTGGGTCTGTAAGTGCTAAAGAGCAAAAAAGACCTGGTGATTGTTCTTAAACACCTACACCATCTGGCTGGGGAGAGAAAAGCCTACAGACCTGAAAGAACCTTAGAATAGCCCTTAGACAACTAAGGGAGACTGTGTGACCCCAACCACATACACTGAGCGGCAGAGAATCAAAGGTGAAGGAAGTTAGAGTCAGCCGCAGAAGGCTTTGTGGAGGTGAAGGGTTTGGAACTGGGCTGCTGCTAAAATCAAGGAAGGTTCGGGAAGGGAGAGAATGGCGAGAGGATTTCCGATAGCGGACATCCATCGTGTAAGCAAAGGCCTGGTGACTGGAAAGAACATAACACGATATGCTGGACCTGGAAGAAAGGAAAATTCTTCCTGCTGAAGCAGGGGGTGGGCGTGGGTGTGGGGGGGTTTAGACCAGCATGGAAGGCAGTGCTGAGCCATGTGCATGGTTAAGCAGGGGGACGCGAGAGGACAGCGGTTGGTTTAGGAAGTGTAACCGATTCTAAGATAACTCAGAATACTGGAGGTTGGGGCCTGGATCCTGCTAGGGAGGTAGAGAGGAAAGCCACAAGGCCTGTAATAGTAATAGTGGTGGTCGTGGGGACACAGTTTGCTGGTGTGAACACCAGAAAATCAAGGAATAAAGCCCACAGAGTGACCATAGTGGAATCTCCAGGGTTTGGCATAAGGGCTGAAGAGGAAGGGCATCAACTGGAATCTACGTCTCAGGCCAGAGAGCCCCGGAGAATGGCGGCAAGTTGGGTAGTTTGCAGAGGAGACTTAGGAGGGACAGCAAGTCTGTACACAGGAAGCAGTGGGCGGGGGGCATGGGTGTGAATAGCAATTGAGAAAACAGCCATTTTTTCTTGAGGATCTTTTCCCTTTGAACTTCGAATGGGAAAAAGAAGTTTTAATAGCCACTCTCCACTCCTTTAACCTACTCAAACAGTGAGCAGTGTAGAGGGGGTTGGGGGCATGGGCTTAGTAAATGTAGCTCAGACCTCAGCCCCCGTTCCCTTTACTGGCCTCAAGTCCCTGGCACCTCATTAGAAGGCAACAGAGGTGCTGATCTCCTCAGGATCATTGCAGGTGACAGAAGAAGCATGGCTGTGCTTACCTGGGTTCCTTATGCACATATGCTCAGTAAATTTTAGCTACCTTTATTATAAAACCAATGTCAACACAGCCTACAGTCCAAGTTCTCAGATGACCAAAACGGCTCAGGACTTAGGTAAATTTTTTTGGGGAAAAAAAAGTGGAGTTGGAGAAAAGGCTATTTGGATGGGATTAGCAAGAGAGTCTGGGGAAGTAACTTGCCCCACTCCACTCCTGACTTTCTTGGAGTGGCCAGCAGACAGCCTCTTGCCTGCACCTCCCTAGAACTGGAGGGCACTGTGATTGATTCTCCAGGGTCTTTGCAGACCTAAAGAGCAGAAGCTCAGGCCAGGGTTTGGGAGTCAGCTTTTCATAGGTCCCACAGGTGACTCTAATGCAAACGAAAGTCTGTTAACCACATTACTCCTTGGGAAAATCTGTTGCCAATGTCATCACCACGTGGTGACAGGGAGCTCATCCTTCTGCTGGCCAATCCATTCATCTTGTCGGACCAAGTTTCCTGTTAATAAGGTCCCTCCCAGCCCCCTGGGCCCCTCAAAGAAAGGAGGAACAGGGGAAAGAAGAAGAGGAAAGTGGGTGAGGAATCTAGCAGCAGGGGAGAGAGAAGGACTGAGGACCGTGGCTGGGGGACCAAGGTAACCCTGCGGCCGGAGGGAGCCAGAGCCGGCTCCCTCCGCAGCACAGTCTCGCCGAGTTATTAAAGGGAAGAAGAATGAGCCTCTGTATCTCAGCAGAGCAGGGCAAGAGTCATCAGCAGACGTTATTAAAATCCTTTCCTCACCAGTGAAAGACACTTATCGCTCTTCATCAGCAAAGCTCTCTCTTTGAAAAGGAAAAGCAACTTAACAGGTGGGGACTGTCCTTTCACTCCTCCCATGAAAGAGACCAAGCCTGCATCCTATCAGCCTCTAAGCTGGTGTGGGGGCCCACAGAGCACCCCGAAATGGCAGAGGAGGGTCTTTGGACCCCCAGCATCTTAGTATTGTGTGCACCCAGGGATCTCTCCTGCCGCAGGGAGTATTTGAGAGGACGCTGTGGGAACTAGCGATGACTGACTGCTGCAGGAGGGCCCTGGATCCCTAACCATGAAGTCACAGGGGAGCAGCGCTGCTGTGTGGCTACAGGGGCCGGGGCCTGGTCTGAGCCTCAGCCTCCTCACTGCATCTGCTCTGGCCTCCTTCCTTCCATCCTTTGTCCACCAGAGCCACATCGCTGGAGCGTGTCATCCCTTGCTGACAAATGCTTGGGCATCTCCCACTGCAGCAGGAACACATTCACACCAGCGGCTCAGCCCCCAGGCCCTTCCCAGACTGGCCCCCAACCCCCTCGGGCCTGCTGTTCACCTTCCTTGCAGGCTGCAGGCTGAGGCTAGCCCCACAGGCGCTCCTCCCCAGCCCTCACAGTTCACTCTTGCAAAAGGTGCTGCTCTGCCTGTGATGCCTTCCTCACGCTTCTCTGCCAGGTGACCAGCTTAATGGCCCAGCTCAAATGTCCCCTCCTCTGGGAAGCCTTCCCTGACCTCTGCAGGAAGAACTAACGACTCTCCAGACTCCCACAGCAGGCATGCTACGGTCATCATCGCAATGACCACATTCTAGTTGGTTGTAATCCCTTGTTTGCATCGGTCTCCCCTCATTGTGGGGAGTTCTGGCAACAGGGGGAGGAGGGTGGTGCCTGCTCCTCTTTGAATTCCTCCAGAACTAAGTAAGCCTAGTTCCTTTTTTTTTTTTTTTTTTTTTTTTGGTACCGGGGATTGAACCCAATTTCATTTGACTACTGAGCCACAACCCTAGCCCTGTTTTGTATTTTGTTTAGAAACAGGGTCTCATTGAGCTGCTTAGTGCTGGCTTTGAACTTGCAATCCTCCTGCCTCAGCCTCCCAAGCCACTGGATGACAGTCTTGCACCATCACACCCAGCCCTAAGCGTAGTTCTTGGGACAAAGAAAAACCCAAACCAATAGCACTTGGGGTGGGGGGCTTCATTCATACCCATCCTTTCATGTAATTCTCAGAACCACCCTGACGGGTTCTTCAGCTCATTTTACAAATGAAGAAACGGAGGCTTGGAGAAGTGAGGTGGGGACTGTCCTTTCACTCCTCCCATGAAAGAGACCAAGCCTGCATCCTATCAGCCTCTAAGCTGATAGGGGGTCAGACACCAAACAGGTCTGAATTCAGTGGAGGTTTGCTGATTGACTGCATGAGTCCTCCCTCCAACCCTCCACCTGCTCCCCTTGAGTGCCAGCTGACCCTGGGGTAGATCAGCAGAAGGACTAGCCAGATGCCATCAACCCAGCCCCTCCCCATGTCTGTGTGCTCAGGCTTTCTCTGCTGCAGGGCATCACACTAGGACTCTGAGGTCTGTTGTCATTTTCTTCTGGATGACATGGGGCCCTAGAAAGAGGTCTCTCTTTGTCACCTTCCCAGGACTCGCCCCTGTCACTGACTGACCGCTCTCACTCTCTCCATTCCTGCAGTCCCTGCTGGCCATCCCTCCTTGCTTGCCTCCCGCTCCCTGCTCTGCCGTCAGCATCTGGCTCCTCTCTCCAGCAATGCAGTCCCCAGGGTCCCTCTGGCCTCCAGCCAAGCCCTGGAAAACCTGTTCAGGACCATGTTCTTGTTTCTGTCCCCAGGTTCCCCATAACTCTGGAGGGGGACAGAGCCCTGGGCTGTTGTCATAGCTTCAATTCCACGGGGGAGTCCTGCAGTAGCTCCTCTCCTTCTCAGCCCCAGCTTTCAAGACCAACTCCAATTTTGCGACCTTGTAAACTTCCTGAGATTAGCAGCTGAGGTTTTTTTTTTTTTTTTTTTTTTCCATTCAACAGTCCCCACAGTCCTCAGTCAAGAGCTGTGCACCCAGGTGGGTGCCCAGGCAACAGTGACTCCAGGAAAACACCAAGAACGCTCTGCAAATATTTTTTCAAATCCACCACTTCCAATTTTAATACATTGTATTCCCACATCGGTTCTCTTGTTCCTCCCTCTGGTTCTAGAAAGGGTGATCTCTCTTCTCTGTCTCTATGGTGCCCACCTCCCAACTGCCCCATGCACGGACCCTGGAGCCGGCCAGTGGACCTTGACAACCACCCCTCCATGTGCTCCCAGGGTCCTGGCATACTGACTGTCCTCTGCTTTAAAAGGCCAACAGAGTTCATCTCATTTCTATATTCATTTAGCAAAGGATAGCACAGTGACAACCCTATGCTAGGAATAGAGGAGAGAGATGGTTCAAGACCTAGGGGGACTGTCAACGGTGGGACAGATTACACTGTGTGTTTCATTCGCTGTTGGTTTCCTGGTGCCCCGCACAGTGCCTGGTTCACAGAAGGAGCAATAAGTGGTTTTTTGGGGGGTGAAGAAATGGATGAATGGTGGTTGTGTGTTCTGTACTTCTCTGATCGTTCCAGATATCTTTCTAGTATCTCTATCCTTCAACCTCTTTTACTCCGGGGACCTCTATCCATCTTCTGTAACCACCCCCTCCTTTGTCCTCCTCATCCCCATTGTCCCCAGCTCTGTAACAACCCTTTCATGAGCCCAAAGCTCCTGACCATTCGAATCCTAACTCGTCTTCATTCTCTCCCCTCCTCCCAGTTTCCAAGGCTCCAATCTTCTGTCTCTGCTTCTCTCCCCACGAAGCCCATAATGTGACAAACCATTTAAGCACAGCACTTGGTCATCTCTTGGTGACCCTTATCCTGGGGACCTACCCACCTTAACAGTCTTTGGTTATGAATGTCCCATTTCCCTCTGTTTCTTTGGAAAAGGAGATTCCCTGAGTCCTGCAGATCAGCGTCTCTATAAATGCATGCCGACTAGCTTCCGCTGGTTGCCAAACTCTCTTTAAAATGTGTATTTAAACAATTTTCTAAAGGGGAAAAAATATCTTCACCTCCTCACACCAACTATTTACATAATTCAGTGACCTTTTATGAACCATGCTATTGTATGAGCCTCGTATTCCAGAGTAGTCATAAACTTTTCCACTCTCTTCCAGACTCTACCCTGGCTGCCTAACATTTTTCTGTATTTATTTTCTCATGTATTAAGAGAGTTCTCATATGTATCACTCGTGATGGTTGTATAATATTCCATCATATTAATGCTCTGTAGCATGCTTACTCATTCTCTAATTGTGGAGGATTTTGCTATTATGAACAGGGCAGCAAAAAGCACCTTTTTGCAAATAGTTTGTGGGTTGTTTTTCTTTTTTTTTTCCAGTTATTTTCATGGTATATATTCCCAGAAGAGGGATTATTGGGTCAAAGGCTAGAAACACTTGTATGGCTTTTATCGTGAGGTGCCAGACTGGGCTGATTTGCAGTTCTCTAGTCTTTTTTTTTTATTTATTTATTTTTTTTTATTACTCATGTTTTGTAGCCTCCTAATGAATCCCCCAAGGAGTTATTCCAGGTTTCCTGGGCCCGCTTGGGGCATTCAGCCACCCTCACCCTGCAGAGGTGATTTTACTGAGAAAATTAGGGGCATGTCTCTGAATTTCTTCAACTTCCATCCATGTCAACATTCACCCTGGCTCCCCTCCTAGGCTCTAAGGAAGAGGTGCCCAATTCACACTCCAAAAGCCCTCCCTCTGGTGCACGTGGCCTCCTGTCCTCCTGCTGTCTCCTCAAGACCCTTCTGCATCCGTCCCCCACTCTTCACCCCTCATCCATCTCTCCCTCTTTCCTGCTTTCCCCCCTCGGCCTGCAATATCCTCATCTCCCTCTGCAACCCGCTCCCAACTGCTCTCTTCTCCCATCACCATTCATCTTTCTGAGACAATAGTCTACCTGTCCCCTGGTTGTTTTCCAGCTCCTTCCCAGCCGTTTGCTCTCGCTGATTCATAACCAACACCCAACTGAAGCGGCCATCCCCAGGCCACCAATAATTTTCTTAATCACCCAAACAAAGGACCCTTTATCAGCCATCCTCCCCACCACCTGGTTGGCTATCATGTCCTCACAGAGACACCCTCCTGCCTGGGTCTCCATGGCAGTGCGATTTCCTTAGCGCTCCATCCAGCCTATCAAGATTGTACCTCTATAAGAATCTGTTCTGGGACCTTCTGGAGAATTTTTCATTATCTCTGCCTTCCGTTGTGCAGCAGCAAGGAGAATGGGGTGGAGTAGATCCTGCCCCCCCTCCTCTAGCGGTGAGCTATGACTAGTCTGAGCCCATTCCACAGTGAGAGCTCAGGGAAAACCAGGCTGGATCAATTGACCTGTGGATCCAGTTAGAGCAAAATGCAGGATTTTTGTCTGAGAGTTGAGGAAAACTAGTTTTTTCTCTCCTCTTGGGTATAAGTGATGAAGCTGGTAAACGTAATTGTTATTGACAACATTTTACAACCTTCAGGGAATCCACTATGAAATGACACAAAATGTAGAATAGAGCAGACTTTAGAAAACATACATAATGGATCCAGATCTCTGATTGAACCATAAGCCAATAAATTCCTTGCATTATTTAAAACCATAATGTGTAGGGATTTCTGTTATCTGCAATTTGAACCTATAACCATTAGAGGTTTCTTTACTGTTTTCCCTTATTCTTCATAGAATAATACACTTCATAGCTCTCACCTGTTCATGATCACATCTATGCAGGTGATTGCTCTACACCCTTAACTCACAAGTCACCTTCAACTCTAGCATGGCTGGCGTTTTGCTGAGTATGTGGACGTTTGTGAAGCTTTAATCTTAGCCTGTTTAACATTTCCACCACCTCCACCCAAGCCAAGTCACTCTCACTTCCCTGCTCTGAATTATATCTGATAATACAGTTGCCCAAGTTGGAAACTTCAGAGTTTCCACATCCTTCCCTTCTTCAGAGTCTTCTATGACCTTGGTCAGCTGTCATGATCTCTACCTCTGGCTGCCTCTGACCTTCATCCTGACCTTCATGTTTCAGGGTTATGGTTCTCAGAGCATGGTCCATACAGATGGTCTGGAAACTAAGGGAGGATATACTTTCCTACAATATCAGTTTTTAGAAAAAACTCAGTTGTGTAGTTGTTGAGGCTAGTGGGAAAATAGCCCAAAGACATGAGGGATTTTTTTTTTTTTTTTTGGTTTGGTTTGGTATTGGGGATTGAACCCTGAGATGCTTTGCCACTGAGCTACAGCCCAAGCCCCTGCCCCCTGCTTTTAATGTCTATTTGTTTATTTTGAGACAGGGTCTCGCTTAAGGCCTTGCTAAGTTTCTGAGGCTGGTCTTGAACTTGTGATCCTCCTGCCTCAGCCTCCCTCGTGGCTGGGGTTATAGGCGTGTGCCACAGGACCAGATTTGGGCTTGTGTCTTTTACTAACTAGCTGGACAGCCTAAAATAAGTCATTAAAACTTTTTCTGGGAATGTATTCCTTTTTTACCTGGTAAACACTTGGGCTGGGGTGCAATGTTTCTCAAAGTGTGACCCTCAGAACACCAGCATCAAATTCACCCGAGTGGCTTTAAAAGATACAAATTCCCTGGACAAAAGTGACAAGTAGAAAGGCGAAGTGAGTCTCCGGAGGTCAAGGGTCATATGTTTTCTCTCATATGTGGAAACCAGAGAGTAAAAAAGGAAAAGGTGCAGGTGGATATCTTGAAAATCAAAAGTTGGTCAGCAGAGGAAAGGGACCAAGGGGTGGGAGGCAGGGAGGGGGGGGGAGTGCTGGGGGGCGATATTGCCAAATTATATTTCTACATTGTGTGTTGTGCACACGTCGGGATATGTAACAACAAACCCCATCAGTTTGTGTAACTATAGTGCACCAATAAAAAAAAGTGGGAAAAATGGACAAGTGAGTAGTGCAGGCATATTTTGCCCTAACAGAAGTCTCTGGAGAGAAAGGTAAAGGGTTTGTAGTCCACGGTCAGGAGCCTGGGCCGTAGGTCTGGGGACATGCTGTAGCCATATGCCTGTCCACCTGCGGGCCTTTCTCTCATCCCTGCTCCTTCTCTCCCTTTCTTTTTTTCCTTTCTTTGCTTCTCTTTCCCTTTCCTTTCCTCTTCTCCCCTCCCTACCTATCCAATTCCTTCTTCCCCCCCTTACTCTATCTTCTCCCTCCCTCCCTTCTTTCTTTTCCATCCCCCAATCCCATGGCACCAGGGTAAATACACCATCATCTGCACATTCATCTGCACTTACTAATATACTTTTCTCCACCAGGTCTTTCCGGCTCCCTCTTTCAGATGGAAACGTTTCCTGCCCAGAACTCTCACAGCACTCTGAACTTCTCTCACGCCATTAATCATACTTTGCCATGTAATATTTCTAGGACTGCTCTATTGTGCGCCCCTGAGGAAAAAGGCTATTTTATTCATCTCTACGTGCCTCCTTCTACGGGACCGAGCATGGCGCCTTGCATGCGAGGATAATATTTTACATCAATGTGGTACGTATGAGTTTCAGAAGTATTGTCACAATCATTAGAGAAAAGCAGACACTAAGTGTTTTCTGAATGGATCAGTGAGTGAATTCCTCACTGTCTCATCTCCTGTCCAGGAGGTAGGGTTTTGCAGAAGTAAGGACCTTGGAGTTAGAGGCCTAAATTTGAAGCCTTGTTCTACCTCTTTTTGGGGGGATGGGGGGAGGGCACTGGGGATTGAACTAAGGGGTACTTCATCACTGAGCCACATCCCCAGCCCTATTTTGTATTTTATTTAGAGTCAGAGTCTAAGTTGCTTCGTGCCCCACTTTTGCTGAGGCTGGCTTTGAACTTGTGATCCTCCTGCCTCAGCCTCCTGAGCTGCTGGGATTACAGGTGTGCCTTGTTCTACCTCTTAATAGCTGGTGGTTTGGAACAAATTATTGAACCTCTCTGAACCATGATTTTATCTATAAAATAGACATGAAATACCTTCTTTTCAGGGTCTGTGGTAATTAGCTGTTATTACCAGTGAAAATGCCTGGCCCATAGAAGATTATTTAAAAATAATTGTTAAATGGAATTATTTCCTTCTCCCCAAACTTCACCTCCATTCATTAAAATGTACCTTTAAGGACAAACATTGGCCTTTCTAATTCTTTTTCTCCAGATTTTATGCTGTGCCTTGGTACACGGCATGCAAAGTGGGTAGAATACATTTTGTGGACTCAAAAATAGCCAATGTCATAAGGTGAAGCAAGTATGGAAAACATTGAAACTGAAATGAACAAACTGTATTATTTGTCAGAATTATTTGTTGCAAGGTTCAATTCAAACCAGCTTAAGGGGAGAAGGTGGAAAGAAAGAATTTATTGACTCTCATAATTGGGAAGTACTGGAACAGATCTGGCTTTAGGCACAGATGCATCCAGAAGTTAAATACTGAAGTTGCTATTTCTTTGTCTCCAGCTCTCGGTCATCACTTTGGCTTCATTCTCTGGCACGTTCTCTTCAGCTGGTGGGAAGGATAGTTGGCTGGTTAAAAGGGAAAGTTCCTTTCTATCTTTTCATCTATGCACAAATCTCATGGGAGGATTCTCACCAACCCTGCTTGAGTGCTATGCCCACATCCCAGCTAGTAAGTGGGTGCAAGAGGTGTAGAATGTAGTACTACGGTTTAGTCAGCATGGCTCCCATGCCAGTGGAATGATGCAGTGGTGGACAGTCACTCAGACCTCAAGGAATGAGGGAGAAGTAGTTCCTTCAGAAGAAGGGGTCCTGACACACAGAACCAACTCGTTCAATGCATAAGTAGAAAATAACACTCCTTTTCCTGTGAGATCCTTCTATTAGTTTCATGGTGCTATTACAAAATGCCTGAGGTAATTTAAACTTTTAAAGAGAAAAGTTTTATTTATCTCATGATTCTGGAGTTTCCAGTCCCAGTTCCAGAGACTCCCATAGTTTTGGGCCTCTAGTGGAGGGACACATGATAAAGCAAACTGTTTACACTATGATTCAAAATGGAAAGAGGAAGAGGAGGAGCTTGAGCTCCCACAATCCTCTTCAAAGTCATGCCCCTAATAACCTAGGGATCTCCCACTGACCCCCACCTCCTGAAGATTCCACCACCTCCCAATAGTGCCACCCTGGGAACCAAGTCTTGAACACTTGAGACTTTGGGGACATTCGACACTCAAACGATCACAATGCCTTATAAGTCAACTGCCTACTCTGTGTGATTTGGTAGGCCCAGCTTCCCTTACTCATGAATTCATTCGTTTACTGTTATTGGGGAAAATAAAACCCTTTTCAGTGTCTCCTGATTCTCAGACCAAGACTTGGGGTAAAGGCATCCTGAAGACAAACACAGACTTCCTCCCACAGAGCTTCAATCCAAGGAAGGCTCAAAACCCTGTGACTACCCGGACTGCCACCGTTCCTAAAGTCCCCTCCACTAAATAGGGTTCTCAATAGGTTCTATTTGTTTCAAGACACAATTTCCAGAAGATCCCGATTCCAGCATATTGCTGGGCGGAGCTTCACTTTATTGTGTTATCACCCATTTGGCACAAGAGGTTGTCAGCTGCCCTGGCCTCTCCCGGAAGATCATAGCATCAGACTCAGATGAAGGAGGTGGAAAAGCAACTCCCCTCAGAAGCCTGTGCCCAGTTCTGGCACCGGCACAAGGGTAAAATCGGGGCTTGGGCTTTGTTTCTGTTTTTGTATTTTTAAAAACTTATTAATTGTGGTGAGATACACATGACATAACATTAATCATTTTAAACCATTTTTAAGGGTACAGTTCAATAGTGTGAAGTGTGCTGACATTGCTATGCCACCAACCTCCAGAACCTTTTCATCTTGCAAGACTGAAACTCTACACCCGTGAAATAACAGTTCCCCATTCCTCCCTCCTTCCCTCCCTTGAACCCCTGGCAACCGCCATTCTACCTCTGTCTCTATGAATTTAACTACTGTGGGTACCTCCTATAAGTGGGATCGTAATAGTGTTTGCCTTTCAGTGACTGGCTTATTTCACTTCAAATAATGTCCTCAAGGTTCATCCATGGTGTAGCATTTGTCAGAATTTCCTTCCTTGTTAAGGATGAGTGACATTTCATTGCTCATGTACACCACACTGTGTTGTATCCATTCATCTGTCAATGGATACTTGGGTTGCTCCACATTTGGGATATTATGAGTAATGCTGCTATACTCGTGGTGGAGGGAAGATCAGGGTTTTTAAATTGTATTTTATTTATTATTATTATTTTGTATATGGTGCTGAGGATGGAACCCAGTGCCTCACACATTCTAGGAAAACGCTCTACCACTGAGCTACAATCCCAGCCCAGAAGATGGGTTTTGATGGCAGAAGCCTGAGTACTCTAGAGCGCTCAGCAGAATTCAGATAAGGCTGGGACCTCACAGGACCCCCCAACAGACAATCCCTGAGTTAGGAGAGCTCAGGGTACCCTCTTCTGGGGTAGACTGGGATTAGAGGAGGAGACTGTCTCCTGGGCCTGAGGGAGTATCCACGCACAGGGGAGAGGATCTGAGAGGAAGAGAAATGCCAAACTTTATCTAGTTTACAATTTGTCCAGCGCTGGGCCTGATTTCACACTTTGTTGACCAATCTTTGGAATTCTTGTCAGGTCGTTAGAGGTGACTTCCAAACTCTAACATTGCACTAATTACATTGGGAAAGGTCTTTGCTCTTTCTTTAAGACCCATCTCCTTCCTTTGCTGAACCTTTCATCAAAGCACCCCTCCCCCAAATGCTGTCACCAGCCCCATCCCCCTCTTCCCCCAGCAGAGCTTGGCCTCCCACCTCTACCATCTCCCAGCCCTAATTTCACTTCTCTTTACAAGCATCACCTATGTCAGGCTGGCTAGTTTTACTTGTTTATCATTTGTCCACAGCAGACTGAGGTGAGAGGCCAGCTTCATCCAAGTGCCCAGCTGTTCCCAGCACTGAAGAGGTTGACACTCAGTGCAGTAAAGGACAGTGACATGGATTGAACTGAGGCTGCTCACTGGTACCCAGCATAAGTAGCCTGTTAGCTGGAGGCTGAGCCAAATAGAAGCAGAGTGTCCAGGGGACTTTGAAATGGCTGCTGAAGACAAGGGAATTGCTTGTTGGAACTAGGCGACCCAGGAGCAGGTTTCACGGTGCAGTAGATCAATACTGTTCCTTCTAAGGAAACAAACAGAATCAATGCCAGCTGCCCAGGTCTCAAAGCAGATCTGAAAGCCACAGGGCCCATGGACAAAAGCACCATGCTGACTCTGTAGAATACAACCATCTGTACCTGTTTGGGAGACCAAGAGACACTTGATTGAATTTCATACCAACAGCTTGTACCTGGACCACCAAAGGCCCAATGTGCAAGCATACAGCCACAGAGGAACATACGATCCAACAGTTGAAAGGGTGCTTAGATATTGCACACCGCATTCCCTGCTGTCGTTTTCTGCTCCTCTAACCACAGCAGACATCACTCATTGACACCTACACGCTTGCTTGCTGAGCACAGATGCAGGTTCCAGACATTCTCACCACTGTGTCAGGCGGTGAAGAGTCATGCTTGGCCTTCAGTGTGAAAACTCGCTGCCTTTCCAGATCTAATTCAATCTAACATCATAGAGAAGGATTCCTCTCTATGGCTTTCTGGAGAGCGGCTCTGAAGGTTTTGCTGTTGAATAACTCAAATTGTTCAACCTCCAATTCCATTAAAACACATTGTGTTCCTGTCATTGGGAAGGCCCTGGGCTGGGTGCCTTCCTTAAGTGGGACAGAAACCTTCCTCCTTGTAATTCCTTCCCTTTGGTCCTACATGTGCCTTCTGGACAGCACTTAAGGCCCTCCCTATGCACCTGACAGCCCTTTCCAATACCTGAAGGTGACTCTGGTGGCTTCTACCCCCTCCCAACTTTGTCTTTCTTTTTCCTAGAGGAAGTTTTTGAAGTGGTTCCAACGGCTCCTTTTAGTATTTGGTTCTCAGGCCCTCTGGTTAGCCTCCAGACCTGTGGTCTTGTCCCAAATTGTCCATATTCCCTGAAACCGGAGGACACAGAATGCACACAGTGCTTCATCTGTAATTTAACAAGTTAGCACATGGGGACTTTTATGTGAGTTTTGAAGATGAAAAAGAATTTACCAAGTTGACAGGGTGCATCAAGACCTTTCTAGGCAGGGAGAAGTCTGGAAGTGTGGCCGTGACTTGTTTGGGCTGGAGTACACAAATTCTTACATGAACAAAGTCCTATTGTATTAAACAGTTTAAAAACTGTTCCAAGAATTATAGAAGCTCAGAGTTACAAGGATACTTAAAAGCATGATCACCCATCTAATGATTGAATGATCAGGCTACATCATTTCCTAGTAAAATATTAGGAGTCTTGAGTATCTTCTATAATGGGGAACTCAGTTCACTTGAAGGCAGGCCATTCAATTTTTTTGACTCCCCTGTTCGAAACTTCCTCCATTGGAGTCAAAACCAGCCTTGTTGCAATGTTAGTCATTTTTTCAGAGTTATTGAACGTTTCACTTGCTCAGCACTATTCTAGGCATTGTGGTGGGGAACATGAGTGCTCTGTAAGGGTCATCGAAGTGAAGGAACAGGATAAATAAGCTCCGACTTTTGTCTCCAAAGACCTTACACTCCAGTGAGGCAACCCACCCCCAAACAAACAAACAGATAAATAAATGAAACAAATGCTATAATCAAGATGTGCTAAATAATGTGTTAGAATAGAGAAAAAGTTATTTACCTCCCCTGAAGAGATCAGAGATGACCTGTTCTCATGTCTTTGCAGCAGCCAGAGTTCTGTCTTTAAAGACCAAATCAGACACATTACTTCCTGCTTCAGGGCTTCTCACCACACTCAGAAATGAACCTGAGTTCCTGATAGTGGCCTATGGGACCCTGTACAACCTGGCATCTGGCCACCTCTCGTTGCTCATGTGAACTTTTGAATTTCTTCATGCGGTGACCCTGACCCTGCTGTCCTGACTATCTAGCAGACTCCTAACTTGGGTTTTACACTGGCTCCTTCCCTTGGGCCTCCCCATGGCTTCTCCCTTCTACCACTCAGTCTCAGCTGCACAGAGAGACCTCAAGTCCCCCTATCCCATGACTCATTGCTTGTTATCCCCTGACCCTTCTTTACTTACCTGCTAGCATCCATCACTACCTAGACCTTAATACTTATTTATTATTTGTCAGTCTCTTGGTAGAACATGAGCTTAAGAATGTTGTCTGTTTTGTTCACTGTTGTGTCCTCAGTGCCCAGCACATAACAAGGACCTAACAAATATCTGTGGAGTGAACGAATGAGTTGATCTTTTCGATAACCTATTCTAGAATACTAGCAGTAGTGGACATTAACATCCAGTATATTTGTAGTTTTGAGAAAACTACAAAGTAGTTGAAAATGAGCCCAAATAGTTTGAAATCTTATGGCATTTCCTATTTTTTTTAATGATTTCTCAGTGATTCTGATTGTGGCTCTAAGATCTGCAAGTTTTTCCAGTTATCCGGGGGATTTTCTACATAGGCTGAGATGCCGACAAATTGCACGCACAGAGGATTCTCATCTAGCAAGAGGTTTCATATTCAAGTCAGCGTGTGGAGGTAAAATTGACATATCACCAGAATTTTCCTTGAACATCCCTAGCATCACAACAGATAACTGATTCTGTACTCGGGCACCCAAGGAATTGCTTTATTTGCATTAGGAGCTCTGTGGTGTAAAAAATATGAATCCCTGAACACCTGACTCGCTCTTAGCCTGGCTAGGTGCTTTTTCTATGGGAGATGTTTGGGAAGTAAGGCTGAGAGAGCAGCAATTTACATCCCTTGGTATAGCCAAGTGGTTTTGAGTGTGGGCACTGGAGCTAGACTGTCTAATTTTGAATCCCAGCTCGAACACTTACGTACATGCTGAGTGATTACAGGCAAGTTACTCACCACTCTGCACCCATTTCCTTATCTGTGAAGTGGGATAATAATAGCACCTGCCTCAAAGGGAAATATTGAGACCAAATTCCTCAAAGTATATGAGTTCCTAAGAATAGCACCTAGCACACAGTAAGAATTTCCACCAACATTGGCAAGCATTATATCCCATCTCATGTCCATGCTGGGGCGTACACTCTGTGGGTGGAAAGTCAGGCAGAATGTACTAGGTTATCTCCATTGTAATTGCTTGCTTGTTTTCTCTCCTCCTTTTTATTTCTCTCTTTCCCCAAGTGCCAAGAGTTGGGTTTGTATGATGTGACCTTGCCATAAGTTGCTCAGGTGTTTTTCTTCTGATGGAATTTTATGCATTCTTATATTATCATATGGTTTCTAGTTTGAACACCTTTCTAAAGATGGAGGAAGATGAGAAAAAAAATGAACACGGACTAGTTAGATCTCTTCATCTGTGACACACACATGTTGCCACATTTTCCACCAACAGTGGGTTTGGCCTTTTCTGGATGGCCTCCTCCCTCTGTGGCTATTGAGACCTTAGGCTGCGTCTAGCTCTACCTGGGGCATTGGTTCACGCTCTGGCTTCAGCCGTTGGACACTTTTCTTATAGATTCATGCTCTTCCCTTTCTTTTAATACCGAGAAAGTAAAAAAGTCAGGAGGAAGGGCAACACTGCAGAAAATGCGTGAAAAATGGCCAGCCAGGCTTTTCTTTTTTCTTTCTTTCTTTTTTTTTTTTATGTGAAGAACAGAAAAGAGCGAGGCCTGAGAAGTTGGCATGAGGAGAAAGGAGCATTTGCTGTTATATACAGCAGAAGCTGCTGTCCTGCTCCAGGTGATGAATTCCCCAGAGCTGCTGGAGATGCACAGGCCTCTCAGGGGCAGCCTGCCTGGCGTTCGAGCTGACTGCCAGAGGGTATGAGCCAAGTTTTGGCCACATCTTGAAAGTTCAGTTATTACAGGTATTTGTTTTCCTTCTAAGCCCTGGCACAGAATCCCTTGTTCCTGAGCTGATATTGAAATTAGTGAAAGAAATGTTACATAAGGCTCATACATACCAGATATTATTAATATCATTCTTTGGCTTCATATCTGACTTATTCATTCATCAATGCATTCATTCAACAAATATTTTCTGAGAATTTATATTCCGGGCATAATGCAAAACCTTAAGGATAAAAAGATGAAGTCACTGCAGTCTTCTGTCTGGAGTAGTTCATGTCGAGGGAGAAGGAGAGGCACGGATAACTCTCCTCCAGGTAAGTCACCTCCTGTTCAGTGCCCCCAGAAGTAGTTACAAGCAGTTATTCCAGGAATAACCTGTAGAGGAGTGAGAAGCTGAGACAGGGAAGGAAAGGAAACCCACACAAGTGTGTTAGCCAGCAGATTATTGCTCTGGGTGACTGGGGTGCAGTAGGATTGGGGGGTCACTCAGATGCAGCAAAGAAGCTCTCTCAGGGTGAGAATCTGAGGGATTTGCTCATTAACTCCAACCTCTGGCCTTCCCTGACCTCTGGATCAGCATGTGGTTGGCCACAGGCAGCAGAAAGTCATGGGTGAATAGGTGACACTGGTGCCAAGAGAATGTGGCAAGAGTACTGAGTGTCTGTTCCACGCACAGAGCATTATGGAAGCCTTGAAGGGGAGCTCGCAGCTCAACCTGGTTGAGTCCAAGAGGTCTTCCTGGAAGAGGTGACTGTGGAGCAGTCCCCTGAGGAATACCTTACTCTAGAGTTCAGTGATGGATGACACAGAGACAGAGACCCTGATGTCTGGCCACACTAAAGATTTAAGACTGTGAGTTCTGGCAAAGGTTAATAACATATCTACTGATTACCCTACTGTGGGGGTCAGGAGGTTGACAGCAGGACAAAAACTCAGAGGGCTAACAGATCCTTACAGAGCTGTCCTCCACAACACTGGGTGGGGGGGGGAGAGAGAGAGAGAGAGAAACAGCCAAAAGTGAGCCTGTGTTTGCTCATCATAAAGAAATCCAAGGACTTTTCTGGGTTTGCCCATGACCCACTCTTGGTTTCTATTTGTGGATTAGGTGCTTCCTCAGATCGTCCTTCCTTCCAGGGCCACTGTCCTGCAGCCCTGCCCCACCCCCAGATATCAGTGGTACTTATCCTCCCTCACCAGCACCACCTTCCAATTAGACCAAGGATGTGGCAATAGGGCTGCCCAGAATTGCTCCCCCCACCTTCAGCTTGCCCTGAGCAGAGTTCAGATTGCACATTTCCCGACACTCAGAAAGACCCATTAATATTTAGCATGTTACATTTCCAAAGCACTTTGCTAACACAAATTGATCTTTTCAGCACCCCCTTGTGAGGCACTTCAGTACTGCTAGCCCTACTGGGTAAGGCTTCAAGAAGATAAGCTACTTAGGCTGGGGCGATGGCTGGTGAGCAATGGATCCCGATTAGAACCAAAGGTCGATGACACCAATTGTCTGAGTCTCCAGACAGAACTCTAGAGTGGCCACGACACCCCTCCCTGAGCAGGATGTCCTGGAACAAATCCAGCCCTCAGAAGGTTTAAATAGAACAGGTTTGTCATCTTTAAGATTGAACTGCTTACAAACCAGCTACCATTTATGGAACATTTTATTGTGTACCAGGAGCTGAGCACTTTACATGAATTGTTTCATTTAATTCTCATGATCTTGCCTACCTTCTGTGATGTCACTATTATTTTTTTGCATCAGAAAACTAAGGCACTAAGAGATTAAGTAACTTGCTTAAAGTTGCTCAGCTAGTAATTAGTAGAAGTAGGCTTTAAACCCAGGCTATTCAACTTTGGACATCTTAACTATTGTGAACCAGCTTGGGTGTGGGTAGGAGAACAAGGTCAAGTGGAGTTACTCTTTCTGAAGTTCTGCTTGCTTACTCCCAGGCAATTCATCATATGCTTTGCAAGATTATTTCTGGAGGTAAAGGTATTAGGGAGGGGGGAAGCTGCCTGCAAAAGTGTTCTTGAAGAATGAGAGTGTAAACTAGAGCTGTTGGTTTCTTGATTTCCTCTGATTTTTCCTTTGCCTGTCCATTCTCAGCCCTCTCTGAAAGTCAGAGAGAGGAATAGTTCATCCAGTAAACAAGTGTGGGGTCCAGACGACGTGCATCGTATTTAATGACGACACTCGTTGTGATGGGGTAGAGACACATAAGTAATTATGATTAGTGGGAAGCAATGTAACCAAGAGTTATGAGCACTCACTGAGGAAGGAGGAGGGAGGAAGGAGGAGAGAAGAGGAAGGAGTAACTTGTTAGTCCAGGGAAGTTGGAGAAGTTTTGTAGAGGCGACATCAGTTGGATCCTGGTGGAGGTGGAAGAAGGGAAGGAAGAGAGAACACCAGTAAAGGAAGGGAAGTGTGAAATAACATGGTCTGGAGACCAGCAAGAAGTCCTGTCTGCCTGCAGTGGTGCTTCTTGATTTCTTGGGGTCAGTAGGTCCTTGTGGGGCCCTGCAGTCTTGGAAGAGGGACTGGGTTATAAATTCTATGGTACCCCTGAAAATGTAACTCTTGTGAAGGTCTAGCTAAATTCTCATTTTGGGATTCTGCAGTTGAATAGAGTAAGCAATTGTCTAACAGATATTTAACAAGTTTTTACTCTATGCAAGGTACTGTCCTAGGAGCTCTTAGTAGGGAATCATACCTTTTTGAATGCTATGGGGGCATGGGAAAGGGCTGGACAGAGGGACTGTATCCTAAGAAGGAATGCTGAAGGTCAGTCTACCACTCCCTCAAGGGAAAGAAGAATTAGTATTGCAATAAAAAATGTCTATTTGTTCCTTAGGCATATCTATCCCTTATGAGCAAACCTTTGCACAATGTATATCTCATTCCTTTTTATCTCCTTATTGTTTTCCAAACCATTTCCCACCCACCATATAACTTGGCATTTATTCACAGTTGCCTGATGAGGTAGATGGTCTTGGTGGATCTCCATTTTACAAACGAGGAAATTGAGTTTAAGTGAATCATCTAGGATAATGTGCATTATAATAGAAGTTTTGGGGGCCCTGGTCTCAAGTTTGTTCCCTTACACATACCACCTTGCTTTTCAACTCCTTCTAGGTGCTCAGCACAGCCTCTGATAAATGCTGGAGGCCCCTGCAGCACCCTGGAGTAGGAGGTGTGGCTCGCTGTACATCCTAAGTAGGTGTTGAGGGTGTCACAACCAGGGCATAGATAATGCCATGTTGGAGTCAAAATGTCCTGAGTACTTATCAATTACAGCTCTCCGGAGCCAAGTTATTTTCAGATGATGCACAATAAATGTGGGCATAATATCACCAAGCCCTTCCCTCCAAGTGGGTATTGTGGCATTGGATAGTTTTGCCATATAAGCCTTAAAATCAAGAGGCAGGTGAACAGCTTGGTGAAGAAAAGCTAATCACGAGGGTGTGGGTGTGCAGTGGTGTGGTGGTGGGTGCTGACACCACCCATGCTTTTAACTCAGAGCCCAGAGATTCAGTTAAAATAATGCTGCTGTTATACCCTTTCTATGGTTGGCTTCAGTTAGAGCTGGAGAGTCCTCTGGGTTCCTACGTTAGGTTTTGGAGTCATTTCCACGCGTCAGAGTTCCACTTTTCTTCATGAATTAAATGGGAGCCATCTATTGATGCTCTTTCCTCCTATTGTCCTAAAAAGATTCCAGTGGATGCCTGAAACCCATGCAATTCTAAATAGAAGCACATACTGATGCTAGTCACCAGGGAAGAGCCCAATGCTCAAAAGCCCAGTAAAATCTGGATCCTCTGTGCTTAGGAGTTGAAAGTCACAAAAGGAAAGAATCCTCAAGTTAGAAGGCACCAATCAGGACTCTCGTTTCCAAGGGGAAAATTTATTTAGTCCTTTCCTGGTAACATATTCTCCTCCATCTTCCATACCCTATGGGTAATTATGGTATTATGTTGGGAGAATATTGAAACTCATAGGAGATTGTGAAATGCCCCTCACAGGGCTCTTTATGTGTTTTTCTCCTATTTACCTTATATATGCCCCATCTCTTAGACATGCCTTGATCCAACTGCTCATTTGAAACCTAGGCTAGAGATAACCATGTCCTAATCACTGAGCAGATAGGCAACAGGGAAACCCCTGAGTCTGAGAACCAGATGGCTCCTATGAGTCACCCTAGAATTTCATGGGGTCACACTATCTAATATGGAGGACATGGCACCAGGAACATCTTAGAGGAACTTAGAGGTGATATCATATAGTAGTTGAAAGTTCAGATGCTGGAACTAGATTGTCTTGGTTTAAATCTTAGGTTTGTCACTTATTAGCAGCATAGCTTTGGGCATGACATGCTATCTGGACCTTAGTTTCTTCCAGTGTAAAATGATGGCACATGTGAGTCTGATCAGAGGATTGACTCAGATCAAGCATGTAAAGGGTTTAGCACAGCTCTCACACACATTAAACACTTGTTAACTGCTGCTGTTGTTATTATCATTATTAGTAGTACTGGGGATTGAACCCAGAGGCGCTTAACCACTAAGGCACATCTCTCCAGCCCTTTTTATTTTTTGATACAGGGCCTTGCTAAGTTTCTGAGGCAAGCTTTGAATTTGTGATCCTCCTGACTCAGCCTCCTGAGCTGCTGGGATTTTAGGTGTAGGCCACCACGCCCAGCTAAATGCTCTTTCCTATTGTCCTAAAAAATGGTTAAAGGAAGAGGACTTCTGAGCTGGGAAGGGTGGCACGTGTCTGTAATCCCAGCTACTTGGGAGGCTGAAGCAGGAAGATCGAATGTTCAAGGCCAGCCTGGGCAACCTTAGTGAGATTCTGTCTCAGAATAAAAAATGAAAAGGGCTGGGGATGTAGCCCAGTGGTGGAGTATCCCTGAGCTCCATCCCTGTACTGCTAAACAAACAAACACCTTTCCTCCTTCAGGGTGTTTTTTCCTTGTCCTTATGTCCTTGACCTCCATCCCTGACTCCCGTAGCTTCCATTTCTGGAGCCAGATGTTTCAATATCCCATCCTTCTGGTTGGTAACAAAAGAAAAGCAGCTTGCATATCAGTGGTTTTTGTCTCATTTTATTTTTTTGATATTGTTTACAGAGTCCCCTTAAACCAATATACTACAGCTCATTTTCATCCAAAAGCGAAGGGCTCTTTAAACCAGCCATTCCTTATTTGTTCTGGTTTTTTTTTTTTTTTTTTTTTTTTTTAAATCAAGGTCTTTTGGTTTCATGTTCCCTTATTGTATTTTGCAAGGCACCAAGCACATATTGGATACTATGTAAATGTAAAATACTCTAACAATAGTAACCGAGACAGATGAGAAACTCAAGGAAGCAAAGTCACCATTTTGAATTTAGCTTTTTATTGATGGGCTGAATGATTTGGGAGAGACAATGTGGCTCCAAGACTAAAGAGCCCGCGGGGATTCAAAGGGCGAAGGTTTGAATTTCAGTCAAAAGAGATGCTCTGGTGACCCTAGGCAAGTAGCTTCCTTCCCCTGGAACTCAGATTCTCCACATGAATACTGGTTTTGATGCCAGAAACCATCTCCCAGGGATGTTAAATTAAGCTGGGGCCACCCCATGTGGTTACACAGGCTGCCCTGGGCAAGGACACTAGCTGGGGGGTAGGTGGGGGATGGAGTGGGATCCACACTCTGCTCATCAGTCTGCACTCTGCATGTTCCTCTGAAGGAGGGGGTGCTTTTTCCTAATTTGCACAATAGTGCTATGTAGGCTGATAGAGGCACTGTATTAAATATAATTTGACAGTGATGGGGCACAGAGATTGGCATAGTGAACGGATAAAATCATTCAACACAGCTATTTAGTATCTACTAGGTGCCAGGCCCAATTCTAAGAGCTAAAGTTAGGGAGAAGGATATAACCAATTACTGTTTTGGGGTCCTAGTCTTTCACCAGTCCATCCCCCACTATATTCAATCCTGTTGATTCAATATGCCAGACCCACCCACTTTTCTCCATCCTACTGCAGAACTTTGTTTTATTCCTGCTTACTCTGGTCCTCCAAACATTGTATTAAAATGCGAATCAGATGATATCACTCCCTTGTTTATATAACCCCCTTTGGTGCCTATAATTTAATTTAGGGTCCTCATCATGGCCTCAAGGATGTGTATACCTAGCCCTATGTACCTCTTCAAATCATCCAGACCATGTAACCCACACTCTTTGCAAAACTGACCAGCTCTTTATAGTATATTGGTTTAAATCAAGGTCTTTTGGTATGATTCTTTTGGCTGGAACACTCTTTTTTTTTTGGTTCTCCCATTCACCATCTCTTCCTCATCCTTCAGTGTTTAGTGGAAAGGTCACCTCCTCAGAGAAGCTTTCCTGGATGACCTTGTTTAAGTAGTGTAGCAGTCTATGTCCACCACAATTCATTGCCAAGACCCACCCCAGCTCAAATTGAAAGTATAGAGTTATGACTTCATATTTTTTGACTTCTCTGCTAGATTATAAACTCCACTATGGAAGGGACCATATTTGTTAGTTCGTACTGTGTAGCCCCTCAGCACTCTGCTTAGTCTCTGATTTACAGTGATAAATGCCAATAATATTTGCTAAATGAAATTGATGAATGGAATGCATCTAAGAGGGGTGTGGTCATGACAAAGGCAGTGGTGTGCTGGTAAACCAACTCTCCAAACACAAACAAAACGCTCCCATATGTCATTTGCTGATATACCATTATAGCCGCTCTCAAGCTACCAATGGTTTAAAAGCTGACTTGAGAAATTTCTGAATCTCACAGCTGGCTCTGAAGTAGTCTACTCTGGAAGTGAGATCATCAAAGGTCAGCATACTGACCTCACCAGTTCATGGGTTGGGGAATGCTAAGCAAAGATTTCCTAGAGGGACTGATACTTAATCTGTGTTTTGAAGGATCTGTGGGTTTTTTTGGCTCAAGCTGGATATATCTTTTTTTTTTCTCTTTTTCCTTTTTTAAAATTTTTTATTTTTGGTACTGAGGATTGAGCCACATCTCCACACCTTTTTATTTTTTATTTTGAGACACGGTTGCTTAGGGCCTTACTTAGTTGCTGAGACTGGCTTTGAACTTGGAATCTTCCTACCTCAGCCTCCTGAGTTGCTGAAATTACAGGTGTGTGACACCACCCATCCTACCCCCAGGCTGGCCTAAACTGGCTAACACAGCACACATTCAGCAGTATCTGGTTCCCCACTAAGGCCTCTTCTGCTTGCCTGGAAATTATTACACAACTCAGTTCAATCCTCTTAAAATCCCCTCATGGGGCTGGTATTCTGCTGGGTTTGTCTTGAATCCCAAAAAGGAGAATTGGGCAGGACAGAAGTTAGTCAAGGAAGAAGGGGGAGGATTTTCCAAATAGAGGGACAGCCGTGTAAAGCTAAAAGAGCTGCACAAGAAGAAGTTTGGTAAATCTGCATATATGAGGGGTGGGGGATGTGGGGTGGGGCAGTGATTAAGTTCTTGATAGGTTTTGTTTGATAGGATGAGGGACATATATTAATTCCCAACCTGGGCTGGGGCTTGTGACAGACAGAAGGGGAAAGGGACTGATTACTTTTCCTTCATAATTCTTATTACACCTGATAATTGTATTTTTTGGTGTTGTTTGGTATACGATCATTTAATGGACTTTTTTTTTTTAAAGTTGTAGATGGACACACTACCTTTATTTATTTATTTATTTTTATGTGGTGCTGGGGATCCAACTCAGTGCCTCACACATGGTAGGCAAGCACTCTACCACTGAGCCACAACCCTGCCCCCATGGTATAGGATCACTTGATTAATATCTCTCTCTCTTGCAAAAAAAAAAAAAAAAAGTAAACTCACAAGTGCAGGGACCATTCCTTATGATATTTTCTCAGTACCAGTGCTGGTACATAGTAAGTAATAAAATACATTCTTATTGAGGCTGGGGCTGTGACTCAGCGGTAGCACATTTACCTTGAACTTGTGAGGTACTGGGTTTGATTCTCAGTACCACATGTAAATAAATAAAAGTCTATCAACAGAGGCTGGGGCTGTGGCTGTGGCTCAGTGGTAGAGCGCTTGCCTCACACATGTAAGGCCCTGAGGTTCGATCCTCAGCACCACATAAAAATAAACAAACAAAATAAAGGCTAAAAATAACTGCCAAACTTTAAAGAAAAAGTCTATCAACAACTAAAAATATTTTAAAAATATATTCTTGTTGAATGATTAAATCACCTGGAAAACTTTTAAAAAATGTCCATGGTCACCCAACTTACAATAAGATCTGATGTAAATCCTCATTTCCTGAGTCTTCCACCCACTATACGAAAGGGAGTGGTGGGTCTGGGATTCATATTTTGTAAAAGTCATTCAAGGTATTCACCTTCATTTCCTTTTCAATCTCAATCGAATGAAGCCCTTTAAAGGATTTTACCACAAATGTGACCTGATTAAATTTACTATTTACGTAAATTGGCTTAAGGGAAGTAGGGAGGACCCTATAGAGGTTGCCAGAGCAGTAAGGAAGTTCACCAAGTAATCAGCCAAGAAATGGTGCGGGTGGGAATTAAATCACTGGCATTTTGTGTGAAGAGGGAACAGATTCAAGAGTGAGAATAAGGGAACTAGAACAAGGGAATCTACTCAAATCGGTGACCATCTGTACAAGGGTGGAAGAGGAAGAGAGAGAGATAAATCCGGGAAGAGGGGCAGTAGTTCACTTTATAAGTTTTGTTTGTTTGGGGGTGCTGGGGCTTGAACCGAGGGCCTCATACATGATATACGAGAGCTCTATCATGGAGCTACATCTACGGCCCCCAATTTTTAAGTACTTTGTAGATGCCTGTGAGAGGAAGTTGGAAGTACAAACAGTGAGCTCAGGAGAGAAGGGGCAGGAATCTCCCCTCCCTCACCCCAGTATCAAGAGCTCTGGAGAACACCAACATTTAAAAGATGAATTAGGAAAGGAATTCTTGAAAGATATTGAGTTGGATGCCTTGAAAGGAAAAGGCAAATCTGGACGGTATTACAGAAAATAAGCGATAAGGTCCATTAACGTCAAATGACTAAGGTTTAAGTTGAGCCTGGAAATACCTCCGGTAAGTTGGCCACAGGGACTGACAGCAACAAAGACATTTTCTACGGGGGCGGAAGCTGCAGGGCAGAATGGACTGCGCACTGGGAGGAAATCGAGACACCGAGTGTACATTACTTTTTCAAGAAACTTGGCTGTGAACATAAGAGAAAACGTACAACCGAGGGGGACGGGCACAGATGTGAGCCGGTTTACAGAGGAGGGCAACTAGGGAGGCTTCTAAGGACAGGAGCGTAAACCCTCTCCGGCCCCCGTGATTTGCCAGCCCCGTCCACGTGACCCAACGAAGTGGGCGTGGCCAGGCCTCGCGTGGACTACAGCCACCAGAAGGCCTCGCGGCGCGGGGGCGGTGCTGAGACCTGGAGCGCGCTCCCACGGCGCGAGCGGAAGAGCCTGAGCTTCGGGAAGGCGGCGGAAGCGGAGAGCCACTGCGTCCCGGTAACTACGAGCCCCATTTCCCCTCGACCCTTTCGCACTCCAAGCTGGGGCTCGTTGACTCCACTTTTCCCCTCGCAGCCCGGGACGCCACTTTGTTTTTGTCTTGTGTTTGTTACCGGTATTTTCTTCCTCACGTGACGTGCAGGTCCGGCCCCCGCCCGGGGCGGAGGTTACTGAGAAACTCTTGCCCTTCGACCCTGCTGGGCCCTGGGTCCACCGAAACCCTCTGGGGGACCTTTCTGCCTTTTCAGGGGCCACATACCCGCTTTGGGGCCTCACCCTAAGCGCTCCCAGCGTGTGGGTCGTCCCCCTCCCGGGTTTCAACAGGTAGTGAGCTGGGGTCTGTGGCGTCCCCCGCAGGGCTGCGGGGGCGTGGGCGGCCTAGGCAACCCCGCGACCACCTGGGGCTACCGGTGATTTCCACGCCGAGAGCCTTGTGACAGGGTCCGGGGCTATGGGCTGGGAGTGAACGGTTTGTAAGGGAGGATGCACTTCCTTCTCTTGTGGGGCTGCCCTGGGAAAACTCTAGTCCTGTGGTCCAAGTTTTCTGCACCTGTACAGCTGCCTCTGTGTTGTCTAAGAGCAGGCGCTTTGGGTTTGGAGTCTGATGTCACGGGAGGAGTCTGGGTCTGTTGCTTACTGGACCTGTGGTCTGTAGTCGTACAGTGTTTCCTGTCGCCTCGTTTTCTTTATCTAAAAATGGGAACAGTAATCTTTCTTCCTTGTTCAGCCTTCCAGGATTTGGGGGTTCAGCAGAAGGCGATATACGTGCGAAAACTTTGGGCTCTAAATTTAGCATGTTTAAGAAATTTATAGTATAATTCAGTTTCCAGTTCAGGTCAGTTAAATTTTAGGAACTACATCTTTATGAAGCAGAGGAGTTAATAAATCGAGGGAGAGTCTCTTTGGAAACTAATATGAACCACACAAATGGTCTTGTGCTAGGTTCCCAGTGAAGAAGTGACATTAGGGCCTTACCACCTGTGGAGTCGATTTTAAACTTCATCTGGATTTTTAAGGCCCACAGGGATTTGAACTTCCCTCTCTCCAGTGCGCACACAAGTATCTGCCCCTCTTGGTCTTTTAATCTTTCTCAACACCACACAGGTATCAGCATCTGAGAAAGCACTTAAAGATCCACAAGTATGGTGTTGAACCAATGACCAATCTCTAGCAATTCTTGTGTCTTTTGCCCCTGCTGCTACTCATGCACTAAATCTAGCTCTGCTTTTTTTTGGCGGGAACAAGGCGGCGGTGCCAGGAATTGAACTTGGGGGCAGGGCACTTGACCACTGAGCCACTCCCCAGCCCTATTTTATATTTTATTTAGAGACAGGGTGTCACTGAGTTGCTTAGGGCCTCCGTTTTTTTTTTTTTTTTGATGAGGCTGGCTTTGAACTTTCCATCCTCCTGCTTCAGCCTCCCAAACTGCTCCTGGCTGTAGCTCTGCTTCTAACACAGTCCCATTAACCTGTGTGCCTATTATTCTAAATATTGTTATTTTTACCTGTCATTGGTGTATGTGCTAGGAGTTTCCGTAGAGTTAAATTCAGAATATCAATAGCCAATATTTCAGTCAGTTTTCTGACTATTGAACTCTGAGACTTAAGCAGGTTGCTCATTGGCTTATTTTTTTCCCCTCTTGTAGAGAATAGAGATTTTGCAGTCAATTCTAAAAGGGTTTTGGGTTGTAGTAATTAGATATGTTAGCTTGTATTTGTTCCAAAATTATTGATTGGAAAATACTTGAATATAGGTCAGAAAACACAGGATGGCAGTAAAGTGCTTTAGAACTGTGTACAAAGTAATAAGTTCAAATCCCAGTGTTGTGACTTACCAGTTTTCAACTTGTATGAATTAGTTGACCTCTCTGAGCCTGTTTACTCGTTTTTAAAACAGGGGTGATAACATTTGCTTCATAATGTGTCTGTAAGGATTAAATGAGGTGTATCTTTTAAGGGTTTAGTAATAAATTCTTATTATTTTGTTGCTGCTTTTATTAATTATTATGATAATAAGAAATGATGAAAACTTTAGGTATTTTCTGGAGAATAATTATCCCTAACTTACAGACTTAAAAAAAAGTACTTTTAATAGCTAGTGCAGTGGTACTTGTTTGTAACCTCAGCAGCTGGGGAGGCTAAGGCAGGAGAATCGGAAGTTCAAGACCAGCCTTAGCAAGACCCTGTCTCAAAATAAAAAGTACAAAGGACTGGGGATGTAGCTCAGTGGTAGAGCACCCCTGGGTTCAATCCCCAATACTGGTAACAGAACAAAACAACACAACTACCACCACCATCACTACCAACAACAAAAACTTCTAAATAGGGTATTTAGATTGTAGGCTTTTTTTTTTTTTTGCAGTGTTATTTATATAAAAAGAATTATAGGGGTTAGGGGTGTAACTCAGTGATAAGGTGCATGAAGCCCTGGGTTCATTTTCCCCCCCACTTTAATGCTGTTGTGAAAAAGTTTTTGGGCAGTGTTGTGATTTCTATGTTTTTAGAGATTCCAAATGTTGCTTTGTACATACTTAGTTGAAATTGGACTGG
Source organism: Ictidomys tridecemlineatus (assembly GCF_052094955.1). Taxonomy (NCBI): domain Eukaryota; kingdom Metazoa; phylum Chordata; class Mammalia; order Rodentia; family Sciuridae; genus Ictidomys; species Ictidomys tridecemlineatus. The sequence continues at coordinate 28,624,093 of NC_135477.1, read as the reverse complement.
TGTTTCATTTATGATCTGTAGTGAGAATGCACTTCTGTGCTTGTAGCAGAACAATAACGTTTGGGACTCAGATATTGACTATGGTAGAATTTTATAGAACGTTTTTTCTATAAAAACTTTTATTATTTATTTTTTTAAGTTAGGCTATTTGACTTTAAATGGGTAGAGTTTTGTTTTTTTTTTTTAATTTGGCATTAGGAATTAAACCTAGTGTTCTACCTCTGAGCTACATGCTCAGCCCTTTTTAAAAAAATTTTTTTTTGAGACAGGATCTCATTATATTGCCCAGGCTGGCCTTGAACTCATGATCCTCCTGCCTCAGCCTCTTGTGTATGAATACTGGTGTATGTCACGGTGCCCAGTGACCTCATTTTGTAAAAGTGGAAACTTAGTGTCTGCTGTTGTTGTTGGCATGGAAGTGTATAATTATAAGGAGTTAGCTTAGAGAAACCAGAGAGGAAAACTTTATAGAGAAAAATGATTTGTTGGTTAAGGCAAAGTCTTAGGGTTAAGAATTGAAATATGTACTTTTACTTTCTTCAAGTGCTGCAATGGAATCAGCAGAAGCCTGTAGATTTAGATGTTCAAGAAGTCTGTTCTTTCTTTCTTTTTTTTTTTTTTGATTTGTATATCCCCTGGCTATATTCTTTTTCAGTTTCAGTTTAGTTATGAATTAGCAAGAAAACTTTTTTCCACAGCGGAATTTATAAAAAGCTATGACAATAGACAGTAATTTTCATTAGAATCTACTTTGTGTGCTATAATGTGTTTTTTTTAAACTATTTTTTTTAAAGAGAGAGTGAGAGAGGGAGAGATAGAGATAGAGAGAGAGAGAGAGAGAGAGAAATTTTTTTAATATTTATTTTTTAGTTATCGGCGGACACAACATCTTTGTTTTTATGTGGTGTTAAGGATCGAACCCAGGGTCTCACGTTTGAGGCGATTGTTCTACCACTGAGCCACATCTAACCCAGCCTATCTAATGTGTTATTTTTTCCTTAGTTTTAAACACTTTTGCTCTTTGACTCGTTTTTACTTACAAGGAATTTGAAAGGTAGACTTCACTCTCAACTGCAGAATCTGAGTAGGCATAATGAATTTTCAGTAATGACTGTGCTAGAGAGTTCTGAATAGGTGCATTCTCTTGATATCCTATGTCACTGAGGCACAGGATTCAGGAGAGGCCATACTGTATTGTGAAAATAAATTAAGCTTTGAAGTCAGTATGAGACTAGGTTCTGCTAGTCTAGACTAGGATCTGCTAGATCATTTTGAATTCCACTTCTCATCATCCATAAAACTTTAAAGATGGAAGCATGGCTGAAAAGATTTGAGATTATTTGAACTAGGCATATTCTAGTTAAACTTGGTAAAAAATAGGGATTGTTATTACTATTTTAAAGTCATAGATTTTGGTAATGCTTCACAAGATTAGTGTTTACCCAAGATTAAGGTTGTTGACTGTGACTGTGGAACATGAATTACTGAAAAGCTAATTGGCCAGCGTTGAATCTGTGACCTTGTCCTCATTATTTTCATGAGCTAACTAGTCACAAATATCTCACCAATAAATTAATTAAATGAATAAATGAAGAGGCTGGTTTATTTTTTATTTTCAGCTTGCAGCTCATTAGTCATAAGAAAATTAACTAGGGTTAAGGGAGTATAGATTTTTAATTAATTTATTAAGACTAACCCTCATACTGTGTGTAAAACTGGTGACCTACAGGATGATCTTTGACAGCTGCTAACTAGAACTATAAGTTGGTGAGTTATGTTTGTTACAGACTTCCTACCTATAGGAGAAATGAGAAGAAATAGAAGTAGGCTATTCATGTGTTGAAAGAATACCCTACACCTCTATGCTACCTACCTGAAAATGTGCTTTAGAGTTCTCTATTAATGAGCCCAGGAGGATGGATGAAGCTTGAGTGACTCCTGAGAATTTAACTGAATTTCAGAGAAATTCCAGTTGTCAGAGCATTAGGTAGGGGTAAAGTATAGTGTGTTGCTCAGCAGCAGTACTCTTGCATTTGAATAGAATTTTTCTTCTCTATCAATAAAACATAGACCAGTTTGGTGTGTTTTACTCATTGCCATGCTAGTCTGTATAGTTTCCCATTCTTCAAATTCATTCTTAATTTTATTAATATTTGTTGTTCTTCTTGTTGGTCACTTTTAATACCAAACCTGGCAGATTTGGGACAAGGGATAAAAACAGAAGCAAAGAAGTATTGTTAGAAACAACAGGTTCTGGTGTCTAGTATTGTGAAATTTCCAAATAATATGGGCTTACCTATGAACATGATATGAATTTCTGGAATAGGAAAGTGGCTGACAGTCAAAAACAGGCCAAGGTTCTGGGGCTGGGACTGGGGCTGAGGTTGGGGCTGGGGCTCGGGCTCGGGCTCGGGCTCGGGCTCGGGCTCAGGCTCAGGCTCAGGCTCAGGCTTGGACTCAGCGGTAGTGCACTTGCCTGGCATGTGTGAGGCATTGGGTTTGATTATCAGCATCACCTATAAAGAAATAAAATAAAGGTCTATGAACAACTAGAAAAATATTTTTAAAAATGTGGGCCAAAGATGTATAGCATACCTTAATATCAAATTTGCTTCTTAGAAAAGAGTCTGAATGTTTTAATATTGGCTATATTTGGGCTGTTTCAAGTTGTTTGTGATGGAACGTTAGAAGAGTAATAAAGAAGGGAAGCACTTGGCTTTAAATCCTCTCAAATTTATACTGGTGGTCCTGTTTCCATTTCTTAACTATAAAATAGGGATAATACTAACTCTTACTTCTAAAAATTAAAGGAAAAAGTAAACAATAAGGACTTGAAAGTGGGGTGGGTAACTGTAGGGGAAAGAAAGAAAGGTAGATTCCCAAAACACTGTCATACAGGAAAAAAAAACACCGTCATACAGAAACGGAAAAATCAGAAACATTGAGTGCAACAGTTTCATAGGTAGTTAGAAAGTAAGGTGATCAGATGTAAAGAGAAGGGTGGATTTAGAAGCTCAGGGTAAGAAACTAAAAACTGAAAGAAAATGAATGAGGGAAAAGCAGGAAGGTTTGATCAAGAGAGAGAGCGTATTCATTTGGTTTTGGTTATAAGGGGAGAACTTGTAAATACTTATAGTTAGGAAAGAAAAGCGGATATTAATAGTAAATCAAGTAAAATGCTTATGCAGTTTTTATTACACTATCATTTTCCCTTTAATATTAAACTTGTATATTCAACATACAACTACCAAACCAGTTTTTTACAGTCCTGTTAACTACTTATTTGACCCCTCATAGTATGTTTTTAATACATTTAAAGAAAAATAAGTCAGTGTTATTTCCTTTTTGAAATGATTTTTCTCAAAATCTAATACATGCTCACTATAGAAAACTTGGAAAATATAGAAAGCTTTAAAGGATAACAACAGAAAATACTCTTAATCTCATAATGTAAACATAAAGTAACAAGTCCCACCTTTTCAATGTTTTCCTCCAATCTTCCCCCTCCCCTCACCAGGTATTTACTAAAGTTGTGCTTTCCTAAAGGAGTAACAAAGCTGTTTATAAGTCCAAAAGTATACTATAAATTAACCATTATGGTAGTTATCTTTACATATCTATTTTGGCACTTATATACTTTCATAAATATTTGTATAACTTTATTTCCTCTCCCTATATTGTAAACTATGTAATCCATCCTATGTCTTACACTTTTAGCATAGTATTGCATATAATAGGTTCTTAGAATATACTTGAGATGAATTATTAAGCCCTCTACATAGAATCATCCTAATAACAGGCTGCCCAATTGATAAAAGCATGATATTAAGGGAGTTATGTATGTTTTAATATGAAGCCGTTGAACTAGAATAAGGGTGCTTTTTCTGGTTAGATGTTTTTTGTAGCAAGCCATGCTAATACAACATATTAATGCAAAGCAACTGTTTTATTTTGCTTTTGGATTTTGTCAAGAATCAGGACACTGTGGAGATGCTGCACTTAATTAAGCCTTAACTGGGTAAGGTGGAAAGCTGGTTCTGACTTGATGACTGGGAGCTAGAATCTTGTGACTTCTTTTCTGACATGTCTGGTGGTTGATGTTGGCAGATCTCTCCGCAAAGGCTTGGTGATAGCTTTTTTCCCAGAGTAAGCACCCTGAGAGAACCAGGTGTAAGCTGCATTACCGTTTTTTTTTTTTTTTTTGGTGGGGTTTACTAGGGATTGGACCCTGGGACACTTAACTATTGAGCCACATCCACAGCATTCTTCCCATTTTAAAAATGTTTTTTGAGACAGGGTCTTGCTAAATTGCTATGGCTTTGCTAAGTTTCTGAGGCTGACTTTGAACTTGTGATCCTCCTGTTTCAGCCTCCCTAGCTGTTGGGATTACAGGTGTGCACCACTGAGCCTTGCTTGCATTGCCTTTTTTGAGCTAGGCTTGGAAGTCATAATAGTGTCTGTCACAACTTGGCAGATCCAAGGAGAGCAGCAGTTACATGGAATCTGCTTCTTGTGGGAGGAGTACCCAATTAACCTGTAATCTCACCTCTTAGAATTGACCAATTTCAGATGTATAGTTTTTTATTTATGATTCCTAAATTATATTGTTTTGAAAATGGAAAATCTTTTTTAACAATTTTGAGGCTAACTCAGATGGTAGCAAAAGCCAATCTGTACTATGATAAGGCTATTCATGGTGTTTATCCTTTGTAGTATAACAATTCATACTTTCACAGAAATATTAATATTATTTTGTTTTTGCTGGTTCTGGAGATGTAATCCAATGCCTGGGCAAGTGCCACTAAGCTACATCCTGAGATTTTAATGTGTTTAATCATAAAGTGTTTTCTGCACCCTGGTTGGATGTGATCCAATAGATGACAGTACTTCTGTTGAGATTCATATGGTGATAACAGTGTTTGAGAAAGGTGGTCTTGGTGGTTATGTGTGTGAAATAACCTCAAGCAGGAAGACCTGAAAATATTTAGTAGTTGTGTCATTGATAGTGAGTAACATTGGGAAAGGGTCTCAGATAGGTGTAGGAGAAAGATAATGAGTTCAATTTCTAATGTTAAATGTCAGGTATTATATAACTTAAGTGGTTTAAAAAATCTGGTGCTTTAAACATTAATTAATCTCAATGAGTGCTGTCCCTTTTAATCTGTTTTTGAGGTGACACATTTATTCTAGCAAATAAATGTTCTGTGGAATTTGTCTTTTGGAACTACTTTTAGAACCAGTAGAGCCATGTAAGAAAACCAGTCTCATTACCTGATGGTCCTGTTTCTTTTCTCCCAAAGAGTATTATTTTGCTTGACCACCTATCTTATTTCCATACTTCTACCTAAGTGATTATTGGCAGTTTCTAAAAATTAATCTGCAAAGACATAAAATTTATTACCATGGAGGATAGTTAAATGATTATTGCAGTTGATGAAGATAGTAAAAAGTCTTAAGCTGTGTTAGCACCTTTGAACAAGGTTGCTAGTTATGTGCATGGCTAAAGGGTGTGTTGTAGGAGCCAGGTTTTAATGATCTCTTTAGTACATTAGTTGTGTATATTGAGCAAGTAATTTGTTTGGGTCTCATTTTCATTATTTGTAAAATGGGGATGGTGATAATACTTTTGTATTGTGGAATTGTGAGGACTAGTTCTTAGATTTAGAACAATGTTTGGTATTTATACCTATTTATTACCACCACAACTGTTGCTGCTATTGCTACCACTACCATTTCATCTGTTTATTTCTCTCGTTTTAAAAATCAGCTGTATTCCTTTATGTTATTTTTTTTTCATGTCGGTAGAATGATAGGCTGTTGGAGGTAAAATTGGAGCTCCGATGATCAGAGATATGGTCTTTTTTAAAAGACTATTTTGTCCTAGAGGTTGGTGGGAGAAGAGAAGACTAAGGATGGAGTATTCAGGAATACTCACAGTAGGGGAGTGGGAAGCAGAAAAGGAGCCTACAAAGGAACAGAGGTTGTTTAGAGAAAGAAAACGAGGAGTGTATATTAATATAGAGGTTAAATTAATTAGGATTAATTTGATTGCAACCAAGTAGCAGAGAATTAAACAGAATAGAAGTTTATTTCTCTTGTGGTGAAGAGTTCCAGCAAGTCAGTTTAGGGCTGGTATGGTTTGCCATGGATTCTGTCCTTTTCCAAAGTCTCTTTAGGGTCTACTAGAGCTCTAGCCATTTCATCCACATTCCATCCATCAGAAAGGAGAAAAAAAACACATCTGCCTCCCTTAAAAAATATTTCCTGTGAAACAAATAAATAAATAAATGAATAAATAGTGTGTGTATATATCTTATATAATAAATACACACACAACTTTTGTTCATATTCCATTGGTGAAATTTAATTACATAGCCATAGCTTGGACAATTTGGGAAGTGTATACTTTATTTGAATGGTCAGTGCCTGGGACTAAAGAATAGGAATACTCAGATAAATGTAGCTGGAAGAGGATTACAGGGTAGGAAATAGTTCATTGTCTTTAGGACAGTTTAATTCATTATTGGTAGTTCTCAGTAGAACTTCTGTAATTTTGAAATTGAGTACAAATTTATTCTTAAATTGCATCAATAGTACAGGTGAAACATCCCTAATATGAAACTCCGAAATCTGAAACACTTCTGGTCCCAAGCATTTTAGATAAGGGACACTCAACCAGTGGGTTGTTTTTAGGGTATAATCTCTTTATGAGTCCTGTGTGTATGTGTGTGTACATATGTGTATATTTCCATTTAACAATGTTGAACAAAATTATTTCACATGGCAACAATGTGAAAAATTGATGATAAGTAAGCCTCTGGTATCCCTCTTCGATTGATTTAAAGCCTGCAGTTTTTATTCAGTCCTCCATTCATTCTCCAATTTGGTTGGTTTTTGGCCAATGTTTTTAATCCATCTCTGTCTTCTTATATTACTTTTGTCACTGCTGTTAATCGTATTTCCCAAAATAGTTAAATGAGTAAATTTAATTAAATGTGTTATTTGCACTGTCACCTGATCATTAATGAATTTGTAAGTAAGGTCAGACTTACAGTCTTCATAGTATTACAGTTACTGAATTCTATCCATTAAAGTGGTACTTAAATTTTATTTTATTTTTAAGGCTTCTGTATTTTGTGTTTATACGCTTTCAATGTTAGAAATATGAAGCTCTTCCAACAAAAGATAACATTTTCCTTAGAATTTTTTGTCACTTTCATCTGAAAATGTTATAACAAGTTTGAATGAAAAATTCTTTTTTTAAGATAAAAAGAAGAGGGGCTGCGGTTGTGGCTCAGTGGTGGAGCGCTCGTCTAGCATGTGTGAGGCACTGGGTTCGATCCTCAGCACCACATAAAAAAATAAATAAACAAAATGAAGGTATTGTGTCCATCTACAATTAAAAAAGAAATCTTAAAAAAAAGATTATATGTTGCTATTTGACTTTTGTTTTTTTGAAATGATTTTCTAAATTCTTTTATCAGTAGACATAGTTTATAATAGACATAATTTAAAAAGTAAAATAGTAAAAACAAAAAAAAAAATACAGGGAGTAGTTTTTTTCTACCTTCCCTATTCTCTCTAGTCCCTAAAGGTAGCAGCTCTCAACTTCTTAAGCTGTTTCTTCTGGCATTACATATCTCTGCATTTTAACTGTATTTTTTTCTTCTGGCTTTTTACATATCTCTTCATTTTTAAAATAATTTTGTATTTATTAAACTTATGTTTAATTCTGATAAAGAATTTTATTCAAAAGTTCACTCAATTATCTTTTTTTTTAGTTTCTTTTTTAATGTAGATGACAATACCTTCATTTTGTTTATTTAATTCTTTATGTGGTGCTGAGGATCGAATCCAGTGCCGTACTTGTGCGAGGCAGATGCTCTACCACTGAGCTGCAGACCCAGCCCCTAATTTAGTTTTATTATAATGTTTGGTTAAAAGAAATAGTTAATGTTATATTTATACTATCATGCTTGTGCAAATATTATTTGCTGATAATCCGTTTTGGTTTTTTTTTTTTTTTTTGGTACCAGGGATTGAACCCAGGGGCACTTTACCACTGAACCACATCCCCAGTCCATTTTGTTTCTTATTTTGAGACAGGGTCTCACTAAGTTGCAAAGTTGCTGAGGCAGCCCTTGAACTTGTGATCCTGCTTCAGCCTCTTGAACCACTGAGATTACAGGTGTGTGCCACCATGTCTGGTCAAGACTAGAATATTCTTATGTGAAATTATACTATGTGATTATTATTATTATTTTAATAAGAAAGGTGAAGTAATAATACGGTACTTAAATGTAGTAACTAAACATCGGTCTCTAGACAGGGCATTGCTGTAGAAAAGGAAGACTGTCACATTTTTCTTGATTGTGAGCTATCGCTTGAATTTCTAAAAGTAATTTTTGGAAAAAAACACAAAAATCTTCTTTATTATATTAATACTAGAAAATACTGAGCTTGAGGAAGAAAATGAGAATCACTTTAATTCCATACCTAGAGGTAACCACTGTTAATAGTGTAGTGTATATTTCTAGTAATTTTCTATGTCTTTACCTGTGTATTCGTACATGTATATTTAAAAGGGACACACTACATTTATTTTTTTTATTTCCCCTTCTATTTTTTCACCATAAAAGTATATATTTTTTGAGAATTTTGTTTTGCACAGAATCCTAAGGGATTATATTTTCATTAAGAACATCTGACAAGTGCTATTTATTTGATTGTATCTTTTGTGCCGTGCACTGTGCTAATGTTTTTGTTTTTTAAACAGTTTTGTTATGTTGACATTATTTCAGACTATAGAAAAAAGTCTAAGAATGGTAGGTAGAATTCACCCAGATATCCCAAATGTTAGCATTTTAGTGTATTTCTTTTCTTCCTTTTATAATGTAGGTGTATACAGCTAGGTGGTGTTAAATGATGGGGATACATTCTGAGACATGCATCCATAGGTGATTTAGTCATTGTGTATACATTATAGAGTACTTACATAAACCTAAATGGTATAGGTCAATCACTTGATGTTAACTATTGAAGCAATCAAAAGACATGGTAAACTTAATGAATGTTGTTGCTGCCTATATAACTTGCTGTGTTTTACAGTAAAGTTTTTTAAGAATATACTCTAAAATGACGAAAAGTATAGTAAATATACTACATATGTATGTACCATATATAATATAGTAAACCAGTAACAGTTGTTGATAATCATCATCACATAGCACATTCTGCACATAATTGTGCACTATACTTTTGTACAACTGCAGCCCAGTAGGTTTGTTTACACCAACATCACCACAAACACACAACGCTGACACTAAGTGATAGGAATTTTTCAGTTCCATTTTTATCTTATAGGACTGCTGTCCTATATGCAGTCTGTGGTTGACCATAACATAATTATGTGGTACATGACTGTTTCTTGTGAAAGAAAGACATAGGCCTTTCCCCCTACTTTATGCCTAAATCTTTCAGCGTGCATTTTCTAAAAACAAGGACATTTTTATGTAATACTGTCAAAATCAGTAAACTAACATTGATTTAGTAATAATAATTTAATTGATATTATAATCCACAGACTTGTTTACATTTTACCCATGTTGCCAATAATGTACTTGAGAATAAAAGGAAATTCCAGATCATGGAGTGAATTCATTTTTTATTTTTTCTGTAAATCTAGAGCAGTTCCTCAGTCTTTGTTTTTTCATGACATGGATGTTTTTGAAGAGTGCAGGCTAATTGTTTTGTAGAATGTATCTAGTTAGGGTTTATCTGATATTTTCTCATAATTAGATTCAAGTTATCCAGTTTTGTCAGGAATATCACAAAACTAGTATTGTGCTTCTCAGGGCATAAGCTCAGGAGGTCCAAAATCTTGAAATATTGGTAATGTAATCTTGGATCACTTCATTAAGGTTGAATCTCCCAGGCTTTTCATGATAAAGTTACAGTTTTTCCTTTCATAATTTTTTCCCAGTTGTTTGGTATCGGGAATTGAATCCAGGGATTCTTAACCACTGAGCCACATCCCCAGCCCTTTTTATTTTATTTTTAAAATTTTGAAACAGGGTCTTGCTAAGGTGCTTAGGTCCTTGCTGTTTATGAGCCTGGCTTTTAACCTGTGATCCTCCTGTCTCAGCCTCCCTGCTGCTAGGATTAACAGGCATGCACCACCACACCTAATTCCTTTTGTAAATCTTTTTTTTTTTTTTTTGTGGCAAAATGTATATGACAAAATTTATTTTCATATTTTAACCATTTTTAAACATATAGTTCAGTGGCATTACATTCCTTTTGTAATTTCAAAACATCTCAGGAAACATACATTGAGATTTCATAAAATATCTTGCTACTCTTGATTTTAATATCTATTGATGAGGTCTGCCTGAATAATTTTCAAAATGGTTCCTAAATGGTGATTTTTCTGATTGTATCATTCTTTCTCATTTATTTATAATAGTACTATATTTATTTTTATACTCTTTCTCTGATTTGGCCATTTGGAGCCCCTTCAACTGATTCCTGTCTCCATTTGATATGCCAGTCAGTCATTCTTTAAGCACTTCTTGCTTCCACAAGAGGTATTTTAGGGTCACATTTGCACTCTCCCAGGCACAGCCCTAGAATGTTTGCTTTCTTAAAGGATCCCTTGTTCCTTTTGAGTAATGAATAGCTTTGTAAGCTATAGTCTAAATTCTGAACATCTTAGCTGCTTACTGGATATCATTGCTTCAAAGCCCTCTCAGCAGACATATATGAAATACATATATGTGATTTGTGTGTGTTTATATATACACCCATAGAACTTTTCTTGTATACTAAATGCAGTGAGTTTATACTGATACCTTTGATTTTGATCTAACAAACACTAGGATTTTATTTTGTCTTCCCCCTTCTTTCATATTTATGGCTCCATCTAACAGTGAAAATTTTTGCTTATTGGTTCAATCCTAGAATGTAAAAAAATAGTTTAAGAATTGCTAACTCCTACCATTATTTAAAGGACACCTAGTAAGTAGAGTTCAGTTTGGTTATAGTTTTAATTTTCTTTAGCTTAGGGCATATAGTCCAATCCTTCATTGTATAGTAGGGTAGTTACTTTTACAACATGGATTGAAATGTATTTTAAGTGTAAAATATGCATTAGATTTTGAAAACTTGTTACAAAACAAGGAGTGTGAACTCTGTCTTTAATATTATAATCATTTTTGCAAACTGATTGTTCCAGTAAGACCAGTTTTCCTCAGTGATTTTGAGATTTCACCTTTATCTTATGTACAATTTTTGTTTCATCTATTTCTGGACTTTTTATTATTTTCTTACTGTTGCTTTTATAGAGGTTTAATAGTATATAAAATTTTTAATGTTTTCCTGATTATCCTTACATGGTTATTTTCTTGTTAAATTTTGTTATCACCTTGTCTGTCTCCATTAAAAAAAAGTTTTCCAGTTTTTTATTTAATTTGCTGACTTGATGATATTGAATTATTCCGAGTTTTCTATTCAGTAACAAGAAGTATCTGTTTGCCCAAATCTACTTTTGTGTATTTTAGGAATGTTTTAAGTTTTCTTCATTTTGTTTTTGTACACTTCTTGTTAAACTCTCCATTTAAAAAAAAAAAAACTCAGTAATGATTTTTATCATGTCAGCATTTATAGAGCTATGTCATTCCTTTTATTGTCTGTAGTTTTCTGTGGTCTGAATATACCATAATGTATTCAACTTTGCTCATGTCAGTGGACCTTAAATTTGCTTATAATTTTTCACTATTGTAAATAGCCCAGGAATAAGTATCTATAAACAAGTTCTTTTATTTTATTAGATTACATTCCTTGAAGGAGAATTGCCTGGTCAAATGCCCTTTGATTTTAAAGTTTCTGAAGCATTGCTAAAGTATCTCCTTCCCTTCCCTTCCCTTCCATTCATTCAAAGCAGGTAGATACAGATTAAGTTTTAAATGGCAGGAGTGCCCAAATAGTGGATTTTTTTTTTCATCTGAATGGTGTTGAATACAAATGGCAGAAAGGTAAAAAATTTCATTGACTGTTTTATATATTTAAGGTCCAGATATAATGTGTGTTATATAAAAGAGACCACTTATTGATTACCTTGCATGTATTAAATCTAGGTGCCTTTTTTTTGAGAGAGAGAGAGAATTTTTTTTTTAATATTTATTTTTCAGTTTTTGGTGGACACAACATCTTTATTTTTATGTGGTGCTGTGGATTGAACCCAGCGCCCTGCGCATGCCAGGCGAGCGCGTTACCACTTGAGCCACATCCCCAGCCCTAGGTACCCTTAATCCTACAAATTCACCTAACATTTAGACAAAACTCAGATACTCTACATGTTTAGCACTCAGATGTAGATATATCTCTATTTATAGATACATAATATCAAACATACTACAACCTAAAATAACAGTTGCTTATTTAACAAAAGAGTTATAAAGTGATCATTTAAAAGCCTTTAAACACATCTAAAATGCTTTCTATAGTAATAAAATGTATACCTACACTAACAGTGTACTTGAACCTCATTCTGTTGGCATCATCAAAACAAGATGTCACCATTCATTTTTTTTTAACCTGAAAAATAGGCAAGGATAAAACCATCTTTATTTTTTATTTCTTTGCTAACTGATGAGGTTTGTTTTTTTGCCCAACTAGCCTATGTGTTGGAACTATAGATGACAGGGTATAGTTGAACATCTTTTTGTGTTTCTAGTCATTTATACTGTTGTGTTTCTTATCTGTTTTGATGACAGAAGTAATTTCTGATCAGTTTCTAGATCAGTCCTTAGATGTCATTTCCTGTTCTGTTTTGTTAATGAGCTTCTAAAAAGTATTTGTTTTCATTATACATTCTATGGTAATCACTATTAAACTATTAAACTCTTAATACTTACAAAATTAGAAAATGAAAATTAAATGCCCAGTTGTCAAAAGAAATACTGTATATTTATATAAAAGTAACTTTTGCTGTTATTATATCCAGATGAGGCTGCTGTCTGTCAGAGGGAATTTTGTACAATTTACCTTCACACAGAGTCCGTTTGCATGGTGTAGACTTTTTTTATTCAAAACATCAATGTGGCAAATTAGTAGTCTATACTTAGGCACATTTTATAGAAATGTGTTTATTTAAACATTTGCTTACATTTTGTTACTTCAGTGTTATCTAGTTACTCCGGTGTAAAACAAGTTTGAAAGTGTCAATTTCCTAAAAGACTTAGGATCTTTTGAAGATTTTCTTTCTTCTGTTGTCTTTGTCTTTCTTAATTTTGGTGTTTGTTGTGGAGATAGTAAAAATTGGTTAAATTTTGGAATTAGTTTTCAGAGTTAATTACTAGCTTTGTCGGTTTACTCTCTTTCCATTGTAACAATTGAGCTTATTAAACTCTAACTTTCCTATAATTCACATAGGGAGCAGCAAAGATACAGTTTTATTGTAGGGATTACAATAAAATAAATGTTATAGGGATTTAATTAATTTATTCAGAAAGAATAGATGATCATTTATATCTTCAATAAAATATAGAATAAAAAAAACAATTAGATAACTGTTTTTGATTTTTATATTACCCTGTAGGTATTTATTTTCAGTCAACATTTTTTCTTTTAAAGACAGTAAGTCGATATGACTTGCTGTTTTGTGAGAGGTTTTCTTACCCATTCTCTGATATGTTCAGTATTTTCCAGCTTCTGACTCTTGTGTGTTGCCAGTGGCAACTGCGAAGCTGATGTACAGGGTGAAGGCTTTAGTGGTAATCAGAGGGTCAGTCACAGCAACTGTCAGAAGAATAATTGTACTCATGTGCTGCTGAAGCACATGGCAAAAATTGAATGGAAATTGTAATAACATGATACTGGTGATTTGCAGAATTCATTTTAAATTGTTTAGCACAGCTAGACATGGTGAGAAATAAATGTTGATGTTGAGACCCGAGTTTAAACAGTGTTCTCAAAAAGAATACAAGGTTAAGTAGTCATGGGCACAGATAAAAGGGGGATATAAATTTCTCCTTTGTTAAGTTTTTTTGGGTAGTTTTTTGCTTTGGTTAGCACTAGAAAGCTATCTTCAGACATTTCTAAATGTTATGCTTGGCTCATATAAGTAGATGCATGGGATTTCATTGTACATAACTGAAATAGCCTAGATCTCAGAGCAAACCAAAGGTGAGTTTTTTTTTTTAACTTATGTTTTGTTGTATGTGGACACAATAGCTTTATTTTATTTTTATGTGGTGCTGAGGATCGAACCTAGTGCCTCATGTATGCTAGGCAAGTGCTCTATCTCTGAGCCCCAGCCCCAGCCCCAAAGTGAGTTTTAATCTAGGTTATTTAAAATCTCCTTGTATCTGTCTTATTAGGAGTATTTTTTTTTTAAGAAGCTAATTTGCAACTAGCCATAAAGAGTGACATTGTGTCCAGGAAAATGCTATACTCACACACTGTACTGTCCCACAAGAGTACTTCTTAAGTCCCCAAACGCAGTGCTGACAATCTGTGGCAGCCTATGAATTGTTGAATAGCAGTTGGGGAAGGTGGACAGCAGGGTAAAGTGATTATAAGTTAAAGAGGAGATGGGAAGGGGAAGAAATGAAAAAAGAGCAGAGCAAATCTTAGGTTTTGTGGGCAGTTTGAATGCAAGCTATTCTAGTTGTTAAGATCTGCTGATAAAACTGAAACAAAACATGCAGAGGTGTTTGGAGGCATAAATACTTATCATTTCAAGATGTTATTGTTTAATTCTGTTATCAAAACTGTAAGGTAAGATTAGATGGAATTAAAAATTTTGGCCATGTGGCACATACCTGTGATCCCAGCGGCCAGGCTTAGTAATTTAATGAGGCCTTAAGTAACTCAATGAGACCCTGTCCCTAAATAAACATTTCAAAAGGCTGGGGATGTGGCTTAGTAGTTAAGCATCCCTAGGTTAAATCCTTGGTGCCAAAATTAAAAAAAAAAAAAATTTCTTTTGAAGAGACTAGAAATATCACTTTGTACCAGGGAATGAAACTATAAAGGGTTGGGGTAATGGAATTGGGTCTTCTCCAGGAATTATTGTAGTGATATTAAGGACAGTCTCTAGAATATCTACATCCCAAATGATTGACTGGGTCTTTATCTCAGGCAAATGTATCTTATGTATTTATACATCTTTTGATTTGATTTACAAACATATATGTACATTTACCACCAGCTGGTTTCATTTCAGAAATACATGACCAACTAGAGCCATCTGTGTCAGACATCAAGGAATAAATTTCTGGCTTATTATTTGAATTATGTAGAATAATTTAATCTAGGGCAAGTTATGATTCTGATCTTTCTCGGATTTTAAGGATGATTATACAAAATACAAGTTGAACACTCAAAAAGGTTTTCATTTCAGATTTCAAATTTTTGAATTACGGTACTCAGACTTTATTTAAGTCTAAGTAAATATTCCAGAATCCCCAAACTCTGAAATCTGAAACTTTCTGATTCCAAGCATTTCAGCTAAGAGAAACTCAACCAGTAAATGTATTTGATTGTTTCCTAAGTATAAATGGAATTAGGTTTGGGACCCATTGTTTTTGACCCCATTCCTTCTGTTAATTCTATTACTAGTTTTAGGTTAAATATGTTACTGTTTATTCATTGATGAAATTGGATTTAAGTAATCATTAGAAGAGGTTTTAGTCAAGGATACTTGTTATCTCCTCTACATCATTGATACATACTGAAAAAGATACCAGGGCTAAATGGAAAGGCAAATGTAGTGATAAAGGAAAGGTGTAGACACTGTAATAACTTCTCAGGACTTACCTGTAGAGTCTAGACTCAATTCTCCACCTTATCCTAATGTTGAAGGCCTTCCAGGCTGAATATAATCTTTCTGACAATGAACCTTTGGCTTTACTGAAACTAGTTTTATGGACTAAGTGTTTGTGCAACCCCCCTTTCCTAAGTTGAAATCTAATCCTTAATGTATTGGTATTTTGGAGGCAAGGCCTTTGGGAAGTAATTGGATCATGAGAATAAAGCCCCTATGAATGGGATTAATGACCTTATATGATGGTGCCAAAGAGCTGTCTCTCTCACTTTCTCCCTTGTGAGGATATAAGTAGGAGTTAGCTATCTGCAAATTATAATAGGGCTCTCACCAGAATCTGACCATTGTGGCTCTCTGTTCTTTGACCACCAGCTGCTACAATTGAGAAATTTCTGTTGTTGATAAGCTACATAGTCTTTGATACTTTTTGATAACATCTTGAACTGAAATAAAAGTTTCTGTTAACTATTTTCAAAATAATGCTTTCTAACTTACTGCTTCTTCACATACTCAGCCTCTTTTTTTCTACATCAATTCTGTCTGAATGTCAGCTTCTGTAGTTCTGGCCTCAATACCATTGCTTCATGACATTTTCCTTAACCATTTCAGACCTTTAGTGATATCTCTGTCCTCTGGTTTTCTGTCATTTACTGTTTTTCTTGTTTACTTGGCAATTACAATAACAACAACAGCTACTACTACCTTTCTGTTTTTAAAGTATCTTTTCTTTTAGATAGAGATATCTTAAGTGGGAAAACTTCATTTTTATTCATGTATTGCTTGATGTGAGAAAAAGCCATTACATATTATTAGCTCATATCAATATTTAACATTTATCATTCTTTTTGAGTCATAAGAATAATAGACTAGAAAGCAATTTAAAAGTTTGAGCAGTATATCATAACTTCTTTTTTTGATATTAACAATTTTTAATCTGTTATAATTCAATGTTTTGTATATCACCTGTGTTTAAAAAAAGGTTGAAGCATTAAAAGTGATATTAGACAGTAAAAGTTTTAATTTTTTTTTAATATTTTTTATTGGTTGTTCAAAACATTACAAAGCTCATGATACATCATCTTTCATACATTTGACTCAATTGGGTTATGAACTCTCATTTTTACCCCAAATACAAATTGCAGAATCACATTGGTTATATACTCACATTTTTATATAATGGCATATAGTGACTGTTGTATTCTGCTACCTTTCCTATCCCCTACTATCCCCCCTCCCCTCCCCTCCCATCATCCCTCTCTACCTCATCTGCTGTTGTTCAATTCTCTCCCTTGTTTCCTCCCCGTTTCCCCTCACATCCTTTTCTATGTAATTTTGTGTAACACTGAGGGTCTCCTACCATTTCCAATATGCTTTTCCTTCTCTCTCCCTTTCTCTCCCCCCACTCGTCTTTTTTTAATGTTAATCTTTTCCTCATGCTCTTCCTCCCTGTTCTGTTCTTAGTTGCTCTCTTTATATCAAAGAAGACATTTGGCATTTGTTTTTTAAGGATTGGCTAGCTTCACTTAGCAAAATCTGCTCTAATGCCATCCATTTCCCTGCAAATTCTATGATTTTGTCATTTTTTATTGCTGTATAGTACTCCATTATGTATAGATGCCACATTTTTTTTAATCCATTCATCTGTTGAAGGGCATCTAGGTTGGTTCTACAGTCTAGCTATTGTGGATTGTGCCGCTATGATCATTGATGTGGCAGTATCCCTATAGTACGCTCTTTTAAGATCCTCAGGGAATAGTCCGAGGAGGGCGATAGCTGGGTCAAATGGTGGATCCATTCCCAGCTTTCCCAGGTATCTCCATACTGCTTTCCAAATTGGCCTTACCAATTTGCAGTCCCACCAGCAGTGTACAAGTGTACCCTTTTCCCCACATCCTTGCCAACACTTATTGTTGTTTGACTTCATAATGGCTGCCAATCTTACTGGAGTGAGATGGCATCTTAGGGTGGTTTTGATTTGCATTTCTCTGACTGCTAGAGATGGTGAGCATTTTTTCATGTACTTGTTGATTGATTGTATGTCCTCCTCTGTGAAGTGTCTGTTCAGGTCCTTGGCCCATTTGTTGATTGGGTTATTTGTTATCTTATTTAATTTTTTTGAGTTCTTTGTATATTCTGGATATTAGGGCTCTATCTGAAGTGTGAGGGGTAAAAATTTGTTCCCAGGATGTAGGCTCTCTATTTACCTCTCTTATTGTTTCTCTTGCTGAGAAAAAACTTTTTAGTTTAAGTAAGTCCCATTTATTTATTCTTGTTATTAACTCTTGGGCTATGGGCGTCCTATTAAGGAATTTGGAGCCCGACCCCACAGTATGTAGATCGTAGCCAAATCTATATATCAAATCAGAGACACTAGATATCAAATCAGAGACACTGATAGTGTCTCTGATTTGATATCTAGCTCCTTGATCCATTTTAAGTTAACTTTTGTGCATGGCGAGAGAAAGGGATTCAGTTTCATTTTGTTGCATATGGATTTCCAGTTTTCCCAGCACCATTTGTTGAAGATGCTATCCTTCCTCCATTGCATGCTTTTAGCCCCTTTATCAAATCTAAGAAAGTTGTAATTTTGTGGATTGATTTCTGTGTACTCTATTCTGTACCATTGGTCCACCTGCCTGTTTTGGTACCAGTACCATGCTGTTTTTGTTACTACTGCTTTGTAGTACAGTTTGAACTCTGGTATCAATATACCTCCAGATTCACACTTCCTGCTTAGAATTGCTTTTGCTATTCTGGGTCTTTTGTTTTTCCATATGAATTTCATGATTGCTTTATCTATTTCTATAAGAAATGTCATTGGGATTTTAATTGGCATCGCATTAAACCTGTAGAGAACTTTGGGTAATATCGCCATTTTGATGATGTTAGTTCTGCCTATCCATGAACAGGGTACATTTTTCCATCTTCTAAGATCTTCTTCTATCTCTCTCTTTAGGGTTCTGTAGTTTTCATTGTATAAATCTTTCACCGCTTTTGTTAGGTTGATTCCCAAGTATTTTATTTTCTTTGAGGATATTGTGAATGGAGTGGTTTTCCTCATTTCCATTTCAGAAGTTTTGTTGCTGATATACAGGAATGCCTTTGATTTATGCGTGTTGATTTTATATCCTGCCACTTTGCTGAATTCATTTATTAACTCTAGCAGTTTCTTTATAGACCCTTTTGGGTCTGTTAAATATATTATCATGTCATCCACAAATAGCGACAATTTAAGTTCTTCTTTTCCTATTTTTATGCCTTTAATTTCTTTTGTCTGTCTAATTGCTCTGGCTAGTATTTCAAGAACTAAATTGAATAGAAGTGGTAATAGAGGGTATCCCTGTCTTGTTCCAGATTTTAGAGGGAATGCCTTCAGTTTTTCTCCATTTAGGATAATGCTAGCCTGAGGTTTAGCATATATAGCTTTTACAATGTTGAGGTAAGTTCCTGTTATCCCTAGTTTTTCTAGTGTTTTGAACATAAAGGGATGCTGTACTTTGTCAAATGCTTTTTCTGCATCTATCGAGATGATCATATGGTTCTTGTCTTTAAGTCTATTAATGTGGTGAATAGTATTTATTGATTTTCGTATATTGAACCAGCCTTGCATCCCAGGGATGAATCCTATTTGATCATGGTGCACAATTTTTTATGATATGCTTTTGTATTCGATTTGCCAGGATTTTATTGAGAATTTTTGCATCCAAGTTCATTAGAGATATTGGTCTGTAGTTTTCTTTCTTTGAAGTGTCTTTGTCTGGTTTCGGGATCAGGGTGATGTTGGCCTCGTAGAATGAATTTGGAAGAGCTCCTTCTTTTTCTATTTCTTGAAATAGCTTGAAAAATATTGGTATTAATTCTTCTTTGAAGGTTTTGTAAAACTCCGTTGTATACCCATCTGGTCCAGGGCTTTTTTTGGTTGGTAGTCTTTTGATGGCTTCTTCAATATCTTCCTTTGCTATTGGTCTGTTTAAATTGTGTGTGTCTTCCTGACTCAATCTGGGCAGATCGTATGACTTAAGAAATTTATCGATATCTTCACTATCTTCTATTTTATTGGAATATAGGGTTTCAAAATACTTTCTAATTATCTTCTGTATTTCTGTAGTGTCTGTTGTGATGTTGCCTTTTTCATCCCGTATGTTAGTAATTTGAGTTCTCTCTCCTTCTCTTCTTTAGCATGGCTAAGGGCCTGTTGATCTTCTTTATTTTTTCAAAGAACCAACTTTTAGTTTTTTCAGTGGTCTTTTTTTGTTTCAATTTCGTTGAT
This sequence comes from Ictidomys tridecemlineatus, assembly GCF_052094955.1. Taxonomy (NCBI): domain Eukaryota; kingdom Metazoa; phylum Chordata; class Mammalia; order Rodentia; family Sciuridae; genus Ictidomys; species Ictidomys tridecemlineatus. The sequence goes on along the minus strand of NC_135477.1, from coordinate 28,603,997 downwards.
TTCTGCTCTAATTTTAATTATTTCTTGTCTTCTACTACATTTGCTGTTGTTTTGCTCTTCCTTTTCCAGGTTTTTGAGGTGTAATGTGAGTTCATTTATTTGTTGGTTTTTTTCTTTTTTTGAGGAAAGAACTCCAAGAAATGAATTTCCCTCTTAAAACTGCTTTCATTGTGTCCCATAGATTCCGGTATGTTGTGTCTGTATTGTCATTTGTCTCTATGAATTTTTTTTATCTCCTCCTTTATGTCTTCTGTAACCCATTGATAATTCAGTAACATATTGTTCATTTTCCATGTGATGTAGAATTTTTCCTTTCTTCTTTTATCATTGATTTCCAGTTTCATTCCATTATGATCAGATATGGTGAATGGTATTATCTCCATGCCTTTATATTTACTAAGAGTTGCCCTATGGCATAATATATGGTCTATCTTTGAGTAGGATCCTTGTGCTGCTGAGAAGAACGTGTATCCACTTGATGGTTGATATATTCTATATATGTCGGTTAAGTCTAGGTTATTGATTGTGCTATTGAGTTCAATTGTTTCTTTATTCAGCTTTTGTCTAGAGGATCTGTCTAATGGTGAGAGCAGTGTGTTGAAGTCACCCATAATTATTGTGTGGTAGTCTATTTGACTCTTGAACTTGAGGAGAGTTTGTTTTATGAATGTTGCAGCTCCATTGTTTGGTGCATACAAATTGATAATTGTTATGTCTTGTTGGTGGATGGTTCCTTTTAACAGTATATAGTGTCCTTCTTCATCCCTTTTGATTAACTTAGGTTTGAAGTTGATTTTATTCGATATGAGTATGGCACTCCTGCTTGCTTCCGAGGGCCATTGAGTGATATGATTTTTCCCAAGCTTTTACCTTCAGCCTGTGTATGTCTTTTCCTATCTTATGAGTCTCCTGAAGGCAGTATATTGTTGGATTTGGTTTTTTGATCCAGGTTACTAGCCTATGTCTCTTGATTGGTGAGTTTAGGCCATTAACATTTAAGGTTACAATTGAAATATGATTTGTACTTCCAGTCATGTTTGTTTATTTATTTATTTTAGTTTGGCTAGTTTTTACTTTTTAGTTATTTTCCTCCCCCTTTACTGAGATACCTCTTGCTGTTACTTTTGGGCACTATTTTTCAATTCCTCTTCTTGTAGTATTTTGCTCAAAATGCTTTGCAGTGCTGGTTTTCTGGCTGTGAATTCTTTTAGCTCTTGTTTATCGTGAAAGATTTTAATTTCATTGTCAAATCTGAGGCTTAATTTTGCTGGATACAGTTTTCTTGGTTGGAATCCATTATTTTTCACCGTTTGAAATACATTGTTCCAGGATCTTCTCGCTTTCAAAGTCTGTGATGAAAAATCAGTTGTTAACCTAATTGGTTTACCCCTGAATGTAATCTGCCTTCTTTCTCTTGTAGCTTTTAATATTCTCTCCTTGTTCTGTATGTTGGCTATCTTCATAATTATATGTCTTGAAGTTGGTCTATTATGGTTTTGAGTGTTTGGGGTCCTGTAGGCTTCCAGGATTTGGCAATCCATTCCATCTTCCATCTCTGGGAAGTTTTCTAGAATTATTTCATTTAATAGGTTGTCCATTCCTTTGGTTTGATTCTCTATGCCTTCTTCTATCCCGATGACTCTCAAATTTGGTTTTTTATGACATCCCATATCTCTTGAATAGATTGCTCGTGGGATTTAAGCATCTTTTCTGTGTTGACTATATTCTTTTCAAGTTGATAAACTTTTTCTTCATTATCTGATGTTCTGACTTCTACTTGATCTAGTCTATTTGTAATATTCTCGGTTGAGTTTCTAGTTTGGTTTACAGTTTCCTGCATTTCTAGGATTACTGTTTGATTTATTTTTAACATGTCTATCTCCTGGTAAAGCTCGTTCTTTGCCATTTGAATTTGTTTGTTTAATTCATTTTCAAAATATACTTTTATTGCTTGGACTTGCTGTCTCATGTCTTCTCTAATATTCCTTTCCATCTGAGTTAGGTGTGCCTTGAGTTCTTTCCCTATCCCTGTTTCTGATGCTTCTAGGTCCTCCTGTAGATTTAAGTTATCCTGCATTGTTTGTACTCCTTTTTTCCCTTGTTTTTTCATGATGTTCACGCTACTTTCCAGCTCTATTTGATTACTGTGTTTCTGCTCTCTTCATAAATTTGTTTTGGTTTTTTATATCTCTGTTGTCTCTCCTTTGTGTTGGTAGACTATGCTTGCTAAAGTGGATTCCGCTGGGAAGGAATTCCGACGGCCAAGCTCCAGTGACTTCACCTCTCTGCTATGGTGGGCCCCAGGCTCCTCACTGGGGTGTCCGAATGGAGGGGTGGGACTGGACTGTCTCTGGTTGGTTTCAGCTCCCAGATGCCGTCGGGCGGACTCCAGCCACCCAGTCGCGTGGGCCTGGCCTCTAGTCCCTTGGTTTCTCCTGCTAGTCCTGGTTTCTCCTGCTAGACCAGATTTCCCCTGAGTAATGCCTCTCGGCAGTTTAAACTGTACTCTGGGCCTGCCGTTTGTTGGGCGTGGAGGGTGGCTATTGAGAACCCCCCCCAATCTATTGTTTTGATTTTTTCCGCTTGCCCCTCCCCCGCACTGGCAATACAGGTTTCGTCCCTCTTCCCCCCGCCCCCCAATGGGAGGGGGAGTTGAAGGTCGGTTATCTCTAGGTGTCTCTAGTTTTCCCCACGTCTTTATGCAGGCTTGCTCTGATAATCCCTCCTCCTGAGAGCCTAGGAGAGATTTTATGCGAATTCCCCGCTGTATGGGAGATGAGCTGAGTAACACGCACCTGTTTTATTGTTGTAATCTGTTGGAGAGTGGCGGTGGTTACTTCAGCTCTCCAAGATGGTGGCTGCTGGTTTCCTTGGTGGAGTTTCCGTTGTAGGGGATAGAACTGTCCTGCTTCCTTCCCCATCTGAAATCCTGAACTCAGCCCAGGGCTCCGTGAGTGCTCAGGTGGCAGGATTCCACAGAATCTGCTGCAATCTCCCTGCTTGCTGGTTGCTTCTCGGCGGCTCCCCTCTGTCTATAGCCGTGGGGCGGGCCACACGGATCAGTCAGCCCGGATCTCCCGTTCGCACAGTTGGCTCGTGTATGAGACTCAATTACTGGACCTCGGTGCTGGAAATCCTTCCTCTAGGTTTCGGTGCACCCCCATTTTGCTGTAAGTTCCTAACAAGATAGTTTTTTGTTGTTCTAACTCATTATTCACCCGCGCAGTGGTGCGGTACACCAGGTGTGATGCACTCTATTCACGGCCATCTTGGGAATCCGATCATAACTTCTTTGAAAGCCTTTTGTAGTCTGCTATATAGGCTTGCTGATCCTTAAAGTAACATAGCTCTGAAAATGTTATTTATTCTAAGGCAATTTCTATTGAAACTCTTAATTAGCAAATTTCAAACTATAGAAGCTTTTATTCATTAATTTCCTAATGTTTTCTTTGCCTGCCTTGAAGTGAAACTTGCTTTTTTGGTTTATTTTTCACTGGGAAACATATTGCTGATATATAGACTCTATATAGTTATTCCTTTTTGTTGCTAGTTCTCTTTGGTGCTTAATATTCTCTGCTATTATTTTACTTCATAGTTTTTAGAAGGTATGCATTCTAGTCTAATGTAGTATTTATATCAGGGAATTTTAACTGTTAATTAACATTTGGAAGCTCTGGGATCTTAAGTAATATAATTTTCAGTTTTCTCATCTGTGAAGTTGGGATAATAATAGATACCCCTTAGCATTATACTTGGGATCAAACAAGATAATATACATATATACACATACATACGTGTATGTGTGTAGACACTAAGCACAGATTAAGTGTAATAGTCTTTACCTTTTAAAATTTTCTCAGTGGCTTATTAGCTTTAGTCTGCATCTTAAAGAGAGGAAAAAAAAATCAAATAGTAATGTATATCTTGGTTGAGGTATAGTCCCCAAGGCCTTATCCATTTGATCTCCTTTATTGTCAACTATAGTCTGTCAGTTTAACTCAGGAAAGGCCCAGGAGAGAAACTAATTTCAAATAACTCTAAAATACAGACTATCCTTCCAATGTTTAGTTAGGGGAAGAAGTTTTAGGAGGTTTTTCTTTTCTTTGATCCCTACCAGCAGATACATACACACACACACACACACACACACACACACACACACACAGCAGAAAGCAGGCTTTTCCGTATACTTTTTTATTATATATTATATTGCTATTGTTCAGTTATATTAAGGCTTTGATCTTACTGCCTTTAGTGGTATTCAATAGTAGGTGCTAACATTAAACATGGAATAGTTAACTTGGTGAACCATGGGGTTCCCATGTCATTGGATTGTGAAAGAGATTAAGCTGCAACCTGTTTCCTAGCCTCTAAAGTGTGAAATCAGTTGGTGTTAATTCATGGTGACTATATATAGCCAGTTGACTGTAAAATAAGTTTGGGGCATTAATTGTGTTATGTTTTGAGAATAACTTTTTAATGCTATATTTTGTGTATTTTAAGACTCCCAAGATCCTCATGGAATTGTGTATCCTTTATACACTCATATTATACTCATATATAATATGAGTATCTTGTCCAGATACTCATATTTTTCATGAAATGTTTCTTCCCATTGTGTAGGCTACATTTTTTTGTCCAACTGCATGCAGGGGCACAAAGGTTATAAATTCTCAAGGAAAGCTAATATTTAATACTATAATTTTTCTGTATAATATTGCATGTAAAAAATACCATTTGCAAGTTGGTATTTGATGTACAAATGTCTTCTAAGACTCAGATTTGAAAGTATGTATTGTACTTTAAGGTTTCCATTACTCTAAGAACTGTGCTGTCAGTTCCACTAGTTGTTATTCCCATGTTCACATGTGCCTCTAGATGATTTCAAATGCTTGGGGAAGTTGCAGGGAAGAAGTATATAAATTATTCTCTTGGGGAATAGAAGAGAGGGAGATCTTTCCTGACACCTGGTGAGGTTCTTTACCATATGGCTTTGAGGTGAGGCAAGGTGAATGAGGAAGTTTCAGAGACGATAGTGAATTATTATTGTCAGCACTTTAAGTCTAGAAGGTTATTGGAATTGATATGCTATGAAAGCTTTAAAGTTCTTTCATTTTTATTCTGGTTGGTTTTCTCATTTTACTGAAGCAATCTTTGAGCTCTCTTCAGTTGCTTTACGTTTACACAGATTCTAAGCGAATTGCAAATATTTACGAAATTAATACATTATTGTGATACAGAATGTACTATGTTAGACCATGAGACATTCTAGCATAGTAGTTAAGTGTGGGGACTTTTTGAAATCCTAACAAAAGATCACCCACTTAGAAGAAGCTGGGTGATCTTGAGTTATTTAAGCTTCCTAATTCTCATCTGTAAAATTGGGATAATACTAATTACCTCATAATATTTAGTTGGAATCAAATGAGATAGTATATATATGGTATTTAGCACAGTCCTTGTGACATAGTAAGCATTCATTAAATATTAGCTGATTATTATTTTTTATTTTCCTTCTACTACTCTTATTGGTACTATTCTACTACTATTTGACTTCTGTTTGTAGGGCTTAAACCTTAATGAACCAAAAAAATATATATATATATAACTGGACATGGTTCACAAGAACAGATTTTGAAAACTGTTATTATTCTTTTAGGCATGGGTTAATAGTCCTTTCTTAACCAAACTAGAATCTCAAAATAGCTTTTCTAAATGAAAGTTAGGGATCTTTGTATTGATTTAAGATAGCTGTGCAAATGAATATAAAAATTGATTATTCTAAAATGTATTTGGTTAATGCAAATAAAAAAGCCTTTCTGTGAACTCTTATGGATTATATTGAAATAAGACTTCAAAACAGTCATTGCTTTTTTTTTTTTTTAAAGGTGGCGGGGAGGGAATCTTTTTTGTAGATGGACACAACACAATGCCTTTATTTTTTATTTTTTATGTGGTGCTAAGAATTGAACCCGGGTCCCACCCGTGCTAGGTGAGTACTCTACCACTGAGCCACAATCCGAGCCCCGAGAAATGATTTTCTTCTGGTGCTAAGAATAGTTGTGGTAGAGGTTTTGTCCAGTGTATGAAACATATTTTTGTGGGAATGAGATGGAAAAATCATCCTGATCATTTACACTAATGGAGATGAGCATTAGTGTGGATAATATATTTTTGAATTTGATGTGCATTATGTGATTATTTTTGCAGCACAATTAACTTCCTGATTAAACTTTACTCAGCATATATCCTGATCATATACTGGGTAGAAAACTGAGTGAAATAGCTATAATGGTGACAATATTATTGATTTAGTTTAGATAGGTGATCTGGATTCAGGTCTCAGTTTCCAGTCAAATAAGTGTAAGTCTTAGATACACTCCCCAACCAGTTTTCTCATCTTTAAGATGAGGAGGTGATACAGCATGATTTTTGAAGGTTCTTAGTCATAAGACTGTAAAATCTGAATGGAGGTAGGTTGGGAATGAGGAAATGTAGCAGTGACACGTTCTGTCCACCAGAGGGTGAAATCCAGTCAGTCATTTTGTGTTGTATTGTTGACCAGAGTTTGGCATTCTTGGAAATGAAGAGGACACATTGCTTCCCTGTCCATTTAGGCTAAGTCAACACTACTTGCATTCAGTATCTTTTTTTTTTTTTCCTTTTCTTTTTCAACCTTCTGGATAGGACTGGGGCAAATAAAGGAAAAGAGAAGAGTAGTGGTTTCTAATGATCCCGGCTTCACTGACATCTGGTTTTGTTCTCTAAGATGGTGAATGACTATCAGATAACCTATGTGCAACTTCAGTGGGAAGCCCAGTAGTTTAGGTGACCATATTTAATTATTTGTAGCACTCTTGTCACGCATATTAATACATAAGCACTTCTCAACTATCATTATCCACCCTCTCTGAAATCCCAGGATGAAGACAAAATGTCTGAGAAACACAGTAGAATGAGACAGTATTTGTAATTGTAATCTTAAATTTCAACTTTCTTTGCTATTTAATATCTTTGTAACCATGAAGAGTAAAACCTTGGATCCTTGGTATTCTTATCTGAAAAATTAGGATGTTGTGGCCTATACTATCCCTTCCAGTAGTCTACAGATACTGCAAAAAATTCTTTGATATTTATAAGGGGAAGGCTTTTTCTTAAATACAGATCTATAATAAAAAAAATGGTTACTCCCCCCCATCCCCACTCTTTTTTGCAGTAATGGGGATTGAACCCAGGGCTGCTGTACCACTGAGCTACATCCCAGCCTTTTTTATTTTTTATTGTGAGACAATGTCTGATTAAGTTGCCTAGGCTGGCCTCAAACTTGTGATCTTCCTGCCTCAGTCTCCTGAGTCACTGGGATTACAAGCATGAACCACTGGGCCCTGCTAAAGAAGGATCTTTTAAATATAGTATATTATTTCTGTTTTGACAGAAACAGATATAGATTTTGTTAAGGCATAAATGTTAAAACATTAACATTTATTAACAACAAGAAGAAAGACTGTTGCTATTCCATTGAATCATTTTTCTTACCCCACAAATATAAAGGTTCTCTACTTATAGGTTTAGGGTAGCAATAGTTTAGTCAAGAGAATGTTTTCTCTTGATATGTGGATGCTAATTCATGATAAGGGGGGTGGCTAGGGAAGAATAGAATTTCTTTGAATTAGGCAGAGGAATGAAGGGAGGGGAGGGGATATGGTGCTAGGAAGGATAGTAGAATGAATTGGATGATATTGCCATATGTGCATATATGACTGCATGACTGGTGTGATTCTACATTATGTAAAACCAGAAGAATGAGAAGTTAAACTCCATTTATGTGTGATGTGCCAGACTTCATTCTACTGTCATATATAACTAATTAGAACAAATTAAAAAAAAAGAGTTGGTCAATACTAAGAACCAAGCTGACCTGATTGGGATGTAGGAGATAAGGAAGCATTTAGAGGAGGTCTTAATTTGGGAATAAGTGAGCATAGAAAAAGAGAGAGTATGTGGGTACTAGGAGTTCATATCACAGTATCCATTTCTTCTAGCCACACCAATGGAAATAACTTTGATAGAGTCTAAGTTGTCTGAGAGCTCAGGATAGCATGGAAGGAACAAAGAAAGGCATGGAGTCTAATACAGATGAGATGACTAGAAGAAGGCAAAGCAAAGGGACACAAGAATGTGCCTTGGAAAGTAGGCAAGGATTAGTACTTACACTGATATGTACTCAGGAAAGTAAAAGTGAACTAGATAGAAACAGGATTTTAGCATTATGTATAGAAGACAGATTTTTTCCCCCTTTTTTGTACAAGGATTGAACCCAGGAGCACTTTACCACTAAGCCACATCCTCAGCCCTTTTTAATATTTTATTAGAGACAGGGTCTCGCCAAGTTGCTTAAGCTGGCTTTGAAATTGAGGTTCTCCTGTCTCAGCCTCCTGAGCTGCTGGGATTACAGGTATACACCACCAGGCTGGGCCAGTTGATAGAATTTAATTGTCCTGTTTTTAATCACCATCCTTGGTGTTGGTAGACAGGACTCTATACATGTTTGAGGACAGTGATATATCACTGGCAAACTCGAGGTGGTTTGATGATTCTAATAGCATCACACTCCACTGGATACACATACTCACAGATCTGCTCACCAGTACTGTAGAGTTCATTCCCAGAAACGAACTGGCTAGTAAAAAATTTGGCAAACAAGTTAGCTTTTCAAGTACTGCTAGGAATGGAGCCCAGCTGTTCCCTTTGGGCTTTAAGCTGTTGGAATTCATTGTGTTAGCAGCTAGAAAGAATGAAACTGTAACATGTTTAGCCTAGTTCATGACAGCAAAGCAGAGGTGTTAGGGTTTCTGTTCTAGAGGTTTACACTGCAAGTAACTTAACCTGATTGTGTGTCTTAATATTACTGGGCTTCTGACCGCTGAAATATGGCTTGGATCGATGGTGGTTTGGAGAAAGTAGAAAGAGGGCTATCCATCATTTAGAGGCTCCATAGAAGCTGGCTGATAATGCTGCTTTCACCAAGCAGCCATCTGTCCATCCATCCATCAGTAGGATGAAATGAGATTTAGCGGAACAGGCAGCCGTAACTCTGAGACACTTTCTAACCAACAATTGCAGCCTTGGCCTGAGTCTCACCACAAAGCACAGCACTGGGGTTTGGCGGGATGTGGCAGCAAGCAGTCTCCTTCCCGTCACTGCCAACCTAGAATGTATTCAATATGAAGCCATTGGCCAGCCTTACTTCCCATACAAAAATTTGGCTAAACTTTTGATGATGAGTAGACAGTAACTCTCTTTCAACTCCAGACTGTTTAACAAGTTGAGCAGACTTTTTTTGATGTTAATATTTTTTTAACACTTGTAGATATTTCTGCTGGCAATTCCCTATTCATCATGGTAATAAGGATGATGTTGAATTAAATTCAAAGATAATTCATTGATTTTATTTTATACAAGTTCTTTTTATTCTTAAATTAAAATTTCTGCCTATATTCATAGGTAGTAAAAATTGAATTTTCATCCTTATTTCTTTCTACATTAATGGTGCTAATGTGAAAGGAAAGAAAGTATGGATAGGAAAATGGGTAAAAGATTAAAAGCAAGAACCTAGGTGATCCCTAAAGTGGATTATCAAGCTGTGAATAGATGAATAATAACTATATCTTTATGGTTCCTCTACTTTTCCTAAAACTGAACATTTTGAGAGACCCTGTTGGTCAAAATAGCACTTTGTACTCATGTTGACTATCCTGGTATCTTGAACATGAACAGCTTCCTTGACTGTTTTCTTACAATGGTCACTTCAGACCTCAGCTCCTGCTCTTTGTTCTGAAGCCTTGGTTTTCACCTCAGATTGAGGGAGGGGTTAAGGGAGCCTAATGTACCGGAGATGCCTCGGAAATGAGAGCCTTGGATGAATTCCTGGGCCTATTGATCCACCGGCAGTTTATGCATCCTGACATTCATAATCTCAGTAGGCTGCTGATGTTCCTGATTAATGGGCCCAGGGGCTGTCCATCCGTCACTTCACATTAATTACTGAAGAGGTGTTTTTCCAGTGATTTACCTGACAGTGGGCTGTGATAAATACCCCTAAGCAGAGTGGGCAGTGATTAATCACAGGGCTATACCCCTCCCCCCACTTTTCCTTTCCCCTAACCACAGGCCAGCATTGGGACCTGACCAAAGAGTGCCCCCTCCCCATAAGCTATCTATCTCCATAATTGCTTGTGGATGCATATTTATTGGGGCATGAGACCTGGCAGATAGCATTTAAGAATTTGTGCCAAAGATGATGAAAAATAAATCTTTCCAGTAGGAAGAGTAACTAACATGTTTTTACATGTGGCAGATAAGTATATAAGAGCTGCCTTTATGTTACCTTTAAAATTTTGGGAGGAATATTGTCTTCTTACTATGTCTGTACTTAGTGCTGTGGTAGTTATGTTGCAGGCTTTAAAAAGAGGAGACAGTACAACTTTTGTCTTTGATATTTGTAGTCTATTCAGGGAGAAAATGAACAAATAGAATGTAGACTATTTCAAGATATTGGTAAAATCTGAGGAGGACTGGAATAGAACTCTAAGGTTTCATTTTTTTGTGGCCTTAGAAGATGAAATTTAGTTAAATATTTAGCTATTTTATTGTTTTCCATGTGTCAGTTAATAATTTCAACTTCAGAAATTGGAAGATAAGTTTAATGTAGCTGCAGATCTCAGCAAAAACCAATGCCATTTGCCTCAGTTTCTCAAAGTATGAACTTTCCAGAGATTTGTTGAATTAATTTTTGCATTAATTTGTTTCTCTGAGTATATATTTATATACAAGGAACACATGAGGGATTATGTCTGTTTTCAAGAAACTTATAGAGTATGAGATAATATTCATAAATGCAACTTTTTTTTTTTTTTTAAGATGGGGTTGTATTTCTGTTTTTCCCAGATTAATCCTGAATTACTGGACTCAATTGATCTTTTCTACATCAGCCTCCTGAGTAGCTGGGACCATAGGTATGCATCATCATCATGCCTGGCTATAAATGCAACACTTAAACAACAGTATAAGATAGTATCTAATGACATGAATACCACAGATAATGAATGTATATGAATTCACAGAAGGATGAAAGCAGCGTACCTTCAAATGGTTATAGGAAAAAGCCAAATTTGATATACGTCGTTTGAATGAATAGTAACTAGGGCTGTTTAAAATGAGATAATTCTAGGGGGATATTTTAGATGTTGAATGAAAGAGGCTGGGAGGCCATCCTGCCTAGAATGGAGAATTTTATTTTTGAGTAGCAGGAATCTGATTGAAACAGTACATTGATACTAAGTCATGGCGAACTTTAAATTCCTTATTTTATATCTTGTAGGTTCTGGTGAATCACTGAGGGGTGCAGGTGTGTGTATGCTGGAGTTTGACTAGAGAGCTTACGCATGCTAGGCAAGCATATTTCTGACTACTGTACCTTCACCCTGCCAGAGGGATTTTCTTAATGTCTCCTCTACCGTCACCTTTATGTCTTCCTGCTGAACTTGCATTTTAAAGAGGGTATTTCTCCATGCGCTAGCCCTTCTCCCAAGTAGGTGTTTGTTGATACCATTGGTATGGTTCAGTCTTTGTTTTAGGTAGGTGTCTTACTTTCCCTTGGAACTCACTTGAGACTTTTTCAGTGGTTCTTTAAGGGTAGAGGACTTTGGTTTGGTTGGTTTTGTTTCATTTCCCTTAATCAACTACAGTAGGTCTTTGCGTTTTTCCTGAGGGCAATAGCATTTACTGCCTTTTTCCCCTCACCACGTAAGACTTTTCCTATAGGAGAGGTGGTCAAGAAGAATCCAGGTAGGTCTTGATATTTTTCCCAAAGGAGCTTCCATTCTCTTCCAAATGTACCCTAGTCGTTTTTTTTTCAGCCTGCATTGAGGTCTTTGGAGAAGATTCCTATGGGTGAGTGAGAATCCTATTGTTTCTGTGGTTACCAAGGGTTTTATATTGTCATAGTAGCCCATGTTTGGCCTGTAGTAATTTTAAAATAATTTTAATTTTGATTAAAATTCTTCTGACTGACTTGTATGATATCCATTGTTTACTATAGGTAAGGAAGTGTCCTCATGTCCTATCTTTCCTTTGAGAAGTCTTGTCTTTCCTTAAATTTGAGGTAGTTGTTTGCCCTTAAAATTATAGGTATATTGCTGTGAAATGTGTAAAAATCACAAAATTTCCTGAACCCAGCAAGAAAGTAAGAGTTCAGGAAATTTTGTGATTTTGCACATTATCCACCCACCATTCATTCATTTTGTAGTGCAGAAGATTAAATAGTTAAGTAATTTACTAATTTTACCAAAGTATTGATAAGAACTGCAATAGGAGTATAGAGAAGAATATATATAATCTTAAATAATTAATGTTATGGTTTGGATCTGGAATGTCCTCCATAGACTTAGGTGTTAATAGTAGGTGCCCAGTTGGTTCTTTGGGAGGTGGCTACTAACTGGAAGGTGTCGATCACTGGTGGTATATCCTTGAAGGGTCTATTTTTTCGCTTTCTTCCCTCCCTAGTTCCTGGCAGCTGTGAGATAAGCAGCACCTGCTCCACCTTGCATTCTTCACTGGGTAATGTTATACCTCACCAAAGGCCCAAAGTGACAGGACCAAGTAATCATGGTGTGAAATCACTAGCCAAAAATAAAATCTTTCCTAAGTTGATTTTCTCAGGAAATTTGTGAGAGAGAGAATAGAGATTAGTAAAGATGGGAAGTTGTAGGAAAGTAAAATAGGTAGAAGGAAGAGACCATATGGTGGCTAATATGTAAAACAAACAAACAAAAACCCTGCAAAACAGACATGGAGAGTTTGAGAAGCTGAAAGATGCCCACTATGGCTAAATGGTATACAAGGACAGAAGTGACAGAAGGTAAGAGTGGAGAAAATTGACTAGAGCCAGGGTAAAACAAGTCTTGTAAACCATGTTAAGAGGTTGATTGTTATAAAAATATTGGGGAGTCGTTGAATGGTTTTTAGGGAGGGGGATAGCTAAGCAGGGAATTATTTTTAAATGGTCATTCTGGATGCAAGGTGAGGAGTGATGGAAAGGAAGCCAAGACAGAGAGATGGCCTATTACCACAATATAGGGGTTTGTGTGTGTTGGTTTACCTGGAGCAGTGACATTAGGGATAGGGAGAATTAACCCAGGTTAAAGAGATATTTAGGTATGACGGTCAGTAGAACTTGTCCATTGATTGAATATGGAGGTCAAGGGAGAAGGAAGACTTGCACTGTATTCAGTAAAAGTCTTGGTATGTTGCTTCAGATTTTCTTTCTTCCTTGAGAGAGAGACTAGAATAAAAACGTCCTTGGTTGACTTCACCATTCATGACCCATGGTTAAAAATTTATTGAGGTTTTGGGTGGAAGTAAGTCAGAAAAGAAAAAAAAAACATTTAAATAATTTGTAAAGTCATTTGAATACAGGTCTTTTGCCTGATTATCTTTCAGTGTTGAGAAAAACAGAAGACACTTTGGTTCTTTCAGTTTTGATGTTTAGCCACTTGGCTTGTAAACAAATAAAATCTGGAAAATGGCTTTCTTACCCTTTTTGAACAAAAATAGCATAAAATTGATCTTTTCAAATAGCTATTCCATTTAGATAGATACTTAACACATTTAATCACATAACTTCCTTGTTTTTCCCAGATGGTTTTATTCAGCATTTGGTGTGGTGAATATTACATAAATGTTTACAACCTGTGTTTGAGAGTTCTAGTCTTCCAAAACTCCAGTCACCTAACATCATGACCACTGCCACTGACAGCTGTGACAAGTTTTATACAGAACACAGCTGTGGATGCCAGCAGTATTTTTATGGTGGGGGCGGGCAAAATACAATTTTTAGAAAACGAAATGTCAGTTATAAACAGTCCTCAGTGGTCAAGATGGGGAAATGTTTGGAACTTAAGAAGATGAACGATTTTCTCAGTGATAGAGTTAGAAAAAAATATGGTATTTTGTTTCAATATTAGTTAGGTGGTTATGAGTAAGAAAATTTAAGAGTTGCTTTGCTGAGGGTGTACTATAAGATAGAATTGTGAGTAGTTACTAGCATAGATGTTAAATTAGAACTGTATGGGTATCAGTTGTGATTTCTGTACTTATTAACTATATGTGTATCCTCCTCATCTGTAAAATGGTGGCAGTAATAATGTTCCTGAAGGAGTAATTTTGATGGTTAAATGAGATCATGTTCATGAGCACTTACCCTAGTGCTTCATTCACTGAATTCTTTGGTTCAACACAAATTTAAATGATATTGCCATATTTCCTGAATCCACAAGATCTTTATACACTCAGAAACAGTCGAAGTCCTAGTGCTTTTCAGCATTTCTCATAACTAGAATATGTCTATATATTACCCATCTATAAAAATATGTGGTGTTTTAAAAATACAGAGTATTATTTCTTTGATGGTGGCATAAAATTGTGATTTTCAAGAGTGAATCAGGCATTGATTAGGGAAATCCTTTAAATCTGGATCTGGTTTAGTTTTATTATTATCATTAGTGTGCACCTAAGGTCTCTTTCTGTAATTTTTTTTAAACACCTGTCATATCTGCTTTAGTAGGAAAATAGTTAATGAGTTGAGTCAAAGAAATAACATAATAGAATTTTAAAATTTATTAAAGAATATACAGACCTTTAAAAAATGTACACACAGTCTAAAAAGGAGCAAAAATTTAATTGATACTGCTTTTGTTAAACACATTGCTTCATACTCATTTGTTTACTGAATGTATAGTTACAGCCATTCATGTGTCAGGAAGGGGCCAACTATTGAGAATGTAAAAATCATAAGATATTTTATTTGCTTTCAAGGAACTCAAGGGATAATTGGGAGTCAGGCCAATATTTTGTTATGTCAGCAGGGAACAGAGAAGACCTAACCTACATATACTCAAGGAATATTTGTTGAAAACCACTATACCCAAGTATTCTATAAGTAGTCAAAGATTGTTTGGGACTTCATCTCAGAAGGAACAGTCTTAAATATCTTTGGTAAATAGTCTTCAAATGACAATGGAAAGTCTAGGGTTTCGATTCAGAATAGGATAGGCATGCTATAATCTTACCTAAGACTGGACCTCTGAATCTTGGCACAGTGGCACATGCCTGTATTTCCAGGCATGTACCACTGGACAGGCTGAGGTAGGAAGGTCGCAGGTTAAAGGTCAGCAATTTCCTCTGTCTCAAAGTAAGAAAGGGCTGAGGATATTGTTCAGTCGTAAGGCACCCCTGAATTGAACCTCCAGTACCCCCTGCCCCAAAGGGCTAAACTCCTGAAAACTTCTGATCAGCATTTGTTTAATCAGTGGTGTTTCTCTGGCTTTCTACTTGTGGCTCAGTCATGTCTCTTAAAATAGCTTTTAAAGACGTGAAAGGGGAGAAATTAGGACTTCTGATCACCTAGGTTGCCGAAGTCTGGCTGCAGCAAAATAACTTTTGGGGGCAGGGGACAAACAACTTGTGTACATTGATACAACAGGAGTGGGAGCCATTTATTGTAGGACAGGAGGGGTATATATACATTACACACAGCTTATCTTAATTAACATAAACTAGATACAGCAGTCAACCAATAGGGAATCTCCACACTTAATGGCTCGCTGGCGTTTCTTCACAAACCACTCCCTCTTGCAAAATGCCAGGCACCATCTTGACTTGTTTACACACCGTAACACTAGGTATCAACTAGTTGATGTAGTTACTCCTCACTCTTGTTTTTCCAGAGAATTGCCAAAGGTATTAAAGTAAAGGGTACTTGACAAACTGTTATTTACACATTGCCATAATGCATTTACGAACACAAACATGGGCATCAAATTGTCAGTATTAGAATCGAGATAATCCTCTGCATATTCTACCACTTAAGCTCTTGACATGTTGTTTAATATCCTCTGGTAACTCTGTTTCCTCAATTGTAGAATTAGAATAGTAATAATACCACTTCATAGAGTTTTGGGGAGGATAAAATGATACTGTTTTGAATGCAACCAAGATCATCAAGTGAGCAAATAAAATCTGGTTAAGTGGCAAAATAGGTATCATAAAGTTAATATGTTAAAGTTCAGATAATTTGCTGAAATAAGAAATCTCTCAGATTCTTATATAGAAGCCTTTTATTTTGTATAATTTGAACATACTGGAATTTGCATTGCCCATTAGATTGAGAAAAGTAGATTGCTACTTGGCTTTTTGGTTAAGATAAAATATAGATTGAGAAAAAATAGAAATGCTTAGAGTAACAAGAAATCACAGGTGATAAAGAGAAAAAAATTAGGTATTATTCTAAAAAGTAATATTTTTACTATTTTTACTGGTCAAGGTGGAGCACACCTATAATCCTAGCTACTTGGGAGGCTGAGGCAGAAGGATCCTGAGTTTGAGGGCAGTTTGGGTAACAGTAAGACAGCCCCCTGCCCAATCTCAAAAGTAAAAAAAGGAAAAATACAAAATCCATAATGGTATCTAGTATAAGGGGTAAGGGCAGCTTTTTGCAGCGAATAATGCCTGGAGCGTTACTTTATAAGTGGACCGGTTTGGCAGTTTGCATAGAGCTGTTGACTTTTCGTTTTGCTTTCTATTTATTAATCTACTTCTTGCATGCCTTTGAGAAGAGTCTGTGAACGGATTTTAAGAGTGTCTATCTCACTTATTTCTCCTCAGTCCAGGAATGTTAAAGAGAAGGCCTACAGTAATTTCTTCTACTACAGACTTAACAATACAGATTATTGTCTTATTCTGTTAATTTAAATTGTAGTACATGTTTTGTACAATCTGGTTTGAAGAGAAGTGAGAATTATTTTGTGTCTTCAAGTGTGAAAGTGTGAGTACATTTATGAAAGAATGCATTAAGAAAACTATAGCATAGTCAGTTATGGTTCATTAGCAGATTTTATAGATTTTAAAATACGAAGGCATTTCTCTATTGTCCAACAATAATTTTTTATATTTATATATATAACACACAAGTGTTTCTTTGTTATGTTTTGGTTGTGTGCCCCCCCCCTCCAGTACTGGGAATAGAACCCTTGGGTACACTACCAATGAGCTATACCTAGCCTCTTTTTTTTTTTGTTGTTGTTAGATATACATGACAGTAGAGTGTATTTTGACATATCATACATACATGGAGTATAACTTCCCATTCTTGTGGTTGTACCTGATGGTGAATTATACTGTTTGGGTATTTATGTATGAACATAGGAAAGTTATGTGCGATTCATTCTACCGTCTTTCCTATTCCCATCCCCTCTCTCTAGCCTCTTTTTATTTTAAGAGAGAATTTTACTTAGTATCCATATCTGGCCTCACATTTGCTGCCTTCCTCCCTTAATTTCCCAAGTAGCTGGGATTACAGGCATGTGCTACTACAATCAGCTTGGAAGGAGATTGGTTACTTGCAAATACTATGTAACTGGGAGTGGAATACCTTGAGAGTGTAGAAGCACTGAATGTATACCTAATTTTATTATTGTACTAAAGAATAATTCTGATCAGTTGATAAAATCTGATTTTTTTACTCATGTGTAACTTTCCCTTGTATTTACAACTAGAATTCCATATTATTTGAAATAGAGAATAACTCTGTGTCTATTGTATAAGTTTTTCACTTGAAGATGCTATTGGTAGTATTTTTTAAACTCTGTAAGTGAAATCATTTTAATGAATTGATTTTAAATTTTAAGAATCTTAAATTTAAAAAATGAAATAAAGTAAATAAGAAATAAAGAGTAATGCATATATTGAGGGTAAGTATTTATTTCATGGACCACATCAAACTGAAAACCTTTTGCTCAGCAGAGGAAACAGTTATCAGAGTGAAAACACAACCTGCAGAATGGGAGAATATATTTGTAAACCATTTATCAGATAAGGGGTTAATATCCTGAATATGTAGGAACTCTTACAACTTAATAATAACAAACAGCTCAATTAAAATATGGGCAATGGTTTTGAATAAACATTTCTCCACAGAAAATACTCAGATAACCAACAATTACAAGAAAAGATGCTCAGCATCACTAATCATTCAAGGAAATGTAGATCAAAACCCCAGTGAGATATCATTTTACACCTGTTAGGATAACCACTATTAAACAAACAAAAAACCCAGAAAATAAGAGAAGTTAGGAAAGATGTGGAAAACTGGAACCCTTGCATTGTTGGTGGGATTGTAAAATGGTGCAGCTATTATAAACAGTGTAGAAATCATTCAAAATATTAAAAACAGTAGTATGTGATTCAGTGATCCCACTTTTGAGTAAGTTTCACAAAAGGATTGAAAACAGCATCTGGAAGAGATGTCTGCAGCCCCATATTCATTGAAGCATTAGTCACAGTAACCAAAATATGGAAGGAACCTAAATGTCCATCACCTAAGAATGGATAAAGTAAAGAATGCATAGTGGAGTATTATTCAGCTTTAAAAAAAGAAGGAATTACTATTAGGCTACATCATGGTTGAACCTTGAGGACATTAATATGTTAAGTGAAGTAAGACAATCACAAAAAAAGAAATGCTACCGGATTCTACTGATATGACATAGCTAAAGAAGTCAAACTCATAAAACAAAGCAGAGTGGTGGTTGCTAAAGCCTACAGGAAGGTAGAAACAAGGGGTGGCTAGTCAGTGAGTAGAGAGTTGCAAGATGAAAAAGTTCTAGGCTGGGTGTGTTGGTGCATGCCTGTAATCCCAGAGCCTACAGAGGCCGAGGCAGGAGGATTGCAAGTTCAAAGACAGACTCAGCAACTTAGTGAAGCCCTGTCTCAAAATTAAAAAGTAAAAAAGGGGATGTGGCTCATTGATTAAGTGACCCTGGGTTCAATCCCCAGTACCAAAAATAAAAAAGAAAAAGAAAAAGTTCTAGAGATACATTGTACAACAGAGTGCACATAGTTAAAAGTACTGTACTATATGGTTAAAAAATCAAGAGAAATTTTATTGTGTATTTTTAACCATGGTTTTGAAAATATAAAAATAATTAGAAGTGTATATGACAAAATGTTATCATTGTTCTTATCTCTGAAAGGTGAGATCACACATTTAAAAAATTTTTAGATTTATTGTGTAAACCTTTTATACTGAGAAAAAATACAAAAACATCCTTACTTTTTATTAGCTTTATACTGCTTTAATTTTTTTCTTAAAAATTTCCTCTTTTTGTAGACCTTTGATATGGGTTTTGTATAGAGAAACCCTATTTTTTCTATTAGGGGATATTATTTCTTAAGTAATAAATAGCCCATAGTGATGAAGAAAAAGAACTTGGTGGGTTGGGGCTGGGGCTCAGCAGTAGTGCTCTTGCCTGGCGTGAGGCACTGGGTTTGATTCTCAGCATCGCATGTAAATAAAAGTCTATCAACATCTAAAAATATATTTTAAAAAACTTGGTAATGTAGTTCAGTTAGCAGAACACTAAGCACTGTATAAATGTTTACCAACATTAAACTGCTACATTCGCAAGGGTGCCTAGTACTCCGAAGACATATATTTCTGCTAAAGAAGTATATGTGCCTTACTGATTGAATTCAAATGACTAAAGAACTATTTTGCAGAGGCTTTAATCCTGAACTTTTCTAAATCAAAAATAACTTTTAAATGGATTTTGAATATGTGGGCTTTATCGATGTACAAATAATGAAGCTAAAAGTGCTTTTAATGGCCCTCTGGGGAGTAATTGAATGGTACAGAATATCATATTTATGTAATATGCCCCTCATGTTTCTAAAAAATGATGAAGCAGATATTGTTAGAATTTCTAATCTCATAGTTGGTAACTTTATGTTCTAGGATTAAAAACCTGTTTATGCCTTTCTTATAATTAACCTCCCCTCCCATCCCCCATTTGCATCACCAGTTTCTTCCTCCCCATTGGATCATTTTTCCTTACCTCATACTTGTTTCCTAGCCCTTCCCACTGAGATGTTTATCTCCCTAACTCCACTGAAGCTATTCCAATGTTACTAACAACTTCTATCCTACCAAATCCAGTAGAGATTTTTCTGTTCTTCCTACTTGACCTTTTACCAACCTTTAAAGTAGTTGTTACTGTTGCCTTTTAAAAAGTATTTTATGTACTTTCCATTTGGGATCTTACATGCTCCTGTTTACTTTCTCTGTGTGTGTTTATTCAGTCTTCTTTGATGGTAGTACCTCCTCTTCCTCTTCACTTCTAGGTGTTGGAGTCCCTCTCAACCCTAAGCACCAGTGGCTCTTTTTGTCTCCAATGCTTACACCTCCCATCAGCTCTTCAGAATTATATGCTAATTGCTTCCTTAACAACTGTACCAGAATGTCCAGTAGGCAAATTTAACATGTCCAAATCAAAACCCTTGGTTCCTCTTTTTTTCTTTCCTTGTTCAGTCTTCCCCCATTTTAATAAAATTTAATAAATATTATAATAAAATATAATAAATATTATCACCCAAATTAATCATACTAAAAATCTCAGAGTGATTCGTTTCTTCTCTTCATACCCACAGTGAATTCACCAAGTTTTATTTGTTTTGGTTTTAGAATCTTCATTAATTTGATTACTACTTATAACTTCTTATGTGTCTATCCTAAATATGGTACAATAACTTCCTAACATTTCCCTTATCCCCCTATAACTTACTTGTTATTAGAATGATCTTCAGTTAGATCATGTCAGTTCTCTTACTGAAACACACTTTGAGTAATTTCCCAACACATTGATAATAAAATTCAAGGCTCTTGCCTACAAAATCCTACTTTTTAGAAAATTTGTTCTCTTAAGTATATATGACATTGCAAGTATTTTGACATATTATACATACATGGAGTATAACTTACTCTAACTAGGATCCTATTGAGGTTGTATACAATGTGATTTTTTACTAGTCATGTATTCATATATGAACAGGAAAGTTATGTCCCATTCATTCTACTGTCTTTCTTATTCTCATCCCCTCTCCTTTCCTTTCATTCCTCTTTGTCTAATACAATGAACTTCTATACTTCTGGTCCCCACCCCTTTATTGTGTATTAGCATATTGTGTACTGCATATCAGAGAGAATATTCTGCCTTTGTTTTTTTGGGATTGGCTTATTTCACTTAGCATGATAGCCTCCAGTTCTGTCCATTTACTGACAAATGCCATAATTTCATTCTTCTTTATGGCTGAGTAATATTCCATTTTGTATATATACCACATTTTCTTTATTTATGTGTTGAGGGACACCTAGGTTGGTTCCATAGTTTAGCTATTAGAGTTGAGGTGCTATAAACATTGATGTGGCCGCATCACTGTAGTATGCTGATTTTAAGTCCTTTGGGTATATACCAAGGAGTGGCATAACTGGGTCAAATGGTGGTTCCATTCCAAGTTTAGGAATGTTTGTACTTCTTTCCAGAGCGATTGTATGAATTTGCAGTCCCATCAGCAATTTATGAGTGTACCTTTCTCCCCGCACACACACCAACATTTATTTGTATTCTTGATAATTGCCATTCTCAGTGGAGTGAGATGAAATCTCACTGTAGTTTTAATTTCCATTTCTCTAATTGTTAGAGATGTTGAACATTTTTTCATATATTTGTTAACTATTTGTATTTCTTCTGTAAAGTGTCTGTTCAGTTCATTTGTCCATTTATTGATTGGGTTATTTGTTTTTTTGATGTCAAGGTTTTGAGTTCTTTATATATCCTGGAGATGACTTTCTATCTGAGGTACAGGAAGAGAAGAACAGTGAATTTTTTTTTTTTTTTTAGGATATGGCTATAATTTAAAAGCATTTAATTATCTTAGTATAGAATGCAGAAGTCTTTTGGTTTGCTTTTGTTATACAATTAAATGTTTTACATTTAATTGTAAATATATTGAATTTCCTTTAAGACACTTTCATTTCCTTACAAGTGGGCATTTATACTGATGAACCAGGCATCTCTTAATTTTGCTGGTTTGTAATTAGACCAATGAGGATAAAGAATGCTCTTGAGGCCTGGGGTTGTGGCTCAGGGGTAGAGTGTTTGCCTGCCATGTCCAAGGTCCTGGGTTTGATCCTCAGCACCACATAAAAATAAATAAAATAAAGGTATTGTGTCTAACTACAACTAAAAAATAAATATTTTTTAAAAAAGAATGTTCTTGATAGTATAGTAAAACAAAAATAAAACCTATTTATTTATTTATCTGTTGTTTTTGGTACTGGGACTTGAACCAAGGGAAACTTGACACTGAGCTACATCCCCAGCCCCTTTTTTTTTTAATTTATTTTTTTATTTTGAGACAAGGTCTCATTAAGTTAGGGCCTCACTAAATTGATGAGGCTGGCCTTGAGTTTGAAAAGTTGCTGGGATTACAAGGGTGTGCCTAGCATGGAAGTTGCTTTCTTTTTCTAAATCTAAGGCACTCCACTATTTCAGATAATAAGCTCAAAACCCTCACTTTCAGGGGGAGAAAAAGTTACATTGGAAAAAAATGCTCCTAAATTTGTTGAGGACAACTTTTATCTCATGGGAGTGTTGTCGAATTGGTCTTTTAGATTTATGAAGCATTAAGGACTTTTTTGAGACCTTTTAAAAATCATTATGAATTTAGGGAACATTAAAGTGTTTAGAGATAAGCTTGTCTATCTATATGTATGCTCATGCTTTGGTTGATTTTCTGATTTGGTATATTCCCATGTTGTTGAGGCCGACAAGACGAGGAAAAGCAGATTGTGTTTGTTCCTGTGGCATCAGGGATACAGCAAGATCTTAGTGTTATAATATTAGAAATCTAATGTGGGCCACAAATGTGAACCACATATGTAATTTTGAATTTTCTAGAAACCATTTTTAAAAGTACATAAGTAAACAGATAAAGTTAAAATTTTAATGTTTTATTTGATCTAGTGTATCCAGAATTGTATCATTTCAATATATAAAAATGAGATTTTTAACCCCCCTCCCCCGTTTTTTGTTTTTTTGTTTTTTGTTTTTTTTTTTTTTTTGTACCAAGTCTTTAAAATCCAGGTATGCTTCATGTGCACAGCACATCTCAGTTCAGGCCATCTACATTTCCAGTGCCTAGTAGCTGCTTGTGGATAGTATATTCAACAGTGTAGTCCTAGATCATTCTTAGACCAAGAAGTCGAGATTGCTCAGCATTCTGAAATATTTTTAGGGTAATTTCCATCATCAGGTATTGTGTGCTGCTGGTTTTATTATGCTGTCAGGTACATTAAAAAGTTCCCCTCCTTTCTCCACTCATCATTTCTCTACTTACAGTAATTTAACCCAATGAAGATTTGTTTATCAGTGTTCATTGCTTTTGCTTTCTCTTGTATCAGTTTACTGTAGTGTCCTAGTTTACCAAAATAAATTGTCTATAAATTTTAGTGATTTTTGTTTTTAATTGCAAAATTAGTCCATGTTAGTTGTAAAACAATTAAACAATACTGTGATAAAGGTAGTATAAAAAAATAGTAATCCTTGGGCTGGGGCTGTGTCTCAGTGGCAGAGCACTTGCCTAGCATGTGAGGCACTTGGTTTGATCCTTAGCATAAAAATAAACAAATAAAGGCATGCTGTCCATTTACAACTACAAAAAATTTTTTAAAAATAGTAACTCTTTAAAATTATTTTTTCCTCATTCATTTATTGCTCTCCAAGTTATAACCTCTGTTAGCAGTTCAAATAATCTTTTTCTCCTTAGGAATGTACATTTATGAGAAACTCTTGCCAGTTGAGAAAATTGGTACTTGGAAAACATTTCTTAAAAATTGGCCTATTTAAAAGTGGAGACTAATGTTTTTTGATTATTAGCTTTAGAAAAAAAAATTTATTAGAGATGACCTTCAGAAATGGAAACATTTATTTTACCATATAGTTCACAAAATGTAGGTTGTAGTTGTAGCTGTGCTGATTCTCAGAATTAATAAAGAATGGGGCCTGGGGGTTGTGGCTCAGTGGGTACAGTGTGTGCTTAGCATTTGTGAAGCTCTGAATTTAATCCCCTGGGTGAATAAAAGAATGATATGATATTTTCTGGGCATATTTTTTCCACTAAAATTGGTGATAGTCTGATAGCATACTTTATTTTGTCTTCAGTTTTCCTAGCATTTATCATATGGACCAAGCTAGTGCATCAGTTTTTTCAAAAGTGTTAAAGGATTTACCAGTTTCTCAAGAGATTTTCTTAATCCCTTGTTATTTCCTTTTTTTCTTGATTCCTGTTGTAGCTTATTCTTGTTGAATTTCCCCTTTTAGCTGTGAGATGAGTATCTTTTTCAGTATTTTCATAGTCTTCATGAAATTTCACATTCTTTTCAGAATTGAATTTTCATGTTACAATTGGTTGCATTGAATTTACTTTGTATTATTACATGTTTACAACATTGAACTATTATTGGGAGAAGGATGGATAAAGCTAGGATATATAAGCAAGTAGATGTTAGTGTCCAGTAATAGATTTTACAAGCAGCCAGTACACGTTGTAATATTTTAAGGACTTTTGACTTCCTTGGAAACTTAAAACTTATGGAATTCAATTGCCTACTGAATAGCTAACTTCCATAGAGACTTTACCATGCCTGACAAATTTTTATACATGTACAATCTTATTTAATCTGCTTGAAATACGTTTTTTTATTCTCATTTTATGTTTTGAGTAAACTTGAGGCTTAGTAACTTACACCACACCTGATTACTTTTCTTTTTTAAATTGCAGCATTATAGTTGTGCATAATGGTGGGATTTGTTTTTATGTATTAGTATGTGCACACAATATAACAATACGGTTTGGCCAGTATTACTCCACAGCACTTCTTAGCCCCAGCCCCTTTCCTCTGTCCTACTGATGATACTGGTGTTGAGTCAGGTTGGAATCCCATTTCAAGATTGAACACCCAAGAAACTCTGAAGCAAGAGCAAAAGTTTTATTTAAAGGATAGAACACACAGAGAGACTCCTGCAGAAGAGGGGACCCTAGGTGTTGCCTGAGAGAGTGGAGATGTCCTGCCCCTTTTATATATTTTTGATTTCCTTTGTTCTCTCTCCACCCATCCTGCCAATTTGACCCAAAAGATAAGAGTGACCTAAGAGCAGGAATGAAGCCACCCACAGGTACAGGCAGGAAGGGAGCCAACCAGAGGCTACTCGTTAACAACCCCTTGCAGGGAGAAACTGTTCTCTGGAGACATGTAACCTTGGCAATGGATTGAAGGAGGGGAAGAGTTCTGAAGGTATTAGTACTTTATTTCTTCTTGGATCAGCCCTCATCTTCCTGACCCAATCATTCATTACCTACACTGACTGTCCTCTTGCCCCAGCCTCACAGATCTCCCTTTGCTTTTTATGAGATCCCCACTTTAACTTTCTTTACCTTTTTCCTCTCTAGCTTCCACATAGAGATAAAACATATGATCATTGACCTTCTGAGTTTGGCTTTTTCACTTAACATAATGGTCTCAAGTTCCATCCATTTTCCTGCAAATGACATAATTTCATTTTTTTTAATGACTGAGTAAAAGTCCATTGTGCCACACATATAACTATTTTGACCAAGGTAAAGATTAGTCATTTGTGGATCATGAATTTATTTATTTATTTATTAGCAGTACTGTGGATCAGACCTAGGGTCTTGCTCATGCCAGGCACCTATCACTGAGCCACACCCCACATGCACGTATTTTAGTGTAAGAAAAAATGGATTGGAATTGTAATTTCTTTTTTTCACTTGTGTTGGCTATCCATTCATTGTGTGGGTGTGTCATCATAAAAACATTCCTATTTAAATTGTTTATGATTTGGGATTATATTTTACTTTTACTAATGGCTAATGGTTGCTGTTTTTAGTAATGAAGAAGCTTGAATTTTACTCCTAGTAAATAGGAGTAAAGGCCTTGGGCCTAGAAGAGATGAGGAGTTAAGTTACTGAGTAAAGCCCCTAAGGTCTTAACTCTCAGCTTACTCAAAGAGTAGGCTAGGAAAAAAAATATATTTTTTTCAGTGTCACAGAAAGAAAATAAGTAAGTTTTTAATCTGAGCTCTGAGTGAAGGGGAAAAGTTTTCTCTGGGAATTTATAACTACTGCTTTACCTCCATGTGGGTTTATTTTTTACATGTATGGTCCAGAACTTTCCAAACTGAAAATTTAACATTATTGCAGAACCATTCTAGAAGGACATAAATAGTCTGGCTGAATGGAATTCTGTAAAGTCCCACTAAAGTTCAGCTCACTACCCTAAATTACAAAAAGCAAAAAGACAGTGCATTAGGCAAAACAGAGTAAACAGAATTAAATCCTCAAAAATTTCAAAAAATACGTGTTAAATTATAATAAAATTTAGTGCAGTTTATAAATTAAAATTAAATGCCACAATTATAATTTTTGACCATAGTGTAAAACTATTAAAAATAATTAAAGATAGATGAAAAGAGAAATTGTTTAAAAAAGAATAACAACCACAATAACAAAACTTCAAAAAAAATATGACCAGGGAGATCAGAGACATGGTGTGAGATAGGCAGAACTTTTGTAATAGAAACCATAGCCAGCCAGGCACAGTGGTGCACATCTGTAATCCCAGTGACTCAGAAGGCTGAGACAGGAGTATTACAAGTTCCAGGCCAGCCTCAGCAACTTAGCAAGATGCTATCTCAAATAAAGGGACTGAGGGTGTAGCTCAGTGGCAGAGTGCCCCTGAGTTTGGTCCCCAATATCACAGATTATGGCTATTAAAATTTAAAAAACTAATTGTGTAGTTAAGATGTAGAATAGGCACATGTGAGAAGATGACTGATGGCAGGGAAGATAGATCTGAATTTATTGCCCTGATTGAATAAAATCAGTAAAAGACTCTGAACTCAAATACTCAAATCAGACTATACAATTTTGCTAGGATTGAGGAAAAGTAAAAACTTGCTCAATCTCTAAGAAAGCAGAAAAAGAAGAAGGCTATAAGGAAGCAGGGTAAATAGAAAGGAGACACAGAATTTAAAGGTAAAAGCACTTTCTGATGCTTGTATAATCACAATATCTATAAATGGATACTAAATTTGATAATTAAAAGACAAAGAGATAGACAAATTGGGTAAAAAAAAAATACACAGTTCAGTAGTATGCTGTTTGTGAGAAAGCCACCTAAAACATGAAACAGTGAGTTTGAAAATGAAAGGATAAGCAAAGATACATAACCAAATGAAAGTTTATGAAGGTGTATAATGTTTATACAAAATAAATTTTAACCCTGTCCCCCAAAAATCACAATGGAAGGAGTCATTACATAATTTAGATAAATGTAGCAGTTTACCAAAAAGTTAGGTCAATTCTCGGTAAAAGTACCTGATAACATAACTTTTAGAAATCACATAAAAGTATGGCAAAATTACGAGGAGAGGTCAAATCCACAAACAGTAGGCAGTTAATTAAGGATATGATTTGAATAATACTTTTTTTTTTTTTTTTTTGTGGTGCTAAAGATGGAACCCCAGGGACTTGTGCATGCTAGCTAGGCAAATGTTCTGCCACATTGTTAAACCCCTACACAGTACTTTAGCTCATTTATATGATTTTTCTAAAGACAAAGATGAGATATTGACCAAAATTAACCATTTACTAGACCATGAAAACAAAAGTCAACAAATTTTAAAGATCTGGTCTCATTTAGACTACAGTGTAATCAACTTGGAAATCAAGTTAATATATACAAACAACAACAACAAAAAGAATCAGAACTAACAAGAAACAGTGAAATGTCTTAGTGCCCAGATTGTGATTTTAAAATACTATTTTTCACTGAAATGAAACAGGACTTTGTGAAATGACTGATTCCAACTTTTAGTAAGTCTTACATAAGATGTCATACTGGAAAGCATGAGACTATCAAAAAAAAAAAAAAAAACAACACAAAACACTGGGGGTTATGTCAGAATTGAAGGGGCTGCCATCAGCCAAAGATAGTTAATGGATTCAAACAGAGCAAATATGTAAAAATCCATAAGGGATTTTTTGTTGTTGTTATTTGCTTTGTTTTGTTAAGACAAAATAATTATATTTTTCATCTTTGGAGGATTCCAAATGACCAGTTCATTCAGAAACTGCTTAAGAATCATTATGTCTTACCTATATAAGATCTACCTTTGAGTCACAAAATAGTTCATGAAAGTTCATTCTGAAATCCCAGCTAACATATCCAGAAAGAATGACAGAATGTCATAAGTTTGTAAAACCTGATGAAATATCTGTCATAAGTTTGTAAAACCTGATGAAATAGTCTATCTTGGCATTTTTCTTTTCTTTCCTTTTTTTTAAAAATCAGCATTTTTCATCAAATGTTGCTAAAACTTTTAGGTGAAAGGTTGGTGGGCAGTTTTATAATGGTAGTTCAGGCTAACAGTGCCTGGGTCAACTGATCAATGTTAGCATTACAAAAAGGAGGCAATCAGGTTTTGTGCTCCCTGATGTGATACAATAGGAAGTTTTTAGCACTAGCTATGAAGAATGCTTGCTATAAAAACATTGAATCCAACTCCAATTAAGCTTCTAGGATCAAACACCACTTTTCTAGAAGTACAGAAACTGTAAGAACTTAATTTAAAAACACCATGAACATGCAGTCATCAAAATTCAGAATGTGGGACATTAGAACAAATAACATTTTCTTAAGTGTCAGGACTGGAAAATACAATAGATGGTGGACATCAGTAGATTGAATGGTCAGAGCAACCTGTAGTTCCTTTTGGATCCTGATTTTAAAAAACTGAGCTTTCAAAAAAATAATGAGAGGCAATTGGTAGAATTTGAATACTGGATATACGACACTAGAAAGAATTCTTTCTTTTTTAAAAAGGTGAAATTTGGTATTCTAATTTGGTTGTATTTTTAAAACTTTTATTAAATATATATACTGAAATATTTAAAGGTGAAATGAAATAATATCTGGGAATTACTTAAGATAATACAGTAGTTGAGAAATGTGCATAGATAAAATGAAGAAACATTAACTGTAATTTGAAGCTGGGTGATGGGTGTTTGGCAGTTCATTGTAATATTTTCTCTATTTTATGTTTGAAAATCTTTTGTAATACAAATAAAAGTAGCAATTACAAATAACTTTGGGTTATAGCCAGTGAAATCACTGACTGAAGAAGGTAATAAAACATAAATAGAATAATCCTAAGGAAAACTGAAGGAAGAAAATAAATATGAGAACAGAAATTAATGAAGTAGAAAAATAAATAGTAGAGATAATCTATAGAACCCAAATTTGGCCCTTTGAAAGATTTATAGGAGAGATTTCTGGCAGGATTGATCAAATACAAAAGAATGAAAATACAAATGAATACTATTAAGAACCAAAATAGAGAACATAATGGCAACTATAGCAAATATAAAGCAATATATAGCAAGGAAGGACTGTGAGCAACTTTTGTATCAATTAATGTAAAAACTTAGGTTAAAAAGCAAATTTTCTAGAAAAACAGATTTGCCAAACTAGGTCAAGAAGAAAAACTTATCTTTGACATTAAAAATGAGTCATTTTTAAACATCTTCACCAAAAATGTTTCCACGACAGTGCTGCTTGTGAGTTCCGCTCACATGGAACTTAAGTAAGCCTTGCTTTACATATAAATACTTAACTAATTTCCTATGTCTTGCAGGAACTTTGATAACCCAATTATGTCATATTCAATAGGAGGAAAAAATCATAGACCAATCATAGACTTGAGTATAGTGTAAAATCCTCAGTCTTGACAAGCCAAATAAACAGCCAGACATTTTTCCTAGCATTGAATGCTCCATGTTTTCCCATTGTTTTGAGATGCCACATTTATTATAAAATGAGTTCCCGTATAGATTTTTGTCCATTTCTGAGGCTTGTGCTTAGATTCTTGTGTTGAATCTTATATTCAAGATAGATTGGTATTGTAATAATGAGAATTGTAATGGTCTGGTAGTATATACTTTATATAAATATCTTTATATTGCATAGTTTGTTGCAAACTATTTTAAAGATGATGTCATGGATAGAACGCAATGTGTACGTCATTTGAGGTATTTATCCTAAAATTTATAAAAATAATTTTTTTAAAACTTTTTTTAGCTAGTTATATTTATTTATTTATTTATTTAAAAGGGAGAGAGAGAGAATTTTAATATTTATTTTTTAGTTTTTGGCGGGTACAACATCTTTGTTTGTATGTGGTGCTGAGGATCGAACCCCGGCCGAACGCATGCCAGGCTAGCGTGCTGCCACTTGAGCCACATTCCCAGCCCCTTTAAAAATAATTTAAATAAATTTTTTTTTTTTTTTTAAAGAGAGAGTGAGAGGAGAGAAGAGAGAGAGAGAGAATTTCCAACATTTTTTATTTTTTAGTTCTAGGCGGACACAACATCTTTGTTGGTATGTGGTGCTGAGGATCGAACCCGGGCCGCACGCATGCCAGACCAGCACGCTACCGCTTGAGCCACATCCCCAGTCCCTTAAATAAATTTAAGTTGATGAAGCTTAAAGATATCTTCTGAAAATAGATTTGAAGTAAATATATTGCCCAAATATTTCCCTTGCCTTTATATTTTGTTTATTAATATGTATGAATTAATTGTGTCTTGACTCCTCCTCAAAGGAATTTGAGATGACTTTAAAAAGTGACAGAGGAGTAAATACTACCAGATATGCAGATATCTAGAATGGATTAATCTTTACATTTGAACACCAAACTAAATTTTTATTTTTTGTAGAAAAGAGAGCAGAATGAGACACATTCTTGATCTACACAAGGGACCGCATAACTTTGGGAGACATACTTTTATTCTTTTTTGTTATAAATGGAACACTGGATGATATTTGCCTTACTTTTGATTTTATAAAAGTTAGAAAATATTTTCCAGGTAGACATTTCTTGTATTAACCAGCCATGGAGAGCTGAGGTTATAACAATGAATCTTAGCATCAATTATGAGTAAAATTTTTAAAAAATTTTATTTATTTTAGTTGTAGGTGGGCACAATGCCTTTATTTTGTTTGTTTATTTTTATGTGGTGCTGAGGTTCGAAGCCATTGCCTCACATGTGCTTGGCAAACATTCTACAACTCCAGCCCTTATGGTTTACTTTTGTTTTCAGAATAAGGCCTAGGACTGACTGGTAAATGTAGAGGGACTGCTGGATTTGGAAAAATCATTATTTTGCAACCATCATAATAAAGATTGTATTAGATAAAAATCATCAGATTTAGCATATGGAGTGCTAACTGTAGGGGGATATTTTGATGAAAAAACGGGATATTTGCTTGCTTTTGAAGTGCCACCCCACAGACTGCTTGTTTTCTTACAAGGGAGAAAATGCACAGTAATTTAAGAAATTGGACAACACTGTGACTGGATGATAAAAGTTAAGAGCATCATTGAAGGACAGATGAAAATCATGTGTCTCCAGATGTGATTCCCTGAGTACACATCACCACCTTTGTAGTGTTCTAGTTGAGTATATATAATATCGGGTTTATCATGGGACATAAGACAAACCTTAAGTGAATAATGTTTTCAAAAAGGGTGGATAGGGGAGCTATTATTCCAAAATGTCAGTGTCCTAACAGGCTATGGAAATGTTCCCAGAGTATAGGAGGCTAGAGGCTTGAAAATTAGTGTAGCACTTAACCCTAAACTGTATTCTGTATTGGAGAGGGAAATATGCAATAGAAGATATATTTGATGCAGTAACATTGTATTACATCTGTTTTTTATTAGAACTTTCAATGTTAAATTTGTTGACCTTGATAACTGTATCGTGGTTATAAAAGAGGATATTCCTATTTATAACAAATACACTGTGAAGTATGTAGGGCAAAGGCCCACGATATCTATACTTTGCCATTAAGAATGTTCAGAAGGGAAAAAAAAATGGCTTTGGAGGAAAGAGGGAGAATGCATCATAAAAATTTCAACAAAATTTCTTGCAAAAGAAATTTATAAAAATTCAACAAAGCTGTAATAAATTGACAATATCTTGAAAGTCCACAAGATGGTGATACTTCTCCTTTTTTTGTGTCTGTAAGTTATGAAAAAAAATGGTCACATCTAGTGGTATATTGGAGTTATCTCCTGCTGGCCTGAGAGCTGATAGTTAAAATTTTAGGAAATTTGCACAGATTGTTAAAAACAGCCATTATTAAAAATTAAACTACATAGGTTTACAATTAAACATTTTATTTTTAAGGGAATAAATACCTAAAACTTATTACTAATACATTTTATTTTGATCTGTGCTCTTGAAGTTATTATGTATCTTGTATCGCTGTGGTTGATAATCCTGTATAATAATGTGATTTTATACATCTTTTCCCAACTCCATGTTCAATGATGTCATATCAGTAGCTTGAAAGTAAGCCACATTAAGAATATTTACAGTGCAGACAATGGCAAACACCATAAATCAGGGCTTGATTTATTATTCATTGATTGTCTAGACTTAAAGTGACGGGGAAAATGCTACTAATATAAATGTATCATGTCTTTACTATATTGTGAAGAGCTCAAAAATCTGAGGATATATTCTTCCATTATTCAGAAACAATTATGCATCTTAACAAAGAAGTCACATTGTTGACATAATTGACATAGATAAAAATATCAGCCAGTACTCCAAAATACCCTGGGTGAGTTGGATGATAATTTACCAACACACTGCTGGTCCTGGCACAGTTGAATTCAGTGTTTTGGTAGAAAATAGACAATATTGAATTTATTAGACGGCTTTCAGCTTTATGAGCATTAAGAAAAAAAGTTTGAGTTTTGAAAGCCTTTAGTCATAGAACATAATAATAATTTTAAAATATGTAATTTGAAGCCTTTGGTAGGTCTGTTGCAGATTTGAAATAGAATCAAAGAATTTAGGGTTTGATGAATGCTTAAAATTTATCTAGAGCACTTGTCTATAGTTATAAATAGAAATTCTGTGTCTTATGTTTGATCATTCATTTATGCTTTATTTAAGTTCTTCTAAAAACAACTCATTATCTGATAATAGCATTGAAGAACTTTAGAAGTAGAGTATTTTCTTATATTGAAATAACCTTTTGTTTTCCTTTAATTTATTCCAGTGGGTTCTGGCACAGAGTTCTGGAGAATCATACAAGTATAGAAATATATAGAAGAGAAATTTTGGCTCTTCCACAGAGCAACCAATCCTTCAGGTATAAAGTTAACTGTAATGTTTTTTATTTAGTTCTTTTAATCATATTTTTGTACTCTGTAATCAAAGACCATGTTGGTTTTTTAAATGTCCTCTTCGCAATTTTTGGTTTTTCTTGGTCTTGTGGACAAAATAGAAGTCTTTAAGTATTTCTTTGTGTAAATTGTACCAAAGTCAACTCTTCTATGCTGTTGTTGTTGTTTTTTTAAACCTAAAACAGATTATTGTGTCTGTTGTGTTTTGCCTTCATACTGCCTTTAGCGTAGCATTTCGAATGAGAGTGAATTATAATCTTCTCATTTTTGGTATTTATGAATCCCATCAGTTTTGTGTCAATTGTGTATTTTATAAATATTTAGTATGTATTGTCTGCATCCATATTGGTAAAATATTGACTCTCAAGGGCTGTGGTCCTCCTTTAAATAACATCCTGCACATTTATTTTTACCCATTATCATTACTGTATTTAATCAGTTGTGAGCCCACTTACTAGTTCTATTACATAGTCTACAATGTACCGTTTTATATCCAGAAGTGCGTCAGTGTTTTGTACTGGGAATCCAAACCACAACCTGAGGGATATTCTATGATCAAGTTAAATATTAGGGATCTAATATTGAATAAGATTCATTAGCCTTTCTATCCCTATTCCTTCTCTTTCTTTTGAAGTATATGTTAGAAAATATTAACAGTGGGTTCATATGTGTGTGTAGGGGTGTTTCTTTGATAATATAAAGTACTTCTCTCTGCTCTGGACAAACTGATACCTTCCTACTTCAGAGCATTATTTTGAAGATTAAAGAATAACTCAACATGAAATTACCTAGCATGATTCCTTATATTTATAAAGTTTATTTAATCTTTGTTTAATTTCTTGTTCAGTTCTCTTGATCAGCCATGGTAGCAATTCCAGGCAGTTTTTACTAGTGTGAGTTGTCTCATAATTTTATTGTTCTCCACCCTTCTTCTTTTTACCTGGATCTGTTTTATTATGCTGGAAACAAAGATTTGTAGTAGGTCTCTTGACTAAATAGTGCTATGGGCCATGTTTTTTTTTTTTTTTTTTATCTGAAATATTGGGACATGGAAGTGCTTCAGATTTCAGAGCTTTTCGGTTTCTTAAATGTTTGTATTGTCTTTATTGGTTAACCATCACTAACTGAAAAATCTGAAATCCTAAACGCTTCAAAATCCAAAACCGAGTTGCTGAAACTCAATAGGTTTAAAATTTTGGAGCATTTTGAACTTTTTAGGATTGAAGATGCTTAACCTTTAATAGAATAATAGTACCTTTCCTCCTTTATTTATTTGTTTGTTTGTTTATTTGTTGTGCTGGGAATTGAACCTTTTCTAGCCTTGCATCTGCTAGAAAAATACTCCACCACTGAGCTACATCCCTAACCCTTTCTTTTCTTCTTTTCCTTTTGAAATAGAATTTTTGCTAAAATGCCTATACTGGCCTCCAACTCACCATCTTCCTGCCTCAACATCCTGAGAGACTGTGATTACAGTTGTATGCCACCCACCTTGGCATATTTTTACTTTTAATTGACACAGAGGAATTGTACATATTTTGGAGGGAAGGTGTGAGATTTCAGTACGTATATACAATATGTAATGATCAAGTCAGGGTAATTGAATGCCCTTCTCTTTTCTGCTGTCTTTTTCTTTCTACAGAATTATAGTTCAAATTGGGCATGGTAGCACAAGCCTCTAATCTCAGTGACTTGGGAGGCTGAGGCAGAAAGTTTGCAAGTTTGAGACTGGCCTCAACAATTTAGTGAGACCCTGTCTCAAAATCTTAAATAAAATGAAAAGAACCAGAATGTAGCTCAGTGGTAAAGTGCCCTGGATTCAATCCCCAGTACCAAAACAAAACAAAACAAAAACAAACAAAAAGAAACAGGTCAAAAGCCATTTCTTATAGGAAATGTTCCCTCATTTGTTGTTTATCTTATAGCTGACATTCAAGTTACTCTTTAAAATTATTTTTTATTTATTTGACAAATATGGCTTTTTTGTATCCTTCTTGAGTATACTCTTCAAAATAAAAGTCTAAGCTCCTAGAATATGAAAATGGTTGTGTTTATGAGTATTTGATAGGTGGCAATTACTGATTCATATATCTTTTTAAAATTCAGCTTAAGACAAAACTACTTGTTAAAAATGTAGAGAAGAATTTGGAAGGTAGAGCTCAATGGTTCAGAGATTGAATACAAAAAAAGGGTATTTGTATAGAATTTATGATCTCATGAGAGTTTTTTTTTTTTAAATATCCTTAGTGGTACACCTGATAGCATTAATTATTTTATGGCAGGTTTTATTTTATTTTTTTAAACTTGAGGATTTCTACAGGATGGATTACTAGGTCCTCTACCTAATCTTTTAGAATCTCTAAGTTCAATACATTGTAATTAGTTTTTGGTAATTAAATCACTCTCTCTTTTCTTTCAGATTGAAGTTGGTACCATGCAGCAAGAAACAGAGAGATGTAGAGTTCGAGCCAAAAGGCCTGACATGGCACTTTATGTACCTAAAGCTCGAAGGGGTACAGTGCTCCTCAATACATGTGATAAGGAAAAAAGCTGTGGTCTTTCTAATTCTGTGATAAAAGAAGAACAGAGAGAAGTTTGTCTGTCCCAAAAGGAGATCATTGGAGACAAACCTGGAGCTCAACAATTAAGTATTAATCCTGATAGAAAGGAGCATAGTTATAGGGAAGGAAGAAAATCTTCAACAAAAAGAAAAGATACATACCTTCAAAAAAGGAAAAAAGATAAGGTTTGTACTAAGAGAGGAGCCACAGAATCCAGTGAAGTATTATCCCCAGAACATCAGCAAAAAGTTCCAAATACAGAGATTATACCCACTTCCCCTTTACAAAGACAACCAAAGAGCGTGGCGTGTTTGGAGGTTCAAACTACAGTTGTGACAGAACATGAAGGGATACTTCTATCACAGTCTTGTTCAGAAATCACCAAGGCTCAGGTTCTAAAACAACCATTCCAGAATGTAGACTTATGTAACTTGAGTAGACTTGAATCAAGTGGGGAAACTTTTGAAGGCAGAGATTCAGAAAGCGGAATTGAAACTGATGCCAAAGTTGTAGAGATACTATCCCAGTTTCCTAGAGTTTTTACTACTATATTGAAACCTGAGAATATGAGTATACCAGTAAAACTAAGCTCTGATTCGGAAATTGTACTAGAAGGTTTGCAAACATCAGATGGAATGCTGAAGCTCAGCAATGGAAGTATCCCTACTGTTCCTGGAAGTCCAGATAGTGTCATTGATCAAACTTGTATAGACTTTGAAGTTGAGAATATAGGAGATAAAGCCAAGGGTACAAATTTCATCTTGTGTCAGAAAGGTATAGATTCCATTCCTGAGACTGTGGGTCTCATCTCTCGTAAAATGACTATGACCAGCAAGTCAGAGAGCACAAATGGCATTATGGATTCAGCAGTGATTAGAGAGTATGAGAAGAATAATGTCACTGCTGATGAGTTATGTGTAAAGTGTGAACCTTCTGATACAGTTGTCCTTACTCATGAAACAGATACAGATAATGGATCCAAGAGTATAGGTGATATTACCAGTAAGTCTTGTATGATGGACACTACAGGTGCCATACATGATCATATAACTGTAAGCAGCCCTTGTGTAGTTGGAGTTACACTAGCTGATGAAACTTGTAGCAATACAAATAGTTTCTCAAAATATATAGATATAAGTTCAGATGCATCCCCTTTTCATGCTAAAAGTGAGAGTGACTCAGAAAATTTCAGCAGCCTGACTGCTTGCTCTGATATTTATGTTGAGACTATTTCATCTAGTTTTACAGAGTCAACAGGAAAGTTGATAGAGAGCTTGTCAGATTGTACTTCCTCCTTACCTATAAAGAAGATTACTGGTAGTAATTGTAACATTTTTTTGGACTCTGAACTCAGTTTGTCAAATGGGACAAAAGTACTTTTAGAGAATGCCTTGGGCAATGATCTGGATAGTATTGGTGATATAACAGAGGCATTACATGAACTAAGAACTGCTGAAGAGTTCAAAACAAAAAAGCAGGATGACTCAGAGAATATAGGCTTTGGTGTATCAGTTCCTGGTGGAGAATCATCTATAGAAACATCCATGGATTTTAACGTAACTGAAACTTCTCAGATAGAGGGAAATACTGCTACTGAAGAGAGCTGGGAATCTATGTTTAACGATGATGGTGATTGCGTGGATCCACGTCTTCTACAAGAGGTATGTCTAATTGAAATTGTTTGATGCTCCAACACTATAAATTGGATAAAACCTAGATTTGGAGACTTTTTAAAAATTGCTTCTAATTAGTTATACATGACAGTAGAAAGCATTTTGACATATTATACATAAATGGAGTATA
This sequence comes from Ictidomys tridecemlineatus, assembly GCF_052094955.1. Classification (NCBI taxonomy): domain Eukaryota; kingdom Metazoa; phylum Chordata; class Mammalia; order Rodentia; family Sciuridae; genus Ictidomys; species Ictidomys tridecemlineatus. The sequence continues at coordinate 28,566,400 of NC_135477.1, read as the reverse complement.
ACTGATGCTTCTGGTTGTATATGATGTAGAATCACACGGGTCATATAATCATATATGCACTTTGGGTAATAATGTCCAGTTCATTCTACTATCCTTCTTGCTCACATGCTTCCTCCCCTCTCTTACTCCCCTCTGTCTATTCCAAAGTACCTGTTTCTTCCCTACCCCCTACCCCCTTAATTATGAATTAGCATCCACATATCAGAGAAAACATTCAGCCTTTGGTTTTTTGGGGGGGGGATTGGCTTATTTCACTTAGCACAATATTCTCTAGTTTCATCCATTTACTGGCAAATAATATAATTTTATTCTTCTTAAAGGCTGGCTAATAGTCCATTGTGTATATACATATACCTCATTTTCTTTGTCCATTCTTCTGTTGAAGGGCACCTAGGTTAGTTCCATAGTTTAGCTGTTGTGAGTTGAGCTGTTATAAACATTGATGTGGCTGCGTCACTGAAGTATGCTGATTTTAAATCCTTTGGGTATAAATCAAGGAGTAGGATAGCTGGGTCAAATAGTGGTTCCATTCCAAGTTTTGTAAGGAATGTTCATACTGCTTTCCGTAATGGTTGCACCAATTTGCAGTTCCACTAGCAATGTATTGAATATACCTTTTTTCCCCACATCCTCACCAGCATTTATTCTTTTTTTTTCATGATGACAGTGTAGGATATTATCTCTCTCTTTTTTTTTTTAGCATTTATTCTTGCTTGTATTCTTGATAGATGCCATTCTGACTGGAGTAAGATGAAATCTTAGAGTGTTTTTGATTTACATTTCTTTGGAGGTAATTTTGATAAGACATTTGTGTGTGTTGACACATTCATTCACATTCAATTTAATGTCTCCTGCAGTAACCTAATAGGATTGTATATTGAGAAAAGAGTATCTTGATAGATATTTAAAATTTAACACACAGAATTGAGTTGTATTTGTAATAGCCAACTTCTAAGAGATCCTACTGCATAAACAGAATAATGGATTCAAGCTGTGCATTTAGGAAAGACAGAGGGAAACTTTCAGTGAGATTTTGGGTGTGTATTTTACATGAACTCATTTGGGGGAAGGAGAATTACAACTGTTATTCATATTTATCTTTCTGGTGGATGTTGGAATGTTGTTAGACACTTTGAAGGAAAGGAAGTAGAGAAGGGAAGGGTAAAAATACTAAAACCACTTCTTTTTTTTCTTATTGTGGGTTCACATAACCTTTGCCGGGAGGGGATAAAATGATTTCCCTGTAACATTCCCATTTATATAAATGAAGACATTTTGGAGAGGGGCACTCAGAAGCACTTGACTACTGAGCTACTTCCCCAACCCTATTTCATATTTTATTTAGAGACAGGTCTCACTGAATTGCTGAGGGCCTCACTGGATTGCTGAGGTTGGCTTTGAACTCATGGTCCTCCTATTTCAGCCTCCCAAGCTGTTGGGATTACAGGTGTGTGCCGTTGTAGACGCCAATGAAAACATTTAAGCTTAGAGATCATACCTTTAGGAAAGGCAGAATCAAGATTTCAGTCTAGTTCTGTCTTAAATCCATCATTTACATTCTTTCTACCAGATCATTTCTCCACCTGAAGGGTTTTGTTTGAACTATTCCAAAGAGACTTTTACATTCTAAGTGATGATCCTTTTGTCTGAGAATTAAAGTATAAAAGTATATAAGTATAGAAAAATTACCATTTGCCTGTGAAAGAGCCACATGAAACTAAAGAGGCCAACTTGTTGAACAGAACTGACCAAGCAGTCCCAGCTCATTCTTTTGACATTTTAAGAAACTTTCCTGTGTTACCTATTGGTCATATAATAGAGACCATGTCATCCTAAGGATACTGAAAATGACCAGACCACCATAACAATCTTGAGATCACTCTATATCCTTCTCATACCTACCCCTCAGCAAATTTCTTTCAAAAGAAGAGCTGGAGATTCCCAAAATGTATCTCTCAATCTTGAGATGGTCCAAGTTCTCTCTTGAATGTGTATTTACTTAGCTAAGACCTCTGCTAGTCCTGAGTTGAGTTCCTCCCTTCTCTCTGGGAACTCTTTGGACTCTTCTCCGAAGACAACTTTTCTTCCATGTTATCTTGTGAGAGTTAGAAAATCACTGTTAGGCAGACTTTTGAGATCCAAATCAGGTAAAAAAAATTCCAATAATGGAGGAAGTTGGGTGAATATAGAGAAGTTATTAAAGGTCAAAGCATTGGGAGAGGACTTAGTTAAGAAAGGAAGCAGTGTTGACAAAAGGGCTTCCTGAGTAGAGAGCACATGTATATATAGGAGAGAAGGAACACCTTCCTGCATTAGAAAGGCATGGCATGCAGAGCATTTTACACATTTTTTATTCAGCAAATATTTATTGAACAGATGGAGATAGTAGGACAGAACTTGGGCTCTTTTTTTTTTTTTTTTTTTTTAAGAGTGACTACCAGGGGCTTGAAATTACTTGTATACTAGAGGGAAGAGATCAGATGTACAACTCAGTTTTTCAGGTCTAGGTGAAAAAAATAATTTAGGTAACAACCCAGTACTTAAGGAGCATAATAATAGTTAGAGAGAACATTGTCATGACTTAAAGCTGGGAATGGCATGAAAACAGAGTATGTAGCAATTGAAGATGAAGATAGCCAGTGCCTGGATGTCTTTGGAGATGGAGTGAAGTTTCTGTTGAGGGATGAGGATGGATGAAAGCAGAAAAGAGGTAGTTGGGTAGACTGCAGGTAGCACATCCAGTTCCAAACTGGGTTCTCTTCTGCTTTGAGTTTTAGAAAATGTAATAATAGTAATGTTATTAAAAGATGTCACAGATCCATTAACATTGATAGCCCTTTGGTGAGTTTTACTCTTAGTTTATTATTTATATTGCTCCATATAAACTAGAGGGCCTACATTAAATTTTTCCAGCTGGCCTAGGTTTTTCTTGATAATGGCTAAACTATGGAGTCATATCTAATACTTCTAATAGGTGGGAAGTTACACTGTAGAGTATGTTGTGGCAACTATTGTAAAGCAATTTCCTGTGATATTTAACTTCTAAAACTGACAAAGGGGGGTAGAGCTTAGTTAAGCCATTATTAAACTCCCTAAACTAAAACTCTAGATCAGAGTCTCTAGAGATCACCCGTATCTCTTAAAGCCGTGATATGGAATGCCCAGAAAGTTAAGTTGGTAAGTCATAAAGGAGATGTTGTTGACATGACTTCTTTTAACCCTCCAAAAACTTGGTACAGGATCACAGGAATTTATTGTTCCATAGAGAAAACTTTGATAGTCCTTGCCACTTCCAGTATTGACCAGCAGATATATTGGTGGGAGAGTTTGTGGGGGTACCAGTAACACTATCAACTGATGATCAGTATTAGCATCTGGCTCCTTATTAGCTAAACATCTTGATTTGAGTTTATTTTATTAATTATTTAGTTAATTAATTAATTTTGAGTTTTTAGATAGAGGTACTTTAAAGGCTTCCATTTGGAAAAATCCTTTTGTTACTGAAAACCATTAACATTGTGTAACCATGGGGAAGAAAAGTAAAGTAATAGTACTCATTCCCTACTCATCTTTCTTTTCTATGTGTACTTAAATTCTCATGCCCACTTTCTCTATCTTCTGCAAAAGTGTCCATTTTTAAGTGGAAAACCCCAAATAGGAAAAATTGGTAACCCAATCACTTAAAGCAAATTATATGAAATACAAAGGGAGGAAAGCCCTTTGTATACCCTCCCCTGGAGGCCTTATAAGTAGTTGGCATCTGATTGCTTTTCAGCTGAATAGCAAATACTGAGCACTTAAGAGTTTGACGAACTATAAATTGTAAACAACAACATCAAAACCCTATACTAAAGGCATTGTGCTACATGCCAGCCTTTCCTCTAAAGGTGTTTATATTATTTGAAGAGACAATATGTAACCAAATGACTACATAATCACATGGTAGTCTGAATGGTAATTAATATAAAACAACCGTATAAAGGATATACTAAGGGCTGGGATTGTGGCTCAGTGGTAGAGTGCTTGCCCTGCATGCATGAGACACTGGGTTCGATCCTCAGCACCACATAAAAATAAAAAATAAAGATTTGTGTTCACCAAAACTAAAAAAAATAAAAAATAAAAAAATTTTTAAAGGATGTACTAAAACTGTTTGGTTGTCTGATGAGTGACATAAATAGCAGCTCCAAAAGGAGATTAAATCCCTCCAGGATAATAAACTGGTTGGCATAGTTTCATGTTGGTGACACCATAGAGTTAACCCATTGAGTCACAAGCTTTCAATTCTGTGAACATAATAATTGTTTCTAATTTACCACAAGTGTATACTTGTTGCTTAGTTTAAGTTTTTACAGATGTTGCCTATCTAGGATGATGGAAAAAATTGGATTAAGAAAAAAGAGATTATGATTGTAATTCTCATTCTGTATTTTTTTGTGTTCATAATTTTTTTAAATTAATAGACTATTTTTGCACAATTTCGTTTACAGGAAAAATGAATAAACTATGCAGTTTCAGTGTATCTTACTTTCAGTTCATTTTAATGGGTTCATAGTTCACATTTTTATAAAAGTTTTTGAATTGATATACAATTGACTGCCTAAGTGTGGGGATTTATGGACTTATCTTCCAGATCCTGTGTATTTTAATGAAGTCACTTGGGCCATCCAGTGAAAAATCTGATTGATTCTTGCATTCTGTTGTTCAATCCATTAGTGAATGATAGCTCGGATCTCTGGTTCATATAGAAAGAGAACATTAAGAAGATTCCATTGTTTTGTTTTTTAAAGCTAAGTGACTGCTAAAAATAAAAAGCTACCTTTTGAACTATTAGATTTGTTTCATAATATTTTTTCTTCTGAGTCAGCATACATGTCTGCATTTTAATTCTAGTTCCCTTTTAAAACTAAAGAAAAGTCAACAGTTTGGGGCCTATATTGTCAACACAATGAAGGCTTTTATTTAAGGATCCTTTTCTGAAGCTTCAGAGATTGCTGGTGTGCTTTGTCCTGTCTTTAGCATTGCTTTTGTTTCAGTGAACTCCATGAGATGTGGTATGTGGGGCATAGTTGGGGCAGGTGGAAGAGGAATAGTAAATGATGTAACTCATAATGTTTATTCTATTTAATTTATTACCTGTTTCATGACAATAGTGGGGAGGGAGAAGACTAGGGTCTATATAGAAAACCAGAATATATGCCCTACCCTGGTCAGGAGAAAACAGACAACAGCAGTTCTAACCAAAAATTAAAGATTTGCTCATGTTAAAAAGTTTGGTTAAAGGCAAAAACATATTTTTGGGAGACTTAAAATCTTATCTACACTTTGATTTGAATTAATTTTATCATTTTGTATCATAAGATACTAATATGCTGGTTATTCTGTTGGCAGGGATTTCAAAAAGAGTGTTGAAAAGGAAAGGAGGACCCAGGTTTTTAGGCCTGACTGCTAAAATGGATAGCCAATAGTCTAAATACATTCAAATTCAGAATTCTTGTTTGTTGTGATGATTGGGATTGGAGTGTGGGAAGATATAAGTTTACAATTAGGCCTAGAATCAGTACAGAGGGAATGTAAATACTATTCAGTGTAGATTGGCCAGAGGCTGAGATTATTAAAGAAAAACCCAAAGGATACCCAGATATACAGGATACCAGGCTTAAAACAGCAAGACTAAATTTCTGATCCTTCAGATTGTGGGTCATGCTATTATATTTCTTGCCTGGGTCAAGAATGGCTTCCTTCTTAGACCAGTGGGTCTGAGTCTGCTATTGAAGGTCAGAGGTACGTATCTACTACCTGTTGCTGAGAAGGATAGATAGCAAGGGACTAATACTTTCTTAAGTAATTAAGAAGGATAAATCTGTTCAGAGAAAACAGGCCCACATATGAGGCCTTTATAGGTAGCTCAAGGTAGCATAAGGAAAAAGTGGATCAGGGCCTACAGAAATCAAGCAAGGAACAAAATGACAATAAATTCCATTTTTGTCTGCTTTGCAGTTTTTCTTATGTCTTATAGACAGCTTTTGTCACTGAATATCCTGTCAGTTACTTGAGTAAAACCAGCAGGACTAGTTTGTAAGATTCAAACTTTTTAGCATTCCTGTGTTTGATTTCATTTTACTGTTCCAGCCTACTCTAGTCTTAACCATTCTTCTTCATCAGTAATATATCTTCATCTAGTCCTTTCAAGTATTTTTGGAAGAGGAGGAAAAAAGCAGATGTTTTTCTGCCTTCTCAGTCTTTCTCTTAATTTTAAATATAATCTATTCTACTATAGTGTTTACATGATTAGTGAATATGTATAGCGTCTTGCCAAGAATGCCAAGGTTGGTCTGCCATGTTAACCTGTCTGAGTAGGAGTCGGGTCCAAGTTCATGTTGGTTCAGTATATTTACTTAGTCTCTTCTTGTAATTCATGTACCATATACTATCATTCATGTGAAAGGACTAATCTCTCAAATTTGACTTCTGGCACTCGGATCAGTAAATGATTATCTGAAACATTTGGGACAGTCAATATACATGTGTCAGTATTGTAGCTTTTTTCTTCTTGTTTCCTATTTGTTTTTTCTGATTCTCTTACTTTCCCCTTTCTTGCCTATGTCTTTGTCCCAAGCCTTGAGAATAACCTACTGATGATAATCAGAGATATTGTTGATGTCTATTCTAGAGACATCTCTAGGTGACATGTGGTATGACACGTGGTCAGAAATTTTATGAAGCTGAAGTTTGCATTTCTGACCTTGGTTTCTTGATAAGGTTGGTAGAAACATAGCCTAGATATATTAGATAATTTTATTTACACATAGGGATAAACATTGGAGACCTTATCTACTTTTACACTTAAAGTATAAAATATTAGAGTAGAAATGCCTGAATTTATCCCCTATTGAAAAGGATTTATTTTCATAGCAGTATAAGACTAGATATATAACTTATGCCAAACATTATACACTATAGTATCACAGTCTTTTTTAGGGAACTTCTTTTTAGGGAACGTTTTTGAATTTAGGTCATGAAAAAGTTGAAAAGATTTAAAATATTTTTTCTTTTAAATAAGTTATGTTATTTCCCTGTTTGCCAAAGATAAGAAAGTTAAATGAGTAAAATTTATTCACAATATTAATATTAACAAACATGAGAAATTCTTGGTAGTTATTCTCAATATTAATTATTATTCTCAATAATAATAATAATAATTTGGTAGACTCAAATTCAAATAATCCAGAAGCCTCCATGTTTTGGTTTATAATTAAGTGTTCTCTAGCCAAAATTTTATCAAAGTTTATAGTAATTTATAAAATTTAAAATGAATTTTCTTCAATAGAAAATTGTTAATTAGCAGGCAGGTAAGTAGTCACAAGTACAGAAGAAATAAATAGAAATAAAGGGATGGAATAAGCTAAGCTACATAATTGATTGTATGGGTTAATTCCATTTAAATAGTAACTTTTGAATCAGCTGTATTGATTTTATAACTACCAACTTATGATCAAGTCTCACTGTCCTTATCCCTGATGCCTCTCATATTTAAATTGGTATAGCCATGACTGTAGTTTTTTTTAAAACTGAGTTTAATTAAAAGTACTCACAAAGTGTTCTTATTCCTACCTTCTAAGATGTGAGCCAGCAGCATTATGTTATACCACTTAAAACTATGAGGGTTAGGAACCAAAACTTTATATTGTATTAGAGATAGAACTGCACAAGACTTTAAAAAAATGGAATGTTAGTATTAAAAGTAATTTCTGAATTGTAAGATCCAACTGTCCCACTTCTGGATATGTATCAAAAGGAAATGACATCATATTGAAGAGATACCTGCACATCCATGTTAATTGCTGCACCATTCACAATACTAAGATATGGAGTCAGCCTAGATGTTTATCAACAGATAAATGAATAAAAGGAATTATACACTATCCATGGGATATTATTCAGCCATAAGAATGATATCCTTTCATAAGTCAGACATGGAAAGACAATGTGTGTTCTTTCTCAAATATGGTTGCTAAAATAAAGTTGGTCTGAATGTAGACCAATGATTACTAGAGGCTGAGAAAGCAGGGGAGAGGAAATAAAGGGAGGTTGAATAACAGGTGCCAAAAACACAGTTAGATAGAAGTAGTAAGTTAAACTATTATACATTTTACGAATAACTAGAGATTGAAGACTCCAAACACAAAGTAATAAGGAGATAAGGAGATAGAAATGTTAATTACACTGATTTGTTCAGTACACATTGTATTCCTGTATTGAAAGATGACCCTGTACTTGATAAGTATGTACAATTGCTGTGTGTTAATCAAAATATATATTTAAATGTTTAAGATGATGGAAGTGTTAATTTGATTTTATTATTAAACTTTGTATACATATGTTATTATTAAACATTGTGTACATATGTCAAATTATCACACTGCATCTCATAAATAGGTACGATTAAAATAATTTTTAAAACAAAAGCCATTTCTGAGAATAAGTCTCATTAGTACCACAAGACTATAAATTTCCTTTTGTCAGAGAACTGCTGAGGATTGAAACCAGGGGTGCTTTACCACTGAGCCACATCCCCAGCCTCTTTATTTATTTATTTATTTATTAGAGGAGAGAGAGAGAGAGAATTTTTTAATATTTATTTTTCAGTTTTTGGTGGACACAACATCTTTTTTTTATTTTTATGTAGTGATGAGGATCAAACCCAGTGCCCCACGCATGCCAGGCAAGCGCGCTACTGCTCAAGCCACATCCCCAGCCCATATTTATTTATTTTTTTGAGACAGGGTCTCACCAAGTTGTTTAAGACCTTGCTGAGTTCCTGAGGCTGGCCTTGAACTTGCAGTCCTCCTGCCTCAACCTCCCAAATTGCTGGGATTATAGGAGTGTGCCACTGTGCTCAGCTAAGACTATAAATTTCTTAACCATTGTTTAAGGGGTCTACTCTAGCCTATAATCTAACTGGCCCCGTCTTATTTTATAGATAAGGTAACTCAGGCTCAGAAAGCTTATACTTACCCAGCTAAGGGTTGGTTAGATGTCAGAATTGGTACTAGAATCCATGCCTCCTAGTTTCTATCCCTGGAAGCTTTCCAAGTCTTTGAGCTTATGCCACTACCTGACAGTTCTTAGCCAGTCAACAGATATTAAGTATCTATTCCGTGCCTGGCTGTGATCTTGGTGTTGTTAGAAGTAAAAGAAAACAATGTTTAAGGAGCTTACAGTCTTGTGTAGCTCATGAGACTCATTCTCAGAAAGGACTAGAAAAAAATAAAGTAGTATTCTGTTTCATTGTATTGAAAATGCTGTTGATTGTGAAATGCACCATTATTTTATATGTATCATTATGAAAAAAAATTTAGACATAGTACTTTTCCATAAAGTTTTTGATTTTATACATACTGAAAAAAATTTTAGACTTAATTGGACATAAATTTTTATCCTGTATCTCTTTTATATACATCCAAAGGTGAATATAGTAAAATGATTAAGATTTTGCTAAGTCAGTGCTGGTGTCACTGGTTGGCACAGCAGTCCTGTGCAGGATGTTTGTTGTCAGTATCACTAATTCTGTCTCCCAGAGGAGATGCAAAAGTAAGGCTCAAAATAATCCAGCTGGTTGAACTTGGGACCCCTGCTGGGAAAGAGGAGCTCCAGACATGAGAATGTCTCCTGGGTACATGCGTTTGGCGCTCCATGGGCACTTTTCCCTGGTGTAGGTATCAGCCTTTCTTTAGTCTATTTGATCATTAAATTTGTTGGTGATATTAAAAAAAAAGATTTTGCTAAAACTTCCTGTTCACTGTCTACCTCTTTATAATAATTTCTTGATTGAGACATTGACACTCTTTTCATCCAGTATCATTCACTGTGCTATCAAGGACTTTGATGCATCATTTCTTAAAAAGACTACATAAAAGAATGAGGGTCATCATTGCTGGGATTATGAATCACCTTTGCACTTACAGCTATTTTTACATCTGGAATTTCCTTCCACACTGCTGACCATTGTCTGCTGGTTTTGGTACAGGTGCTTTTGATGCTTAATGCATGTGTGTAGGTAAGCAGTAATAATACGTGTGATTATAAGATATATTTCAATGTCAGGAATGTTAAAATGTGAAGAAAGGTGCATCTTAGAACTGATAAGATATATATCCAATAGGAAAAGAAGAAACCCTAGGGACTGGGATTGTAGCTCAGTGGTAGAGCGCTTCCCTGGCATGTGTGAGGCACTGCATATAAATAAATAAAGAAAAGGTGCATCAACAACTAAAAGAAATATTAAAAAAAAGAAGAAGAAGAAACTCTAAGTTAGAGTTGATAGGGAAAACCCCAAGAGGAGGTAAAAATTAAGGCTGGGTCTTGGGAAAGGAAGGATCATGAGGAGAAAAGGCATTCCAAGCTGTGAGAAAAACTTATAAAACACAAAATACTCCTGGATAGATCCTCCATTGACACTATCAGAAGTTTAGATTATTTATTATTTGGATTTTCTTCATGATTTATTTAACAGAGCAATTAAAATTATTGGCAAAGGTAAAGAAAAGAGTATCATTTTCCCCAAAATTTCAGAGTGTTATTCAAAAATCATTTTAAAAATGTGTTGTATAAATCAAATTCTTATCGACAAAGAGCTCTTGATAGATTCAGTCTTGTTAAGTAGGCATTTGGATAATTAGTTAACTTAGGTCATATGTGTTTATTCATTCCATAGATATATATTGAGTATTTAGTTTGTGCAAGATTATGTGTGTGGTAGAGAAATATAGAGCTAGAGATATGTTCCTTATGATTGAATTATAGAGTCAGAATGTTGGTGAAGTCAGAATGTTGTTCTGTTTAACATGAGTAGTTGGAATCATATTATAGGAGCTTTAGTACAGCATTGAAGACTTTGGGGGAAGCTTAGTCTGTAATCTATTCTGTGGTCAATGTGCTGTCTAGAATATAAGATTAAAAAAAAATTGGTTGTCTTTTCAGTTTTGCCGCTGATATTTTTCTTTCCTTTCCTTCATCTCTTCCATATCAGTTTGTATCCATAAGTCTTTATCAGAGGGAATTAGTTATCACAAATGTTGTTACAGTCACTACTTTTGATTGTCTTCTGTAATGACATTTTGATATGATATTGAAGTAGTACTAGATTAACAGAGGACTAGAGTTGATATTCAAACATTGTCAGTAATTTGGTTTGTAACTTTAAGGGTATCCTTTAATCTCTCTATGATCCAGTGTTCCCTCTGTGTAGATCAGGATAACTATAATAGCCAATCCAACATGCCCATCTGACAGATATAAAGATAACCTTATTCCAAAATAATGTAGTGTTTTTTTCTATGGGGAAAATAATTCAGGACATTTTGTTTTTCCTTTTATATCTTAATGAACAAGGAATTAAACAAAAACTTAAAAAGTTCAATGATCCATGCCTCACTGACTTTGTACTCTCCCCCATTATTTTCCCCCCACTACATACCCACAAATAGAAATCAGGGCAATTATGTCATGTCATAATTGAAGACTTATAGTCTTCAAGGCCTTACTTTGAGAAAGTTAATTTAGTTGAATGGTTTTGTGTAAGTTAGTTATACATATGAGTAATACTTGGCCATCATTGATGTTTTATAAATAGAAAGACCACTGGTAAAAATCCTAAAATGTTTGTGATTCATGACTCAAAATGATTTATTCTGAGTCATTTGCAAACTTCTCCTTGGTCTGTAATAGATACATCACAATGAATCATTCTAAACCTCTCACCTCTATTGTTGCTCTATCAAACATTCCTTAGCCATAATAATGGATATGAGTATGTGTGTGTGTGTGTGTGTGTATGTGTAACTTACAGTATGAAGGTTTCACCTTGCTTGTATGAAATAGTGTCTCATGTAACAATGTTTTAGTTGTCTATAGTAGAATAGTAGAAGCTATAAATGTGAACCATGTGTATAATTTTGAATTTTCTAGTAGCCATATTAGAAAAAAATAAAAACAAATAGGTGGAATTAATATATTTTAATCTAATATGTCCCAAGTAGCATTTCAACATGTGATCAGCATAAGAAATTATTAATAAGATATATTTTGCATTTTTTGCATTAAATCTTTGAAATCTGATTTATATTTTGTACTTAAAGCACATCTCCATTTGGATTGCATGGCCACTTGTGCCAGGCAGCTACTGTATTAGACCATCCAGGCCTACTACAAAAATATCTATATAATCAGTACCTCAGATCTCAGAACCTTTCCTTGAAGTTCTACACTACCATACCTAGGCATTCTATGTCAGTGGTCCAACCTTCCCATCCCTTTTCACAGTCTCACTCTGGTCCTCACTTCCATCTTCACACCATTTTATCCTCTGAGATTTCCCTCCTTTTATGCCACATATTCCTCTTTCCTCCTCTCTATCAGATTCCCTTGCATGTTTTGCTGAGATCCTTAGGATAAAAAGTGCTCTTAACATTTGACCTCCTACCTCCGCACACACACATACACACACACACACATGTTACCAGTAGAAATGTAAACTGCTCCTGATAATATCCATACCTTGGGGGAAATGAAAAGTTCTTTTTCCTGTTAGGAAAAGTTAAGAGTCCCTGGTGATAAATAGTTTGTGTTATAGGAAAAACTTGCCAGAGGTATGTAACTTTTAGGCTTCCTGTTCATTGTTTCATGAAATGTACAATAAGAATTATGTATTTGCTATTTTTAACATATTCTTTTTAATCAGCCTTTGGATCCAGAGGGCTCAGTATTTACCTCTGAAATGAAATGTAGGTGTACAAATTTAATATTGTTGACCAAGTTAGAGTAAGGAACCATGATGATTTTCTTGCCAGATTTTTGTTTTCCTTCCTCTTGGTAATCTGTTCTTAGGATTTGTATTTCCAAAGTATTTTATAGTCTGCTTTGTACCTTTCAGATTGTACTATTACAAATGCTCAAATATGCAGTGCTTTTTTTGGTTTGGTTTCTGCAAAATAACTCAAAAAGTCAATGTCAGCAGTCAAAAAAATAAAATGAAGACAACAGTTGCATTTATAGTAGAATCAAAAAGAATAAAATACTTAGAAATAAATTTAACAAAAGAAGTATAACACTTATACTAGGAAAGCTAGAAAACATTATTGAAAAAAATTTAAGAGTGCCTAAATTAACAGAAAGTCATCCATGTTCATCTCTTCCTATTGTTAAGATACTTCCCCAATTGGATAATATGTTCAATGCAGTCCTAGCTACCCATTTTTGCAGAAATTAATAACCTGATCCTCAAATTCCTATGGAAATACAAGAGGCCCCAAGTAGCCAACAAGGTTTTAAAAAGGAACAAAGTTGTAATACTTCAATTTTTTTATTTCAAAATTTGAAATAAAGCTATGATAATAAAGATAGGGTGGCACTGGCATAAGGATTGACGAGTGACTGCAGACTCCTCTTGTCTGTGGAACTCTGAATTCTAAAATGTTAACACTAGCTGCCCTAGACTTAAGAATTTGTTGAAAGTTTAGCTGATACCTTTTTGTCCACTTTTATGATGGTCATTTCTTTCCATGGTCTGCCAAAGGGAAAACTATTTGTGTTTTCTGTTTCTCCTTGGAAGAACTTGTCATTCTATGGGTTTCAGTTCCCTTGGTTGTCTGGCAAACAGCTGTCTTGTGAACTCAAGAAAAAAAATAATTTTATAGAACAGTTGGTCTTTTTTTCTTATTACAGTGGAAGGAACTGTCTTTTCCTGCTTCTACACTCTTAAGTAGAGTGGAACTAACATCAGGTGCTTAGGATGTGGTAGAGTTGGCACTTTAAAACTTGTTTAAAATAGATTCATTTTTTTGAATGCTAAGTAGTATGGTAAGTATTTACTACATCATCTCATTTAGTGCATATACTTGTCTATGAAGTGTAGATAATATTGTTATTCTCATTTTTTAGATGTAAAACTGATGCTAAGCAGAGAAAAGGAACTGGAATTACAGAAATAAATACTTTTATTGGTATTGTCTAATTCATATTTTTCTTCCTTCCTCCCTATTAAAATAAATCTATTTTTCACTTCTCCAAGATGAGAAGATGTATCCTTAGCATTGTAAGTTCTCATTTTCCTTATTTGATTAGAAAAGAGGTACAGCCTAAAAGAGGGAAAACTTGAAGGGAACTAGTTAGAATTTTGATTAACAAAGAGCAGATACCCTAAAAGGTTGCATCTAGGTCTTATAACAAGTGAGTGAGCAGTGATTGTCATGATCTTACTGCCACTTCCTCCTTTTCCCTTCGCCTTCTGTTTTAGTGTGAAATAATTAATAACCTTCAGGATTGGTGTGTGTGTGTGTGTTGTGTGTGTGTGTGTGTGTGTGTGTGAGTGAGTGAGACAGAGTTTTAATAGGATAGTAGAATTTTAGATACTTTACATTATCATTACTTCCTTCACTAGCCCACTGTTGTGAGAAATCCCTTAGGTAACTCTTAAGCTAGAAATTTTTAGTATAATTACTTATATTAATTACATTTGTCTTAACAAATTCCTTTCTTTGTGGTACTGGGAACTAAACCGAGGGCCTTGTATGCTAGATAAACACTATCACTGATCTATATCCCCAGCCCCTCGATGAGTTTGCTTACATACTGGTTGATAGGTACAAGTTTCATGCATTGTTCCTCTGCTGGAATTTCAACACCTTTTCAGCTATCCCATGTTTGTAACATAAACTAGATGGTAAACATGTGGTCATTATTGTATTATGAATAACATTAATACAGAGACAGTGTGAAAGGTTAAAGAATGGAAACTTGGAGACTGGGAATCAGGATTGTTTTTATATAGGAGGATATTTTATAATACCTTGATTTGATGTCAGCAGTAACTTACATGCTTCTTCCTCCTAGTTATCAGGGAATATGAAGAACAGGGAAAGCATCCAGGAACCTAGATTTGATTATTACAACCATGAAGTTCCTGATATTGATCTCAGTGAATGTGAGTTTCCACATGTCATTGAAATTTATGACTTCCCCCAAGAATTTCGTACAGAAGACCTTCTACGGGTTTTCTGCAGTTACCAGTAAGTATTTGCTAGTGGTTACAGATATTAGGGAAAGTGGGATGAAGTCTTTTTAATGTGTCTTCTGAAAAATCATCTTGTTTTCATATTCCCTTTTGTTTATTTTAGCATCAGATTTTTTTATTTTATTATCCATGTCCATTAGAAATCTTTTATTTCCAACTACTACTCTTCTAAGTTCTTTAAAAATGCCAGGTTGCTTTTCTAAACTATATTTTATCATTTTAGAAGATCATCATCATTGACTTCTGAAACTGTCTTCATGGTACATATATCCCATTTATTTTTATTGTAATTTTGATATTTGGATTTATGTCCAAATATATATCTTATATTTACTTACATTTTTTTCAATGTGTTTACTTATCCTTTTTCTTTTTAGCCTTCTTTTGGATTGAGTAGGTATTTTTTATACCCCCTACCCCCTTTTTTTTAATGATAATCAGTTTCAATTCTTGGTTACTTTAGATTATAAAATACATGTTTAATTTATCAGTGGCTAAAGCAAATTTTCTGCCCTCCATCTAAACACTGTAAGAACTTTTGATTCGATTTCCCACTTCTCCCTTCCTCAACTTACTACAACTGTTTAATTCCTTTTTGTTTTTTCTCTAAGTTCTATTTGACATTGTTTTTATTTTATATATCAGCATTTAGATTTATCTCCTTACGGTATCATTTGTATCTTCCATCCGAAATTTTTAACTTCATTCTTGAAAGATATTTTGTCTGGATATAGAATTCTACATTGTCAATTTATTTTTCTCTCAGAAATTTGAAGATGTTCTGCTGTCTTCTGACTTCCTCTTAATGATAAGTCAGCTGACATTTTGACAACTGTCACTTCTGCTTGTGATTTTTCTTTTCCCTTTGTATGCTCTTAAAAGTGAGGCTCTAAGCAACTCAGTGAGACCCTGTCTCTAGATTTAAAAAAATACAGAATAGGGCTGGACTCAGTGGTTGAGTGCCCCTAAGTTCAATCCCTGGTTCCTACCGCCCCTGCCCTGCCAAAAAAAGAGTTTCTCTTTGTTTTTGTTATTCTTCATCTTCACTGTGATGTAGGTTTCTTATTATTTATCCTGAGTTTATATTATTTGGACTTATTTAATCAGTGGATTAGTATTTTTCATTTATTTTGGAGAACTTTTGGAGTAGAAATCATCTCTTCAAATATTACCTTTACTCCAGTCTTTCTTTTACTTCCTCTAACATGCTGCCAAATACATATATATTGGACCTTCTCATTTAATCCTTATGTTACTTCTTTCATATGCTCTTTGTTGCATTCTGAATAATTCCTTTAGTTTTAGTTTCCAGTTCACTCATTTTTTTCAGTTATGCTTTAATTGCTATTTAGTACATTCATTATGTTTTAAAATTTCATTTATTATTTTTTCCAGTTCTCAAAATTTTTCATTTTTTTAAATTTACATGGCATTTTTAAAATTTACTTTTTTGATTGATTGATTGCAGTTCTGGGGGGTTGAATCTAGGGCCTCACAAACTGAGCTACATCCCCAGACCTTTTTATTTTTTGTTTTGAGACCAGAGTTTTACCTAGACTGGCCTCTTCCTGCTTCAGCATCCTGGGTTGCTGGGATTACAGACATACATTATCATACCTGGTTGCATCTTTATTTTTTCATAGTTTGTTTTCTCCAAATTCTTCCAATTTTCTTTTCATTTTAAGTAAATTAAACATAATATATTAAGTACGTAAATGTTCTGAAGTGTTTTTTAACCTGAAGTTTGACATGTTGTTTTACTTTACCTGAAGTCCTTTTAGTTCAATTTTTGTTATCTTTCTTTTGGTGGTACTGGGGATTGAACCTGGATCTTGCTTATGCTAGGCAAGTTCTCTACCACTGAACTATACCCACAGCCCCTGTTTTAGTATCTTTTGTTTCTGCAAATCTTTGCTCACAATGACTTTATTTTCTTTCTTTCTTTTTTTTTTTTTTTTTTTGCAGGGGGGCATGTGTCTTAGTTATTTTTTAATGTATGCTAATAATTCTTAGAATTTTATTTATGGGAATTGAGGCCTACAATGAAAGAAGAGGATTTCTCCTGAGAAGGATGTGTTTTTTCCTGCCAAGTGCCAAGGACACTCGGAGACCTCTAAATTAAATTATTGATTTGAGGTTTTTCTGGCCACTTAGAAATAGTCAAATGGAGAATGTTTTTTAAAAATTGTTATATGTCACAATTATTTTAATTTAATACATAAATTCCATTTATGGAATTCACTCACTTGCCAGTCTTTTGATGTGGTTCCAACCCCCCACCCGCCAGCCTTTTAAGTCATTGATGTGTTGATAAAAGAGTTCTTTCCTTTAAGTCACTCTCATAATGCCTCATCTGCAATTTATAATTTGATTTCTTTAAAGTGAAGCAAGAACTTTATATCTTCATAGTTACCTAAGTGCGTATTCTTTATAGACTAAACTTTCTTTTATAACTCTTTTTACCCAAACATAATTGATAATGGTTTTTTTTCCCTTAGTGACTTTACCTTTCTTTAGTCTTCAAAAGCATTCAGCAGTTTTTATAGATATAACTATTCTTAACATTCATATTATATAGATTTATTATAATTTAAATTATGTCATGAAAATATTAAGTCTAGCTGAGAACATTTTTGCTAACTCTTGATATGCATATAGTTGATATATTTATAGGAGAAGATAGCTGGGAGAGATAATGTATACTTGTAATCCCAGTTACTCAGGAGTCTGAGGCAGGAGAATTGCAAGTTTGGGGCTAGCCTGGGCATCTTCGATTGTCTCAAAAAAGATAAAGTACAGTAAATAGGGTTGGGGATGTAGCTCAGAGGTGGAGTGCTTGCCTACCACATGAAAGACTGGGATTCAATCCCTAGTACTATAAAAGTGGGGCTGGGGGGACATGAGGGAGAAGATAAAGGAGTCAGAAGTATACCTCTGTACATCTAGCTTACAAGAAAAAATTATGTTGTAGGAATAAAGAGGTAATCCAGAAAAAAAGTTATTGTGATAAAGATGGTCAGGGTCTTGAGAAAAGTCAATATCAAGAAGTAAACACTTTAATATTTCAGTACTCATATGTGTCAAGACTGTTGTCTGATGTTATAAATTTAAAATTCAATTTATTTACATCTAGAATTCATAAGATTATACATTAAGGTAAAGTACCTAAGACTTTATTAAAGGACTCGATAGTAAATAGTTTAGGTGATGCTATATTGTTTCTTTACAAGCAGCCATACACAATATGTAAACAAGTGAATGTAGCTGTAAAATATAAAATAAAACTTTATATTTATTTATTTATAAAAGCAAACATTTGGTTTTTACATAAAATTATAGAATGCACAAAACCAGGAAGCAGCTACATGCTTGTTTAATCAGTTAAACTTGGCTGGGGGTGATCTCTGGTTCTGTAACTGAAAGAAGGGATAAATGGATCCTGCGGGACAGTTACTCTCTGGCATAAACCTGACTCTAAATGGATAGTATAGGTCAGTCAATTTAATTGATTGCAATCATGTTAAGACCCAATATCAGAAGTCAATGAAAGTCCAAATTAGAACTACCTTAGGTTGTCATTAATAGTAACAGTTTGTAAAACCAAGGATCATTTTGTTGATGTCTAGAATTTCCTCAAAAATAATTAATTCTTGTGAATTGAATTCTTTCCTTTGTTTTGTTTCTTCCTAATCTTACCTATAAAACTATTTTTTTTTTGTCAAATCCAAAATTATTCCCCCCAAAGAGAAGAATTTTAAAGATTATGAAATCTCAAAGTCTGAAAGGCCCTTCAAAATTCATCTGTTTTGTAAATTATCTTATAATATAGATTTACTATTGAACTTTTTCAATTTTCAACCCTTGTGGTCATTTTATGCCATAGTTAATCTTACCTTTATTCAGGAAATTCTCTGACTAATCTTCAAAGCATTCTTTATTCATTTTCCCTTAAAGGAATTTTTTTGACTCATTAAAGAAGGAAAATATTTAAGTAATTTTTTTAATATTTTCATAACAATTTTTTAAAAGGGGTCATGGTGCAAATGCCTCAGTCAGATACCAGAGCCAACTTCATATTTTCATTACTATCTTCATCAGTGTTAATAATCTTTCTGATGATCACTGCTATTAATAATAATAATGTACATCATTCATTTATAAGATGCCCACTGAGTGCTAAACGCCACGTTCTTGATTTTGTCAGGGATGATCTCATTTTCATTTTCACAACTCAGTGACAAAGATACTGCATTTACATTTACAGATGGGCAGACCTAGCCTCGAGAGATGGTCCATGGTCTCAAGGTGGAAACATTGAATCTATTTATGCTTGACCCTCAAAACCCATATTCTTTCCAATGAACCTTTATTGATTCTACAGACAGCTTCTAGATGAAAAAAATATGAAGTGTATGTCATCATTTTGATATTCTTTGTGTGCACTATGTAGGTCTGTTCCAAAATAAAAGTACTTTTCTAGTATGTAAATGTTCATTCTTTTGATTGTAACCTGGTTTGATATTTCTTACCATGATTTCTTTTTTCTCCATTTTTCTGATGTTGCCACCATCTTTCCTATATTCTTTCTTACCTCCCTTCTACAAATAAAAAGAGAATTTATAAGCTATATGATTATAGCTGTCTTTTTGCCCATTGCTTCCTTATTTTAGAATTTTAATGACATCTTGCATAATACCCTCCTCTGCCTACCACTTGTGGCAGAGTTTATATTTGCATTAAATCTAGGTGACCTTCTGACTACTTCTTCCTCCTCTTATATTATTCTACCTTTCCTGCTTGCTCTTTACATCTTTTCTCATTCTTTCCCCATAAGAACAGCTCCTTTAAATAGGGCATTAAATACTTTAACTCCCCAAGAGACTTGTGAGGATTAATTAGTTGATGTCTATGAAATGGCTGGGGATGTAAAATACTCAGATAATTTTTTATGATGGTATTATTGCTTTTAAAATTCAGTGGCTTCTTCTGTCCTCCAAACTATTTTTTGTCATTATCTCCATTCCACCTGTGTTCTCATTGAGTGTTTCTTTCTCATGAAATGTTTTATACAACTCTATTTGAAAGATGTTTCACAAAAGGAAAATTTATTTTAAGTAATAATTTTTTGTTGTTGTTACAGAAAGAAAGGATTTGATATTAAATGGGTGGATGATACACATGCCCTAGGAGTATTCTCCAGTCCAATTACAGGTATTCATACCCAGTCCATTTCAGTGTTCCTTTTTAAAAACTTCATATATGACAGCAGAATGGCATTACAATTCTTATTACACATATAGAGCACAATTTTTCATATATCTGGTTGTATACAAAATATATTCACACCAATTTGTGTCTTCATACATGTACTTTGGATAATAATGATCATCACATTCCACCATCATTTCTAACCCCGTGCCTCCTCCCTTCCCCTCCCACCCCTCTGCCCTATCTAGAGTTGTCTATTCCTCCCATTCTCCCTCGCTACCCCACTATGAATCAGCCTCCTTATATCAAAGAATACATTAGCATTTGGTTATTTGGGATTGGCTAACTTCACTTAGCATTATCTTCTCTAACTCCACCCATTTACCTGCAAATGCCATGATTTTATTCTCTTTTATTGCTAAGTAATATTCCATTATGTATATATGCCACATTTTTTAAAATCCATCTATTGAAGGCATCTAGGTTGGTTCCCCACAGTTTAGCTATTGTGAATTGTGCTGCTATAAACATTGATGTGGCTGTGTCTCTGTAGTATGCTGTTTTTAAGTCCTTTGGGTGTAGACCGAGAAGAGGGATAGCTGCATCAAATGGTGGTTCCATTCCCAATTTTCCAAGAAATCTCCATACTGCTTTCCATATTGGCTGTACCAATTTGCAATCCCACCAACAGTGTATGAGTGTACCTTTTCCCCCACATCCTCACCAACACTAATTGTTGTTTGTCAATAGCTGCCATTCTGACAGGAGTGAGATGAAATCTTAAGAGTGGTTTTGATTTGCATTTCTCTAATTGCTAGAGATATTGAACATTTTTTCATATCTTTATTGTTTGATTGTACATTATCATCTGAGAAGTGTCTTGTTAGGTCCTTGACCGATTTATTGATTGGGTTATTTGTGTTTTTTTGATGTCAGTGTTCCATTCTTATTGTCCGTTTTCATCTGCTGCTTTTTTTTATTTCTCTATTCCAACCAGTTGGTATTTTATTCAGCCAGCTCCTGTAGATAACAGAATTGATAAAAGATTTTTAAGGCATACCTGTTTTCCCCCTATCTCTTTTCACCTTATTCAATGGTATTTGGAGAGATGGTCAACTCCTTCCAGGGTTACTTGCACATAGTGTATGAACAAATTACAGGTTGAGATTTAAGAAGACAGTGGCACTGAATCTTATAGTATTTATTTATTTTTCTCAGACAAATGAATTTGAAGTATCCCTTTAACTTATCCAGTGAGAAACTTTAATACCTACTTTTTGGATATGTGATTGCACCTTTGCACATGTGTCACGGAGTTCATGTTAGGTTTGATGCAGAAACATTCAGAGAAGTTAGAGATGTTGGAAGGCTGGTTCATGTCTGGACCACCTAGATCATGAGCTCAAAAACTTATTTTATAAAATAAGTAATAATAGTAAACTAAATTATAGGCTTTGTGAGGCAGAAAGTTTTTGTCACTACTTAACTCTGCTGTTGTAGCAAGAAAAAGCAGCAACAAACAATATGCAAACAGCTGGGCATGCCTCTGTTTCATAAAATTTTATTGACAAAAACAGGTTGGTTGCCTGGATTTGTTCATAGAGCCATAGTTTATGTAAACTTAATTCTTTACAGATTGTGTATATCTTATATGTATTTCTTGCTTTGAAGAAAAAAAGTAACATCTCTGAAATACATTCTAAGAACTAGTCCTAAATTTCCTTCTGTGTCACTTCACTTCACATCTTCTTCTTTATATTTATTCCTCCTTATAGCTCGTGATGCTCTGGGTATTAAACATACGATGGTGAAGATCAGGCCCCTGTCACAGGCCACAAGAGCAGCCAAAGCCAAAGCTAGAGCTTATGCTGGTGAGCTTTTAATTCTGAATGCTTTCCTTGGTGATGGTGATGTTATTCTTTCCAGCCAAGTATGCCATCCAGAGTTCTAAAGACATCACTTCTATTTTTCATGTTAAAGAAAGTATAATTAAGGACAAAAGAAAACCACTATGTTGGAAATATGCCATCTGAAGTGTAACTTGGAGAATGGGAGATACTTCCTGAAAGCAATGCAGCAACCAGTTTCTGATGTCAACCTTAACTGGTTTACGTCTGTTTTAGCTGTTTGATAGTCACTGTAAGAAATTATGTTAATGCAGATAGTGAAACCAAGATTGTGCTTTGCCATGTTAATTTCCTCTGTCATCTGCTTGATGCTAGTATATTTTGTGTGTTAATAACTGAGTTAAATCACATGGTGCTGCAGTTCTTTCTTTTCCTTACTCCCTCTTACTTCCTCCCTTTCTCCATTTAGAGTTCCTCCAGCCAGCAAAGGAGCGACCTGAGACTTCAGCAGCCCTAGCCAGAAGGTTAGTTATCAGTGCTCTTGGGGTCCGAAGCAAACAGACCAAAACAGAACGGGAAGCAGAGCTAAAGAAACTGCAAGCAGCCCGAGGTGAGCTAAGGCAATAGTGTTCTTCTCTAGTCCCCTTACAGTTCACTGTAAGGCATGTGTGGGGTTTTGTTTGTTTTGTCATTTCCATTTTCTAGAAGCCTCTCACATGTAGAGAAATTGTTTTCAAGCCTTATATTCAGGAGGAAGATTTTTAGGATCAAGATTTGTTTCCTATTCCATACACCAAGGCACCCTAATCCATGTTCCTACTGTTGTTTTCCAAGAGATTGTTTAGCTCATTCTTGGCTTTTTCCTATAGTTTTTGCTCCAAACTCAGAAAACTTTTCCTCTGAAGACATTTCAGTTACCCAGACAGAAAAACGTGTTTGCCATGGTTTCATTGGACTGTAATTGCCATGAAATCACCATGCTATTATCACATGGCTTCAGTCTTAGGTAAAAGACAAATTAAGGAAAAATCAGCAATCAACATTGGTAGTAATATGTGTAAGAGGAAGTTTTGTCTTTTTAAGATCATCCTGAGTGGTTAAATTAGAGGACATCTAGATTTACCTGTCTTCTAATGATTTTCTGGTACCTAAGATTTCTCAGAAAGTATTTTCCCTGATCCATAAGTAGGATTTTTCTTAAAGTTTGGAGTTGAGGTTAAAATGCATCTCCTCTTTATAGGCTTTTGAATTGTATGTAAAGACTTAGGCCTTGGGTTTGGCACTTAAGTACTTTTTATCAACCTTTAGGCTTTAGACACTCTCATTGCCTTAGCTCCAGATCTGTGGAATCTGTGGAGGCAATTTATTCTGAAAATTCCACTTACTGAAAAGTAACTTCATTTTTCCATTAAATGAATTGAAGTTTCAGACTGCTTGTTTATTGCCAGTCTTAACAAGGCCATTAATACTTCCTGTCCACTCTGCTTTGGTGATAGCAGGCAGCTCGAAGACTCTCAGCTGCACTGGCCAGATAACCAGTGACAGAGTGTGTCATGGCAGGTGCTAGAGTTTCAGAGTTGACCTGAAATAATTTTTGAAACCTTAATGATTATAATGAGGCAGTTTTAATTTTGCCCCCAATACATTGTTCACTCCAAGGTTTCTTACAAACTATTGAAACAGGAGAAGAATCCCCTTAGTTTTTATATATGACAATAATAGAACTAGATTAAAGAAGAGTGTGCAGTGTCCTAAACCCTGTATTAATTGGTCATTTCTGAGGAAAATGACTTCTGCATGATAACTACATCTATCTCAGAAGATGAGTATAGGGTAACAACAGTGGTACCTGAAGAAGGAGATAGTAATCCTTTAGCAATGTACCATGCTTCTGTCACTGTAGTATTACCTGTATCTTTACAAATATTGCAGCATTTGTTTCACATAGATATCATTGTATTTCCCTTTAGTTCTCTATAGACACATCAGCATGCAACTCCATTGGAAGCATTTGTTTTTAAATGCCTTGCTTTACAAAGGACATTTCAGTGATGATTTAAAAATGAGATTGTTGGTTAAATACCCTCTTGCTTTTCTAAAGAAGGTCTTTGTTTGTGATAGGTTCCTCCTATCTATTGATAAAACAGGGGCTTTATGGATTTAGAGGACTCTTCCTTTATTTTGCTTCAGAGCTCTCCTATTCTTTATGTCTGAGAACATGCATATGGAAAATTTCCTGGTGAGTCTCTCTTTGGCATCTTTCTGTATTGAGCCAATACTCATGTACTTGTCTACATGGCTTCTTACTTAATTTCTTATTTTTCCCTATGAAAATTAAAAATAAACCTTGATTAGGTATTAAGCAGAACCTATATTCTTGTTCTCAGTGAAATCAGTTCAACACAGTGGATAACATTATCCTGGAATCAGATTGCTTGGATCCATGCTTTAACTCTGACATTTATTAACTGTGACCTAAGGCAAAATACTCTCTGGAGGCCTATGTTTCCTCTTCCATAAAGTGGAAATCAGATGAGATAATCCATGAAAAGTACTTAGTCATCTTCGAAAACTATAGAAATTCTCACTGCTATATCAGTAGGTCTATAATAAGTATGTGATAAATATTAGCTGCTGCTGTTTTTATTAATAATAGTAGCATTGTCATTATATAGTGAATCCAGGGTAGATTGCAGTACATGATTTTTTTGTCATTACTCTTCTTATTTTAAAATTTCTATAATGCTCTATCACCTCCATTTGCCATTCACTGAGCACCTACCCTGTGCCAAGCATCATCCTGAGAATTAGAAGGCATAGTTTGATTCCTCTTCTCTTTAAGACTTAAAAATCTAGTGAAGACATGTGTCTTGAGTAAGGAAGAAAATATGGACTACTTTCAGATATTTGAAGCAATTGTTTCTCCTCTCATTGCTTTCTTCTTTTTTCTCTTCTTCTACTGTGTTGGGGTTGGACCTCTCAGAGCCTTGCATATATATACTAGGCAAGCATTCTACCATTGAATTATACCTCCAGTTTTCCTGTCGTTTCAAAATAAAAAGGGGTGTGTGTGTGTTTTGTTTTTTTAATGAAAAGGGACTGGAAATTCAAGACAGTCTGTATAAACTTGTTGTGATGGTATTGTTTCATGATAATTTTGTGATAAGTGATATTATCTTCAGTTTAGAACTGGCTTTGAGAAGGTAAGTAACTGACTAAGTCACCACCTGGTAAAATGAGAGACTTTAATATAGGTCTTGTTAATTAAAACCCACTGTACCTATAATACTATAATCCCTTTTGAAGAACTTTTTAGGACAATTGACATTTTTTTCTCCCAGGGGGAAAAAAATTACACACAAAAACATACATAATTCTCTGGAGACTTAAAACATTCATTTGTATCTAAACATTATATATAAATGTTTTTAGTCTCCAGAGAATTTTATATAACCAGTCTTCTTTTTAGTTATCTCTAGTAGTGGTTAGCAGTTTTGCTGTTAGAAAAATCTTCCTTTGGTCTGACTTAAAGATTGCATGGTAGTTTAGTTTAAACCAGTTTCCTCTACTTTTTTCCTTGGTAGAAATATAGAACATCTGCACACCATTGTGTTTGAACAACCTGTAACTATAAAGGCTAAGGGCAGCTCATTTAAGAATGAGGGAATCTGGATTCTAATAAAGATTTTCCCATTAACTAGCTGTGTGGCCATAGGCAACTCAGTTATGCCTCTCTTTGCCCCACTTTCCAATAAAGTGAAAGTAATGCTTTCCCTACCTTACCAGGGGGAACTTTTTAAGTACAACATAAGTTAAAATATGTAAAAATGGGGTTAGGATTGTACCTCAGTGGCAGAGTGCTTGGGGCACTGGGTTGGATCCTCAGCACCATGTGAAAATAAATAAACAAAATAAAGATATTGTGTCCATATATAACTAAAAAAATTTTTTTAAACTATGTAAAAATGTTTAGCAAGGTACTTTACAAATTTAAGATACTGTTCTTTCAAATGACTAATGAGAATTTAATATTCTAAATAAGAGCCAAGTAATGATAATTAGTATTATGTGCTACTGCTCCTCATCCACTACACATGACAATATTGCTGATCGGTCATTATATTGTTTCTTGGTGAATATTGAAATGACCACTTCCAGTTGTTCAGAATTAGCATGGTGTAGGTACTTTCATTAATACTATGTAATACTCTTCCAGCTTTATATCTCCTACATGGAAGAGTTCTGTTGCCTAGGATATAAAAAGATAATTCAACGTATTCACTGACTGAATAATGACATTGGTTACCTCAGTTTTCCTTCATAAATCTTGTGGTTTTACTCTGAACTTGTAAGTCCTCTATATTTTTCTTTTCTAAAATCCAGAGTTAAACACTGCATATGAAATCCTCCTAATGAATGAGTTTGAAATTTGTCATTTTGAGTTAAATGCTTTTCCTGCTAGTATTTTCCACCCTACTTGGATTTTTCTTACCCTTTTAATGAGAAAGCTATGCCTTGAAGAACAGATTCATAAATACAAGCTACTTCTGAAAGAATTGAAGAAAAGGGAAATACCCAAATCATTTAAAGTACACCACATTGTGCATATTAGGGGGAAGAGAGCTTTAGTAGTACATAGTCTCTGAACATGAGAAAAGTATCTTTTTACTTTGGCAGAGTGCATCACAAATCAGAGCTACCCTAAGAGTGGAAAATGAAAGGTATAGATCATCCTTGAGTGTTTTATGTTTGACTTAATCATATGTTTTAAACAACTGATTTATACTGAATGATTAAAAAACACATTTTAAAATAAGATGGAACTCAGGAATATATGTAAAATTTTTCCATGTTCACTTATCCAAACATTTGATACCTACCTGAAATTAAAGATAGATATCATTGCCTCTCAAAACAAGCTGCCCTCTCATTTTCAAAGCCTGCTATAATTTTACTTTATAATTTTCATTTTACTCTTAGGGGAGATGATTAATTAGTACTAAAAGACCATATTTTGGTTTACAAAACTAAAAGGATAAACAGCTGATCACCTAGTTTGATTAATTAAATCATTAAGGACCTTAAAACCATCTTTCTATTAAGTCAACTGTAATAAAACAAATTTAGGCACAGTTGCTGCTTTCTGAAAACCTTTGTAGGCATTCCATTATTCTGCCTTCAAGGACAGTGCTGTGATGTTGACTCCTAACTAGACCTTCAGGTACTTTTCTTGGTGTTTTTTTTTTTTTTCTCTTGTCTGAAGTTTGTTTTGTTTCTAACTGTATTTTTTAATGTG
The DNA here is from genome assembly GCF_052094955.1 of Ictidomys tridecemlineatus. Taxonomy (NCBI): domain Eukaryota; kingdom Metazoa; phylum Chordata; class Mammalia; order Rodentia; family Sciuridae; genus Ictidomys; species Ictidomys tridecemlineatus. Next base: position 28,538,976 of record NC_135477.1, on the reverse strand, counting down.
ATTTTTTTTTTTCCTAAGAGGCAGTGTTTTCCAATTTTTTGGTGTCAGTTGCTATCTAATAAACTTACTTTCTAAATTCCAGAATCCAGTGCCTCCTTATGAGATCTGAATGATAATTTCTAGTATACTGATGATCATATAAATACTTGGTAAATTTAAAATCTAAAATCTTGCTAAAGTTAAAAGGTTACTTAGAAGAGCCAGGTGTGGTGGCAGATGCCTGTAATCCCAGCAAAATTTGGGAGACTGATGCAGGAGGATCACATGTTAGGCCAGCCTCCGCAATATAATGAGGCCCTAAACAGCTTAGTGAGACCCTGTCTCAAAATAAAAAGGGCTGTGAGCATGGTTTAGTAGTTAAGCACCCCTGGGTTTAATTTCCAGTACCCCCAAAATGGGTTACTTTGATTACTTCTCCTTGATGTACCAAGTTTATCACTCCATCCAAGAAGGCAATCAAATTCTTATACAAAGCATATTGATTTTTACTTTGTAGGTGGCTGCAAATGAATTTTGTGATAATTTATCTTAGGTTTAGAAGAAATTTTTGAAAGTCTTTACAATCCTTTTCTCTATTTAAAAAAAAAAAAATGACACCAAACTGGCCCTTTTCAATCTTCAGTGCTTTCCATTCCCTCAGTGAGAAGCAGTTAACTGACCACTCATGCTTCAGTCAATTCATTTAATACAGTAATTTCTCAGTTTATTATACTACAGAATAAAAGTGTTCAGGGCCACGTTTATCTGAATGTTTTAGGTTTATCATTTCCTGTTTATCTTCTGTTCTCCCATAGTTACTTGCCCTTATGATTGCTGTTGGGCTTTGTTTACTTCTTTTAATTATTAGAGGTAAAGTTAATCACTTTATTTCATGCAGTCTGTCAGCTGTTATCTGCTTCCTTTTCTCTTTAATGAAGGGACAATATGTTTATCTTTCTGTCAGTACATTTTTTCATATATTTCCCTCTTTCTTTTTAGTGGAAAGTATGCTGGTTAAAATAAGGACCTGGGTTCCAGTTTCAGTTCTTAACTTATTATATAACCTTAGACAAGTCACTTAAGTTCCCCAAGTGTCTTGTTTCCTCACCTTAAAAATTAAGAAATTACTTTTATTATCCAACCTGTAGTTTTTTATGCTATTCATATTCTGCACTTCTAAATTTATGCCTGACATTTTCACTGTTTGCTTGTCCGTTTGTCTTCCTCTGTTGCTAGTTTTCTCATATTGTTTACCACCCAGATTTCCTCTTACATTTACATATATTTGGTAATACAGAGCTAGATTTTTATTGGAAAGCATTAGTGTGGGACCTGTTTTAGAATTCTGAACTTTCCAGATTTAGAAAGGTAATATAATCTCTAAAACATGTTTCATAACATCAAGGTAAAACATATTAACATTTCTTTTTTTTCTATTTTTTTATTATTTCTTACATAAATGACAATAGTGGAATGCATTACAATCATAATTATTTATTTACAGCACAGTTTTTCGTATCTCTGTATATAAAGTATGTTCACACCAAATTATGCCATTATACATGAGCTCTCTTATTATTATTGCATTACAATTCTTAATACACTTTTATACCACAATTTATCATATCTCTGTTTGTATATAAGGTATGTTGACACCAAATTCACATTAACGTTTCTGTAGCAGTGTGTGACTCTATGTTAAGTGGAATATATAAGAACAGCCTCACCTCGTATCGTTTCAGGTTAGATTTGCTATCATTGAATTTTAATCCATACTTTTTTACAAAAGCAAAACAAAACACAACACTTTTGTTTTCAGAACTGTTTTGATTTTGGAATTGTGGATTATGGGCCAGTCATATTTTTCTGCTGTTCCTGGGTATCTTTTCTTTAACTCTCATATTACCTTTCCGACTTGTTTCCTACCTTATTGAAAAATCTGAGTTCTGATAATTCAGGTTTCTGGTTTCTTCACTTTTCTTTGGAATCTAGAACTAGTTTTTTAGTTTAATTTTTTTAGTTGATTTGGTCCAGGTCTGCTTTTGCCTTTAGATCTCCTCCTAACTTTCCATGTTTATAAAAATAGAAACTACACTGCCTTCCCAAGAAATCCTGGAATCGTGAGCAAGCCAGTTATCCTTCATGCTGGCTCCTGGAGAATCTCAACCCAATTCAAATCTGTCTTATAGCCTAGTCCCAGGCTACTCACTGTATTAACTAACCAGCTTTTGTTTCACTGTTTGCAGAAACCTATTTTTTTGCCTCTTATAACTTTGTTGCTGTATTCAAATCATGCCACAAGATGGTGCCCAAATAGCAGGGAATTTCTTTCTCATTTCCAAGTACCAGGCGGTTTCCTGACCAACTTTTTGGCCTTAAAGTACAGTCACATATAGTTCAGGAATTTTGTAAAAGCTTCTGCTGATTTGGAAAAGTATGTTCAAATACCAAGTGTTACACTCACCTTGATTTCTGCAATCCACTTGGTTCATGACTTACTTGCAAAGTCTTACTTTTAAGACATTATCAATCTGGAACAGTAGACCTTGAAAAGAAGCATTTAGGCTTATCATGCATCTTATAGTGTCAAGATAAATGGCCAAAAAATTAGAACTTGTGTTGTGACACCTTACAAAGGTATCATTTATAATATGTTTTTGTTGTTGCTGTTTTTGGAGATGGGATCTTGCTATGTTACCCAGACTGGTCTCCAGCTTCTGGGCTCACATAATCTTCCCATCTCAGCCTCCCAAGTAATTGGGATTAACAGGCACATGCCACTGTATTTTCTCAGGTCTTAGTGAAAGATTTATATGAAAAACCAAATTTCTGTATTAAAAATTAAAGAAGGATTACCCATATTTTTAAGTTTTCGGTGGACACAACATCTTTGCTTGTATGTGGTGCTGAGGATCGAACTCGGGCCGCACGCATGCCAGGTGAGCGCGCTACCGCTTCAGCCACATCTCCAGTCCCTGGCTCCTGGAAGTATTGTGCAAAATAATGAAATTTGATTTGCCTCTAAAGTATGTTTTCAGTAAGGTGGTAATAGGGAGATCTGAGTAAAGCCAAGTCACTGCTGTTTCCATTTGAGCAACAGAGTAGAAGGAGAATATTAAAACATTATTGATTCCTGTTGAAATGTTAATGAAGATCAGTACACTCATAGGAATGATAGAGAATTGTATTAAAGCACTGAACACAATTGAAAAGTAGAATTCAAATAAATACATATAAGCAAGACTAGAATCTTGATCCTGCTAGGTTCTAACTTATTTCATATACTTCAAGTTGCTGTTTTCCCAGATCTCCCTCTTTTGACTATATAAAAGCCTTACAGTGAGGCTAGGAGTGAAGTTCAGTGATAGAGTAAATGCTTAGCATGTGCAAGGCTTTGGGTTTGATCCCCAGCATTGCAAAAACAAATATAAAACAATGTTGTTTTCACTTACAAAGTGTTTGATAAGTTAAAGACATTAACTTCAGCAAGGTAAAAGGTGATTGTGAAATCCCCCTGAATCATGATTAAAATTTTCCTTGTACTTTAGATTAAGTGAGAGTCACTAGTTGTATGAAGTATACTACCACATTTAACATTGCCCTTTATTTACAGAGAGAAAGCGGTTGGAAGCCAAGCAACGGGAAGACATTTGGGAAGGTAGAGACCAGTCTGCAGTTTGAACATCACACAATGAAAGAGCTGATTCCATGAATCAAAAAGTGTTTTCATAGTCTTCAGATAAGAGGATCTTTCCAGAGCTATGTACATGCAGGTGTGCATGTTAAAGAAAGAGAAAAAGTGATCAAGACAAAGAGTGGATATATAGAGAGAAGATAAATTCCTGTCTTCGCTCCTAAATGCAGCTCTTTGGAAGTGCCCTACTGTAGTGTATATAAAAGGGAGCCATCTGTTGGGAAGAAACATGGAAGATGTGACTTCCAAAAGTCCTCTAAACAGGGCAAGTCATACTAGTGTGGGTCACACTTCCTAAAATGTCTAAAGCAAATGCAAAACAGAGGATTCAAACCTGCAATGATGGGAGATTTAGGCCTTGCAAAGATGGAGCATTCTTTAGTACCTCACAGAGCTAAGAACAGCAATACCAGGGGGCAAGTAGGAAACACTTAATACAAAGAGACAGAACAGTGTCTGCTGTAGTTGACATACACAGAATCTACACTCTCAGTTCCATAACTCTAAAATTGGTGAACTGCAGCAGATGTGGGTATTTGGACTCCAGAGTTTGTACTGAGCTCAGTGCCTGGGGCTGCTCCAGCTGCATAGCAGCCAGGGGGCTTGCCAGCTTCATTCCTCATCATAAGCCATTCTTGGGGAGCTGTGTACCAGTTTCATTTTAAGCAGTAATGTGTTGTAAGAGAGAGATTAAAGGCCATTTTATGACACATATCACTCTGGTATGTATCAGTTTTGTCTTTCCCACAAAGAAACAGGAGAGCAGCTCTCCTCTTACCTTCATGCCTATAATGCTTTGCGTGAGTTAAATGAATCTGTTTCTTTTTAATTGAATCCCCATGAGTAGAGAGCTGATCATCTGTCTGCCCCAGAATATATTCCTACAGTGACTATCCTAGATTGACATGTGGTAGTTCCTCTCCCCTTCTTGACCTCCTTTGCGCACGCACACACACACACACACACACACACACACACACACACACACACACACACACACACACATACACACACAACCTCTTGCCTTTTCCCATCTCTCAATCTGACATCCTGCAGAAAACATCTGGCACACAGCATGTGCTTGGTATGATCTTATCAGCCTGTGCCAGAGGTACTTGGCAAGCAGCACCAGACCATCCATTACAGGGACGATCAGCCAGTTTGAAATAAACACCTCTAAGCAGTGTGAGATTTCCTAAAGGACACAGACAGGTCAGAGCCATCAACTCTGGCTTTATCTCAGTGGTTTTGGAAAGTAGTTCTACACTGAAGAAATGGTAGTGCTAGGTGGGCCTTAAAGTGCTGAAGTGGCAAGAAGTGGTGTACTGTGCTATTGAAGCAGAAGCCACTTTTTTTTTTTAAAGTACCCATGACAGTAACAGATTGTTAACATTGCCTAGAACTATCTTAAATCCTAGGATCACCTGAAATTTATAGTAGAGAAGTACATTCCCTCTGAAGAATATGCTGAGGTTTCTAGTACTTTAGTTCCTCTCAAGACCAAAGTGTGCTATTGTAGGATTCTTCTGAGGTTTTGATTCTGTCTGGAATTTGGTGGTTGGTATTCTGTGAACATTCCTCATCTAGTTATAAGTCATGCCAGCCACCAGTCTTCCTATGCCTTTCCCTTTTAACTCAGAGGTGTAACAGCACAGCCCTTGTATGGCTTTTTCCAGGAATTAGAACCAGCTGCACCTATCAAATGTGTGATGTGGGCAGCAAGACTGAGACCAGAGCTAGTGGCTGTCTGCCTGGCCAGAGTTTTCCGGCCTTCTTGGAAACTAGATCTGGCAAGAAGCAAAGGGTAACCCCCTGCCTGAATCTAGTCATCAGTCACCACATGCTCCCCCACTAGCTGCACATTCTTTCACAGGCCATTAGCTGCATGCGTGAGTATAATGTTGTTACTGTTTGGGAGATGTTTGCCTGATCCAACAGGAAATCAGTCCTTCCCTTGTTTACCTAAACTGCCACGCCAAAATATAATGCTCCCTCTGCCTAATGAAGGAGATGAGGGAGTCAAGAAGAGCTGGTAGGTAAGAGGAAGGAAGAAAGCACTTCTTTGTATTCACTGAGAGTACCTCAGAACTTATCCCACTTGACTCTCTACAAAGGGGTTGATCTGGTGATGGGGGAGGGGAGTCATAAATCTGTTTTTTCTGCTACAATGTTGACAGTCTTGGAACTTGACCTTGCTCCTACCTTGTGTCCCTTAACCTTTCTGATCCCCGCCCCAACCTTTTATACCTCATTAATCTTTTAGCATTGAGCCTGGGGAAGGAAACTTTGAAGGAGACAGGTTGACATCTGGTTAGAGAAACATACTGGGGCTGTCATGAAATGTGTGCCCTTTGCATTCTTGTCCTTAGTACAGTGGGAGGTTAAGGGGTAAGAGTTAGTATGCTAGGAACTACATAATCACAGCTGGTCTGGTCTTTGGAGCAGTCCACAATGAGCAACCTTTATTGGCATTAGGAGTGTCAGAACTATAAAGATCATCTCTTTTAAGTGTGTGTCAGTGGAGAAAAGATGAAGAATCATGTCCAAGAAGACCTTGGTATTTTTATACCACCTGAGCAACAGCATACTGGAGCCACATCAAGCAGGGATGGTGGCCTTTCCCAGGTTTGGTCCTTCACTAAATTAAATGATTCCCTTTCTGATTTCTCCATTCTTGTGTCCCTTACCCTACCAGACCTATCTTCATGTTTCTATAGAGAGTAGCTTGACTTTTCTTTTCATTACAAAAATGTATTTGATGCAAAGTTGACTTGGTTGAGACCTTAAATTTAGGCCAATCCTGAGATGCATGGTGATCCTGAGAGAAAATGGATTGTCTGCCAAGTGTAAGACACATTCCTCTCCTTGGCAGAGACCCTGATAGAGACTGGGGTCCATATACTTTAGCAGTCTTTCTTTGATCTTCTCTTGCTGTTCTGCAGGAAGGCCCCATCTGGGCTCTTCTGTGAAACTTGTCTTTTCTCAAATACTCAATAATTGGTGATGTTGACCCATCAGTAGATAATGGGATGCCTGAGGCCTGAGATTGCAGGAGTTTTACAAACAGCCTTATATGCAATAAGATAAAGGTAACACACTAAGGAGCAGATGTGAGAGGCAAGTTCTAAATAAGGACAGATAAAGCAAGGGACTGCATTCACCAACTTCTCTGCAAGTTGTGATTTTGACAGTTATGTTGCATTGAGCTTCTAGCAGAGAACTAATCCCACTTCTTGCATATTTTGGTCCTCTGTCTTCTGCTCTTTGAGGACATTTACAAAGCACTGTTTATGCGGAGGTCTGGGCCATAGTTCACCCCTAAGAAACTGAGAGTTTCTGAATCCAGGAACCCTGTGGCAAATTTCAGTAAAGATTGGGTCTCCTTATGAAGAGGAGCTTAGATGACCAAAGCCTGGAGGTCCTATTATGTATGCCACAGGAGACAGACCCAGAACCATCCTGAGGGAGCGATACCGTCCTGGTTTGGTGATCTTGCCATCAAAATGTTTCCTGAGCAAGTTCTTGGTGCCCCTTGACACTGGGCCCCTTTCCTTATAGGTCAGAGCTCTGTGAAGGGCATGGCTCCAATAAGCTGAGGTATTTGACGTGTGTGGGCAGCAGTTGGGAGTGTGCAGTGATGACTTCAGATGAGGTTGTTCCTAAGTCGCTGTTCCTGTTCCAGGGAAAGCTCTGCATTGGCTCTGTATGAATCTCCTGTGGGCAAAAGGAAAAGAGCTAAGTAGCCAACCTTGCCGCAGTCTCTCATTCCCTGACAACCTCACACAGATCCATTCTGTCCAGCTCGTCCTTTTCTTCACTTGTGAGCATAGACATGAAGTGTCATTTGCTAGGAACAGACCCTGGCCAGGAAATCAAGGCTGTTGAATGGAAGGGGCTGTGCTGGTTCATCCTTTGCTGCCTACCCAGATTCATTCTGTGCCTTTTGTTCTCTCTGAGCTCCAGGGAACTGATCCCCAGAAATTGTATGACAGTGGCTACCTTATCCTTTCTGGCTGAGATGTGTTAACAATTGCAGGAAGTCAAGAGAAGAGGCATCAAACATTTCCTCTCTGTCCAGGTTTACCCTGTAACTCTAGTAATGGCTGTGAATGCACACACCCCTTAGCAAATATAGGCATTTCAAAACTTTAAGATGGAAGGGCTCTTTAGGTCCATGGATCTAGCTTTCACTTGGCTCTGGGATGTCTCTTCCCCCTTCAAGCCTAGAGGGGTAACAGTTCTCCCACTCATATTGCCTCAATATCCCTGTCTTCTTTAGTCCTATGCACACTTCTATAGTTTTTTTGTTACATAATTTCAGGCCCATTTGGTGTGCCCTCTGTTTTCTGCAAGGACTCTAATGGGTCTCTAATCATTAGCAAAAAGAACCTACAAGATGCATTGTTTTTCTTTGCTTTTTCAATGCTCTGGATCCCTTGTAGTCTGATTATGGAGAATCTGCTATCTATATGCACAGTCGTGGACTCCAGTTCCTGATTCCTCTCACCTTGTTTCATTATAATGTCAGCGAAAATCTACTTAATCACCAAATCCAAAACCTTCAGATATTCTTCCTCTTCTCATTCTACTTCTCATCTATTGCCAGTTATTTTTTAAAACCAAGTGATCTTTTTATTCCCTTGACCAAAATTTGTCAGTGATAAATAGAAGCCCACAGGATAAAGTCCATTCTCTAAGAACTACCATAACCCGAGGGAACTTTAGTAGGGTGGAAGTTCATGACCCTGTTTAACAAAAGAGAAAATTCAGGTTGAGATTTCTCATTTCCCACAGCTAGAAAGTGATGAGATTGGATTTGAAACCCAGTGAAGATGTCTGAAACCAAATCATATGCTCCCCCTATTCCCGTTTGTGTCTTTTGTCCCTCCTTTCATACCTGTTCAAATATACTTCCTCTTTGAAACCTTTTCTAGCCCCCAACTCTTTGCTTACTCTGATTTAGTTCATGCCTGTTTGAGGGTACTTACCAGTCTTGGGATCATCCATTTGTATGTCTGCATACCCTACTTGACATTAAGCTCCTGTGTCTGACAGTGCTTAGCACTGTGGTAGGTCTTAATGTTGACTGAAGAAACAACTCGGCGCCACCCACCCTGTAAATTCTAATATGGCTGAATGCACACACAGGCATTTCAAAACTTTAAGATGGAAGGACTCTACAAAAAACAAGTACAGAGACCACCTCCTCCTCATGACCTCTTCCTTTGTGTGATACTACTAGTCCTGTAAATGTCCCTGTTCTCCTTGATCCTCTTACAAGTGGGTATGATTTCAGTTGGGAATAGTAATGCACACCAAGGGGATCTGCTTTTGCCTGTGAGGCAGTCAAGCTTAGAATGGAGGCAAGCCAGGAAGGCCAGGGGAAAAGGAACATACTGGAAAAGAAAATCCTGACGTGGTTTGAGGGACAGAAGGAAGGATTCTGTGACAGTCCTTAAGGCAAATAGGGATGTAGAAGTAGTTACTGGGTGAGGTGGATGGTCTGATCAATTTTAGAAATCCACTGTAACAGTGTCACAGGAAATCTGTCTTTGTCCCATCCCTCCATCCCTGGCCATTTACACACCCACATAAGTCACACTTGGGAATACAATTAGAGTCTTTCCAGCTTCCCAAGCCTACACAAGACTGGGGCCACAGTGCCTCAGACTTACCTGTGTGGCAGTTGTGCAGCCAGACCCTCTGCCCGTCATACTTGCAGCGGCAGCGCATCATGTTGTTGGAGAAGTCTGACTCCGCCACCTCATTTGTGGGGTTCACAACCACCTGGATGAGATGGGGACAGATGAAAATGAGTGATTTGATTTCTGAGTTGACATGTAAGATCCCTTACATCATATATAATAATATTTTTTAAAGTTTACCCTTAAGAATCACCCCAGGCAGTAGGCATTAATGTCCCCATTTTATAGATGGAAACTCAGAATTGCCAAATGTCCATTGACTCAGAACTAAAACCCAGGGTCTTGGGATTCCCATTGAATGTTCTTTTCTCCCAGCACAGCTGCAGCTATGGGCCTTTTGGAGACTACAAAGGGGAACACTTTGCTATCATCTGGTCTCAGGGTGCGATTTGTAACTTCTATAGGAAACGGCTCCTGTGGAGATTTCCCCAAGCATCCTTACCTGGAAGATATAGTCCCCTGGTCCCACATCTGTGATATCCACCCATTGGCAATCAATGTCATGCCGGTAAGTGTCCCAGCAGCCTACAGTCACTCCCTGTTCCCCAAAGTTGGCACATGCATAGCGCCGCTGAAGTCCTGTGAGAAAGGATACACAGTCACTGAGGCACCGGGTAGGTACTTGTGACCCAGCACCATGCTAGGTCTTTCACGTACTTAAGCCTTTCACAATGCAGACATGCTCAGTTCACAGATTGAGTTTGTAAGTAGGAGACAGTCCCTGCCCTCAGAGAGTTCAGGAGACTGCAATTATTATCTAAGATAAAAAGTGTTAACTCTTTTTAAAGTGGTACAAAGTGAGATGGGAATTAAGAGGAAATCGACCTTTCACCTAAGATTTCATAAGGTAAGAAATTGACCTTTTTAATTTCCTTGAGGGCTGTTGCCAAGCCAGTACCTGAGGCTGTTGAACAGGGCAGAGAAAATCTGACCCCACAGGAGCTAAGGAATTCATAAGGAGTATAACCGGAGAACATGCTGGTAGATGCTGATGGGAAACCACATACCTGTGGGGCAGTTTGTGTCTTCTAGACAGAAGCTGGCCTTGTGCCCCTCAGCCACCTTGGAGCCATTGAGTGTAAGTAGGTCATAGTGGGTGAAGACCTCGATGCTGTGGTAATGCCTGCAGAAGACAGAGCTGTCAGCCCGATAGCAATAGGAGAGGGTCTCCTCTGAAAGGGTTAGCAGGAGAGATTGAGGGACTGGGCCCCATCATTACCCAGAAAGCAAAGTTATAATAGCAGGTTGTGCCCTTCTGCCTCTCAAACTCAAGGTCAGTATGACCCACAGCCCACTTTGCTAGCACCCCTGACAGGGAGCAAGGCACAGCTGTCTGCATTATCAGGCTCTTAACTCACATAAGGCAGGGTAAAAGCTGCCCTCGTAGCCTCTAGGAGGCTGTAGCCTGGCTACAGGGCCTGAAGCAGAGGTGGAAGGAAGGAGCACCTGACCCAAGGACCAGCCTAGGAGCCAATTGGCTGCTGAGGAGGGAGCTTACTCTGCTCTATCAGCCTGGGACCAAATTGCTACCATAGTTTCCAATCTAGTTATAATGACAACTCTGTCGGTGCTCCAGGGAAAGGTGCTTATTATCTCAGGCAAGGCCAAGTCCCAAAGTCATTGTCCATTCCTCTCAGCTTTCCTTTACCCATGTCTGCGTCCTAAAGAAAAATACTTATTTTTTAATTTTTTTTTTCCCATTCTGCCTTTCTCAGAGGCATTGTCTTGCTCTCTGTTCTGGAGGCTCCTGATGGGAAAGAATGCTCCTTTGTCTTCTTTTTTAGCACCAAACTGTTCATGCTATTCTTTGGAGGCCTGGCCTTGTTGCCTTGCTGCTGTAGGAACCAACAATCTGTTTTCACAGAGCTAGCATCCTATTTTAGGCCTCCAGTGTTCTGTGGGTTCCTAACTTCTGTCTTCTAAAATACAAAGCCTAAGATCCAACACAGAAAAATTGCATAATACCATGATAGCAGAGACCGACCACAGCAGTGACTTTCTTTGGGATGTCACTGTGGGAAACAGGCTCCATGACCACCATTAACATAGGTCTCACTGAAGAAAGAGACATGGGGCAGGTGAATGCTACTGGGATCACTGTATTGCCCCTGGAGCAAGGAAGACTTATCCAGAGTGCACATCTTACCCAGGCAAGTTTGCCCCCTCTAGAGCCAAGACACAGGTTGGCACCAACCTGTGGCACTGGTGCCAAATCCAGCTGTGGCGTCCAGTCTTGGGACGAAAGTCAGCCCTGCCTAGGTTGTAGATCTGTGAGGAGAAGCGCAACAGGCGCCGGTGTCCATATGGCCAGTCCATGTGGTCGGCTGACTGTGAGAGGCAGTTCTCCTCATGGGCACAGTATAGCAGGCTGAGTGGGCGGTCCTCCAGGTAGGCTGTCTCCTGCACCAGCTGAGCATTCATCACTAGGTCTGGAGCACCTGAAGTGGCAGAGAGTTGAGGCAGGAGGCCAGGGGTAGGAAGGCAACAGGTCTTGCTCCCCAGCATGAGCACAAACTTCCCCCAGATCAAGCTCTCTGGGAGAATCCCAGAAAAGAGCGCAGTTCAGCCAGGAGATGAGAATTCTACTAAGAAAAGGAATAACCCATCAACTTAACCTGGAGGTAGTTCCAGGGTCATGATTAAGATTGCCAGCTCTGGAGCCAGGCCACCAGGGTTCATTCTTGACTTGACTTCTGACTGCCATTTCCCAGTTCTATGACTGCTTAACCTTTTTGTGTTATCATTTTTGTCATCTTCAAGATGGAGAAAATGTAATCATATTAATGTGGTACCTGTAAGTTGCTTAGGTGGTTGTTTACCACAGTAAACACTCAATAGATGTAAGGTGGTATTTTTTGTAAAATGCTTTTCAGTCTATAAAGTGCTTTTATGTAGCTTAGTGCATACAGTCCTTTCAAAAGCTCTACAGATACCTAACCTGGTTACTTTAACCAAGTCACTGTCCCTGGGCCTCAGTTCCTCAGTGTCAGAGACCAAGGAGGGCAAGCTGGAAGGGAGAATTGGACAAGGTTGTCCAAGCTCACGCCTGAACTCTGCCATTCCAATCTGTGCTGCTGAAGTTCTGAGCCTGCTTCCTCGAGGGCTCCTACTCCAGCCTAATTGCTACCAGGGTATTCCCTGTGCTGCTTCTGAGGCATCCAGTCATTCTGGTGCTTCTCCGTATAGGAAAATCCGACACCCTGGTGCCTGTGTCTCTCAGCTTTGTGCCCTTTTTTCCTCTCCTGTTCCAGGGGCTTTACCCTCCTTTGAAGCCATATGCCTCTACCATTGCTGTCCCTTATGTGTCAGTACAGAAATATGCAGATCTATAGCTGTTGCTGCGCAACCTCGAAGGAGAAAATTGCTCTTAGTGTTCAGTCATACATTCGGTCATACAAGCACACAGCTGCAGCTTAAACAGAGGCATCCTCCACATGAGCCCATGTGCTGATGCGAGTGAGCTCTTTTCACTGACTCATTTCAGTGGCTGGATTTGGAGGATGCTTCGCTACATAATGCCTGTACTATCACTAAAAATGCTCCTGAAATTCCTAGAGTGTATTTTGGAGAGAGCCAGGATATACTCACAAATTCAAGAGTTCCTGAGGCAAAGGAGAACTTTCAGAGGCAATAAGAAGAGAGAGTAAAGCAAAAACATGGGAAAAGTCAGAGAGAAGAGACAGGGTTGGCCAGAGGCTGCCTACTGGCTGTCTGCCCAGCTTCCATTAGCTGTTAGGAAGCAACTGTGAGAGCTGCCACTGGAGGCAGAAGAGGGAAGGCTCCAAGGTTTCTAGGAAGGGGAGTTGAGTAAGCAACCCCAGCATGCTATGAGTCCTAGCATGCTGTGGGGACCCGCTCTGATGCCCTGTCACTCTGCAGGGGAGAGTGTAATGGATGGGCCTAGTGCTTTCCCCCAGGGTACACTGCACAGAGAGGAAGCCTAGAGCTCCCTGACAGAGGTTAAGGATATCTTGGGGTTAAGTTTGGCAAGGAAAAAGGACAAGTGGCCACCTTGGGCAGTGCCTTTGGACTGGATATAATTATCTTGGCACAGGCATTGTTGGCAGTTGTCAAACAGAGATGCTGCTACCCTGAGAATCTGGGTTTGTGGGGCAGACATTTGCCAAAAAGTAGTCTTTCTTGATCCCATAGCTCAGGAAGAGAACACATACCTAAAGCTTTAGGCCTCAGTATACCTCATATTTATATATCCTCTGCAATGGCTTCCAAACTTTTTTCTTACAAACAAGAAATATATTTTATGTTGTAACCTAATACTCACTTACATAGTGCCAAGAAAAAGCAACACGACTCTTAAGTGTAATGTACTCTCATGTTTTCTACTGTTTCAGTTTTTGAAATCTCTTAGTCATAACCCCAAATTGAAATAAACTCTTCTTTTTCCTTATGCTTTCCCACCTTGTTTTATTTCTCATAGTAGCTGCACAAGGTGGGCAGGGCAGGTTTTGTATCCTGATGTGACCCACGGTTTGGCCACACAGAAGTGGTAGTCCCACTCCTTGTCCCTGCTGCCAGGCAGCTGAACCAGCCCTCCAGGCCCTCCCTGAGGGGAGCAGAGGCCCACCCATCCAGGCTCCTTGAGCCCCTCCCATGCTCACTGTTTGTGCAGGAGACTCCAGCTGAGAAGCGCCCAGTGCCGTGGGAGCAGTGCACAGGCCCATGCTTCTGACACTGCTGCAGGGCCAGCTCTGTGCCTGAGCAGCGCACTCCACTCATGACCACTTCTCTGGCTTCAGGCGTCCCCTGCCAGTACCATGTGTCCTAAGGAAACAGCCCACATTACCCGGTCAGAGTAGAGAGATGCCTTGGGAGTCATCTCCTCTGAGGCCCATCTGAGACTTAGACCTCTTCATCCCACTACTCCCACCAAGATGTGCCCTTCCTGGGCCTGAAAATCTTCACTGATGAACCCTACCCCTGGGACAGTCTATGACCCCTCTGATATTAGAAGTTTCTTCCATGTGTGGAGACAAAAACCCACTGCCTGTGGCTTCCATCTTACTGCTCCTATCCCTCTCCCCGGTGGCAGTTCTTCACGATCTGAAGAGGATTGAGTTGTTCCCCTCCTCCTCATACAACTGCTATGTTCCCATTTCTCCTGTTGTTCCTCACAGCCCGCTGTGGGTTGTGATCAGGGCTGTGCCCAGTTCTCGGCATGAAGTCTATACAGGCCTTGCCCAGCAGGCTGGAATGAGGGCAGCCAGGCCTGTATCCTCTGTTTGTTTCCTTATGGTCTTTGATTCTGCTGTTTCTCCCAGACTGCCACATCCTGGTTCAGTCCAACATTATTTCAGTCCAACATCATTATCTCCCTTCATTCAGCTTAGTCTCCACTCCAGCTGTTTTTCAAACAGCAAAGGAAGAAAGCTTTTAAAAATCTGTAGGATTTAGGCTGTTAATGGTCTTGCCCCTGCTGTCTCCACCCTTAAACCTCCCTCGAGAGCCACTCTGCAACCTTTGGCCCCTGGTTTCCTCAGCTGAATCAATCAAGCTTTCTCTGGCCACAGGGCTTTTGCATGCACTGTTTATTTTTCTTCCCCCTCATCTGCTAACTTCTACTCATATTTCCTACAGATGAAACTTTGTATCTGGGTATGTGAATATTTTACTAATGATAGGCTCTTTCATGGGATTTTTGTCTTGTTCACTATAGTATTCCCAGCACCCAGCATTGCATCAGCCCATAGTTTCATTTAATAATTAAATGTTGAATGAAAGAATGAAGGGCCAGCAGCCCTAACACAGGAAGTGTTGGTCCTCTCCATCCAGGAGGCTGAGAATTTATAGGGAAGGAGCAAGACAGGGACCTACCTTGATAGCAAAGTTGGCAAAACCCAGGCCAAGCTGTCGGCAGGCCACCCTGGCTTCAGTGAGACCCCAGTGATCACTGCACACGGTGCCCCAACGTAGGACACCATTCACCTCCACCTGCACCTCCACCACGCCCTCTTCTGTGCTTCGTCCACCTGCCAAGCGCACCTGCAGTGGTCAGAGGCATGTGAGGGATGGGACAGCCTGGGGAGCGGAGAACAGAGGACTGCAAGCAGGGGGCCCTGCTCAGGCCAGCTCACGTGCAGCCTTAAACCAGACACACTCACTCTAGGCTAGTGAGCACCGTTTAATGGATAGTCCCTAATGTCCTTGCCTCCTAAGCAATCTGACTCAAAAGTGCCTGACAGGAGCTCCTGCCACGGAACTTGCCCTCCTCCTATCTCTAAAATCCTACCATGGTGATGCACAATTTGCAAAGGGCTTTCATTTCTGCTGCATATGTACAGCCCCCAAGAGTTGACCTCATTTTATGAAACACCAGCCATGTGCCCACAGTCCTCCTCAGTTTGACTTAAGTGTCTGGCACAGCCTCCACTACCACTCCCCAGTGCCTGCGGCCTGTGGCTCTCACCCTCAGACACCTTCTTTTGCAGATTCATAAGGAACCTGAGAGGGTAGGTGAGAGAGTACAGACACACCTGCAGAGCCCCTGTGTCCCTCTGACACCTCTGAGGGGAGCAGAGGATTCTCCAGGCTGGCTCCAATAGGGCAGGGGGACTGCACACAGCTGAAGGCCTGGCTGCTCCTCCTGAGTCCCTCACCACTCACTCAAGGTTGGTATCCTGGGATTCCCTAGGTTTCCCAGATCCCTGCCTGGCCACACGCTCAGCCTGAACTCACCTGATTCTGGAAGCCCATGTCAGGGATGTTACACCTGACGGCAGCATCATTCTCATGTTGACAGCCATTCTGGGACCCTTCCAGGGCGAGGCAGTCACTGAGGGTCTGCTCATATCCCCTGCAGTGCACCTCACTAAGGTGGATGGGCCCCAATCCTGGGTGGGGGAAGAGATGCTGTGTGAGGCTCCATCTCTGTGACCTCACACTGTGGCTGTCCCTCCACAGAAGGAGAGAACTTCTGGGCATTGACACCCTAGGGACTTCAAGAGAGGAACAAGGCCCTCCCACCCCCTCACCCCCTGGAAGGCCTTCTCACTTACCTTGGCCCAGCTGGGCCCCAAAGAGGGCCTCCCGTGCAGAGCCAAAGCCAAGCTGACGACATAAAACGCTGGCAGAGATGAGGTTCCACCTGTGGTCACAGACTGTGCCCCATTGCCGGTTCACCAGCACCTCCACCCGGCCCTCGCCCACCTGGGCCCCAGAGCGCAGGCGCACCTTCAGCTCCTGCTGGGAAAAAAACTGGCTTCAGGGAAGGCATCCAGAGGGACTAAGCCACCAATGTGGGACACCAGAGCAAGGCTCCTTCAAGCTCCAAGAGCCAGAGCCAGGGCAAGGAGTTACTGACTGCCCACAGCCATCATCTTGAAGAAGCCGTGTTTCTCGACCTCCACTTCAATACAAGTTACCACCACGACCTCATCAAGGAGACAGTCCCAGTGTTGTGCTAGTATGTGTGTGACACCTCACTAGGTTTTTTCCTACATTTTATAATAAAGGGCAGGTTCAATACCTCCAGCCCTCAGAGGGCCCTAACTACAATTACTGTTTTTACGGTTACCCTCTATTCTTGGCAAGTGATGTCAACTTGCCTTTTATGTACAGTTATAAATGATCTCTTTTAGATAACTTCCAAGGTTCTCCGTTCTCTGATTCCGTTTCTCCTCTTGATCTAGTTCCTCTTTCCTATCCCCTCCAGGCAGAGTCCTGCCTGTGCCTCTGGGTTAGGGTACAGAGTCCCTTGGGGCTCACCTCTGCCCGGGACTCCTTGTGCCAGGGCTTCACCTTGGGCGATGGAAAACGGGGCCCCGCCACACAGCTGACCACCGCGTGCATGCCACCTGGACAGGCCGGCTGCAGCTTGCCTCGTCGTGGGGCCACCTGCACCTGGCAGTTGGCCAGGTGGGGCTCTGTCCCCAGGCAGTCAACCCGGTGGATCCAGAAGGAATTCTTACTGGTCAGGCCCTTCAGCCTGGAGGACAAGGGAGATGTGGGTGAATGAGGGCTTGAGCAGAGGCTGAGGAGAGGGCAGGGGAGGGGACGGGAAGGAAGCCCTGGGTGCCGCAGCCATTTGCATGTTCCCTGAGGGTTCCACTCCTCACCTAGACTTGGGATCCTTCATCTTCAGATTCCAGATTTTTCTGTGGTGGAGAAAACAGACAGGAGGTGGAGGAAGTATGGAAATCCCACTCTCTTGCTACCACTATGGTTCCTCATAGTTGCCATTAAGTTTGCACTGGACTTCACAGTGTGTAAACTTGTTCACAAATATTATCTCAGTGCTGAGCTTCACAGAAGCCTTGATAAGACAGCATCTCACAAATAACGATGATCCCATTTTATAGAGAAGGCAGGCAGGGTTCTGGGGCTTGTCCTGAAGTGGGGTATGCACTGACTAGGCAATTCAAACCTGCTCTCCCCAATCCAGATGAAGGGGATCCTTTGGGGAGTACCCTAAGAGGAGTGATGTGGGGACAGGCATAAGTCATAAGACTTGCTGCAGGTGGGGGAACTGCCACCCAGAGACACCCAAGCTATAATCAGGGCTGCTCTCCTCGTGGGTGGCAGGTGAGTCAGCAGGACCAAACTGTGTAATTACCAGGCAGTGGGGGACCAGGGGCCTGCACCCCATCATCCCCAAGGATGGAACCACATGGATACCCACCACCCCTCTTTCTTTAGGACCAGGACCATCTAAGCCAGAGATACAAGGACAGAACAAGGGACATGAAACTGCTTCATTGAAGTGTGACAAACTGGAGTGGTTGAGGGCAAATGACTTGGAGATACCAAGGGAGATTTCTCCCTCCATGAGAAACCAGGCTTTCACTGATGTGGAGCCAGTGGGGCTGTGACTGTGTCTTTATTTATTGGGCTGACACAATCTGCTGTGACAGTTTAGTCACATTTCTTTTTTTGTTTTTTTTTCGTGGCGGGGGTACTAGGGATTGAACTCAGGGGCACTCGACTGCTGAGCCACATCCCCAGCCCTATTTTTATTTTATTTAGAGACAGGGGCTCCCTGAGTAGCTTAATGCCTCGCAGTTGATGAGGCTGGCTTTGAACTTGTGATCCTCCTGCCTCAGCCTCCCCAGTTGCTAGGATTACAAGCATACGCTCCTGTGCCCAGCCTGGTTTGGTCACATTTCTAACAGAATACTTTTGTCTCCTCTCCCAAAACCCACCTACCACATACCTTGCTGACATACAACAAAATTAAACCTGGCTTGGACCAGAGTTGAGAGAATTCAGTGGGACAAAGTTGAAACAATTTCGTGGAATGACGATGGAGGCCCAGATGCGCTGCCCAAGGCCCCATGGCTAGTTTCTGGTAGAGATTCGACCAGAATGCATTTCATCTACACTTGCGGGTGAAACTGTATCTTCAGTAAAATACATCCTTTAATCAGGGACACAGTTTTACACACAGTTGTTTTCATTGTGGGGCATTCTATACCATAGTCAATTCTTTTTATATGATTGCCAAACATAAATTTGTTTTTTTGTTTTCTGGCCACATCTATGTATTTCTCAGGATCTTAAGGTTTGTATTTGAGAATTTTCTTAATTATTCCGAAGGGATCTTTAACTCAAGATCCTTAACCCTTTTCCTCAGTTGGGATATTTTCCTCCTGATCCCAACATGTGCAAGGTCCTGCCGACACCCACCCCTATCAGTCCATCCCCACAGCCCTCACTGTACCCTGCACAGTCCCACTGCCACACACACACCCACGTACACACATTCACATAGCACACGTGTATACACCCAGCCTGGCTCCACAATCTCACCACCTTCCTACCTGTAATAGAGGCTGTTGACAGGCACCTGGCTGGGGAAGCCCAGCATACCACACACCACCCTGCTGTTGTTCATGGTCCAGCTCTGGTCACACACCTGCCGCCAGTGGCCCTCGTACCGTACTTCCACGGCTCCCTCAGTCACCGGGCTGTGCCTCTTGGCACTAGCGAGGATGGGCTTGAGCCGCACCTCCTCCAGCCGCTGGCCCTGCAGTGTGCATAGTCACCATGAGATGGGCCCTGGGTTCCTGGGCCTCCTGCTGGGCTGCTGCAGGTCTTCCCTTGGGAGAGCCAGGCTTGGAGCTCTTACAGAACCATCCCCCATGTCCCTTATAGGTCAGGCCGGGAAACTGAGGCTCAGAGGGTGGAAGGTATTCGCTGACGGCCACATAGTGAGTAGGAGCAGAACCTCAGTTTCACTAGGCCATTTTCTGCCTTTCCAATTCGTTAAATTGGAGAGACCAGGTGGATGTGCCCTCCTTGGCAGCAGGCCAGGAGCCCTTGGGGATTGGGAGGCTTCTGCTGGGCATGGAGGGGCCTTCTTCATGCCACCCTGGGAAGAGCTGATATGGGCACAGCACAGCTGCTTGAAACTGGCAGGATCTTTTGGCCCACGAGTCCCACCACCCAAGCCCTGGGGTGACTTGGACCAGTGCAGAGCCCCCTAACCCCATTGTAGTCTAGCTGCCCTCAGGCAGAGGCTGTCTGGCAGCAGATGGTGGGGGCCAGAGCCCTGCCCTGCCCTGTTGTTTGGCTTGGGTTGTTTTTAGCTCACGGTTGTTTGTGCTGGGAAGAGGCAGCAATTGTGGCCAGGCCTTGTGGGTGAAACAGCCCCTCGCTCCCCTGCACCTCCCTCATGGGGAGCAGCTTCTGAGAATCCCAGCATGCCTGGCCTCTGATCCCCAGGCTGCCCTGCATCAAACTGGGCACCTGCTATGGGTCAGAGCCTCAGGGACACTGTTCAGCCCACTTCTGCCCCATCTCTTTCTCCTCCTCCAGGCTCATCTTTCAGACGGCTCTCTGTCTTGGATCCAGCCCTCAGCTCAGGCCTGAAGAGCCTCCTTACCTGGGGCCCAAGGGCATTGGAGACCCTCTCAGAGAAGTAGCCTCTCTGGCGCTGGGGGTGGCATACCACCCCGACATCTTCTGAATGGCTGCAGTCACTGACACCCCAGCCATTAGATGCACACTGGTCCAGGGAGTTCTCAGTTCCCATACAGCGCACATTGTCCAGCCAGATCGGGCCTATGGGGAAGGGGAGGGGCAAAGTTCAGATAGACTCAGAGAGGTTGGTCACAGCTCTGTTTCCTACATGGGATCCACACTTATCAAGTCTCCTCTTCCAAACCCTGAGAGAAAAGTGTGGGAGAAGGGCTGGGGATATAGCTCAGTGGTGGAGCTATTGCCTAGCATGCATGAGGCCCTGGGTTCTATCTGAAAAGAAAAATGGGGGAGCAGGGCAGCTGGCTTTCCTTCGGTCTTAGTATCAACAGCTCTGCCTACTGCCTTCTCTTGGTGTCAGACCCATAGAATCTCTTTTTGGAAACTGGCAAGTAGTCTAGTAACTAGGCCGACTTGTTCACTCTTCATCCATCCAGTCATCCATTCAATAGTGTTTGCTAAGCACCCCTGGGTGCCAGTCACCACATTCAAGGAACTTAGAGCTCAGTGATGGTGACAGTGGCACCTTATCACAAGGGGGAATGCCAGGGTCATCTGCAGCTGGGACATTCAGGTCATGACTCACAGAGGAGGCCATTTGAGCTGAGCATTAAAGGATAGGGTGACACCAGGTACATCAGTGAGTGCAGCCCCTGAGAGACACCTGCTACCATATCCTGTCATCCTGTGGGGCAGCGCCATCACTTACCCTCCCCTTGGCCATATTTGGCACTGTGGGCCCAGGTCAAGGCAGACTCAAAGCCCAGCTGGCGGCAGGCCACTGTGGCCTCCTGAAGCGCAAAGTCATCGTCACACACGGTGCCCCACTGGCCCTGGTGCAGCACCTCCAGGCGGCCCTCCTCTGGCCTGCTCCCTGGGCCCACCAGCCGGAGCTTCTTGGTGCCCAGTGACTGTGGCCTGCAGGGAGGGGTCTGGCCTAACAGCAGCAACAGCAGAAACAGGGATATGGTGGCTGGTGGGGACCACATCCTGGTGACGTCAGGGTACCTAGGGGATGAGTAAACAAGGATCACCAATTCCACCCCAAACCCTGGGCCTCTTCAGCACTGGTAGCAGGTAGATAAGGGGCTTTGCCTTGGAGTGGTGGGGATACCCTCAGGGCAATAATGTCTACCCTTTGATGTTCACAGCATCCGGATCAAAGGTATCAAATGCCACCTTCCCCACAGAGGGGGAATGTTGGGGAAGAAAGGGTTATTAAAGGAGTCAGGTTCTCCCCCACTTTGCAGTGTGGCTTGGCCAAGTCTCTTAAACTGTTTAGGTCCTGATTTTTTATTTTCTAAAGTGAGGAGATTGAGCCAAATATTGCCTGCTCTCTCCTGCAGCATGGATCGCCTGTGACACCCATCAGTCATAGCTCCAGCTCCATCCAGGTGTATCATTCCTTCATCCATGCCACAAACACTCTTGGAGTGCTTCAGGCCAGTTATTAGGCCAATACTGAGACAAAGAAATGAAGACATGAAATACCCTGCTGAACCTCTCCATGCAGAGAAGAGGAATCAGGGGTCAGAGGAGTAAGAGATCTCTCAGGTGGGAAAAAGGGCATTCCAGGTAGAAAGAACAGGATGAGTAAAGAAGGGAAGAAGAAAAGAGGTGAATTCATGCAAGAGCAGGGAGTGCCCTTCTTTTCCCCAGACTCTACAGTGTTGTGGGCTTAGAGGGGCAAGGAAGGAGGGGCAGGCCAGGTCCAGATGCTCAAGGGCCTCATGGACCATGCACAGGTTTGTGCTTCATCCTTTGGGGCAGCGCCATCACTGTAGGAAACGAGGGGCCATATGAGGATTTAGGAAGGGAACATCAGAGAGAGGGGCCTTGTGTCCATGAGGCTGGAATGAGATGCTATTTGAGTCCTCAGAGTGAATGAGCTGGGTCCTGGGACCAGAGGAGAGAACAGGGCAAACAGGAGAGTCATGACTTTTAGAGCTGCCAGAGACTTCTGGAGCCACCAATGCTGCCACTCCTCCACCCCAGGTTTTATGCTGATGAAGAGCTGAGGCCCATCAGGAAGAGAGGCTGGAGAGGCTGGTCCCTGGCTCTCTGCCCAGTACTTGTGTCTTAGAGGTGGTTCTGATGTGATGGCATCTTCCTTGGCACTGCTGTTCTTGGGGATCACGCCATTCATCTAAGCAGGAAGTGTCTCAGGCCCCTGCCACTCTTGTCACCACGGCTGAGAGTCACTCCTTATTCCTCCATCATTCAATGCAGGACTAGGTGGAGTAGGCTACAAATATACGGGATAAGCTCAGGGAAGGAAGCTTCAGGGGAATAGGGACTTTGTGTTATGTCCCCAGAGCCCAGAATAGTGCCAGGTACATAGGTGACACTCAAATATAATTGTAGTTGCATGGATGGGAGGTAACATGTCACAAGGTTGAGTACAGACGGGGGAGTCAGACCGCCTGGGTTAAAAAAATCCACCTCCCCCATTCATATCTAGATAAGCTGGTCGATTTCTCATGGCCTTAGTGTCTGCCTCTGAAAAATAGGGATAATAACATTACCTGCCACATTGGATTTTTGTGAAGATTAATGAATGAAGACTTGAAGCCCTCTGAAGAGCAGTGGACTACAATTACCAGCTACTTTAATAGCTACAACAGAACCTTTGGTCTCCATCTTCTTTGTACAAAGAAGGAAATGAAGGCCACGTCTTCTGTCAACTGCAACATTCTCTGGAACATTCTCTGCAATATTCTCCAGGTTTGCCCCTGTCCCCTCCAAGCTCAGTACTGGCCAGATCTTCTTCCCTCCACCCTGGGGGGCAGCTGCCTCCCTCCTCTCACCACAGTAGCCTCTTCCCACTGTCCCCTCCTGCCCATCCTCTTCCAGACTTAAACACTGTTTTCTTCTTGTCGCTCTCCACACAGGAACCCTGGAGGCTCTCCACTGGCGATCACCTCCAGCTTCCCTTCTCTGCTTTCCCCGCTCTCTGCTTCCCTGATGAGGAGGTAGATGCCAGAGACTGAGCCACCCTACAGTCACTACAGGAGTGACACTTTCCAAATGACAAGAGAGGATGGGTTAGGACCCTCATCTGTTAGGACACACTGGGTCTGGGCTGACAGATGACCTTGCCTCTCTCACTACCCCCAGGAATCAGGATGCTCCTGACTCTGCCACCAAACTGCTGTGTATTCTGTTTTCTTCTGAGTCTCTGCTGCAACATCTCTAAAATAAGGGGGTAGCACTAGGGGGAGACATGCTTTGATGGGGTCTAGGGTATCCTGGGCAGATCTGTTGTTTGGGCTGTGGCTAAAGTCCCCACAGCACAGAGGACGTCTTATCAGAGGCTGTGGACAGTCCAGGTCACCAGGACTGCTTCAGGACTCTGGATTCTGGCCAGGGCAGCTCCCTTCCCTGCAAGCTGCAAGAAAGTGAATGGGTACCGGTATGAGCTAGAGTCAGCTACAGGGACAGCTTCTCCTCTCAGCTGTCCCATCTACTACAGCATCCCTATAGCTTTTGCTCCCACCAAACTTATCTTCTCACCCTTCCCAGGACATAACCTCCAGCTCTCAGCTGACACATAGCTCCTTCTATCTGGAGTGCACTTTCCCTCTCTCAGATTGTCAAACTCCCACACACCTTCAACACCAGGCTCAAATGCTATTCCCTCCATTAAGCCTTCTCACCCCCCCAGCTTCCTAGCACTTGGTGAGTTTGCTCTGTGACTCCCCAAGCAATCTCCACATATCTGTTTCCCCAGCTCTGAGCACACAGCAGAGGAGTAGGCTGAGAATTAGCCCTTAGAAAGGGAGGCAGCCTCAACAGTGGTTCTTTTCCCAAGTGAAGGAGCAGGGGACAAAGGAGAGGAAGGAAGGTGTGGGAGAAAGGAGAGGAAGAAGGGAGGGAAGGATAATAATAATAATACATTTATTGTTTATGCCTCTCCATTTTACAGATAAGTAGTTGAGGCTCAGAGAAGTGAAATAACTTGCCCAGCCAGGATTTAAACCCAGCAGCCTGGCTAGAAGTCAGGGCTCTGAAAACCAACAAAGAGATGGATGTTGGAGGAGGAGGTGGAAGAGGGCTGGCAGGCATGGAGCTGAATGAAATTACACCCTGCTGCTGGTTGATTTATGACCCAGGCCATGATGTGAGGGCACTGGGGAGGGTGCCAGCACTGAGTGCCACCAAGTGAGAGATCCAGGACCCTGCCAGCTCAAGGCAAAGAGGCACCTGCTCCAGGTGCTGCCAGGGCATGCTGGCACCTGGTCTCACCTTGGCCAGGTAGAGAAAGCTGGAAGAGGGCAAACACCCAAGGGGATGCAGGAGAGCAGGAGGGTGCTGTCCTAGGAACATCAGTTTTGGAATGCCTCTCAGTCCCTTCTCTATGGCTCTCTATGGTGGGGCTTCCCCTCTGGATCCTATACCCTTCCTGGGAATCCATCTCTGTGGGCCTGAAGTAGTGCCAGCAAATGAGTCCTGAATTTCCCCAGCAGCCCTGGGAAAGATAGGGGTTGAAGTCTTCTGACCCTCCTTCCATTCCTTGTCCCCTCTCACCTCCCAGCATAGTCAACCTGTAGTTGCAGGGCACAGTTCTGCCTCTTAGTCTCCCAAGTCACAAGAGTGACATCTGAACTCACCTTGCCCATCTGAACCCCCTTCGGTGAAAAGGCAGAGGAAGTGTTACACACCTCGGGTTCAAAAGCTAGACACTAGACACGCAGGCACCCCAGGGGCCAGGCGCACCACCCACGCGGGCCTTGAGCCAACCTCCCCAAGTTGGTCACTTGTCCAACTGGAAGAAGGCTGTGAGAGATTGGGGACGAGGCAGACAGTCCGACGGACTGGGGACCACCAGCCCCCCAGAGGCCTGCAGAGTCAGGATAGACAGAAGGATGAACAGACAGCACAGCAAGAGGCAGACCCCGGGGCTGGGGGCCAGGCCAGCGCGAGCTCACCAGCTGGATCGAAGACGGTCAGGGGCTGGGCTGGGCCAGGCGCCGCGACGAGCAGCGCGAGCGGGCCTCCCGGGCCCTGGGGGCCTTTTATCCGCCGGAGCCTGCAGCCGGCCCCCAGCCCCAGCCGGCCGCGGGGGAGGCCGCAAGCCCCGCCCCGGGCGCCGCGGTGTACGCCCCGCCCGGCCGGCCCTCTGCCAGGCGCGCGGCTCGGCTCGGCCCAGGCCAGCGAGTCCCGGCTGAGCGCGGGCCAGGCGGTCGCTCCCCCGGGACGCAGGCACGCGCGCTGCGGCGGGAGGGAAGGGGCGCTCTGGGACCCGGGAGAGGGCGGCGTTGGCGTTGGCTGGAGGAGCCTCAGGGGCCCCTGAGTCCCCCTCCATGCGCAGTTTCCCAGCTGTCAAACTGGGTGATGGTGCCCACCCGCGAGACTGCCACCTAAGACCCCAGCACAGCGCCCCTCTCGTGGCAGGTCTGGCTCCAGTGCGCCGGTTAGGACGACGTAGGCGGCCTTGTGCAGGCTCGGTTCAAATGAAGTCGCTTCCGTGCACGGGGCGCTTCCGTGCTCTTTTTCAGTAACAGGTGGCCTCTTCATTGCCCGGTCCCCAGTTTATTGAATATACCTGGGGTGAAGCACTATTGTTTCTGTTGTGCAGCTGGGAACACTGAGCCCCAGGAGACCCGACTTGCTCTCCCAGGCTATAAACAGTAAATGGAAGAACTTGAATCCTCAGTACACCTTAACAAAGCTGAATGATGTGGTCCTGGCCCTATCAGGCTCTTGGAGACGGGTGCAAGAGGAGGGTCAGGTGAGGTGGGGTGGCGGAATGAAACAAATGTAGAAATGGATGAGAGAGGCAGTCCCACCATATGCATGAGCATCTAGGTGCCCAGGTTCTTTCCTATAGTCCTGGTACCCTCAGTGCCTCTGTGACGCCATCTGTAAAATGGGTAGAGGTTTGCCACCTCTCAGATTCCTGACTAGGTCCAAGCAGTCCAGCCTGGTTCCCCCCTCTCACCCCCACCTTGCCTGAGTGTCCTTCCAAAGGCTCATTCATCCAGCAGACCTTTATTGATTTTCTCCTATGTGCTAGACAGGGCACTGGAGGGTAGATGCTAGAAGGGGGCTTCCTAGTCTGGTGGGGGGAGGCAGATGTGCAAACAAGTGCTGTTGAAAGACAGAGTGTGATGAGGGCCCGGTGGCCAGGTGGACCTCAGTGATCCCTGGGTGATGGCCAAGTCATGCTCACTCTGCTGCCAGGGCCTGTGGTCCACCCCTGACTGCTCATGTCTAGGATGTCCCCCCAGTGCCCCTGCCCCGCCCCAGCTGGGCCCAAAACATTCCCTGTGATGAATCAACAGGAAAGAATGCTCCCAGCCTTGGGTCAGTGGCAGCAGTAGCAGCCCAGCTCCTCCCCCAGGGACAATGAAGCAGCTGTGGCCTGGGGTGCCAGGCATGCCTCGCTCCCTCCCTGTGCCCAGCCACCTCTAATGTTGAGCCAGGAGCAACACGGAGGTCTGGGAAACGTGGGCTCCGCCTGCTGCCAATCACCCACCCAGGCCCAGTTTCTCAGAACTAAAAATACCCTGGAGCCCAAGGGCTGGAACCAGGGAGAGCCCAGGGAATGAATGGTTGCTGCTCGGAAGTCCTTTAACTCATAAGACTGGGCAGAGGCCAGGGCTGTGGAGAGGTGGAGGGGACTTTTTAAAGGGTTTGCTGTGAGCCCCTTTCCTTGAGAAGCAAGGTCATAGGCCAAGCCCCATGACCGACGAGTGGTGGGATTATTTTCAGTCATCATCTCATCCTTAAATGCTGTTGCTGTGATGGTCAAACAGGACAACTCAGATCATCTCAGCTGGCTTTGATTTAATCGAATCCACTGTGTACTCCTTCGTGCCAGTCTGCTCATAGGACCCCTGCATAGCACCCTAGACCCTCTTTTTATATACAGGTCTGTGCCCATATAAATGGGGCCCTTGACCTTCTTATTAACCTTATACTCAGATTTGCTCACAAGGTCTGCTCATAGCAAGTGCTTAATCAGCGCTCATGGAATGAACAGTCCGGCCGTGCGCCGGTCTCTGAGCTGGTCTTGGGGGAGACACAAACAAGCCAGTTGTAATCATGCTCTGTCCTTGGGGAATTTGCTGAGTAGTAGGGGAGACACACCCATAATCAACCCGCAAGAGAAGGCATCAGTGTCATCCTAAGGGCTGGGAGGTGAAGAGTGCTCTCTGTACCCTCTCACTTAACCATCACTTTCACTGCAAATGATGAAATGGGCATAAAGGGATTCAGTGACGTAGCTAAAGTCACACAGCTGTTATCTGCAGAGTGTGGTGAGTGGGAAACTGCAATAGAGGCACAGGTTGCAAGGGGACAGAAGAAGGAAGAGTGGGAAAAGCATCTTGTGCCTGGAAGGATCCATCTGATTCCCAGATAGTCAGGTGACTAGGTGGATGGTAGGAAATAAAGTTCGCTTTCGAAGCTGGTCCCAAGGGACCTTGGCAGTGAGCAGTACTGTCTATCCAGTCCTCAACCCAGGGACAGGAGCTAACATGAATCTCTTGGCCACAGGATTCTCAACAGCCCCTTGCCCCAAATCAGGTCTGTATTGTCCTTGCAAATGTTAAGGTCAGAACATTCTGCAGGATCCTCTCCTGTGGGGGACCTGGGAGAGTAGCCTGTGCCCAGGAGGTAGACCACTTCCTCCTCTGCAGCCTGCAAGACTCCCTTCCTTTGAGGCTTAGTACAGAAGAAATTGTACAGCTTGGGCACTGGAGGACTCAAATTCTAGCTCTGACTGTGTGGCCTCGGGCAAGTCATTTTACCAAGGCAGGTACTATCTCCTACATCCATTGTTCTGCCTTCATGTCCCTGTCCCTCTGACGTCCAGTGCCATGACAATGGCCTTGGAACTGCTTTCCTTTCTTCCCTGCACTTTCTGTGCCTGACTTCATTGGCCGTTACAGGGTCTTCCTAACATAGCTTGAGACCCTTCAGTAGCGCATGCCTGCCCCAGGATCCTGGGATTCACTGCTGCCTGTCCCTAGAGATCCTTTCCCCTTCTGACTTCACGTTCCATATTCCCTCTGTCCTGGCCCAACCCAGATTCCAGCTCCCGCATGGGTCTTCCATGGAAGCTCCCTTGCATAGACACTCTCAAACTAGAAGGTGCTGGAAAACTCACAGAGCTGACTGAATCAGACACTCTCTGCCCTGAAGGAGTCACCCCACTGCGGGAAGGGTGGCTCAGACCCATGCCACTGTGAGGGAAAAGGGGCCTGATGACAAAAGGTCTAACACATTGGGGAGCGCAAGCCATCTTGGCTTTTCCTTTGTGGGATCTGTTGATCTAGGCACAGAAGGTTGGGAGCTGAGGGGATTTGAAGAGGTGGAGGGTGGTGGAGAAAGGAGGGAAGACCTAGCAAGGCCAGGGAGGCTAGCTGACCTGGGAGATGGTCCCTGGGTAAGAAAGGAGACAGGTGTTGTCTGTAGGAAGCGGAGGAGATTGGGGGTAGAGCCGAGGTGGTTAAATAGAAATTTTAGGAAGTCTTGTTTTGTGACATGCAATGTTACCTTCTCCCTTCTTCCTCTGGAAAGTTTTTGAAAAATCTCCAGTACTCAGTATGATTTGGAGCCGAGCAGGTTCACACCAGTATGTAGGGCCCAGGGCAGGAGTCAAAGGAGGCCTTATTCTATGCATTTGTCTAAGCATTTAAAAATCATAAGATCAGAACCTTTATTAAATAAAGCATGGCCTACCTTCCTACTTTGGCAAATATAATTTTGACCTGAGCTTAGGGGTCTGAATTCAGAACTCTGCACCCCTTGGCGTGGAACACTGAGGGTCTGGGATTTAACTCCTCAGACCGTGTCTTTGGTGGCAGGGAGTCAGGGAGCCTGGTCAGAGAGGCGTGGGGAGGCGTGCAGAAGCTGTCAGTCTTTAAAGGCAGGGAACAGGACTCAGGCTCCCCGACCCTCCACTTCCGCTCCACATCTGGGATTCCCAGGGCAAATGCCGGAATTTCTCACAGATGTTTGGACTTTCAGTTTGATTCACCACCAACAATGTAATGCTCATCATTTCCCCCAGAGCCTTTTCCTGTCCCTTCAGAAAGACATGTCTTTTCTTTCCTTCCCTCCCCACCCCCATTTCTCATATTTAACTCCTTATATGAGAAAGCTTGCTGCCTCCCTAGCTGCCACCCCCATCAGCCCTTCCTCCCCTCTCCCCAAACCCCTTCCCACCTCCCTCCTCCTTTCCTCCCCTCCTCTCCCTCTTAGCCACACACCCTCCTTAAATTCCAGTTCCTCTCCAGTTCCCTTAGTAATGTCTTCCTCCTCCCTGTCCCTGCCCAGTGTCACCTGCAACCTCCTGATTCTCTGTCTCAGCAGCGAAACACAGGCGCAATGCTTGGACACGCTTCTGTTCAGGTAAATTAAAGTCATAAGTCCTGGGGAGAAATGAGACGGAATAAAGACAGCGCCGTAGCCTAGAAGCCCCTGAGGTCCCTTCAGGACCTCACAAAAGCCTATGCTGACCTTCTCACCGGCTAGTAATTGAGCCCCTTTTCCCTCAAGCAGCACCAGACAAATTAAAAGACATTTCTTATTCCACGGCGCTTTCCTGAGCCTTTGACAGCAACAGTGATAGTAATTGCATTGCTTCTTCCAGTCTCTCATGAGGTCCACAAGCCTTAGTGGGCTAGCCTGGGAACCTCAAAACCTGCATGATGTCTCTCCTAGCCCAGGGTCTTGCTTCTTCTCAGCCTCTTTGGGGAAATCATTGGGAACAAAGCTAAATAGAACACTTCTGTGTTAGAGTCGCTCACTCCCAGCACTGGATCAAGGGAGAATTACTTCTGGAATTAATTGACATATTCAGTGGGAAATAGGAGCTCAGTCTCAGAGCTATTGATTAAAGACAGCCACATCTAACCTTAACTCAGACATCTTCAGTTTTATATCCTCTTGCATTGGATTCTGTTGATCTAGACTTTTGCAAATGTTCTGAAGATTCCTTGTGAGGTATTAGTTTTTATCTTCCCAGCTAGAATTAAAATTGTTTGAACGTTGGGACTAATAGATTCCAAAGGGTTAATTTCCGAGTGTCCAGCCTCCGGTCAGTCTCCAGGAACCAGGAGGGGGCAGCAATGAGCTGTTTGGGTAGGAAATTTCCATGACCTGGCTTGCTAGGGTGGGGTAGGGAAGAACCTGCCAGGACTGATGTCAAGGGAGACCCCTGGGTCTAACGGGCCTGTGCAGACCATACTAGACAGAGCAGGAGGCACACCTGGCAATCCCACATTCTAGTCCAGCTGTTCTCGGAGTGTGGTCCTGGACCAGCAACATCAGCATCACTTGGGTTGTGTTAGAAGTACCAATTACCGGGATCCACCCCAGACCCACTAAATCAGAAACTCTGGGGACAGGGCCCAGCATCCATGTTTAAACAAGTCCTCCAGATAATTCAAACGTCTGCTGACACTGGAGAACTGATTCTCTAGGTCACACCCTTGGAAAATGTTTGCTCTGACAGAATCTAGAGCCTTGCAGATGCCATTTTCCTAGGAATCCCAGAATTGTCTGGTAGGCTCAGCCCTCTTGGGGGTCCTCTTAAGTTTTGGGAGGCCTCTTCCATATTTGACGGGCTGAGTCTTTGGGAATCACAGCCTTCTCTATCCCAGTTATCCCCAAATGGATTTCAATCTCTTCGTGGTGGGTTGGGTAGGCCATACTGTCCTACTTGGAGTTCTACAAAGACCTCCATGACCCCAAGGAGTCTGTCACATGGTGGTGGGGAGTCCTCATTATTGTCCTCAGGAGGCCCTACCTTTGCTGGGCCAGGGACGGGAAGTCTAGGGTCTTGTGGGATCTTCCTGAATGATGGGAAATTCAACATCTATTCGACACCACAGGTATCAGTACTGTTGTGGACATCAGGCTAAGGTCTGAGTGCATCTTGGAGACCAGTTGGCCAATTGGTACCCGGTGCCATAGACTCCCACCAGCTCTGCTCAGGCAGAAGTTACCTGGAGCCTGTTCCAAATGTTCCCCTTCCCCCTTGGAGTTGGTCCTTGTTTCCCTAACTCACAGGTGACCCAGAGTTGTTGAAACAATTCTTAGTTCCCACCATCGTGGATATCCCGGTAGTCAAAGAAGAGTTAAATAGCTTCAAGGTTGTTGATTATTTTCATAAAAGGAAACTGCCCAAGAAAGGACAAGAAAAGCTTCATTTCCTAGCCATTAACTGAAAACCACTTTTCTCAGGACAGCTTGACCTCTAATGTGTTGCCTGAATTATCCAGAAAAAAAAAAAATGTAGATAAACCACGTCTCTTTTTAGCATTGAGTGCTAGTAAACAAGGTGGGAGAGAAGGAATTCCACAAACATATCAGTAGAAACTTCACTTCTGAGGGGAAATAATTTCCTCCCTTTATTACCAATTAATGAGCATAAGCTCTGCCCACCAGCCCTCTTTGAATTACTGTCACTGTGATCAGGTGGTGTGATGGGAACTTCAAGGAACGCCTTTGGCAAGGATTTATCAATCAGAGCTAATGGGTCAATGTGCCTCATTCAAGGTGGGGTGTTGTCCTGTACTCAGTCCTGGGCATGGGTCCATCACTTGTAAAGAGAGCACTTTGCTAGGCACTGTGGGGACACAAAGAGGGAAAGACTCAGTTCCTGCCCTCAGTGTATGTCATTCTGATTGTGAACTCTGCTCATAGGGTTATATGAAAAATATGAATCACAAAAGCCAGTAGCATCTGTCTGTATAGGTGAGGTCATTCATTTACTTATTCATACCACAGATATTTATTGAGCATCTATTAATTATGTAATCACATTGGGGACCTAAAAAAGAAAATGTAACCCAAGTTTCCCAGAGTCTAGGGTGCTGCTGGGGTCACATGAAGGATAATGGCCATGCTTTCCGGGTTCTTCTTTCTATTATTCTAATAGCACTTCCAGCACCATGCCCCACCCCCATCAGGTCCTCACCAAGGTTAACCTGTGAGTTTTCAGGGATGATCAACATGTACCCATAAACAGGCTGTGCACTGCGGTTAGATTGTAGCACCTTCCACAATCTTCCACTGCCACTTGGTACCCTCCCTTCCTGCCATCAATGTTTATTATCCAGGAAGCTTCTTGGACAAACTTTTCAAATCTTTGTGGCTCATGTCCACTGGAAAAAAAAAGAGAGGGGCGGGGATCAGGGGGTGAGAAAAAGCCAAGTTCCAGGCCAGAGGGACCAGCTCACGATGCTCCTGCAGTTGCCACCTCTCCAGGCACAACATGGTACCACCTGCTTCAGGAGGGAGAGAAATGCCCCCACCATGCTGCCGAGTGCCACCTGCACTCTGTTCTGCCCTGCGGGGCCCACGGCCCATCTTCACCAATGTCACATAGCCTGATAGCTTTATATGAAGTCTTACATCACATAACATGAGCCCTCTGACTTGGTTCTTTTTCAAAGCTGCTTTGTTTATTGTATTTCCACACACGTTTTATAATCAGCTTGTTAATTTCTACCAAAAAAATAAGCCTGCTGGGATCTTAATTGGGATTCCACTGAATTAATAGATCGGATGACTTTTTAAGAAAATTGGGCCTTTGACGCATGAACAAAGTATCATTCTCCATTTATTTTGGCCTCTAACGATGTATTTAATCTGTGATTTGAAGTCTTCAGCATAAGGATCCCACACATGACAAGGTTTTGTTAGATTTATGCCTTGTTTCATTCTTAATATTGGCAGATTGCGTCTTCTCTCCTTTTTACTTGGTGGGTCAGATCTTGATGAGGATGTTGAGCTGAGGACTTGGAGAGGCTTCTATTTGGTGGGTGGGATCACCTCCATGGGAAGTTCTCTTCCCCACTAAGGGCCAAGGGAGGTTTCGCCAGCCCAGAGGGCTCAGGTGAACCTAACACATCCACCGTATGTCCCATCCTAGGTCTTAGCATCCACTCCTTCCCTCCCAGGGTCGAGACTTCAGCATCAGAAGTCTATTGAAACTCTGCGGCCGCTCTTGTGATTAAATCCTGTGACTCATTTTCAGCAGTCTGTCATATGGCTGCAGGGGATTTGGGTCTCTTTAAATGCTTCCAGAATTTACTCAGGTACATAGCAGAAGTGAATAATCCAGTTCTAGAATCCCACCCTGAGGTGTGCTGCCTAGCCCCACTTTTGGTACCAATGAGAAGAGTTGGAAGGCAAGGTCCAAGACAAGTCAGGGATGAAAACTGTTCACCCGGGAGGTCATCCCAGGGAGCAGAAGAAAAGACCGAGAAGGATAACCCAAGTAAAGGAGAGAAGCCAACAGAAGACCAGACACCAGGCTGGTCCCCACCGTGAGCAGTGGCTCTATCTAACGAGGACCTAAGAACCCCCTCATAACAGATAGGAGTCTGGGGTGTTTGTTTATCAACTCTCCCTCCATTTGTGTCCTGTATTGTGGAGGGTTGCCCATGGGCCTTTACCCACACCCGGGTTATAGTCTGGAATATAGAAGGGATCTGCCAGGCCTCCATGAACGTGAAATCTGGGTGCCTTGGCAGCCATATCCATAGTCTTTGAGTATATTTTGACCTTGTGCCATGACCCCTACCATTGTGCCTAGGTTTCTCCTAACCTGATCCCAACTGTGCTGGCCTCTTAATTAAGCAGGTTTCCTCTAGTGTTGTTTCTCTCCCATGAGATGAAACCTGCTTTTGTGGGGTGTTGATACCCTGCCTTCCTCTAAGAAGGGGTAAGGAGAGGAGGGGGAGGCAGAAACAGATCTGATTGCGGGTACCAGCTGGACCAGTCGAGTGAGTAGTGGCCCTAAATAGGAGATGTCCAAGTCTTAACTATTGGATTCTTTGAAGGTGACTTTATCTGATAAGAGGGCTTTTGCAGATGCAATTAAGTTAAGGATCTTGAGATGAGTTCATTTTGGATTTTAGGATGAGCTCTAAATCCACTGATTAGTGTCTTTATAAAATAAAGGAGAGAGAGATTAAGACACATGGACATAAGGGAGGAGCCCACGTGAAAACAGAACCAGAGAGCTACGTGATGCTGCCATAAGATTAAGAACACCAGCCGAGCACAGTGATGCACACCTGTAATCCCAGGAGGATCCTAAGGCAGGAGGATCGAAAGTTCAAGGCCAGCCTCAGCAACTTTGCAAGACCCTTTCTCAAAGTGAAAAATAAAAAGGGCTGGGGATGTGGCTCAGGGGTTAAGCACCCCTGGGTTCAATCCCCAGTACTTTAACAAAAGAAGGAGGAGGAGGAGGAGGAGGAGGAGAAAGAGAAGAAGAAGAAGAAGAGGAGGAGGAAGAAGAAGAAGAAGAAGGAGAAGGAGAAGGAGAAGGAGAAGGAGAAGGAGAAAGATTAAGAACTCTTAGAGTTACCAGAAGCTGGAGGAAATAAGGAAGGATTCTTCCTTGGAGCCTTCAGACAGAACGTAGCCCTGCTGAAACCTTGACTTTGGACCTCTGACCTCCGGTCTGTGAGAGAATACGTTTCTGTTGTTTTAAGCCACCCAGTTTGTCGTAATTTCTTGTGACAGCCCTGGGAAACTAGGACAACCCCACAGAGGGCAACTTGTGCTGTGAGAGGCTCCAGTTCCCCTGATGAGCAGCCACCTCATTGCTGTTACCTCAGGTTGCGGGGAGACGTCACTCCTGTGGTCTGCCCTCTGCTGACCTCATGGACTTCAGCCCTAGGCATCTGGAACTTGGCCATCTCTGAAGTCTTTATATCCTCTTAGTTCTGCTTTGGCCCTCAGGGCTCCCCACTTAGTTCCCCAAGAGGCTTAGTTGCTGGGTCCAGCTTTGCCCAAAGACACAGCCTCATTACCAGGCGTCCCTCGGGTCCTTCCCAGTAGGAGCCTTTGTAGTGACGTGGGTGGATCCGTTAGCTTGTCTTGTTTGGGAACAATGGGACCCCAGCTTTGGTTAACTGAAACAAAAAAGAAATTTACTGGAAGGATATAGGAAAAGCTGAATAAGTGTCTGGTTATTAGCCAGAATGAAAAGCAAGTGAGTGAGCCAGGCTGCTGCGGGCCAAGTGCCTCAGCTGGTCCCACTCAGATGGAATCCCCAGCCGGGGAAGGCCTAGGCGGGCCAGGCCTCGCTCAGGGGCAAGGGGGATGGAAGTGGGAAGAGGACACGTTGACAGTCCTCAAGATACCGTGAAATGGGAAGGGGAGGTCCTCAAGGGGAGATCGAGGTGCAGGTGCCAGGAAGAGGGGAAGGACCCCAGGACAACAGCTGCCCAGCAAGGGACGAGAGAGCCTGTTCTTGGCTCAGTGAAATCTTGCCCTGTTCTTGCTTCCCACAGGGACCAGGGAGGACCAGAGATTTTTTTTTTTTTTAATAACTTTAGAGGATGCTTTCAATCAGTGATGAGCAATAATTAGACTGTGATCATTCTATTTTAGGCCTCACTTAATCAATTGCAATCGCCTCTGCTGTCTCCTGGTATTGATTCTAGTGTTTCTTGTTCTGAAATCTTAAAGCACCCTCCTGAGACGCCGCCGCTGCCGCTGTGGCTGTCATGCATGTGTCAATGCCCTGCGCTGAAGTAGACCTTTCCATGTGGATGCGCGGGATCCTTCCTCATCTTAATTGTTTCTCAAGACAGAACAGAATAGCAGCTCCTTCTCTGACTAATCTGAACCTAAGCGGGAAGGAGCGCCTCAGTTAATGGGGCATACAGCTGTTCCCAGGTGGGAAGGATTGGGTTGGCTGCTCCGGATGCCCTTTCTGAGAGGACACAGGCTACGGTCTAGAGATTGGCCGTGAACTCTTGTGAGGATGAGAATTGAGGAGAGGTGACCCTGGCCAGACACCAAGCACTCCATCCACCCACGATCATCATGGTGGGCCACAGTGGCTCAGGCCTGGCCTGGTGCCAAGATGGCAAGGAGGGCCTTGAGCAGCATCGGGCAGGGTGGAAAAGGGAGCCAGGGCTTAGAGGTCAAGGTAAGGAGGCGAGCTGCCGTGGTCCTCAACCTGGTTGTACAAATTCAAACAGGCCCAAGCCTCAGTCCTCCCCCAGGTTCATTCTATCAGAATCTCTGCAGTGGGGCTCCCGACATCTGTATTTTTAAGGTCCCAGGGGTTTGTGGTTAAAGCAGAGAGCCTGGGCTTTGATGGGCTCTGGGATGTTCCCTATGTCATCTGTCTCTATGTATTTACAGGGAGAGGAACGCATTGCTTTCATCAGATTCTCAGAGTCCCTTGGCTCTGCAGAGGACACACAGCTCTGAAGCAGAGGAGACAGAAGACCAGCTGGGGCCAAGGAGGCGGACTTAGGCTTTGGTGATTCTGATGCTAGTGTCCCCCCCTCCACACACACACACACACACCAGCACTTCTGTTGCTGCCCCAAGAAACTGTCCACCCTCCCTCAGCTGAGCAACCAGATGGCCCACCCCTAGCCTTCAGGGGAACTGGGCAGGGTGACTCCTCTGTCAGCTGCATAAAACCAGCTGTGGAGAGGGAGAATGACAAGATTGGGAAGTGAATATGAGGGAACTAGGGACTTGCCCCAGGCTTTGATCACCCCAAATTTAGGTGGCAGGAGCCACTTCCCAACCCTGTAAGTCAGTGGTCCTCAGAATGTGATTTTCTATGTTGGCCACTTCGGCATTGCAGGAAAATTTTTCTGGAAATGCCAGTTCTGGGGTCCCTCCCACGACCTCCTAAATCAGAAACTCTGACAGGATTCAGCAGCTGAGTCCTAACAAAGTCCCCACAGGAAGGGTTCTCACGCCCACTGGAGTTTAGAGCGTGGCTGTCAGGGGGTGGGCCTTCTTGTCTAGGGATAGATTTTTCCTAGGGTAGCCGAGGGTCTGGGTGAGCCCATCAAGCAAGGCTGATCCAACTCAGTGCCAAGAGCTGAGAGCCAACCAGTAAAGGCTGAGAGTTGAAATGCTGCAGAGGCCTGTGGCTAGACAAGAAGAAGAACTGGATTAGAGAACACAGAGGCTGAGGCAGGAAGCCAGCTTTGTGTCTCCGTGTAGATCGTTTTAGCAGTCAGCTAAGGAAAGTTGTCTAGATTAGAGCTGGAGATGTAATCAGCAAGCAGGTTTGTCACCCAGGGAAAGTGCAAAGAGATGGAGAAGGGAATCTGAGTCCTTTAGGATCCTCTGCACTGAGATAGTCCTCTATGGTGGCCTCTGATGTCCACAGCCCATGGCAGTTCCTGCCCTGGAGGAGCTGAGCCTTGCATGGGAAAGATGAAATCTGCACACAGTGGAGCTGTAACCTGCTTGAAGCGTTCAGTGTATGGGGCTGGAGACAGGCTTGCAGCGGGGGGAGGGTACAGAATGGTCTCTTGGGAGTGACTGTGCAGGGGACTTGAAGAGTAGCTTGTCTACACTGAGGGACTCACCCAGGAGCAGAGAGTTCTGGAGCATAAGATCGATAGAGGGCCCCAGGGGAGGGAATGCCAGAAAGGCAGGTCCACTTCTAGATGGAGTGAGCACCTGTGCTGGGGAGGCGTTGGGGCCCTGCCTAAATTGCAGGGTTAATGGATACATCAAATGGTGGGTTAGGAAGAGCAATCTGGTAATACAAACTGGAGATACCTGGATGAGGGAGAACAGCTGGGAAGTCACCCGAGGTATGAAGCAATAAAGCCCCTCAATAAGATATGGGCAAGTTAGAGATGTCATGTCTGAGCACCTCTGGTATGAAGTGCCAGCGAAGTGCTCTCCACCCTCCATGGACAACTGCACGGCTGTTTGCTCCCTTACTCTGGAGCCAGGTAGCTCAATTTCTTAGTCCAGTTCCTGGGTATGGAAGTGCTTCCAAAGATATTTACAAAGAAATATGGTAAATATTTCTTTGTAATATTTACAAAGGAAAAGGCAGAGAAAACGTTTCTCGGTAGAAAAGTAACTGGATAACCCACGGCATAGTCCTGTTATGGAATATGGTGCAACAGAGAAAAAGAATGAGGAAAACATGAAATGGTCTCCAGGCATATTATAAAGTAAAAAAATAAATCAAGTACAGGGCTGGGGACATACTCAGTGGTAGAGTGCTTACCTAGTATGTGTCCTGGGTTTGATTCCTAGAGAAAGTGCCACTCCACATGCAGCTAGAAGGACACCATTTATGCAAAAACTCAAATTATTTATGAGTGTGCAGATGCATTTTTAAAAAGTTCTAGAAAGACGCACAAGCAGTGATTGACAGGGCTTCCCTCCAGAGAAGAAAGTGAGATTGGGGAAGGGGCCGGGGAAGGGAGAGGAGGAAATTCACTTCTAAAAGAATGCTTTAGACTTTGTTTTTGTGTTTGTTTTACTTACTTTTTTAGACATCTAACATACATTCCTATGTTACTTGCATAATTAAAATGACTTTTAAAAATTAAAGAGTTGTCTTGGAATGGGTGGAAGGAGAGCTATAATCATTCGTTTTATTGTGTAGTTGGGAGAATGGTGGCAGCGGTTATGCCTGGCCAGGAGGAAGGTGAGAAGAGAATTAACTCCATATCAGGGATCGGCCCCAGTGCACCATAATCCCCAGGGCCTGCTGAAAATGCAGATTCCCAGGTCCTCTAAAGCAGGGTGTCCGAGCGCAGCCCAGGCTCAGCATGGTAACCAGCCGACCTGGATTCTGGTGCCAGCTCTCCCTGAAAGCACCTGTAACAACAGCTCGTCAAACTGCTTCCCTCCTGCAGCTCAGAGCAAGAACGCCCAGCCCCAGGCTTGCTGGGTCACAGGGCAGGAAACTTCCCTCCATTCATGTAAAGCAAGAGGTGGGAGAGGCTGGCAGGAGTGCTGCCCGGCAGCCCTTCCTCTGAACGTGCTCACCAGGGGTTTTAACAGCATCCTTAAAACCGCCACTCCGTGCATTGAGCTGAACGCCACTGCTCCTCTTGGGGACCTTCATTTATTGAGGGATGAAGATAACACCTCAGTCCTCCCTGATCAGTTTTAAAAAGAGACCTAATCTACCCAAATCATCCATCCCAAATTCATTTTGAATTCTAAGCAAGTAGGGGAAACCAGCATTAATTAAATATTTAACTCATGTCCATTAAGGCTAGAATATTGGTTTTAGTTCAAATTTATGACATGGTTGTATTTTTTATAGCTACTCATATATTACCCATATAGGCTATTGGTTCCCTTCATCTAATAAAGTGTTCAGTATATTTATGCCCATTTTATAGGATTTGGAGCATAACTTGAGTATTTTAAGTGATTATAGAGACATTCAGTTTTTGCTTTTATGACATTGTTGGTTGTAACCGTGATAAATTTGCTGTTGAGTCACTGCTGATCAGGCCATAGCCACCAATTATAACCCCACGCCTGTGGGAAACTGGGACTGCTTTACAACCATCCATTTTATTATGTAGCTTTCAGGAACCTGTTGAGGAAAATGTGAGGCCATTAGTACATTTACAGGGGAGGGGTGCAGGGCCGAATGCCCTCTGGCCTCTCGTGGCCAACACCATGTCCAGAATCAAGGTTCTGAGATTTAAGACATGAGTTTTACGATTCCTTGTAGAATAGAGGGGGTGTGAGTGACGTGTTCAGCCTTCCAGAAGCCCTCCACCTGCCCGGAGTGACTTGCACCAGCTAGGAGGAGCTCTAGAATTTCTGGTTTGCAACCAACAAAGCTGATGTTGAAGCGAGTTTGGTTCCGTGATAGAACTTGGACAGAACTGGGCCTTCCTTACTTCCAGTCTTATTTAGCCTCAGAGTAGCCCCACGAGGGAGCACTCCTATTATCCCCATTTACAGAACAGAAAAGTGAGGTCTGGTGAAACTGAATAACTTGTCTGCAGTTACCAGGCCCGAAGGTGGCGCAGCTTTGAAGGAGATCTAACTGATCCCAAGCCCAGCTCTCCCTTGGTGGCCTGGGAAACTCGTTGTAGAATGGGAGAGGGAGGGTTAGATCACAGAGATCCAAACCTGGGGAGAAGAGGAAGGGCGGAAGACAGGAGTGATCCAGGGACGTGAGAACAAATGTACTTGGCCTTTTTTGCCAGAATGGAGCACTATCCTCTGAGTCCGAATATTCCCTAGTCCATAAGTCTGAGAACAGTTCCCGAGCTACTGGAAACTTCTCTATTGTGAAGTAAAGCATTTTTAGATTTTGCATGACTCCAAAGTATCTTCCTCACCTCAGAGGTTTCTTTTTCTCCAGTGTGGCCTGGAGGTGGCCTCCTGTGAGTCTAAGCTTTTATTTAGAGAGTTTTCGGCATTCCCCAAGCCCTGACGTTGCCACAATTGAAATATCACAAATGGCCTTACCTAACCTGCTGGGATCAATCCTAGCAGAAACTTGGGCCTCAGAGAAGCAGAAGCACCTACCCACAGGCACATGGCAGTGTCCCCGCTAAGCCCCCAGGCTCCTGAGTCCCAGCCCAGTCTCTTCTCCCCATTCTCAATGTCCCACCATGTCCCCCTGAAGCCCTGACCCGAGTGCTCTCTGCCCTAGGCACACTTGGTGTTTGGGGGAAGGCCCCCCTAGCCACAATCACTCTGCTGCACCATTTAACTCATCCCTGGACTCAGGTTGGTCTTGGTTCCTGGGTTCCCACCCTCCACCTTGGAGGGAAGGTAACTTTGTCATCAGGTGAAAGTCAGAAAGAGAATGTTTGCTGGGGAGAATGCAAAATGGCGAAGCTCCTCTGGAAAACTGGTGATTTCACGTGTAGTTCAACACACACATACCTACGATCTGGCTCACTCCTGGGTATTTTCCCTAAAGAAATAAAAACCTATGTTCACAAAAAAAACCTGCACATGAAGGTTTCTAGCAGCTCTATTCATAATCACACACACAAAATAAATAAATAAATAAATAAATAAATAAATAAATAAATAAATAAATAAATAAATAAAACACCCTCAATCCAAACGAAATGTCTTTCAACAGATGAATGAAGTGTTGCTGCAGCCATGCAGTGGAATGCTCCTTGGTTACATGCAGAACAAACTACTGAAAAGTTCAACGACCTGGGTGAATTTCAAAGGCATTGTGTGCAATGAGAGGGGCCAGCCTCAAGGGCTAGAGACTGGATTCCAGACCTAAGACCTTCAAAAGGCAAAACCACAGTGAGGGAGAACAGATCAGAGGATGCCGGGGACTAGGGATGGGACATGGTGTAACTACAAAGAGCAGCATGAGGTTTTGGGGGTGTTGGGACTGCCTGTATCCTCACTGTGGGTATGTGAATCTGCTCAGTGGAGAGCGCTTGCCTAGGTTTAATCCCCAGTAATGGAAAAATAAAACCTAAAAGTATTCAGCAAAAATAAAATAAAGTTCAATAAAAACCAAAAAGGACAAGATCCATCCCTGCTAGATCCAGTATCAGGAAGAGGTGTTTCATGAGGAGGACCAGCTGTTGTAGACCCCCTTTCTGCTGTCCAGACCAGCAGGACAAAGCCTGGGGAAGGCTCCAGTCCTGGCATGGCACCGGTGCATCCTAAGCTGTCACCTCCAGCCTGGAGAAATGTGCATCTTCACCTCTGGACCCAGCTTGGAAAGCTCCAAGGCTTTTTCTTGACTTCTTTGAGACTGGCCAAGAAATTCCAAAGCCCTTTTCCCTTCATGCTAGGGAACAGATGGCTGGTTCTGGGGACAGAGGTGTTACTCACACATGGTTGCTCTTTGGAGCTATGCTCTACTTCCTGGGATTCCAGAGAAAGGAAGCCCAACCTCCCCTTCCACCCCAAATCATTCATCAACCAGAATTACTCCACCCTGCTACTAGGAAAGACTCCAGATTCGAATTAGCCTGAGTTGGCCGAGCTAGCTGGGAGCCCATGGGCCACGGGCACGAATAATGGGAGGGTGCCGGGAAGAGATGCCCAGGGGTGACAGCTCCCAGGGTGATGATGCCGATGTTGAAAGTACCTCTGGCCCAGCCTGGGCTGCAAACTGTTTCTGAGTCCCGATGACCCACATGTCATAGGATCGCATTAGGAGGCAGGAGGAGAAAAGGCCGGGTGGTGACTTGAACCATCTTCAGTTCCAAGGGAACTCAGAAGGGCAGCTGGTGGCATGAGTGACTGGCAAGGTCTTGGGCAGAGCTGGGCCATCCTGGGTGGGTCTGGGCTGTTGGCCTCAGCTGCCAGTACTTTTCCCACTTACTCATCAAGCTCAAAAACAACTCCACCCACTTGTGGTGAACTCGGCCTGCATTTTTCACCTTTGGGCTCTCAAATCAGGGAAGAAATATCAGCCCAGGAGGAAGGTTTTGGCCAAGTTCAAAGGGAAGGACTTGGAGAGTGGAAAGTCCTTTGAAACCTGGCTTGGATGCTGACTGCCTGACCTAGATTTTTTTTTTTTTTTTTGGTTTTGTTTTAAAAAATACGCTTTAGAGCTCAAAGACCCGGGTGTCATGTTGACGTGGGCGTGACAGAGTTGCAGGGAAAACTCAAACCAAAGGACAGCTGGAGCTTCACTCAGGATAAACCTCAGGCCTGAGTCAGGCCAGACTCCAAAGGTCAGCCTGCGATGGCAGTCATGTGGTGCCTCTGGGGACACCTGCAGGAGGTGAGACTTGAGCCCATCCTGAGACCCTGGTTGGCTCTTCTGGGGACAGCTCCTGTCCCAACAGGAGGTCTCTCTCCCCTGTCTCTGTTTTTTGGGGATGTCTTAGTTTCCCCAGACATGGAAGCTGAAACCTAGGAAGTGACCCCAAAATCACCCATCGAGGCCGCTCCTCCAGATGACATTTCTGCAATCAGGTCAAAAACAACACGCAGGTAGGTACTTCCCAGACTCCACTCCTGCGGAAACAGAGGTAGCAAAGGCGGGCCAGGACAACATTTTGCACACCACTCTCTGCTGGCATTTCTATGACAAGGAAAAGAACTGCCATCCTTTCTTCTCTAGCTTAGCACGTCCCTTCCAGCAAGGACGACACCTGGTCCCAGGCATACCTGAGTGACTTCCTCCCAGCTGACTCCCTCGTCCCCTACAGATGGAAGAAACAGTGGGAGGAAATGCTGAGGATGAAAGGGACAGCTCTCAGGCCGGTCTTTCTCGGGTGCCTGCTGAGCACCCACTGCTATGAGAAGCCTGGGTCACCCCCAAATTCAGCTACCTGGAGCACTTTCAGTTCCATGGGTCCCAAAGCATCCCATGGAAGCCAACTCCAGCCCAGCCTCACCTTCCACCCCTGGGCTTGCTCGATTCTCCTTCACTTTTCATGGGGCCTGAGGCTGTCAAACAGCCTGGTGACAACATCTCTCATCCCCAACCCATTGTTCTGTACTCGACTTTGTGGTACAGGGCCAGGACTCTGCAAGCCACATGTTCCTTTGGCCAGCCGTTTCCTGTTAGGTCCTGCCAATGGGGAGGCTAGAAGGAGACAAGAATGCAGGAGGCGGGAGCTGGGCCTTGCTCCTTCCTGAATCTCTTGTTGCTTCTGGTAAACTCATCCCCCCCGCCCTCAACCCTGCCCCGGTCCTTCATCTGGGCAGCAGAAGGCAGTCCCTGTCTGTAGCTTTTCTGCATACTTCTAGAATCAACCTCCCAGCGTCCCTTTAGATGTGCCAGCCAAGCAGCACCCCTCCTCGGAAGTTTGGGTCCCAGTTCCTGCCCCCCAGGGAGCTGCTCTTCCAAACTGCTGGGTTCTGGGAATCCCAGCCCTTCCCTGTCTTCCTGCCCTGGGGTTGGTGGCTAGTTTTTGCAGTTAACCACCCTGTCATCTCAGTGTGTCCTTATTCTTTTTCATTTCTCTCCTTTTTTCTTTTGTATTGAGGATTGAACCCAGGGCTGTTTTATATCCC
The DNA here is from genome assembly GCF_052094955.1 of Ictidomys tridecemlineatus. NCBI lineage: Eukaryota > Metazoa > Chordata > Mammalia > Rodentia > Sciuridae > Ictidomys > Ictidomys tridecemlineatus. The sequence goes on along the minus strand of NC_135477.1, from coordinate 28,494,972 downwards.
CAGTCCTTTCTCTTTATTTTTTAATTTTTAAAAAATGTTTTATTTAGAGACAGGGTTTTGCTAACTTTCCCATGCTGGCCTCAGATTTGTGACCCTCCTGCCCCAGCTTCTGGAGTCACTGGGTTTACAGGTGTGAACCACCGTACCTGGCTTCCTTTTTTTTCATTCCCTCTTTTTTTCCTTCTTGCCATCCAAAACCAGTTTAACAAATCCTCTAGGTTAAATTCTCTCTGTTAAAATAACTGCAATGGTTTCTGTTTTCTGGACCAGGCACCAGCTAATACACACCCCACAGCTGCCAACCAGGATATAAGGAAGCTATAATTTACCATCTGTTTTTCATCCCTCCAAGAAGTAGGTGGTTGTAAGCTTACCCAGTTACCTCACCATGTTGAGGCCATTCCAGCCCAAAGCAAAACTCCCTGATATTTTGGTTAGCCTATGCAACCTGATCACGGGCAAAGTTATGGATCCCCTTCTGCATTTAGAAGAAGTGAGAACTTTTGGCGGGGACCCTTGAGATCACTGGAGGAAAGGAAGCAAGTGTCTGACCTCAGGTCTCCTTAGGCAGTTTCCAACTTCCATGGCTCCCTCTTAGGTTGCCACCCTGCCCCTGGGACCCACCTCCCTCCTCCTAACCAGTTATCAGTGCAGGGTCTTGTGGTGTCTTGGGGTCCCTCAGAGCCTAGACCAAGAGCAAGGGAGGTTCCAGCACACACAGAAGCTGGGCTTGAGCTTTTCCAAGCTTGGTGACACCACCATCCACAGAGTCTCAGAGCTGGGAGAGAATCCAGAGATCAGCTGTCCCCACCCTGCCATTTTACTGATGGAGAAAGCAAGGCCCAGAGTGGGTGAGCATCTTGTCCAAAGTCCTACAGCTGTTAGAAACAAACTGTGACTAAGGCCAAATTCTGTCTCTGGAGAGCTCCCAGCTCTTCCCTCTGGCCACACAGAGATGACATGGTCTCCAAGTCTGAGGTCAGTTGAGGTCAGTCTGTTTCTGCCCAGTGTCCTCCTTCCTGAGAAATCAGCAGCGTTCTCTGCTAAATCCTGGCTTAACTCTTCCAGTCCCCTCAAGCTCTTTCTTACTCTCTACTTAAGCTCCAGCTTCCTGATTCTCTGCCTGTCCTACCTGCCACCAGCCCCAAAGCCCTTCTGGCTGTCTAAGGGGACAGGGGGCTCTCACTTTCCCATTACCAATTAGTCCTGACTGCAGGATTCTGTAAACCATGGCTTAATGTATAGCATACTCCTGCTCCATGGACCCTGGTTTAGCTGCCTTTCCCTAAAACACCGTTTTTCTCCGACTGCAGCCTCCTGGGTACCTTTCTTCTGGGTGTCCTTGGGAAGACGGGGCAACATCTGTCCAGACACAACGTTCTTCTGCTCCGTCTGACTTGCTCCCCAAACCATTTCCTGCACGAGCCTGTAGTGCAGAATAAAGGGAAGGCATGGTTTCCCTCCGAATAGTGACAGTAGAGTCTGTTCTTAGAAATCACACCTAAAGACTCTGTCCTCATCACAGCACAATAGAACCTCCACTTGGGTTTGTGGTTCAAGACTGTTTACCCTGGTTCAGGGACTAAATCAAAACCACCTGGAAAACTGCTTCAAAATAAACTCCTGTCCCTTCCACTGGGCTGGCAGACATAGTCCTGGGGGGTGGGACGTGAGGTCTAAGGATCTTTATATTTAAAAAATCACTTTCCTGATGATTCTGTTGAGCAAAGTTGGGAAACACTGACTTCACAGATAACACAGGAGGCCTCGAGACTGTTAGCACATTTGGGTGGATGCAGGGGAGGGTCTGGAGTGTCCAGAGAATGAGCTTCTGCAACTAAACACTTTGAGGCTGAGCATTTGTCCTGGGGTAGGCTGTGTGGAGACATATTCTGGGCTCAGCTCTTTTTGACTAGTCCTAGTTGGGCAGGAGTTTTTCTTGCAGGGTCGTGCCACCTCTGAGACATAGGCTGAGGAACCAGGAGACCTGTTCACTCTGACATCTTCCTGGATGACTTTGGGACTTGCATGTGCCTTTAAGGGCTTCTGTGCAAATATGATGTCTGTGAAATCTGGCCCACAGTTATGGAATGAGGCTTGTAGGTCCCACTCTGACAATCCCTATTACTTTCTATTTTTTGGAAAGTCCAGTGAAAAGAAAAATACACTGAAAAACCTGTGACTAAAGTAATTCTGCCTCTATCACTCCTGAAGTCTTATCCTCTATCTATCCTCTATCTAGCCATTTACTGTCTCTCTCGTGTGTCTATCATATAACTACTTAAGAACTTCTTTGCATCAACAAACATTTAAAAGTTGTTTGCATTGGAAGTCCAAGTGACTCTATTGGATGTGAGTTCATCATGTCTTCTTGGTTTGCCCAAGAATGGCACCTCCCTGTGAATGGCACAGGGCATTCACACGCCCTGTAAATGGCACCTCCCTGTTCAGTCTCCATATCCGGGCTGGGGGATCTGTCCCCCGTCTGACTGTTGAATCAGGGGTGATTCCAAACAGGTCAATTCAAATTTTATCTTCCAAAAAATTGGAGTTGGGACTAATAAAATGGAGCCAATCTGGTCAAGTGTCTGTTCTGGATCTACATGGGCAGGTGGGACAGAGGGACAACCAGCCTACAGAGGAAATAAGAAGACACCATAGAAGAGCAGAGACAGTGCAGGATCCTGGTAAGTTTATAGCTCCCAGTCTGCAACCCTGCCCAGCTGTGTGGCAGTTTATGCTCTTGGCTTCCATGAGACACCACCAAGTCCTGAAGCACAAACCCTGTTATTATTATTATTATTCACAAGCTCACTTCCTTTTTCTGTTACTTGCAACCATTGAGTCCTAACTCAAAAATGGGGAATATGAGTCACCAATCCAGATATTGACTGGTGATAGGAGCATCCTAGTCACAGATCATATGGATATTAATATTAGGCACTTGTTCATGAGCACCTACTATGTGCTAGACACAAGATAAGTATTTTATACTTCCAACTTTTAAAATTTCTACAACAACCCTAAAATATAAGTGTTATTATCTCATGGGTTTGTGGTTTTTCAACTCATGGGTTTTTCAACTCATATATTGAGGGGGGTAGAACTGAATTTCAAACCCAAAGAAATGTCCCCTCTTTCAACGATGCTACTCTACTTTTTTTCGTGTGCTGTAAAACTAAAGAAGATGTAGACCCTGCCAGGCTGTTAATATTAGATATAACTGGATTCGAAGACAAAAATCTAGGAAAGCAGAGGTAGCGGACCCAGCTCAAGACCTGAGGGTCCACTGGGTCAGAGACTCCAAGCAGAGGCTGTCCAGTACCCTGGAGAGCTCCCAAGGAGCACCACAGACTAAACCTGTTTGCCCAACTAGCCGCTCAGCCCTCTGATGACCCTCTGATGTTGAAGGCTGTTCTCTGGCATACTCAGGAAAGCGCATCCCTGGGACCCTAAGGACTCTCCTGGAGCATCCTCTGTGGCCTCTACCCCAGCCTACTACCCCACTGTGCTTTATGGGAGGGAATGCTGATGCAGGGTGCCCGTGTTTTCATCTCCAAAGAGTTGAAAATAACTTAAGCAATCTCTTTCAGGCTTGCCCACCTTTTCATAGATGAAGAGACGGGCAAATGTGATCCGTTCATCACGCCAAGCTTCCTTAGGCAATGTGAAACCAAACTGGCTGCTTTGCAATGTAAAACCAAACTGGCTGCTTTGCATAATAAAAGGTTAAAATTATGAGCCACACAGGGAACAAATAAAGCTTGATCATTCGGGCTCGAAATCTGTGACTGAACACCCTTGCCGTTGCCTTTCACATTTGCTCCATCGTTACACGTCTGCCCTCCACTACGGCTGTTTATTTTTAAGCTGTGTTTCCCCAAAATAGACATTAATAATTTTCCTGCAGCTTCCCTGGCAGTACCCTGTGCATCGACCAGGAGCAACAATATTTCCCTGACCTTACGCACTGGGGTTTTCTTTGACACCACAAATGGATCTTTGACTCGGTATTTAAGTTGGCTATTTGTGGGAAGCGTTGACCAGTTCAGGTTTCCTTAATAAGTTCTTCATGACTGCTTTTGAGATGACGCTAATGAAAGCATTCTGAATATCAGTGGGCAGGTAATGAACACAGGGTGAGGGCTCAGAGAGAGGGCGCGGCGGGTGGCGGAGGGAAGTGTGGGCAAAGCTGTCTTTCTGGCTCCTAATGGAAGGTGAAGGTGAATTTGAGATCCCTCTTCTCTCCATGTCTCCCTTTCCTGCCTCCATTTGGAGACAGTTGGTGGAGAGAATCCAGGAGTATAATAGTTCTGTCCCCAGCCTGGGCAGCAAAATAAGACTGAGTCTGCTCTTCTACAAGAGAAGCGAGCTAGGGTTCTCCTTTCCATGCTTAGAGAGAGACCTGGGGGGAAGGTCTTGATGCTTGTTGAATGCATTTGGCTTTTCTCTCTCCTTATTGCTGTCCTTACAGTCCCCTACCCCCATGCTGGCCCCTGGCACTGCACATCCATGCTGCTGGGAGCAGCTCCCAGCCTCCTGGCCCTCTCTCTTTTCCAGTCAAAGGTGGACCTGGGCTCCCACCTCTATCCTGGGAACATTTCCTTGGACTGCAGAGGGTGGAGGAGGCTCTGGGGACCTTGCTCAGGCACTCTGTGGGTTGTCCATTCCAGGCTGAGCCAGCTATTCAAGAAATGGAAGGGGAGAATCCAAGGTCTTCATGGAACCGTAGTGGATCAGGGATGAAGCAGAAAGGAGCAGTGCCACCCATCTAGGCCACTACACCCCACTGTGCAGATGGTGCACAGTACCACCCGGGAGGTCCATTCATATCTCATACACAGTAGGTCTGCAGAAGAGTTGTGCCAGGTTCCTGGCAACCAGGTATCCTCCACTAACAAAATCAATAGATTACAACCTTGTTTCAACACCCGGGAGTGAAGTGTGTTGCACAGAGATGCTGTACAGGCTGGAGTGGTTCTCCACTGGGAACCCCATACATTGTGAGAGAATTTCTGCATCATGCCTGAAGTCAATATTAGTCTGCCGGTTGTGTTGGGATCTAGTCATGTGAGATTAAACTGGTTTCTAAAACTTCCATCGAGGGTAAGAAGAACGGGAGCCATAGAGGCGGCGGCTGTGTGTTCTGGAAACAGTCACATGACTGCTTGAGCCTCCACTGATCCTCTGAGGGCTGCAGCGGCTGTGGTCCAGTGACTCTATGTCCTGGGGGCATTAGGAGGCGCAGGCATGAAAACGCTGCGCACGTGCTCTGGAATCTGGGATTTGGAGTTGTTTAAATACTTTGGCCCCATAATATACACAGGGCTAGAGCAGGGGCCAGACCACTCCATCCACCCCTGCAAACAGTAGTTCCATTTCATCCTTCTAGACATTCCAGAGCTGCTGGAATAACAGTCTGCTCTTCAGAAGGCCATTCAGTAACTTTGGCCCTGGCTGGCCCCTCTGACTCTTTCCGTAAGAAAATAAGCAGGGAGGCAACCCTGGCAGTAAACAGCGGGACCAGGGGCCAACCAGGCAGCTGTGAGGGGCACTGGGGGCCAGGTGTGGAGCTCTTCCTCTGGGCAACAGACAGTCCTGCTGAGCAGCCAACTGGAGCATCGCTCAGGGAGGTCACGGGGAGGTCAGGGGCCGTGCCTTGGACTCACCATGGACTCAGGGAGGGTCTTGACTCTGGGCCTTAGTTCTCCAGAAGGTCAGGGAGAGGTGATCTCTGAGGGTCCTGGCCACTGGGAGAGGTGTGGTTCTGGGTAGCTCACCTCCTGGCACGGTCGCAGGTGCCCGGGAATGGGACGGCTCACATGTGGGTTTGTGTCCACCTTGGCCCTGGTCTGGGAGCTGCAGCTCTCAGACCACCCCCAGGCAGCTTGGTTGGAAGAAAATGCATTCCTTTCCCATCTGGGATCTGGGCATGTCCCAGCCCAGCTCCATGGCCCCCGCTCCCAGACAGCTGGTCTCCCAGCTGGAGCACAGAGGTGCCAGAGCAGCAAACCAGTCATGCTGCTGATTTGAGAGAGCGACTTCGAGGTCGCGTGTGTTCTTCCCTCCCCTGGAGAAGCTGCTCCCTGTAGCCAAACATCTCAGCTCAAGGGAGTGCAAAGCTAATAAAAATAGACTTCCGTCACAGTGGCAGGAATGGGAAGAGGGGACAAGTCCCTTTCCTTCCTGAAAAATCAGAACAGGCTCTGAGCTCCACCCCAGGGGTCGGGGGCAATTGCTCCTTGCCCTCCTGCCTCTCCGGAACCACTGACTAGTGTCCTGCCCCACCTTTGTCTCTCAAGGAAGGACAGAGGGGCTTGAAGGAGGGCTTATGTCATCATTTAACAGAGAAGGAGAGCTTTGGTGTCAAGAAGATCACATTGGGCCAGGTAATAATAATAACCAGGTTTATTACCAGGCAATCCTGGTAATGGATAGTGGTAATAACCCACTGGTATTCAGCACTGGCTATACACCAGGCACTGCCACATGCGTTATTTCACTTAGGTCTCATAGCAAAAGTATCAGGGTTATAGTGTCATAGTCGGTTTGGGATGCCATAGGAGAACCACACTGGGGTGGGCATTGGGGGTGTTAAGCAACACAAAGGGGGCTGGAGGCTGAAAGTCTAAATGAGGGTGCCAGCCAGCATGGTTGGTTCTAGTGAGGGCTCTCTTCCAGATTAGACTTACATGATAGAATGTGTGTGTGTGTGTGTGTGTGTGTGTGTGTGAGAGAGAGAGAGAGAGAGAGAGAGAGAGAGAGAGAGAGAGAGAGAGAGAGAGAGAGAGAGATATGGGGGAGGGGGAGGGGGAGAAAGGAAGCTCTCTGGGGTCCCCTTTATAGGAACTAATCCTGTCCACCCTCATGACCTCAAGACCCTTTTAATCGCCTCTCCAAGGCCCTACTTCCTAATACTATCACATGCGGATTAGGACTTCAACAGAAGAATTAGGGGTGGGGGGAGGGGACACAAACACTCCTTCATGTTACCAGCTCCATTTCTCAGACAAGAGACTGAAGCTCCAAGAGAGCCAGTAACTTGCCTGAAGCCACCCAGCTGGTCTGTATTCATGCCAGGATCCCAACTCTGTGCCTACCCAACCATCAAGCCCATGTGCTCAGCTACGGGGTCATGTGGGCAATGCACCTGTCTGTGGATCCAAGCTGATGGGAGTTTGCCCAGCTAGGGACCCTGGGAAGGAGGGCACAGTGATAGATGTTGGAGGCTCAGATGGATGTTCAGTACCCAAGATGTTCAATACAGGGGATGACCATAGGCCCAGCAGATGTGCCCCAGTGTCTGGAGCCTGGGGAGTTGGGGAATGCTGAGCAGTTGGCCCCTGTTCAGGTGGCCTGCAGGAGGGCAGGTCATCCCCAGGGAGGGATGCGAGTGAGGAGACCCCAGACTCACCCTCAAGGGTTCTTCTGATGCCTTTAGAAACTTCTACAGGTTTGGAACCCCAGGACTGCCCATGAGCCTCTTGGGAAGGGCCTTGGGAGTTGGTCTTGTGCAAGCTGCTTGGATGATTCTGATTCAGATGTCTTGGGGACCGTATTTCAGGAAGCTTCTCGATGAGTCAGAGGTGGACCCAACAGCTCCCAACTGCTCGGAAAACTGGCAACAGGGTAAGCAGTCAAGTCACCAGACACGAGGTGAGCGCCAGGTGCCACCAGGATAGACACTGGGCCCCTGAGGAAAACCCCCAGTTTGGCAGAGTGAGGTTCCCAGATATCTCCATGTGGGGTTGAGTTAGGATTCAAGCTTGAAGTGATGGGAATGGGAAGGATCTTGTAATTCCTCCGTTTAAAAGTTTAGAGGCCTCCCACACCCTAGAATAAATCTAAACCCCTTCCAAGACCCTCGCACTCTGCATGATGGAGTCCTTTGCTTCTTCTCTGGCCTGGCCCCCTCCAGCCTCCTCATCCTTAAAGGCTCCCACTTCTGAGCATCTGAACATACTGGTCCTTCTGCCCTGAGGAGCTTCCTCTCACCTTCAGTGGGGATGGAACTCAGGGCCTCCCGCGTGCTAGGCGAGCACGCTACAACTCAGCCACCTCCCCAGCCCTTCCTCTCGTTCCAACAGTCCCATCTCTTGGTTCTAAGGGAGGGACTCACGGAGGCTTTGGACGTCTATCTGAGGCAGGTGCCCTCACGCTCTACCCCACAATTATTTTCTGTCTCAGCTCCCTGCTGCTTTCTCTCATAGGTCTCACCAGTCTCTGTGACGTTTTGCACACCCCACCCCCTGCCCAGGGCTCTCAGTGGGCGCTCAGCTCCGTGAGGTAGGAGGAACAGGCCATCAGTCCTGCTTACCTCTACAGCCCCTGAACCTTCCACTTTGCTCACACCTGATCAGCATTTGGGGTGGTGGGAGACAAGAGAAAACTACAGGGCTTCAGAAATATCCAGAAACTTTCTGAAATGTTTTCCGTGATATTAATTTACTCTGCATTCATGGAAAGCAGAGAAAAAATGCATATCACCTCTGATGCTGTTGTCTCCGTCTGATAGAGATGGGGGTGGGGGAATATGTGTGCTCTTGCTGGTGCTTGAAAACATAAAGTAATAAATACAGCGGCTGCTGACAGGTTACCCTTCCCTAAGGCTTTGCTGCAAATGCCACCTCCCCCAGGAAGACCTTCCTGATCACGGCCCTCCTTAGCCAGTCAGGTGAATAGCCACCTGCATTTTTGTGTGTGGTGCTGGGGATTGAGCCCAGGAGTGCTCTACTACTGAGCTACATCCCCAGACGGTTATGTTTTATTTCGAGACCGGGTCTCACTAAGTTGCCAAGGCTAGCCTAAACTTCACGATTCTTCTGCCTCAGCCTCCTGAGTTGCTGGGATCACAGTCGGGTACCACCTCACCTGGCTCCCCGCTGCATTTTTGCTGCACCTTTGGCATACCTTCTGAGATGCTAACCACATACTGCCTGGATTGTGCCCAGCCCGTGTGTGCTTGTCTTCTGTGACAAGTGTGCATATCTGGCTCCTTAGGATCCTTTTGATTGTCAGTGACAGAATCTCAGCTCAAACTGGTGTAACCTATTAGGGATGTATTTAGGAAGAAAGGCAAAGCTAGGGCTGGGCAAGCTGCGTGGAGAATCATCCAGCGGCCGGACACGGGCAGCAGCTCTGTTGACAGCCTCTCCCTCCTCTCTCCCCCCACTTTCCTACCTCCATCTTTTCCTACCCCCAATTACCCCATCTCCTGGCTCTTCTCTTTCTATAAGAAATTTATTCTCTTCCTTTGAAGCATTTCCTTTATGTAGTAAGGCATATGCTCACTGCCAGTCTCAGACCTATCATCTCCCTGGTCACTGTTCATGCAGGATAAGCCTCTCCCCCATCGTCCTGTATCAAGTTGCATGGAAATGTCCTGATTGGCCTTGCGTGGCTCATATGCCCAGCCCTTTGGCCAGGCCTTGAGAATGCAAAGGGGGATGAAGATTTGACATGTCCACCCTTGAGCCAGGGCAGAGGCCACTGTGATTGGCAACCTTCCTAGACCCACATGATAGGGAAGGGAAGAGTAGGTTGCCAAAAGAAAGGGACATGGAAGTTAAGCATAGTAGAATTTACTAAACTAGCTTATATGTCTCTGTCATTTTAGAGTGTTTATGTGTTACACATGGAGTAAGACCTTTCCCTATGCTATTTCTAATTCCTTTAAATAGATAATCAAGGTGGAAATTATGTATCTTATTTTTTAAAGTTGAGGAAACTAAGTTCAGAGAGGTTAAGTAGCTTACCCAAGCCACATAGCTAGCAAATGGCTAGTCCATGATTCAAGGTGTGTTTATCCAGAAGGCCCAGTCTTGTGCCATGCCTCTATTATTCCCGGTGATAGAGATGGTCTAATACTAGGAGTAAACTGATAGATAATCTCATATATTCTCACTCAGGGATTGTATCAGTCAGGACAGATTTGTTTAAGATACAGTAACAAACAGCCCTCAAATCCCAGTGACTTAAGACTAAAATGTCTTCTTTCTTGCTTAGCCAACATGTCCATTATGGGTCAGCAAAAGAACTGTGCTCATAATAGTAGCTCAGGAAGCCGGCTGATGGAACAACCACCATCTCAAAAGTTGCCAGTCACTGCCAGAGGGAAAAGGAGTTCTGAAGGATCTAGAACCTTCCATGCACAACTCTTTGGCCAAAAAGAGTTATCATATCCCAAAAAGGTCTGGGGATGTAGCTCAGTAGTAGAGCACCCCTGGGTTAAATCCCCAGCACCACAAACAAAAGTGCAGGTGGCTATTCACATAGCCTCATCCAAGCATAGGGGCCCCAAAAGTGCAAATCTACCATGCAACCCACAAAGAGGAAATGCAAAAGAAAAAAATTTAGAGTGCAACACTAATGATCTTAAAAAAAATCATATTGTAACTTTTATGTAGTAATAAAGTAGTTTTAAAATATAAGAATTTTATTTTAAGTCAATATGTTATTTAAAAGTATACAATAAAATTTATTTTAATTATTAATTATATCCATAATATATAAAGATGAATTGGGGCATTTCCCTATTAAGTGAGCAATAAGTATTTGATTTACTTTAACTTAATCATAAGACTTTTTGACAAATCTTAACTTGATATATTATGGTTCACTGAAGACCAAATGTATTTTTTTAAGTGCAGATTGTAGTGATAAGTTGCAGCAAAAACAAGCAAACAAAAAAACCCGCTTTTAACTTTAGACAGGGCAACGAGGATGGAGGGGAAAGGAGTGGGTATAGGGATAGGAAAGTTGGTGGAATAAGATGGACACCATTACTCTAAGTACATGTACAAAGACACAAATGGTGTGACCCTACTTTGTGTACAACCAGAGACACGAGAAATTGTTCTCTATATGTGTACTATGAATTGAAATGCATTCTGCTGTCATATATAACAAATTAGAATAGATTAAAAAACTACTTTTCAAATTTCATATCTGGAGCTGTTGAATTTTTTTTTGTTTGTTTTTTTTTTAAAAACCAACAGGTTTTTTCTATTTAATGTAAATGGTTTTCTTCCATTGGATATGGAGATTAAAGGGAAAGTTTGAAAACCCTGTTTACAAGCCTTTCTTAAAGCCACATTATGGGAATAGTTTATCTTTATTCTTAATAAATAAAAAGGCCAAATTGGCTCTAATTGCCGTTGTGTTTTCCTTTTTTAGTATTGGTTTATGGGGTACTAGGAACATTTTTAGAATTATTCTATTTTTTATGTTCTTCATTAACTTGGTGTTGTATTTCCATCTCAGTTTTCCTTATGTTTCTTGTCTTAAACCAATGGCCCATACCGGGTGTAAATTAAACTGACTATGACTCAACATAAAAAGAATTTAATATTGCGTGATGGTGAAATTCACCAGGATGCTTAGTGGTGTTTGGCCAAGTGGTGAACTCAGGGGCTAGAGACTGAGTCACGGCCAAACTTACCTGGTCTCACTCTGGCCCACAGAAGTGTTCTCAAGGCTGGCTTCAGAGCACTTCTCCTTCAGTTGGAAAAAGTGATTATTTCTTTATTGATTTAGAAAAGAAATGGAAACAAACTATCTTTGCCTTTAAGCACCGCTTTGCAAGATCATCAGGAGCCCTTGGGAAGCACCAGCAAAAACCCGGGAAGTGCTTCCCAGTACCACTTTCCATCAGGCTGAAGGCACCAGGGGCACATCTGGAGCTCAGTTATCGGGCAGATTACAGCCTCCTGGCTTCCAGCCCAGTGCACTGCGCGGAGGCTGAGATGCTTGCTATTTGTAGATAATTGTTGATATTGCTTGATATTTGGAGGGAGCAAAGAAAATAAAGAGGGAAAGACCCAATACATCTTCTTGAGTCTATTCTGCTTCCCAGTTTACAAGGCAGTGGGCTGCATTGCCCAGGTCTGGATTGTGTCTGCCCAGCTCAGGGAATGAGAGGGGAGGTTGGGTCAGAAAGACCGGGCTGGGCTGAAAAGAGAGGCAGGCATCCCCACCACCAGTGTGTGAGCTCCCGGGCTGTGCCCTCCCTGGCCACGAAGAGCTGAGATAATGAAGATAGAACAAGTTCACCGAAGGGCAGCAGAAGCCATCCAGGAGACATGACTTACGGGAGGAGAGTTTAATTGGTTTAGCCTAAAAAGCCCATTACGCTCTCTGCTGGACACGATAATGCTATAAATATCCGCAAGGTGACAACAAGGGAGAGGGTGAAATCCGTCTCACTGGGTACGACTGTAGGACCCGGCGAGGAGGGAGCACAAAGTCTGCTGGGGGTCTGGGCCCGTTTCAGGTGCTTAGAGACCTTTGCAGTCAAATCCTCTGTTCAATAAAAGCAGACGTGGAATTCTGCTACTTGGAACATATTGACAGCTGTGTGTTTCTAGTTGAAGTGAAGATTGGGCCAGGACCCCTCTCTGCACCCTTCCCCTGCACATCAGCCCCACCGCCCGCCCAGCCACCTTCTCGGGGTTTAGCGTGGTTCCCAGTTCTGACAGCCCAACCTGGAGAGAGAAAGCTGGAGCTGGAGAGGAGGGCACACAGAAAGGGCGATGGGACACAGACAGAAGCAGGGCCACGGGTGGAAAGGGGTCTTGGATGGGATTCGGCTGTGAGACGGTCCCAGTCAAGCCTCAAGAAGAACTGAGCTCCCTGGGTCCTGAGCTGGAGCTCACCAACAGCTGTGCTCTTGGGTGCAGGAATTGGTGAGTCTGCGGGGCCTCTCAGGAGTCAGGAGAGGAGCTCAGCTTCCGGGGAGCATCTCTCTCTTTTTTGGGGGGGGTACCAGGGATTGAATTCAGGGGCACTCAATCACTGAGCCACATCCCCAGCCCAATTTTGTATTTTATTCAGAGACAGGGTATCACTGAGATGCTTAGCGCCTCACTGTTGCTGAGGCTGGCTTTGAACTCACCACCCTCCTGTCTCAGCCTCCTGAGCTGCTGGGATTACAGTTATGCACCACCGTGCCCGGCCTGGGGAGCATCTCTTTTTGAGTGTGCAATGGCAGGAAGTGAGGGAGAAGGAAAGGGGAGAATCTTCTGGGCTTGGGGGCTGCTCAGAGGAAGCAGGTGGTGAGGCCGAGCATCCTAGACCCAGAGTGTGAAACTCTGAGCTCCAGCCCCAGCCCCCTAGTGAGTGTGCCATGTGACCTCAGGTGGCTGGCTCTCAATTTCCTTATCAGAAACACAAGGCTGGGTAAGAACAGGGAGAGGAGTGGGGGGATAAGCAAGTGGACTCCCAGACCAGACTGTCAGGATTCATAAGCCAGCTGGTGGTCCTGGGAAAAACCACTTACCTTCTCTGTGCTTTGGTTTCTGAAACGGGGACGGCAGCTCCATATTAAGGATTAAAGTGCTCCATGCAGAGGGTTTAGAAGAGTGCCTGGGGCATTTAAGTGCCAGCTCTGCTTATTTCACCACTTAAGTAATTGGGTTCCCAGAATCTTTTCAGCTCAGCGGTGGGTCAAGGGTTTTCTGTAGAAAAAGGAACTTGTTACATGAGAGAGAGCAGGGAAGGGGACAGAGGAGAACTACTCCTGTCCTCGAGGCCATCTGGTCTTACCCTGTGTGCGCATTTGTTCATTCATTCATTCACTTGACACTTCTGAAGCACGCGTCTTCCATAGGCCACGGGCGGCTAAAGGTTGGGGCCGACCCTGCGTCTATGGAGCTTGTGACTGAGGAGGACAATGGGTGATCAAAACCCACCCAGAATGCTCACTGCTTTTAGAGGTGCAGCTATGGGGCACAGGGCAGGGGAAAGGGGTCAGGCAGAGTTTTCCAGAGGATGTGAGGTTTAGGTGGAGAAAGGAGGGAGACATAGGAGCTGGCCGGGGAGCAGGTGGAAAGGGGCTGAGGATGAGCATTCTAGGAAGGACAGTAGCATGTGCAAAGGCCCAGAGGCCAGATAGAGCAGCTCACACTGGGAAGCCTGAGGTCTTCAGGCAGTACGTAGAGATGAGGCTAGAGAGGTGGGCGGACCTCAGAGGCCACACGAAGGTGAGTTTTATCCTGGAGGCAATGGGGAGCCACAGAGAGTGTTAGGTTGGAGAGTGGCATGACCATTTTGGTGTTTTAGAAAGACCCTCTGATGTCCATTTGGGAGTGGATGGGAGGGACAGAGCTGTGGATGGAGCTGTTGGAATCATCTCAGCAAGGGAATCAAAGAGCAGGACAGACTCAAGAGGCATTTCAGGGGTAGAACAAGCAAGGCTACGTGATAGTGTGGATGCAGGAGAAGACCCCAAGCTTCCTGCCTGGGTGGCCCATGGTCCTGGAGACAGGGAACCTGGGGCATGAGGAATTGGGACCGAGGATACTGTCACTTGTTTGGTGCTTTAGAAGAGATGCTGGGCCTCTAGCATTGCCCTGCAAGGGTGGGGGCTGCAGAGCTCCTCCAGGGCCTAGAAGGGAAGCTGATGATAGACACTAAGGCTTCGTGTTTCTGATTTACACACGAGTGCATCTGGTTCTGATGCAGCTTAATAAGGGCACTTTGCAGATGAGGAAACAGTCCCACGAGGCCAACTGATGGGCCTTAGGTGTGGAGGCCATCCGAGTCCTGCAGAGATGAGGTTCTCAAGGTACAAATCTCATCCCAAGTCCCAGGAGCTGGTGCTGGGAAGGCAGGCCTCAGAGTGGCCCCTGGGGAGAGCCACACAGTCGGTAAAACTGCTTGCAGAGAAGTGTGCACAGGTGGGTTTTAGCTCCCAGGGCCCGTGACCCTCAACTCTAAGAACACAGACCTGGCTGAAGGTGGTCCCAGGACTAGCTGCTTCGGCTTCAGTCTGGGTCAAGGGCAGGGGAGGAGGAGGGTTCAGGGTTACAAGTGTGGGACTCTGTGCTCCTAGGTGTTCCCAGGTCATAGGCACACCATCAGGTGACTCGACGGCAACAAATATTGATTAAATGTGCCCTGAGATGGGCCACTGGGGGCTGGGGACACGGGAGAGCAAGGAAGCTCTGGTCTATTTGTTCTGGTGGGGGGGCTCCTTTCGGACCACTCCCCACCCCCCCTCTGTCCCTTCCCAGGGGCAGTCAGCAAAGGAGGGTCCAGCACCTTCTCTCCCTGGCCCTGTAGCTTGGGAGCAAAGTCCTGAGGGACAAACATGGGGGAGTGTTGGGGGAGAGGAGGGAGAATGGGGCCCCAGCTGCCTCCCAGCTCCCCAGAAAGGCTTCCTGTGTGTGTGTGTGTGTGTGTGTCCTGTGTGTGTCGTGTGTGTGTGATGTGTGTGTGTATCCTGTGTGTGTATGCCCTGTGTGTATGTGTGTGTGTGTGTGTGTGTGTGTGTGTGTGTGCATCCTACTCAGAGGGAGGGAAGTGGCCCACTCAGGGTTCTTGGAGGCCCCCCTATACCTGGTGATGCCCTCTGCCTTTCTCCACCTAAACCCCACATCCTCTGGAAATATTTGTTGCCGTAGAGTCACCTGATGATGTGCCTATGACCCGGCTCCTGGCATCAGGGCAGAGAGGTGGGGTGTTTCCTGGTGTTGCTTGGGAAAGTGATGGAAGTGAGAGAGAAAGAGGGGGACAGGAGTGTGACCCAGCAGCAGAGAAAGGCCCCGGGGGCCCCGTGCTCCTGTAAAGGCTCCCCTCCCTGACCACTCCAACACCCCAGCTGTGCAGCTACACGGACGGACGTGGGCAGCACTTTGGGGTGAGTACAGGATCATCCCTCACCTCCTTCTGTGGGACCATCAACCTGACTCTGCTCTCATCTCCCAGTTTGCCAAGGAGGCTGTTAGACGCAGGGAGGCCAGTTCATTCGTTCCCCCGCAGCCAGGAAGGGGTTCCCTGGGAATCCCACGCACAGTTCAGTTCTCATGGTGGCATTTGTCCCGTTAGCCCTGCTCCTCCTCCCTTCTCCTTACTCCCTCCGCCCCCCCCCCCCCCGCCCTACTCCAGTGCAGTGCTGGCCCCCAGGGTCTTCCGTGGGCTGCCCTGGGTGCCTGCCCATTGCAGAGGCTGCTGGGCTGGCCTGTTACCAGGCCTCTCCTGCCCTCTTATGGCAGCCCATGACCAGTCTCTGCTAGGAGCCTTCCCAGGGCCTCGGGCCTGTGCGGGCAGCCTAGGGAAGCTGGGCTTGGCAATGACCTGGCAAGGGCGTCCCGGGCTGTGGCTCCTAGATGCCGGACAGTGGGCTCAACTCCACCCAGAGCTGGGACAACTCCCTCCCCAGGGACCACCTGGTGGGTGACTTTTATATTCTCTCTCCACCAGGAAACGAAGACATCTCCAAGAGTCCCTCCTTCGTTGGCTGTTGTCAGAGGACATGAGTGATGGACCCTCCTATACTGTGGTTCCTATGTCTCTCACCTCCCAATTTCCTTCCTCAAACTCTGTTTAACCTCATGCTCTCCTTCCTCACGCTCCAGTTAATCCCAGGACTGGACAGTCCCCAGTCTCTGCTTCCCTTGAAGGGCTGGCTCCTGTCCCAGCCCTCTGCACGACAGCAGACCCCCTCCCTGACCAGACACAGTTACACTGAATACAACTGTTGATGGGAGAAGCCACCCAGACCCCAGGACTCACCCCCAGATGTGAATTCCTTAGCAGGAGCCTCCTGCACCTGACACTGAAGTCTTCCTTTCTCATCATTATCATTTCATCAATAAGACAAGCAATTGTCTTATTCGCTGCTGCATAATCCTTATGATGATTTAGCAGCTGTGTGATTCATCGTGGTACGTATTGGGGTTCTTAGCTGGGTGTAGGGCTCTCGGAGAGATGACACCCAACTGCCATTCAACCACGGGAACTCTGTTCTTACCCTTCTCATGGCCTCATTGATTATCATGGTGGTGGAAACACAGCGGGACAGCGGGTGTTTTAGGAAAGATTTTATTTGGCAAAAATTCTGTACTTTCAAAACACTTAGAAATCATGGAGGTAGATTCACAAATATGTGCATGACCAAATGTACGGTTTCAAAGATGATTTTGTGTATGTAGACGTCCTCCTCCTCCCTCTCTCCCCTCCCCTCCCTGCTTCCTCCTCCTCTTCCTCCTCCTCCTCCTCTCCTCCTCCTCCTCCTCCTCCTTCTCCTTCTTTTTTCTTGTGGGACTTGGGATGGAACCCAAGGGTGCTCTACCATGAGCCATATCCCAAGTCTTTTTTTTTTTTTTGGTTTTTATTTTGAGACAGGATCTCACTAAATTGTTTAGGGCCTTGCTAAGTTCCTGAGACTGGCCTTGAACTTTTGATCCTCCTGCCTCAGCCTCCCAAGTCACTGGGATTACAGGCCCATGCCACTACTCCTAGTTTAGACTTTTTTCTTTTAAAAGTATTTCCTCAGCATTTTCCTCCACCCCACCCCCCCACACCCTGCCCCCCAGCATCACAGTTCTCTAGGGAATGCATTTTCCATGTCCCTTCTATTAGAACAGGATTCCCAAGAGTCAGGGAATCCTGGGTCCTGCCCCTCTCAAAGCCTGGAAAAGTGTCTTGTACACAGTAGGTACTCACTTATGGAATCAAATGTAAAGTTTGCTCCATGGGTAACTCTGACATGTCTAGGTTGGAGGGGCAAGTTCAAGTTCAGAGTTTCTCAGCACATCAGGGAAGAGCAGAGGTTCTGCTACTGAACTTGTGTTGGCAGGACAGCACCAGGACCACCTCCTCACCTCTGGGCCCCGTCTCTGGGGAGCTCAGAGAGTGGTTGCTGAGGGAAGGGTTTTATAATGACTCTGGGATAAAATAGGCACCGTTGGCCCACTCCTGGGCTCAGGACAGGACCCAGGTGGGGGGTGCTCCCCTTTCAACCTTGTCCCATGCCCTCCACTGCCACTGTCTCATTCAATCCCCGTCCCAGAAATGACTCCCATCAGAATCTTCAGTGGACTCTTTACTGGGGAGAGATATGCTAGGGGTCCCCAGGCACGGCATCTGGTACTTGGGTGGCTTTTCAAGGAAAAGGCAGCCTGGTGTACATGGAAGAGCTCTGGACTTGGACTCAGGGGACTCAGGTCTGGACCCTAGGCCTACCATTGCTAAACTGTGTGACTTTAGATAGCTCCCTTAGCTTCTCTGGCTCAATGTTTTCTGCATGTCAAAATGAAGCTATCACAAGCCACTCCACCAGGGTCGGTGACATTGCAGGCAGAGCATACTAGGATCAGCTCATCACGGAAAGCCTAAGTGACTCCATCTCTCTCTTTCTCTTCCTGAACAATTGCCCATCTCACCTTCATTCCCAAATAGTAATTGACCCTTGAGAAACACTCCCTTTTCTTTCTTTGCCTCTTTCCCTCATTCCCCAACATGTTCTCTGGGTCCTACCTCCTTTAGTCTGAAGTGCAGACGGTTGCATAGCTCATGGCCCTGGGTGGAGACAGGGATACTCTACAGCACCTGGTGCCAGGCTTGGCGTGTAGTATGTGCTCCGTGGAGGTCACTTTGGTGGCTGGGCAAATCCGCAGAATCTCCAGGGAGGAGGTGACAGTTGAGGTGCTCCTTGAAGAGTGGCCAGGACTGGGTGAGCTTCATCGTGCATCAGCAACCTGAGTCCACTGCGACGGCCCTGAGGGGCACTGTGAGTGAGTGTCTGCCTGGTCCCTGGCCTCCACCTGCCAAGTCCTGGCAAAGGTCCACCACCCAGGTCTGTTTGAAGTCCCTGGGCTGTTCCTGAGTGGCCTGCTGGTGAAGGCCCTTGGCTGTGGTTGGAGAGACAACCCTGGTCCCATCTGTGGGCCATTTCATTTCTGCCTCAAGTCATGGCCACAGGAAGGGACCCCACAGCCAGCTCCAGGCAGTGGACAGAAGTGGATCAAGACCCAGAAGACCTTTAGGATCTGACACAACCTCATTTATTGATGACCTCACAGCGGCACAGCCAGGCTGGAGACAGGGCCCGAGACCAGATGCCCCTCGCCAGCACCATGAGCCAAGGGGACCCCAGGAGCGGCCTGCTTAGGTGTGGCTCCTAGTCCCCGTGAGCTCTGGCTCACCCACTGGACAGGACACACAGGAGAGAAGCACAGGCCTAGGAACGGAGACGCGGTGTCTGGAGCTCACAGCTGGTGGCCTGGGGGAGGAGAGCCGAAGCCCCTGGAGCCTCAGTTTGTTCAAGTATAAGGCAGCAAGTCGGAGCGGCAGGTCGCCACAGTGTCTTCCAGTGTGACACTGGATCGCTTTCTGTGGGGAGTAGAATTGGAGGCAGCTCTAATTTCCTTCATTGTGAACTCCTAAGTCAGGGATCATGTGAAGTACCATCCAAACTGGAGCGCTTCTGAGGGTAACAGGGAGTTTTAGTTACAAATGTGCAGGGGCCACAGGTATGACCCAGGCTGACTGGGGTGCACGGTTCCTGAGTCCTAAGCTGTAGGTGAAGAATGAATATGGGGTCTAGCTTAAGCCGCAGGCACCCACGGGTGCCCCTCGCAAATGCCCTGTAGGGTTTGCTCCCAGGGCCAAGGCGACAGAGGTGTTAGTAACACCAAGGTCCACCCCGCTCCTCCCCCTCCCCCTGAGGACGGGGGATGTTGCAGGATCCAAGACAGAGAGAGGAGCCTCCTCCTGGGGGTCGTCCACGTGACACATCTGATGTCTGATGTGCCACCAGGCTTCTTCCAGAAACAAGAGTTAGCAGCTATCTTTGAGTGGCAGAATGCTATGCGGTCTTTACTATCCTGTCAATCTGCTCTAGGCCGTTTGATCATTTTTGACATTCTTAGGAGGCAGGCATCAAGATTTCCATTTTATGGAGAGGAAACTGAGGCTCAAAAACATTAGATTGTTCCAAATCCCACAACTACCTACTGGCCGAGTGGAAACTCTGGGCCAGGCACGTGTAGCCTGCCTCTCTATCTCTCCAGCCTCCACCCTTCTTGGCAGACTGGGGGCTGTGGGCTGCACAGCCCAAGCTTAGGTGCTCTGAACGGGAAGCAGCCTGGTGAGGAGGGCTGTGAATGATTTGCTCAAACCTCAGGCCAAGTACTAGGCCCACTGTGGCTTTGACTTGGTGTGGATGCCCTCCCGCAGGGAGGGGGCCTCTGCATGCTGCACTGGCTCTGCCAGGACATCACTTCTGGGATTCTGAAAAGATGTGTGACTTCACTGTCACTGGAGCCAACGCTTGAGAATCTTCCTTGGTATTTGCTGTGGAAGGTTGGAAGGTTTGCATTTCCCCTCTCTGCCAGGATCCTTCCCCAGCCTTGTAGGCTGAACTAGTCTCTGTCCTCGTTCAGGTTAGAAGTATAACCAAGGAAAGGAATTTCTATTGAGGAAGGGCCTACTATGCCTCCCTTCTGTCACTTCCATCATTAAATCCTCAGCAGGAGCCTAGGAAGGAAGGAAGCTCATGTTCCAGATGAGAAAACAGAGTCTGCCACTTGCCGAGGTCACCCACTGGGGAAGGCAGGACCTGGGTCTTGAGCTCCTGTGGCCGATGGCTTTTCCTTTGCCTGTTAATAAAGGCCGTAGATCCCAGGGAGCAGCTCTCAGAAGCCAGAAATATCCAGGGCAGGAATTTAAGTCACATTCAGGCAAAGA
Source organism: Ictidomys tridecemlineatus (assembly GCF_052094955.1). Classification (NCBI taxonomy): domain Eukaryota; kingdom Metazoa; phylum Chordata; class Mammalia; order Rodentia; family Sciuridae; genus Ictidomys; species Ictidomys tridecemlineatus. The sequence goes on along the minus strand of NC_135477.1, from coordinate 28,474,503 downwards.
TAGAAACTGCTCCAGAAAACCAAGAACTTGTGGGGGCTTTGAAATCTCCTTCTAGAATTCCAAGGACAAGGACCTTGGAAAGCTCTGACAAACACCCAGAAAGGGGCTTTAGAATTCAATTAAAGTCAGCAAACGTTCACTGCTGCCACCCTGAGCCAGGTGCTTTGGGGGGTGCTGCCTTTGTGGAACGCTCTGGGTGGGGCTGGGGCCCTTCTGACATCACCACCCTCTGGACACTTCTCTTCGAGATCACCTGCTCTGGCATTTTCAGAGGCCTTTGAAGGAAGGACAGTGGTTTGATTTCCTTCAGTCCAAGTTCCCTGAGCTTCTTTGACCGTGGGCCCCCCTTCCCCAGCGCCCTCTTGCTCCTGGTAGTTATTTCTTAGCACCTTTGGAATAGTTCATGGAGTCCAGTTTGGCCTGTGGGCAGCCTCATGGTGGGGGCCTAGCAGGCTGATGAACACATCCTCATCTTTCAGTAAACCACAAGGTTCTGTGGTCGGGGGCCGTCAGTATTTCTCTTTGCTCTTAGGTAGAAAAAGTGTCTGCTAATGCCAGGGCTTAGCTGGGGCTGCTTTCTGAAAAGGGTGTCTTTCCAGACTGGAGGATTCTCAGGCCATTCAGCCTTTGGGCGAAGGGGTCCCTCAGGTCACCAAACAAGCGTCTGGGGCATGTGAGTCCGTGAGTCCGGGCATGGCTTTCCTAACATATGCAAGAGCACAGTTTCCAGCAGGGTGTTGACACAGCCTGAATTTTAATAAGAAGAACATACTGGAAAACAACAGAGGAGGGACCATTTGCCTCCAGCAAGGGGGGCTTGGTCCACAGCCCTGCTTTCATCTCTCCTGAGGTCACCCTACCCACCAGCCAGACTGTAGGCATTTATTTGCAGGCTGGGGGGGGGGAGGGCAGCTGTTTACAACAACACTCAAGCTGTGCCTCATAACTGTGGCCCTTCTCCAAGGTGACACGTAGCTAGGGCTGTTTACCCAGCACGGCAGTGCAAGGAAGTCACTTAACTTGCCAGGCCTGTGGCAAAATTAAATGCCTTCATGGGTGTGGTGACATTTTTTCTTAGTTGGGAAATAGCCTGGCACAGTGACAGAGGATACTCTCCTGTGTCCTGCCCTGGGGCTGTCACATAAGCTTTCTGAGCCTTGGGCTCTTCTGCGGACAGGGATATTTCCATCTTGGAAGGTCCCACTTGGGGAATTTAAAGACCCCCTGGGCTCTGTTTTTAGGATTGGATTGTCATGAGGATGTGACAATGCTTGGTAAACTGTAAAGTGCTATGCAGATGGAAAGGATTCTAACTAAACCTTAACGAGTGTTCATTGTTTGCTAGTCGGTTCTGAATGCATTATCTCACTTAAGACTCACATCAACCCTAAGAGAGAAGATATCATTCTCCCCATTTTACAGATGAGGAAGCTGAGGCCTAGCCAAGTTAAGTGGCTTGCTAAAGTTACCTGTGAGGCACTGGGATTTCTGCCCAGGTCTGTTTTTCTTTAGAGCTCCGGACCTCAATGCTTCTATTTTTTGCTAGGAAAAAGTATTCTCCACTGGGAGGGGATGTGCAAGAAGGGCACAGGCCTCTAGGGGCTCCAGATTTTTTTCCTGGGGTCTTTCTGTCAGGTGTCGCTGAGAGAGGCGTGGGGAGTGAAGAACAGCCTCTCACGCTGGCCCTGCAGGCCGTGGTCCTTCCCTGCCTCCCGGTGCTGGAGGTGGGGTGTCGGGTGAAGAAATCACTAGTGGTAGGGATATTTGTTTTCATCTTATTTCACCTTCACGACAGCAATGAGAGAGGGACAGCAGAACACCGCATTTCACAGGGAAACGGAGGTGCAACACCCACCACGCAGAGAGCAAGCTTCAGAGCCAAGAGGACTGGCCCCAGAGCCCATCTCCCTCTACATCATGTCGGTGTTTTGGGTCCCTGGAAGGGCCCAAGGGGAATGATGTGGCCGGTCCAGGCCTGGAGAGGAAGAGGTGGGCCCTTTCGTACTTACATCACATGAATCCTCATAATAGAGGGGACTTGGCCCACTTGCTTTTGCCGAGGGGCACAGGCAGGTAGAAAGAAGAAAGGGGGACATGTGTTAATAGGGAATCACGTCCCCCGTCTGACCCCTTGATGGCTGCACCCCTCAGTCTTTGCAGAGACTTTCTTCGTGGCTTCTAGCCACTTCCCTGTTCAGAATCGACACCCTGCTATTCACTGCTCACGGCCACATGCCCCTCGCTGATACGCTGTAGCACCCAAGGGCCCAGGTCCAGGACCTCACAGGGAAGGTCAGGGCACAGTTCGGAGGTGTGGCTGGAAGAGCCAGGCTGGGAAGAAGCCGCTAGGGGGGTGATGGTGTGGAGGTGTCTGCACAGGCTGAGCCCGGGGACGAGGAGAGAAGTCATTCACTTACCTACTTGTTCCTCTTAGCACATTTTATTAAACATCTACTGTGTGCCGGGCACTGTCGTTGATGCTTAGGGTGAAGAACAGGGACTGGGGAGCTTATTGGGCTGAATTCGAATTCCACCCTGGGCAAGTCACTAACCCTCTCTGTGAAATGAGTGTCCTCGTTTCGGAACTGGAGCTGGCAGCAGCACCCAGCTCCCTGGGCTGTGATGAGCTTATGTATATTAAATACTCAGGACAGTGCGTGGCACATGGTGAGAGCAGAATAAATGGTGGCTATTAGCGCTATTATCGTCTCTGTCCTTGGGAGTTCACTGGCGAGACACAGACATTAAAGGAAGCAGATAATCTCCTAATGACTCGGGCCAGGAAGTGAGGCCAAGGTCCTCCGAGTGATGGGGTCAGAATTCCTGTCTCCCCCCTCTGTGAAATGTGGAGGTCACTCTGGGCTTCTTCTGGATCCAGAGTCCAGCAGCAAATAGTCCCTCTGCCTGGGCCCCCGGGGGGGGGCAACCAGCACAGCACCCCAACCTTTGCTGGCGATTGATTTCACCTTTTGAAAAGAGAGAGAAACTTGTAGGATTGGAAAGAAGGCTGAGGCCCCTCTACAATTCTGCACTGCAGACAAGAAACAATGAGGTGGAAAATCCAAATGGCCCAAATGCAGACATAAAAGCGAGAAGTTTAGCGAATTAACGGCGTGATGACAAGCCGCACGTGAAGTGAGCATCCCTGGGCAGATGATAAGAATTTTGGAAGCAACAAAGCAGAAAGGGATGGGGGTGGTGAAGTGGGGTAAAGTGGGTTTCTCAACCCTGGCCCAGGGCAGCTCCTCTGGGGGAGGGGTCTGAACAGCTGTATAGATTTAGGTCAGTTCACCTGAAAGACTCACCCAGAGGCAGAGCCGTCCCTAAGCATCACCTGCTTCATTGACTTCATGATCCTAGGGGTGATATTGTTCTTAAGGATGAAATTCTCAGCTTTGATCAAACCTGTGGCCATCTTACTCTCCGATCCTACTTACAGAAATCAATTTGAATTTTGTCTTTACTATTGTCAACTTTGTACCCCAAAGGGTCACTGCTAGGAGCTACCTTTGAAAAACACATTTTTTTTAATTGAAGTATCTTCTTGGAGTGGTTTAGTCTGGTGGAGGCCCTCCTTTGGAAGGTGAACTGGGCTGGATTTAGGATGAGACAGGACTGAAGCCAAATGTGACTCTTAGGTCTCTCTGCTGGTGGATCCATTCCTTGTGGTGCTACTGACAGAGTCAAGGGACGATCTTGTCCCTGCGGCGATGCTGAATTGTAATCATGGGCAAGAATTGGATGAGGAATGAGAACCACAGAGGAGGGGTCATGTGAGTGAACTAGCATCATCCAAGTGCGGAGATTTCCCGCTAGGATGGTCCTGTCCTGGTGGGCAGAACGGCTTGGATGGCCCTCCCTTCCATACATGTCTACACATTCACCCCTGGAACCCGTGAATGTGACCTTATTTAGAAAAGGGTCTTTGCAGATATGATAAATTAAGGATATTAATGTGTGATCATCCTAGGTTATGGAAGAGGGCTCCCAGTCCTTCCATGAGATAGGAGAGAACGTGGCCCTGCGAGGACAAAGGCAGAACCCGTAGGGATGACAGTAAAGGCCGAGGAACGGGTGGGGCCACCCGAAAGTGGGGGAGGAGACGGCTCTCCCCCCACCCCTCCATGGAGGAGTCCAGTCTTGCTGACACTTTGATTTCCACCCGGTGAGGGAGATTTTGGATTTCTGGCCTCCAGAACTGTGAGAGAATCAATTTCTCTCTCTCTCTCTCTCTCTCTCTCTCTCTCTCTCTCTCTCTCTCTCTCTCTCTCTTTTAAATTCTAAGTGTGGGTAATTTGTTATGTAAACATGCAGTGGGTCTAGAAGAAGTAAGTGGTGAAAACATCAGTTGAAAGCTGAACCCATGAAGATGGTGGGTCCTAAACAGGCAGGAACTTTTGAGGCAGAGGGGCCAGGGTGGGCTGTTGAGGGAAAGGTGGGAGGAGGCATTTAGAGCCTCTTGTCTTCACCCTCCAGCAGAATAAGCTCAGGCCAGGGATGAGTCACCCTGGATGACCTGGGTGAGCCCCTTCCTGGGTGACCTTCCCTTCTCCATCCTTCTAATTATGCTCCCTGGCTCTTCATGGTCAGTCACAAGGACGAGACATGCCCAGGTGACTTAAGGAGGCATGAGAACATGAGGTCACAGTGACATCCCCTCAACAGCAGCCAGGTCCCATTGGAATCCAGTACTTCCGCCAGATGTCCTAGGAGCTGCGGGGCTTCAGCACGGTGCTGGTGGCTCTCGGGGAGCTGTCCAGGTCTGGGCAGTTGGAAGTGGCTTTCTGAACCCTCGAGGACTGGATTCCTACTCACAACTGTCAGTCATTTTCCACAATCCATAATTTTTTCCCCTTAAGCTCTGATACGTACTGGGCAGCCTTGGGAGGTAACAGCATGAACGAGCAAATGCTAAGAAGTCTCACACAGCCAACCTCAGCTTGGTGTTTGTTTGTTTGTTTTTTCCTCTTCTAGGACACATGTGTTTGTGGTTGTGATATTATATCGCACACATTAATACAGTCATATTTTCTGCTAGTAAAATTGTTCCTGGCTCATATAATGGGATTACATATATCAGTATTTCATGGTGTTCCGCAAAAAGCCCCATAACTTCCAGGTGCTCAGCCACATGGACAAGTTTGAGAACCACTGATCTATAATGAAGGGTAAAATCATTGAACACATAAGTAAGCAGGATGTTTGAAAGCAGCCATTTGTCACTAATCTATCAGCATTCTGGGAGATTGTATAGGCAATCTGATAAATGTAAGTTATTTGAATTTTTCAAAAAAGAATTTGATTACCCTTCATTTCTAATAGGGTTGACACAAAATACGCCTTAGAACTCTCTTGGCCAGAAAATCAGATTCCTTACATCATGAGTCAAACACAATCTCATTATCTCATGGCCACCCTTGGATTTGTCTGTCCCAGCTTGGCCATGCAAATAGAAGTTGTATGTGTGGAGGCCACATCACAGATCTTGGCTCCAGGTGCCAGAATTCATGTGGCCCACCCTTCATTCAGTTGCCTTGGGGGGCCTCCCAAGAGAAAGGTCCATTCTGGGACCAGGGCCATTGTCTCCCTGACTGAATTGCATCCTACTGAGCATGAAAACAGAGGGGACTTAGAGTCCCTGAGAACGTCTCTGCAGTTATTGACAGGAGGACATTCTGCGAAGGCCAAGAAGCCTGGGTGTTGACCTTCTGTCAGAAGACCTTGTTCTGCCTCTCAACTCAGCAATGGACTCTCCACAACTGCAATGTGTGTACTGCTCGGCCGCTGGACATCCCCAAGCCAGGGACAGTTTGGAGAAGTTTGCTGAAGAAGTTTGTGATTTGGGATAAGAAGACAGTAAAATAGTTACTATACAGTAATAACAGGATCCCTTTAATAATAATATGGTACTATCATAAGAAAAAGACCGGAAAGAAGAAAATGTTTATAAAAAGCAAGAAAGCAAGGGATACACTTTAGACCTGAAAAAGATGACTTCAAATCAATCAAAGGGATATTTTACAAGAGCACAAACAGAAACCTGAGCTAGAGGTGGGTGGGAAGCTTGAACAGGATCCCTCTTCAGCGAAACTACAACTGGCTCTTAAAGGAAATGGTGAGCGTGGGGGACATACTGTGCATCCAGCCATAGTTTATTCAGACCCTTCCATATACTGTCCCAGGCCCTGCAGAAACAGCTGCTTGGAAGAGAGGTCTTGCCCTTTAAGGAACAAATTCTTTGGTGGGTGATCTAGTAAGATGGTGGTGATTGCAACACCAGGTGACCAGGGCTGTGGTGGGAAACCCAAGGTCCCAGTGAGAAGGGTCATCTACCCCAGATCAGGGGAGTGTGTGATCACTGGGAGACAAGGAACCCTGGCTTACTCAGCCCTGGGCAGCAGTTCCCACCCTGGGACACACCATCTCTCGCCCCCCAACCCCCTTTGCTACCAGGAGCACAAATGGTTTTGAAAGCACGTTAATGACTGGGCCCATTCATAATGTAGCTGCTGCAGCCCCAGCCACCCAGACAACAGGCAATATGATGGAGTCGACCCTATTATAAATATTTGATCTTCTAAAACAGTATGACCGTAAATATTATTTGCTGCCCTGAAAAGCTTCAACCTCATAGTTTAATTTCCCATATTAGGAGGCTAATGAAGAGGATTCCAGAGTGGACTCTCTGGGGACAGGGCTTACTGGCAGGCTCCCGCTTGTCCGTGGGGAAGAGGGTGAGTGCAGGGCAGGTGGTGCCAGCTCAGGGAAGGAGATGGATGGGCCAGGAATGGGGGTGCTCAGATACAGGTGGGCAAGCTTATGCTGCGCATCCAAGTGGGGAGACTCTTCTAGGGGCTCCATGGGGGTGGCAGAGCAGGGAGTCTGTCTATCATCCTGGCTCCTGGAGAGATGCTAAACCATCTAGATGAGGAGCAGGTACTTGGAGGCAGCTCTGCTTCTGATTCACTGGGTGACCTCGGGTTTGGAACAAAGTCATCTCACCTGCAAAACACGGTGAATACTGGCTTCCCTTCCTGCTTGAGCTGTGGAAGGAGCTCAGAAAGGGCTGGCTCCGAGCACCCCTTGGTTCCCTCCCTGGAGCAAGTGGGCTCCTGCCACAGCTGAAGGTGCTGCTGCTGCCAACTGTCCCCACCCCTTGCCTTTGTTTTTGAACATGACCCCTTTAGCAGGGCCACTGGGGCCTTCCCGGGCTGGCTCCTACCCTCTCCTCCATCCTGTCCTCCCTGCTGCTGGTACGGACTCCAGGGCACAGTTTGTGGCTATCTATGGTGGCCACACGGTCCTCTTTACTCTGACCTTGCAGAGCTTGTTGGCCCCCTCCTTCTCCACACAGCCATCAGCATCTGGTGAGCAAGGATGGAGCCTCACTCACCTCTTAGCTCCAGGGCCGGCAGAGTGCTGGGTGCCTGGGGGTCATTGTTGAATGAATGAATGTATCATAGAGATTTATGATCTCAAAGGACTTTCATGCCCCATGTGCCATTTATTCCACTGAAGTTCCCGGGAGCATGGTGATGCTTCTCAGAGGCCCAGGGAAGCTAAGTGACTTGTCTGGAGTCACTCAGCAAGTTAGAAGCATGATAATGGCTGGGACTTACCTGTGCCCTGGGCTCAGGGAATCCTCAAGGAATTACAGAATATTCTTGGGCCTGGGTTGTCTGAGCCAACTCAGGCTGTCTCTTTGTGACTCTGGCTGATTTGCAAGCTGAAGGCTCCTTACAGAAGCATCAGTCCTGGGCCCGGGCAGTTGGGGGTGAGGTGGGGGTAGAGGGTGCTTCCTGCAGCTAGAAGCCCTCAAGAGTCCCCATTAGATCCTGCACAATGCTCTTGAGCTCACTCTCAAGTGCGTACAGCCCCATGTAAAGAAGAGGAAACCGAGGCCCTGAGAGAATGGATCGCCTGCTCAAGGTCACACAGCTGCTTGGTGGTAGAACATGGCCAGAAACACAGGCTCTTAACCACTGCTCATTTCCCTGGGTCTTTGACACGGAGATCATGCCAGGGCCTAAAACAAATCTAGCCCCCAGGATGGCTGGTGCCGATGATTTAAAGGGCCTAGCAGTGCTTAATCTTCCTGCCGGGCTCCCTCATTTTAGAAAATGTTGAGATTTAAGAGCTCATAAAACTGAGCTATAACATGTCCTGCCAAGAACTCTGTACAGGGCTCTCTATCCTGGGCTGCCCCTGGCCCAGGGGTCCCAATCTTGTCCCAAGTCACCCTGAGACATTTCTGTAGTCAATTAAAGCTGCTGGGCTCCTCCCATCCTCAAGGGGACTGTCAGGCCCTCATGTCCTTCCCAGAGCTAGTATGACATGCCAAGTGGCCCTGTGGGTGGCGACTGATGGGATTTGCACCTTGCTCAGGATTCCAGCAGCAGCAGCAATGCTGGGTACAGCCTGGTCACAAAAGCAAATGAGCACCAATGGGCATCTGTTCAAGGAGCACCTTCCTGTGGCCACAGCCCGACCGACACTCAGGCCCATGGAAGCAACTCTGTCCACCAGCAGTGCCCTCCCCCTCCCGCCCTTAATCTGTGTCAGTGACAACTTTCCTGTGGTTAGAGCCCCCCTTCCAGCACGAGAAGAAGACCAACATTAAATAAGGAGGAGAGGTGGGAGGGAAAGGGACAGAGAAGGGAAATTGCATGGAAATGGAAGGAGACCCTCAGGGTTATACAAAATTACATACAAGAGGAAGTGAGGGGAAAGGGAAAAATAATACAAGGGGGAGGAATGAATTACAGTAGTGAGGGTAGAGAGAGAAGAGGAGAGGGGAGGGGAGGGGAGGGGGGATAGGAGAGGATAGGAAAGGCAGCAGAATACAACAGACACTAGTATGGCCATATGTAAATCAATGGAAGTGTAACTGATGTGATTCTGCAAGCTGTATACGGGGTAAAATGGGAGTTCATAACCCACTTGAATCAAAATGTGAAATATGATATATCAAGAACTATGTAATGGTTTGAACAACCAACAATTAAAAAAAAAAAGCCCATGTATTAAGGGCTAGGTGTCAGTGGGAAGTAGTAAAACCTTTAAGATGTGGAGCATAGGGGGAGGACTTCTGATCATTGGGGGTCTTCAGTTTGAGGGGATATTATGACCCCCAGTATCTTTTTTTTCCCTTTGCATCTGGCTATGAGGTAAATGTCTTTATCTGTCATTCACCTTCCTGCCATGTTATGCTGCCTTGCCACAGTATCAAAGCAGTAGTACACCCTGACATTGGACGGAAACGTCTAAAACTGTGAGTCAAAATAAACCTTTTTTCTTTTTTTTTAAAAAAAGAGCCCCCCTTCCAAAGTCAAGAGCCCCCAACATCTACATTCTCCAGCCAGGCCGCCAACACCTAGCATGATCCTTTCCTACAGGAGGTATCTAATCACTGTGTATAGATGGAAGGACCGATGGATAGAAGGAGGGCTGGGAGACAGGAAAGGAAGGACAGTGTATGGGGATTATTAAAACATCCCCATTTCTTTCTGGATCCACATCTTTTTCAATGTGGCCTTTCAGCTCCTTGTATGAAGTGGGAGAAGGTCTTTCCCCTTACCCCTTAAAAACTTAGGTTGCACTTGTGACTTCCTTTGGCTGATGGAATATAGTGGAAATGAATATGGACTAGTTCCAAGGCAAGGCCCCAAGACCTCTTGGAACCTCTGCTTGTTCTTTTGGAACACTGTGGAGCCGCCAAAGGAGGAGGCGTGAGCTGGCTTGGTGATGAGATACGTGGCCTAGTTATGCTATCACTCGTGTGGGTGAGGAGCCTCCAGCTGCCCATCCTCTCAGCTCACCAGCAGATACAAGAGTGAGCTGAGCCAAGGTCAGCCATGCCTGGCTTAGATCTGCCCTACTGTCCCATGAGTGACAATGAATGTTTGTGGCTTTTAAACCACTGAACTATATGTGGCGATGTGTATGTTATGTTGTTATGTCGCAGTAGCTAACCGATACAAAGTAGAAACCTGGCCAAGCTCTGCTCTCCAGACCCTGCCCTGCCCTACAGCCCTACTGCTTCAACTGCAAGAGGTCTTTTCCTTCTCTCTTATGTCCTATGCCCTCCTCCTGCCTTCCTAGCCAGAGCCTTCCACCCATGTTTGAACTTTCTCCTAAGCCCATACCCAAGATCTTGTGCAAGCCCCTTCAATTAAGTTCAGGACTCCTTTTATGTAAAAGACCTCACACCAGGTACTACGGAGAGGGAGGGAAATAACCCAGCTCTTGCCTACAATGAACTTAGTAGTAACAGTACCGTGAGCGCTAACTGATATCTGCAGAGTCTTTTATTTGCACAGTATTTGAAGAGCTCTTCCCATGTATCATAGATTTGAACCTGTGATTTAGGGGATGAAGCAGATCTGATGCAGATTTAGCTATGGCTGAGTGCTGACTCTAGACACAGTACCACAGTAGACGCTGGTGAAATGTGACTGTCACGGGGTCCCTGTAAAGACTCACTGTTGAGCCCCCTCCCCGTTTCCCTGCTTGGTAGAGGAAATGGAGATGCCAAACCAAAGACTACAAGGGAAAAATTGCAAAGAACAACCTGTAGGTTTAAAAAATCAATTTTGCAAGTGTAGGTTAAGGAAGCCATGGCTTGGCTAGGTCCCTGGGGAAAAGATCTAGCAGGTTCTGGCTGTCAGTGCTACGGAACAGCCAATGCAGTTTTAGGTTACAGAATGAGCACTGTGGGATCATGTCACTGGGTGCGAGCTCCCTGGGCACGTCTCAGTCAAGGCCTTGGAGGTCCAGAGGCCCAGATTGGTGTATTTACAGAGCAAGAGTAGTTGGGGGGAAGCACAGGACAGAGAGCAAGAGTAGTCGGGGGGAAGCACAGGACAGAGAGGAGCTGGTGAACAGTGCAGAGTGAGGGAATTTGGAAGGTTGAGCCTGCAGAAGAGGAGACTGAAGAGAGATGGAAGAAGGGCTTCCAACAAATGAAAATCCCGTTATGTCCAAGAAGGCCGCACTTTCCCACTGTTGGCCAAGGGCAAGAAGGAACAGGGTGAGGAGTGAGGCTGGAAAGGGACTTTCTCATATCTGGGCCCCTCTAGCAGAGCAGGCCTCCCTCCCTCAGGATCCGCCCAGTGTCCATGGCTGGGCAGGAGGGGCTCCATGACTTCTTAGGGCTCTTTCACCTCCACGGTCCTGCAAAGAGTTCCACAAAAGTGTCCCCCAAGGCTCCTGGTGTCCTGCCACATTCTTTTGGAAAGACCGCTGAAAAGGCTAGTTGGCAGAAGGCCCCCGTGGACACTCTGGACTCTGCAGGCTGCTGAGAACACCGAGGACAGGCACTGATTTGTCTGTAGGGACTTACAGAAAGATTTCATCTATATGAAAGCCACAGGTCTGTGTGGTGACAGTGTGGCTGTGAGCACATACCTCTATGGCATCTATATAAATGTGATGTGCAATATACAATTCTGCTCTGAAGAGGCGGGCCCCTCTTTCCATCAGGTCAAGTGACTCATCTTTCCAAATTAAAGGGTGAAGGAGTACGAAGCCACGGTGTCAACCGGAGAGGCAGGGAGGAGACGGAGCACCAAAGGTCACGGGCAACAGTGCGCAGCCTGGAGACAGGGGCGGGGGGGAGGGGACGAGGCTTCTGATGTGCTACTTTGGGACGATGATGTTGTTGATGACCATAGTGATCCTAGTTGACATTTACTGAGTACATATTCTCAGGGACTATGCTTCACATAGATCTTCCATTTAAACCTCACAACAATCTTGTGCCATAGGTGCTCTTGTACAAGAGCAATTAAAACACAGAGAATTTAAGTAACTTAGTCAAGTTCACACAGCCAAGAAGTGGCAGAGTTTGCATTTGAACCTTGGTGGTCTGATGCAGGCTTGCACCCTTAGCCTCTTCCGGGTCACATCTTCTCTGTCTCTGTGCCTGTCCAGCTGTTTTTCAGTCATCTGCAGTCCCTAGGGGGTGAGGGCATCAAGATACACTTCAAGAGCACCAAGCAATCCCACCACCTCAATATATTGATTCCTCCTCTGGAGTGAGACAGGAGAGAAAGATGAGTTCTGCCTGGTGGCATAAATTAGCTCCGTGCCCTTGGGCTTTGTGTGGCTGTGCCGCCTCCTTGCCATTCAGGTGGCCCGCCCGCCTGCAGCAGGGCTTTTGTTTTGGAGCGATTCATGAGCAGCATGTGGCGTGGTGAGTGCCGGGACAACAGCTTCCATGTTGGGCCTGGACAAATGGCAGAACAGAGCAGAGGGCAACGCGATTTACAAGGAATCTCAGCAGCCAGGCAACGGGCAATAAACCAGAAAATCGCAGAGCAAACTCGGTGGAGCATGAGCTAAACGAATTGCAGGATTTGTGAACCAATTTACGCCCATCAGAGGAGGTGTGAGAGGCACCGGCAGTGGCTCCAAAAGTCAGGCCAGAGGACCGTGAGACTGTCACCTCCAGCAGACTTGTGGAAGGGCAGCAAGGACATCCAGTCCCTGCTGAGGCACAGCAGCTGGGCAATGGCCCCTGGGGGGCATTGCTGAGCAGAGCTTGGGCCTGTCTCTCCGGGAGGCTCTAGGGTGTCAGGTGGGGGCAAAGGTGTGCATGGAGTGAGACTTCTCCTTGCTCCCAGGGAATCAGTGAAAGACAACCAAAGTGCTATTACCAGAAATGGAGCCCACCTTTGGTGTCCATCCCAAGAAGCAAATTTCTTTCTTTCTTTCTTTCTTTCTTTTTTTTTTTTTTTTTTTTTAATTGGTACCAGGGATTGAACCCAGGGGTGTTTAGTCACTGAGCCATGTCCCCAGTCCTTTTTTCATTTTTTATTTTGAGACAGGTTCTCGCTAAGTTGCTGAGGCTGGCTTTGAACTCTGGATCCTCCTGTCTCAGCCTCCCAAGCCGCTGGGATTAAGGGTATGCACCATCCCGCCTGGCCCAAGGAGCAAATTTCTTAAAACATGGGCACCATTGCTCACGTGAAACATCTCGTCAGGATATGGAAGGGGCTTGTGAGGGTGTGGAACATTAACAGAGGCAAGGGCTCCTTCTCAGCAGGTTAACAGTGGCGCTGTCTGCTCACAACAGAGTCCCCTCTTGGGAGTCTCTAGGAGGGACAACTTCACCTGTCCCAGGAGACCGTGGGGTGAGGAGGGCCCAGAGCGGGTAGTTTCTCCTGATATGAACATATCCACCTGGCTCAACAAAAGCCCCTCAAGGTCATTCAAAGGCAAATGCATCACTTCTGATCACACAGATTCCTCAACGCGTCTGGTTCAGTGTCGCTGGCACATGGTCTCAGGTGAATGAGTTAGCACACTACTCACAATACGTGTGCGAGATACAGAATTTGTGTGAGGGGACATCATCTCAGGTTCAACTGAACACAGCCCTGTAGAAATATTTTAATAAGGGGACCATGTTAGCTGGCTTTATGTCACTACCTAATTAACTTATAAAGAGAGAGGGCTCACGGTTTTAGGGGTTCCATCCACGATCAGGAGCACCCACTGCTTTTAGGCCTCCGGTGGGGGTACCGGACGGCAAATGTGAGGGGGCATGGTGGGGCAAACTGCCACCTCATGTCCAGGAAGAAAAGAGAAAGGGCACCCCGGGAACTAAGGGCATCCCGGCAGTACTACTCCTAAGGGTTCCACCGCTGGCCCATGGTACCACTCTGGGGAACAAGTCCTTAACATTGGGTCTTCAGGGACATTCCACACAAACTATAGCAGGGACCAGTGGGCTGTCCCAGCATTGTCCCCCTTGCTGATACTCCTGGGAAGTGAGCAGTGAAATATCAGATTGTAAAAGAACAGGCCTCAGTTTCCCCATCTGTAAAATGAGGGAGTTGGAAATAAAGTTCTCTCGGCCAGGCCAGCCCTGCCTTGCCACAGGTTGGTGATTTTCAGCCGCAGTGGGGAGCTCAGGCTTTGCCCTAGAGAGGCAGCAGGATCCAGGCTTCCCATAAGCCACACAGAGTCCCCCCCCCCAGAAGCTTCTGGAAAATCACCCCAATTATCTCATGGCTCTTGCTTCAAGTTCTCCAGTCTCATTGGCCACAGAAGGGCTCCCCAAGGCTTTGCTACTGCTCAGCAGGATGCAGCACAGGGGATCTGCAGGTTCCTGCCCCCAATTCCTGTCTAGGAAGCCACCTGCAATGGAGCAGGTGGGTTCTTGTGGAGGAGGGAACAATGGCAAAGATGGCAGGTACCAGGAATCCAGGGCCTGCTTCCTGGCTCTGAACACAGAGAAGGAGAGAGAGCCCAGCCACACTTGGAATTGCTTTGTCTGCTCACCTAGTTGGTGGAACACAGAAGTGATTCATCCGCTTGGGGCAAATACAGGCAGCAGCAAGGTGTGGGCCCTGGAGTGGGCTCAGCTGGTGCATATTCTTTCTCCACAGGGCTTTGGGACATGGGTAAATGCTTGAGCACATCAGTCTCCTTGTGGATACAGCAATGATAACAATAACTGCCACATAATTCAAGGGGTACCTGAAATAACGCCCATCGGCACTTAGCAAAGGGCCTATTGTGCTGTTAGCACACGCTCACTTAAGTACTGGTTATTTTTAGAGTCTAGAATCCAAATTCCAGGGCCTAAGTGGGTACACATTTCATACCTACTCATTATTAGGACACCCCAGAGATTCTAGTCCCATGGGACAAGCTGGAGGATGAAGACTATCCCTGAACTGTGATCCTTGGGACAGGCTGGGACTGCAAAAGGAGTGGAGTCTCATTTCTAGGGGAAATTAGTTAAATGGTCTCACTAATCAGGGCCAAAAGGATAAGGTCAAGAATCAGAACCAGATCTTTCATGAAGACTGTTAGAGAGTGTGTCAGTCAGATTTCGCCGTGTAACAAACAGCCACAGCATTTCAGCAGCAGGCAACACTAAGTATTTGCTTTACTGGAATGTGAGAGTCATCTGTGGACATTCTGTTTCATAAGGACCCCAGGCTGGAGGAGCAGCAGCTCCCCAGTGGAAAACCTGCTCATGGCTTTGGCAGAAGCCCAAGGGAACAAGCTGAATCAGTTCACCAGTTCTCTTAAGGTTTAGGCTTATGGGGCATACATTTTATCCCTTTCCATTGACCAAAGCAAGTCACAGAGCCAAGCTTAAAGTCAAGAAGCAGGGAAGTGTGTTCTGTCCATGTTGAGGGCACAGCAAGGTGTAGTTGCAGGGAGGGCTGAAGAATTATGGTCTTTAATTTGATCTATCACTTGAACAGCAGGCCCCAATGAGAGGGGCTTTTTAGACAGCTGAGAGATCTCCAAGGGGGCATACACCAAAGTGGGCAGACATACACAGAGGAAGTTCATGGTGGAGCTTACGTGGGTAGGGAATGTTCAGTGGCTGACCTGCTGCAGGAGAAGGCAGAGTCCACTCCCACGGGTCCCAGGGCCCTGACAAAAAGCCCTGCTATCTAAGACCTCTCTGTTTTCCTCGATCAATTGCCGAGTGCTGGTATAAAGGTGGAGTGGGCTCTCACCCTTGCAGGGAAATGAACCACTGTTACCTCAGAAAGAGGGTGCATTTGGTCAGAGACACTTACCAGGACTCACTTGCACAGGAAAATGACTAAATGATACCAATACATGGCAATCTATTCTTTAAAAAACCCTATTCCTCTCTGACAAGCCTAATGTTCCCAAGTGCATCTTATAATAGCTCCTTGGGTGCAGTTGTCTGGAAATACCAGGAGGGAATCTGGGATTAATGAAGGGAATTATTAAGTGTTCAGGCAGGCGAGACTTTAAAGAGATGACTTGGGGTCAAGGCGATAGTTATTTACTATTTGTATTCCTCCTAACTTCCAAACAAATTGGAGATGACTGACAATTAAAAATGTAAGCCCCAGGACAGCAAGATTAAAGACAAAATATCCAAAGTCATATGGATGAAGGGAAGAAATGATTAAACCAGAAACCTAGCAGAAGATAGTTACTGCAATTGCGCATTAAATTGAGCTAAAGCGAAAGGGGAAATATGATGAGTTATTGGATAAAAGAAAGGATAGCCATTTGTCAGGAGGGCCAAACTTTTCTCTGACACTGTCTGTGAGCACAAATTTATCATTAGAATCTCAATAGAAGGGACAGAGAAGGCACATAATAGACGCTTTCTTTAAAGACTTTTGCAGAAGATGCAGAAACATTCCTCAGACAGTCGTTTATTATATCGACCCTGGATAAGAGCTGCGGACTTAGGGATGAACCCTGCTAGATTTAATACAGCCCCAGCTAATGGCTTATGGATTGTTACAGCGGCAGGCCGCCTTCAAAGTGTTCAGAAGTCCAGCGCTGGCGCCGGCCGTGAAAGCCTTGGAGAGGTGCGTGGCTCTCTTCCTGGGATCCAGGCCCAGAAAGGACTCTGGGGCCAGAGACCACATGACTGTGTCCTCCTGGAGGCCTGAGAGCCAGGTGAGGCAGCGTCCTGGGTGGGTGGAGGGTGGGAAAGCCCTCCATAGAGGAAGAGCTAGTCTGCCAAGTGGAGTATGACCATATGATTTCACTGATATGAATAAAACATGTGCCAAGGAAGAAGGAAAGAAAAGGTGTCACCAAAGTTCACGGTGGTGATCTCGGGGCGGGAGGATTTGGAAGGGGTTTTTGTTGTTGCTGTTTTTGCCTTAACTTTTCATATCTTCTGCAGTGACTTGGTAAAATTTTATAAATAGGAAAAAAAAAAAGAAAAAGAAAAAAAAAGGAGGTTCTTATGCCATCCTGAGAATGCAATCCATGATTCTTGACCCTTTCCAAGCCGACAGGAATCAGACTTGGAGGACGGGGATCAGACTTGGAGGATGGGGACCCCCTTTTCCTTCCTGTATCTGCCTCCCTCACACGCTTCCCCATCTAACCCCACCTTTCTGAATTGTGTCAATTAATCACATGCCATTCATTTCACGGCAGCGGCCACCTGCTGAACGTAGGAACGTCTTGCCTCGCTGGCACCTCTCCTCTGGTGGCAAAAGCCTCGAAAGCCTGCAGCCTCCCGCTACATTCCTTCTCCATACGGGAACGCATTCTAAAGAAATAATCAGAGCTCCACGTGAAGCCCGGGCTGTAACACATTGCTCACAGCATCATCTAAATGGGGAAATGTGGGAACCACCTAAATATTCACCACTGGCCATCTAGATGCACACACTGGTCTCTGGGAAGGCAGTGCCTCCATCACGAAGGACGGCTTGGGAGGGCTCCAGGGCCGGGCTCCTGCTTTATGGCCTGTTAGGCAAAAAGTGCAGGTTGAAAAGTTTGTGCACAGGACTGTTCTATTTTTTGAAAAAAGAAAAAAAATGCATCTATCATTAGGGTTACAGGCGAATTTCTTCCTACTCCTTCTTCGGGTCTTCTCTGTATTTACTGAAGTTTCTAGTATGAACTATGTATTTCTTTGGTACTAAGAAAAAAAGGGGAAAAAACCCCGCAGTTCTGTGTTCTGGAGGAAAACTGGAGGGACACCATTAGTGTTCGGGGATCTTCAGGGAGCTTATTGGAAAGCTCCTGGTTTTAGGAGCTGGGTCGAATGAGGGCATCTCCAGGTCATTTGTCTCCTAAGCCCTTTCCCTTTGGTCTCTCGCTGAGTTAGAAGCAATTGGTATGAGAGCACAGAGTCCCCCTATCCATCCTTCTCCCCTCGCTCTCCCCGACTCACAGACACGATCGTGAAGGATTAGCTGCGGGATGATTATGGGGCTCGTTCTGAGACACTGGCTCCTGGGTGATGCACCCTACCCGGATGTGAAAAATGACAGGAGGCAAGAACAAGAACAATTGCCGCCCCTGACATCAGGCTGGCTTTTAAAAAATGACACATTCTTCTCAGGATAAAGCAGTTTCTAAGAGACAAGGACCCCAAGCAGTGCCCCTGTGTCTAGTGTATACACTCCATGAGATTTATTTGGCTTTTTGCTATCAAGTTCAGCCCTTGAAAAATTCATCTCAGTCCAATTTCTTACTATGTTGCTCCTCTTTGCAGACAGGCTAAGACATGGGGACATTTTTCCTCTTGGTGTCTCTAGCTTATGAGCTCTGAGATGTGAAGGGATGTGTCTTCAAGGGAGAAGAATACATTTTGGCACATCACAAATGTTGCCTGGACTTTGTGCTGTGAGATTAGGGATGTCTGGTTGAAATAAAGACAGGCAGAAAAAAAATATCATTTGACTGAAGGAAAGAAATGACAGGCTATTGGAGAGGCCTGAATCAAGCTGGCCAAATGGTTCATTGTCTGTTAGGATAGTTCTTAAAATATAGCCCAGGGGTGCAGGTGGGACTGAAAAAATTTCTCTATGCAATTGTTTTTCCTGTTTTTTGTTTTTGTTTTTTGATACCTGGAAGTAAACCCAGAGGCATTTAACCACTGCGTCACATCCCCAGCCCTTTTTACTTTTTATTTTGATACAGGGTCTCACTAAGTTGCTTAGGGCTTCACTAAATTGCTAAGGCTGGCTTTGAGATTGCAATCCTCCTGCTTTTTCCTCCTGAATTGCTGGGATTACAGGCATGCACCACCATGCCCAGCTCTCCACGTGTTTTACAGAAAGCAAAGGAAACAAGGATAGATTGAGGTCTCCCAGATGCAGTATGTTTTGCATAGCTCACCAAGCCTTATGCACCATAGGAAGTACCTATAGGAGAAGAGACCAAAGTTCCGAAGAGTGGAGTAATTTTCCTTAAGCCACACAGCTAGAACATAAAGGAGACAGAATTTGAGCCCAGAACTCTGATTTCCAAAAATGACCCCTTAATATTCCACCATGATGATCTCCTCCAGTGCCAATATTTGTTATTAATAAATTATGAAAATTGATCAGGACAGTGCTTTTGCCTTGGCACTGTCAAAGACCTCCAACTGTTTGCCAAAGGCACTGAATTTAAAAAGTTTAAGTACTATCTATTTCGGGCATGGATCAGTTGTTTGCTTTTGAGATTGTAAGCAAAGGGTTACTTTCTAGTGTCTGACTGAAGCAGTACTAGATTCTCATTCTTGTGAGAGATTTAAAAATGCATTTTATTTTGCCTTTATTTTTTTGCAATGCTCAGCAGAAGAGGGGGACATGCTTGGTTGGCTGAAGTGGATAATGGAAGGAATTTTCCAGAGCCTCTGCTATGATGGTGAAGAAGAGCTCTCTCCCTGGTGTCAAGAGTCTGGGGGGCACTGAGAGCAACTTCAGGAAGTGGTTGTTTTATAAAATTTAAAAATAATTTATTTTGAAATACTTTCAAACTTGTAGGAATGTGGCAAGAAGAAGTTCAAGAGCTCCTCTTGTCCCTTGCTCACATCCCCAGAGGTCAGTGGTTTACCTTATCCACGATCATTATTGTTTTTCTGAACAATTTGAGAACAGTTTGCAGGCTGGATATCCCAGAGTGTGTGCTTCCCTAAGCCAAGGGCACTCTCCTAGCGGACAGCTGCAAAGCCTCCACATCAGGGAGTGACAAGGACACAGGGCCATCCAGATCAGACTTACTCAGAACTTGCCACAGCCTCATCCACGTCTGCCTGCCTGGCTCCTCCCCCTCCTCCCTCTCCCCACCCTTTCTTGTTCAAGATCCAATCTGGGATCATATTTTGCTTTTGCGTGTCACGTTTCTCTGTTTTCTCTCAATACGGAACAGTCCCTCGGTCTTTCCCCATGTTTCTTGACTTTGACAGTTTTTATTATTTATTTATTTAGGTCCTGAGGATTAAACCCAGGGGGATCTTTACCACTGAGCTACATCCTTAGCCCTTTTGATTTTTTATTTGAGTAAGGGCCTTTCTCAGTTGCTGAAGGTTGCCCCAAGTTGCTGAGGCCAGACTTGAAGCTGGAATCCTCCTGCCTCAGCCTCCTGAGTCGCTGGAATTGTCAGTATGCACCACTGTTACCGGGCACAGTTTCTCAGTGGGTTTGTCTAGGGCTTCCTCAGGCCTAGCCTCAGGCCAGGGATTTGGACAGGAAAACCTCAGAGAAAAGTCTGGGCTCTTGTCAGTGCATCTCATCAGGGGTGCCTGCGGTCGACCCACCGTTTTCGACCCTCATGATGTAAACCTGATCATCTGTCTGGACAAAGTGTCTGCCAGGCGTCTCTACTGGGAACTCACCAATTCCCCCTTGGTACTGACAAGCCCTCTGTCAGAGGTCCTCTGAGGCTGTGCAATATCCTATTCCAACTCCCAGCCTGAGCATCCATCGATGCCTTTACCCACAACCCAATAAGGGTGGCCACGTGGTGACAACTGATTCCCATCATTCCTTCTGCATTTCTTCACTGACACTATGGTAAAGAGGAGCTACCCTATGACTTACCTCTAGCCACCTCCTACCTATCCTGTCAGTACAGACCGTGGGGTTGCCACCCACTCACACCCTCTGTTTGGTGCTCACTTGTTCCCGATTTGGCTGGGTGAGTCCATTCATGCTGGCTCCTATGTCCTTTTGACAGCTGTCTGTCATCCTTTGACACAAAGAACGTCAACGAGTTTTCTGGAACAACATGGGGTTTTACCCTCATTTTGTACTTTCCCTGCCTCGGGAAGCAGCCATTTCTCCAAAGAGCTCTGGTTCCTTTTGGTGAAGGGTGTTTAAAACCAAATACACCCTGGGGTGTGCCTGTTTTCAGGGCCTCTTGCCAGACAGAGCTAGGAATCACGTGTGTGTGTATTACATATCCGTGTGTGCATAGTAAACACACGCGCTGTCTGTCATTGACCCACCCATTGCATCCTGTCACCTCTGGATTCTCTCTTTCCATTCTCAATGATAAAATCACTGGCTCCAGTCGGCCTGGATTTATTGACTTCTCTGCCCAGCCCCCTTATGTCACAAACATCCTGACAATGTCCATGGATGCCCAGGTCCTGGCCCTGCCACACCCATCTCAGCCCATTGAGGCTTCCTGGGCCCTGGCCACCAGCCAGCTCCTTGGCCTTGCTGCCTCTGAGCCCGAGGCCATTGCCACCTACAACGGAAGGGAAGAAAGAGGAAGCAGGAAAAGCGAAGCAGAGTGACCTGGGGATTGACTGCCTTCTGCAGGGTCTTTCTGTCTTGGTTTCCTCTGTGGTTAACACATTCTGAAGTCACCTTTTCAGGCCACCAGGCTCATTCTCGGACAATGACAAAATGATGAACCACTTTTTATTCCAAAGGGCTCCCTACTCCTCCGTGCTTGCAGGTCATTGGAAGGGGGCAGCCAAAGCATGGGTTGACCAGCCACCCTTTCGATCTTTTCTAGTAAGAGCTTGAGCTGGGAGTGGCAGAGACTTAAGGCAGTGAAGTAGGGGCTTGAGCAGAGAGCCTGGCCTGAGAAGCCCTTCAGCACACTGGTGAGTGGTCCAGCAGGGGCCTATCTGCAGAGAGAACTGAGGCAAGGAGCACAGGATGGATCCAGCTTTTGCAGGACCTGAAGCTTATACATCTTGGGGATCCTTTTGAAGAAAAATAATGGAAAAGTGAGTGCCTTAGTTCATTTTCTATTGCTATAACCGAACACCACAGGCTGGGTAATTTATAAAGAATAAAGGTTTATTCAGCACATGTTTCTAGAGGCCAGGATTTTGAGGGACTGCATCCAATGATGCTGGTGGGGACTCTGCAGAGTCTCTGCAAGGCATCTAATGGCAAAAGACCCAGCCTCAGACAAAAAGAAACTAGAATAGCAGACCCACTCTCAAAGTAATCCATTAATCCACGAATAACCTCATCATGACCTAATCACCTCTTCAAGTTCCCACCATGTCTTAACACTTCACAACAGGGATTAAATTTCAACTTGCATTTCACTGGGGACACTCGTGCCACAACAATGAGTATATAAGCCCACAGACCCTAGATGTCCCTTGCCCTTTCCGTAACTGTTGTATTGAAATTAGCCCAAGCAGCTTTCCACTTCCTGCACCCAGAAGTCAGCTCTCTGAGCACAGGGCACCAGTGAGGAACAAACTGGCTGCTTTTCTTCCTCTCGATTCTGAAGGCTAACTCCTTTCAACATTTTTGTCCCTGAAAAATGCTCCTCTTAAGCAGACCACTGAATTGCCAGATAAGGTTTGGGATTTTGCAGCCATAAATAAGGAAGAATCAGAAGTTATAGTTCTGGCATTGCTATTCTAGGTTCTTTTTGTCTGATTCACACAGATGCCCTCTAAATCAAGTGTCTGGGTGTCCTTCAGCATTGCTGTTAGTTCAAGATTACTGGGAAGCTTTACATGCAGTTCCAAAGAACCGTGGAGTCCAAATCAGAAAAAGTTCGCACACACACCAGCAGCAGACGCTTTTTTGTAGAAGTGAAAGTTAACCCCTTCTGCAGCAGGCGATGGACCCCAGGGCACTCGTCGACTGCTAATGAGAGGGTTACCGGTTTGCCAACAGGGGGCAGTGTAAGCTGGAGATGCCCCTGCCACCCACTTCCTCATTCTTGCTAACATGGCAGGGTCGCAGAGGGAGGGCTCCCTCCTGCATACTCCCCCTCTCCCTGCGGCCTCGATAATCCAAGAGTTGTAAGTGATTTGGAGACTTTTTCTGAAGACTGTTACACATAACTGATGTCAAAAAAGAAGAAAAATCAGCTAGGGGTGGTGGCACACGCCTGTACTCCCAGTGATTTGGGAGGCTGAGGCAGAAGGATCGAAAGTCAGAGCCAGCCTCAGCGACTTAGTGAGGCCCTAAGCAATTTTAGCAAGACCCGGCCTCAAAATCAAAAATAAAAAGAGCTGGGGATGTGGCTCAGTGGCTGAGTGCCCATGGGCTCAATCCCTGGTACCAAAAAAAAAAAAAAAATCACGGAGTGGGAGTGTGGAGTGCTGGAGGGATCTTTCCACTGATAGTTCCTGGCTTAAATTCAAATTGCACTTTCTAAGCGAGTTACCTAACTTTCCTAAACACCGGGTCCCTCTTCTGTAAAATGGATGCAAAATCAACACCTAAAGCTCTTTGTAAATGGCAAATACAACAACGCCTCGGCAGCTGACAGTATGTATGGGGCTCCTGCTACCTCAGTCAGTCCTTGCAACCATCTGAGTCAGGCACTATTTTTGTTTCATTTTACAGATGAGGAAAATGAAGAGGCTAAACCGAGAGTTTAGGTGATTTCCCCAATGTCGCTTAACTAATGAATTATTATTTTTGTTACATCAGAAGAAACTGGAGGACAGCAGTGCCTCACCCAAGGTCATGGCGTCCTTCTGATTAAGGGATATTTGTTTTGGGAAATTTGCTGCAAGTTTTTTTTTTTTTTTCCCACTAAGGCAGGGAGCAGAGTCGGAAAAAACTTGGTGACTTCTTGAGTGTGGGTGGCCCAAGCCTGTGGTCCAGGAAAAGGAAGAAAAGCTTCTCACTCCTCCTTGGGCAGGGCAGGGGCACGGGGACCAGACAGGTGCAGGGCTCTGAGATGCATTTTTTGGGGGGCGGGGAGTGGAGTACCCTTTCCGTGCATGAGCTCAGAAGGCAGCACCAGCTGTGTGGATGGTTGGCGACCTCAATTTACCCAGAGAAGTGACCCCAGAGAGGGGCACAAATAATCCACCATCCTCCAACAGGATGCGGCTGGTAGCCAAATGCACTTCTATGTTTGAAGCACAGCAGTGACTCCCAAATTCTAATGGCTACATTATAATTAAGTGGCATCAACCGTCTTATAATTTAAGACCCACAGGTTTTGACTAATTCTTGGAACAATCCAGTGATCCCCTAAAAATGAGTGTCTTATAAAGAGATATTGTTTGGGGGAATATCTGAGTCCTCCAAAGAATATTTGCCTGGGGACACTCCCAGCTCAGTCACATGGCCATTTAGCCACAAAGCCAGAACTAAATGCCTCTTTGGACTTAGGAGCTTGGGCTGTGGGTTTGTTTTGAAGTGGTCCCGTCCCAACTGCACCACCCACTCACTGAGGGAATGTGGAAACGACTGATTGCCTAGACACCTCGTTTCCTCCTAGGCTGGAGGAGGATGAGCTGAGATAATGTGTCACCTGGCTTGGCTGGCGTGATGCTGCAGATGAGCTGATCCTGCACCTGCTGCTCTTTCTGTGGCTCAGGAATAATATGGCTCCTCCAGTTCTTTTGGAATAGTCTCCCCATAACCAGATTTGTTGAGGTGTAACTGGTGTGCCCGATACCACCCCCCACTGAATTGTGCAATTCGATGGGTTTGGACATGGGCACACACCTGTGAAACCATCATCACAATCAGGACAATGAACAGATTCCCACCCCCCACACACACAAGTGTCCTTGTGTCCTTTGTACTCCATCCTTCATATCCCCTTCTTGTCCCTTCATGAATGCTGATTGACTTTCTGTCACTGTAGATTGGCTTGTATTTTCCAGAATTTTTATAAATGCCACATGCACTTGGTTTTGGTCTGGCTTCTTTGACTCAGCATAATTATTTTGAGATTCATCTATCCTATCCGTTACTGACCTGACCTTTTAAAATATTATTTTCCAACACATGATGGACAAAGCATTTCCTTGAGAGAGTCTCGGGCCAAGGGGGTTCTTCTTCAGGGTCGTGGCTGGTGTTACTAGTTATGGGCTTGCAGCTGCCTGGGGTTCCTGACATGCATTTTGAGCACTTTGATACTCCCATAGATGGTTCCAAAGCCACAGTACTTACCAGAGAGCATCCCAGGATCTTGCAACAGCTTTTCCTCATTGCCCCTGCCCAGACCCCATCCCCAGGGCTTCATAGGTCTGAGGTGTGACCTTGTTTAAAACAATTAATACCTTAGTACCTCTAATTTTTAAAAAATAACCTTTTCAGTGGACACTAAAGCAAAATAAGGGAATCAGACAGCACCTGATGATCAGAGTCACATTCCTGGCAGGAGTAGGCTGCTCAGTGTGGCCTGAAATACCCGGTAAGACAATTGAGGTCCATAGTGTGATTATGGTACAGGTTGAGCATCCCTAATCCAAAATCCAAAATCTAAAATCCAAAATCCCAAATGCCTCCAAATCCTAAACTTTCTGAGCACAAATGACATCACCAATGGAAAATTCCACACCTGACCCCATGTGACTGGTTACAAGCATGCTAAAAATATTGTATAAAATTTCCTTCAGGATATGTCTCTAAGATATATGCAAAACACACTTGAATTTCATGTTCAGACTTGGGTCCTGTCTCCATCCAAGATATTTTATTATGCATATACACATATTCCCAAATCTGAAAATATTCTGAAATTCACATTTGGTCCCAAGCATTTTGGATTAGGGACGCTCAACCTGTGCCTACAGGTTTAACGATCTCACATGCAAACAAGGCTTCTTCCTGGGTTTATTTCAGTCTTCTAAACACAAATGACCAGAGAGCCACTTCGTGTTGGGCATCAGGAAATACACAAGGGCGTGCCATCACCTGCCCGCACACAAGGTTCTAGAAAACCACACTCAAGGGGGCGCGGAAATCAATATCGAAAATGAGACACTCGAGTTACCACAAAGAGCTATTTTTGCTTATTCCAAATTGCTCTGTTTCTCTAAAAAGCTATTTTCAGTCAGCCGCTTCCCTGGCTATGTATAGGGATGGCTCGGCAATTTAAACACAAGTGGGAAGAGAAAAGAAATCTGCAAATAGGCTCTCACCCCAGGGATAAATCTGGGGCAATTGAAAAGGTGTTGAGAGTCCATTCGTTCCCCAAATATCCGGCCTCTTCAAATTTCCACACATGGGTTGGAAACCATCAAGAAATAAATATCCATGGACGTTGGAGGGTCACTTTCTAGTAAGTGCTCAGGGTTTAAAAATAGGGATTTAAAAGGCAACGTCTCCGCTGTGTCTGGGGGCTGCTCCCTGTGCGTCCTGCTCGGCCACGAGGGACCGGGTTTAGACAGCAGGTGAGGGGAGCGCGGGTTTATTTTTAAAGCTTTCTGGTTTTCGGGTGGTTGCCAGGGAGAGTGTGGGGAAGACAGCAGCGCGGCCATGGGAGGGTGGCCCCACACACGGGTCCAGTGAGTCACTCAGCAATTATTTACTAGTCCTACTGCCCCCAAATACACGGAATCTGCCCACTTGGCTCTGTCCCCCTATCTCGTCTGCCCTTGTTTTCCACCCTGGCCAGGGGGACTTCCCGTTTTCACTTGGGCTCCTCTAGTCCTCCTCCATCCTCGCAGCCAGAGAGAGACTTTTAAAAGGGCTGAACCACAGCCTGATTAATATATAGATGTATCTTAAAGAGCCTGGAAACGGTTAATAGAGTCTCTGGGGAGGGCTGAACAGAGACCTGAATGTTTTGACCATGCCTGCTTCCATGTGGTTTTGAATTCTATTCAGTGAGCTTGTGTTTCTTTCATAATTTAAAAAGAATCCCAAATGTATAATGTGGTCCTTACCCTCCAGGAGCCCTTAATCTTGCAGTAGGGTCCCAGGTGCTAAAAATTCTAGGGGTTACATCTGTTCATTTTAGCATGGAGGAGCAGAGGTGATGGTCACTAAGTGGAAATTACTAGAGAAAGGAACATTCAAGGAGAGGTGCTGGTGAGCCCAGATGCCTGGAGATGGACAGGTGGGCTGCATTGGCAGGGACCAATGGTCAGTGCAGCGTCTAGGCTGGGGGGGGGGAGTGGTGGCAGGGATGCAGGGTGTCAGGGAGGGGACTTGCATGCAGTTCTGTGACTGATGTGATATCCTGCCAGGAACATGTTTTTAGCCCAATTGCTCAGGGGATATTCTCCAAGGGACCTAGTCACTCTCTGCTTCCCCCTTTCCCACCTTTAACCTTCATCAGGCAAATACAGTCCCAGAAGGTAGGAACAGCAGCTATGGAATTCCACATGCAGTCCAATTAGATATTAAGAGTAGAAGGAGGGGCTGGGGCTGGGGCTCAGTGGTAGAGCGCTTGCCTCGCACATGTGAGGCACTGGGTTCGATCCTCAGCACCACATAAAAATAAACAAATAAATAAAGGTAGGCTGTACATCTATAACTACCAAAAAATTTAAAAAATTAGAATCTTATTTAAAAAAAAAAAAGAGTAGAAGGAGGATGAGTCTCCAGGGAAAGTGGCCAGACATACAGGGACAGTCAGCACAGGCCTTTCCAGCTAACCTTGACCTCCAGTCTTTACCCCTAGGGCCACTTCATGTGGAGCTCAACTCCAGGACATGCTTGTCTGTCCACTTTCCAGAGGTGGCTGGCTTTCTCCCCACCCAGCTCATTCCCTCAGGCACGGTGCCACTTCCTGAAGTAGCTCATTGTTTGACTTCTGAAGGGAAGTCACACCACTGTCCCAAGGGATGACATATCCTCCAAGCCATCATTATTCTTATCGCGGAATAAATAGAGATATTGGTCTGACTGGACAAGCGCTTTATGGAGCCCACCGTGTTCCCTGCACTCTCTCAGACGTTTACAAATTGGTTGAAGCATGTTTTTATTTTTTCCACCACCTCAAGGCCAGACGATTTCTCTTTTTAATATACAGACCATGCCTTGCACAGAGTAAGTGCCAATAAATATTTGTTGAATTGATTTTCCTGTTCATAGACATGGCAGAAAGACCCTCCTGATTTCTGTGCATAATTCTTTTACACAGCTATTTTTGAATTCCTATCTCGTGGGTCCTGGTCCCATCAGCCAGCATGGGGAAAGTCTCAGGTTCTGAGCTGAGCATTACCGGAGTCAACAAAAACAGAGGCAACCCAAGACTGAGTAGAGATGGCAGTGGGGAGAGGAGCCCAGAGGTGGCAAAAAGAGAATAAAACCAGTCTCATGTGAATGGGGGACAAATATGAGCCAGAGGCAGGAAGCCAAGGCAAGAGGTTGAAGGTGTATGAGATAAGAAAGAAGAACAAAGCAGGATGGCATGATGGGTTCAAGACCAAGCTGGTAAACAATCATGGCGGCCAAGTCAGCCATCCTGGGCTTGCGTCCTGGTGTTGTGGTGGATGCCACTTTGGACAACTCGCTTTGTTCCATGGAGCCACATCATCAGTGGAGAAGCAAGGTGGCTCATAGTTATTGTGAGAATTAAATGAGGGAGCTAATATTTGAAAAAGCAGTGCAAATTAAAGAATTCCTTACAAGTATTCTTCAGCCTTCTCAGTATCTTCACACTTGGCGGGATCATAGGGTTCATTTGGACGATTCCTGTCATGCTATAGACCAGAAAACCAGCTCAGAGGGCTAAAGTCACACATGACTGAAGAACAAATCAAGTGCTATCTGTTTGGATGTAAGGTGTCCCCCCAAAGCTCACTTGTGAGACAATGAGAGAAGGTTCAGTGTAGAAATTATTAGGTTATGAGAGTCTTAATCCAATTAGTGAATTAATCCCCAGATAGGGATTAACTGAGTGGCAATTGAGTGATAAGGGGTGGCTGGAGGAGGTGGGAACTGGGGTGTGGCTTTAGGGTATATATTTGTATCAGGCAAATGGAGACCTCTCTCTGTGCTTTCTGATCACCATGTGAGTTGGTTCCCTCTGCCTTGAAGTTCTGTCTCATCTCCAGCCATGAGGAATGGAGCCAGCCTTCTATGGACTTAGATCTCTGAAACTGTGAGTCCTCCAATAAACTTCCTCCTCTACAATTGTGCTGGTCGGGTCTTTTAGTCACAGCAGTGAAAAAGCTGACTAAAGCACCATCCGACACATCAAAGGTTGTCTGAATTGGACAACCTGGCTTCTATTTTTACTTTGTTCTTTTACTTCTCTGGTTTTTATTTCACTTTCATTCTGAGGACAAGTCATGCTGGTCACTATTGAAAATTCAGTGTAAGTATTGAGGACATGGCAAGTTGCTCACTCAACTGCCTCTGGGCCTTTATAATAAGGATTACCCTGGCTCAGACCCCTTGAATCTCTGCTGTTGCAACCAGGCTACTTTGGAAAGGACGACCTTCTGCAGGTCACGGCGGGAGGGAGACAGATGAATAGCCTCAGCTCTCTTCTGTGGAGCAGCATCAAATGACTCTCCTATGCAAAGTTAATTTCCTTCAATTTTATGTGGTTACTTGTAGGCAGTCTGCTTCCTGCCACTCCTCTGTTTGCTCTGCTGTCTTTGACCAGGGCTTGCAACCCCTCGAGCTTTCCTGTTTGGCCTTGCTCTAGGTAACTGGATAGTGCCTACAAGCACCAGGGATGGGCACATACACATAAGAAGGTGACACCGTGGAATGATGAAAGGACTCATTAGAGGATGACTAAGAAACCCTACAAAAGATGGGTACATTCTTTTTTGGGGTTGTCCTTTCATGAGCAAACAGAGGAGGAACAAAGTTGCCGAGAGTCCTAACGAGGACTGAGCAGCCAGGGGAGGGCTTCAGTCAAGGAGGCAGAAAGAAGCGTTTTTTGCCACCTCGTTGAGCAGACTTCCCTACACTGCCGCCTCCTTAATTGCTGGGAGAAGCCTCATTCTGCAGGTCCCCAAAGCCCTCATGACCTACTGGCTCAGTGTGGTTGCTCTCCCACAGCTGTGCCCTGTGACCCCCTGCATGGGGCTTCCCACCTGCACTGGCCTTGTCTTTCCACCACCAAATCCTGGCTATTAACTGAGGGGTGACCTGCCCTTCCCAGATGTCACTTCTGCACTTCTCACATGGAAAACAGCCCCTGTGCTGTGGCAGAGTCTCCTGATGCTCACGGGGCTCCTCCTGCCTCCCTGCATCAAGGTAGGGTCCTTCCTAGGAGGTGGGAGATGACAGTAAGTTGCAAGGTATGTTTTTCAAACCACAAAGAGCGTACATATGTTACACACCAGCAGACATCACTGCTGGTGACGGAACTAGAGCAGGCCTGGGAAACAAGGACAAGCCACCGGCAATCTCGTTAATTTGCACAGCAAGGCTCTGTGAACAGACTGCTGATGTCAGAGAACAGTGTTCCCCATGTTCACTGGGGGGATTCTCAGTTTCCTCATTTGCAAAACAGGCTTAATAGTCAAAATAATGCACATCTAATTTGCTTTACAAGGTCCTTGTGTGCCTCAGAGAACACAAAGCCCTAAAAATCTTATTTCTTGAAAAATTATACTTGCATACAAGATTATCCGTTCCATAATTGGATATTGTCTTGTTTAAAATAAGTTCTCACTAGACTTCAGAGCTGCAGACGGATTGTGAAATGCTATTATTTCATAGCATTTCCTACTTGGTATTCATATTTGTTTGCCTGTTCAATACCCACCTCTTCCATTAGACTATAAGCCCTATGAGATCAGGAACTGTCCGTGGTACTCAGAACTATATTCCTTGTACCTTGAGGAGTCTTGGCACAAAGAAATGCTCATTCAGTGGTTTAGAGGAAATGGATGGTAGATTTATGACTCAGAAGAAAAAGCAATGTCAGGAGCAGTTGATATGGGCCTAGTTCTGGTGGGTACAATCTGTTTAACTAGAATTTGCTGCTGGTTTAGAAATAAGCTGTATCTTAGAAAGTGACTAGCTCCTTAGAGACTGAAATGTGGAAGGGAACACTGGGCATGAATAACAGATAAGGGACTCTGTGAATTTTGAGCAGGGAGAGAAGATTCATTCTCAATGTCTTCTAAAGGACTGACTCCATTTGTGTTACCCCAGAATGTGGAACTGGGACCTAAAGAAGCCGGGGTTTATGTCAGTCAAAGATATTTTAAAAATAAAATAGGCTGCCTCAGGAGGAGATGAGTTTCTTGAGGGGGGGGAAGTTATTCAAGAAGAGATGGGATGAATTCGTGGTGCTAATATTGTACGCAGACTGAAGAACTATGGTGTTGCACAAGGTAGATGGTCTCATGATCCCATTTAACCATAACCTGCAGGGTTCTGGAGGCAAAGTCCAAAATAAATCAATAAGTATGAATGCGAAGTGGGTAGGAAAAGGAGAGGGAGGAGTTGGAAAGCTCTGCCATTTCGCTTCCTTAAAGATCCTTTCCATTCTCGGTCCAGGGCCCCCTCAGGGGACCTCAGTCATGTTCAGCACCCATCTCAGAACAACTCCTGACCTACATGCTCCTTCAGTCAGACCTAGGCTTCTCCCTGGACACATGGCCTAGGGTTAGCCCTCAGCTCATCACCCCAGTCTTCAGTAGGGTGTTCTTTGGTGTAGGGAAGACACTAGTTGCTAGGGGCTCTTCATGCATGACCTCAAGATGCATATGGGGAGTAGGAATTGGTAGCCCTCCGTTAAGGACCGCACTTTTGTCTCTGCCTCGCCCCATACCAGTTCACTGAAACCCTACCCTCAGTGTGGCTGTGTGTAGAAAGGGGGGCTGTAAGGAAGTAATTAAGGTAAAGTGAGGTCATAAGTGTGGGGACCTAACCTGGTAGCATTGTGTCCTTATAAGAAGAGACATCTCTCTCTCTCTCCCTTTCTCCCAAGCACACACTAAGGAAAGGCCATGTGAGTACACAGGGAGAGGCAGCCTCTGTTAGCCACGAGGGCAGCCCATGCCAGGAGCTGGCTCATCTAGCCTCCAGAACTGTGAGAAAGTGATGGTGTTCTGCTATGGCAGCACCTGCAGATCAAGACCCCCTCTAGCAGGAGGAGACATGCTTTGAAGGTCCATTCTGCTTCTGACTGACCGAGGAGGCTCGGACAGGTTATTTCTGCTCTCAGAGCCTGACAGCTACTATAAGAATCAAATGAGAAGTTTGGGGTGTCTGCAGCACAGTAAGACACCTACGAAATGTAGGTTTTAAGGAGGCAAGACTATCTCTCTCTGTGTGATCACTTGAAATAAACCAACCAACAAACAGTAACAGCCTTAAGGTAAACCCCATCCCCCATGAAGGCCTCTTCCTCTGGACATTGAACTTGAAGGTCCCACTTGTTTTTCAGTTACCTTTCAGTTGGTAGCAGAACACTGATCTCCTGCCAGCACCAGCATCTCCTAAGTCTCCTGTGTCACATCCAAGAACAAAGTCTATGCTCTTCTCCATGGAATTTTGGGATCACAGCTAAGGGAATCAACCAGTCTGATGAACATTTGAGTCCTTCTGCCCTCCTGGGACTGGCAGACACAGGTGACAATTCCACATGCAAAATTCCAATTAACAATGGGTCCTCGGGGGCCATAATTCACATCCTGAGACTTCTCTGGGAAGGGAAGCTGGAGGTCCCCCACAGAGGAGCCAACCTACCTGCAAGTCCCATGAGCCAAAGTTGCCAGCCCTTTAGATCCAATCAGCGGCAGGCAGAGATTTAGAGCTTATCTCCAAACATCCTGACTGGCAACGTCAGTTCCAGACAAACAGCAGGAGAAGGGCCAAATTACAGGCCTTGCTTCTGAAGAGCAGCTGCCCTGGGTGTTCGCCTGGAGCACTTCTCAGCGTGCAGCCCCTCCAGTGTGTGCACATCTGGACTTGCAACTAAGAGGGACAGGTCTACATTTTTCTTGCCGCTGAAATATGGCTCCCGGGGGACCCTGCAGGTTGGGCCAACACAGACACTTCCTGTATCCTGACCTCAAACAAGCCACATTCTCCAGGAGAACAGAAGGGAAAGTCTGTACGCTGCTGTCAGTTAAGCATTCCGGCCTCCTTGCCTCGTGCTGAGAGGAGACTTTAAAAACATATCACTGCCTGGCCTGAGCTTAGGGGAGAAGGAAGCAGGAAATGTGATTAACATGTAACTATAAAATGTTGCAGCCATAAAAAAAGAAGGGAGAGAAGTTATGCATAAGTAATGGCTGCATGAATGGCCACATCAAGCTACCTCCCAGAGCCCCATCTCACTAAACGGCAGTCATCTTGCTCCACCGACAAACAACATTTCAAAATTAGTGACATTCTGCCCGGAGCCACACTAAGCGACTGCACCAGAAATCCTGACCACAGTCTCAAACATCCTTGCATTTGACTTTAAAAAATGCGATACACCCCGCAGGGAGAATGTCGGGGGTTGGCGCTCCTGGGCAGGGCCATGATCAGGTGTGAGGTGTTACAACTAATTTGTTTCCAAGGTAAAGAAATCATGCTGTGAAGGAAAGAGGAAAAACAAAAAGGAAACATATTGGACATAATTCCTCCAGTAAACATCATCTCACTTGTATTCTCAAGTGATGTTCCGAGTGGGAGAGAAAGAAATTGTCAAAGACAGCAACAGTGAGCGGCCAGCAAGCCAGGATCCCTTGCTCACCTTGTGCCTTGTGAGGGAACCTGCCCCAGGGATGAGACCCACAAGTGGCTTGGGGTGGCGAAGAGTCTGGGGATTTTATGTTCCTGAGAGGAGAGTTTCACTGTTAACTAAGGATTCAAGTTTACAGCCTGGATAGGGTGGGATGAATCCATAAGTCCATACCATGAATGCATAAGTCTGCCCGTGATGAGTTCAAATAAGCTCCTTTTTTCACTGTTCAAGAGAATCTTCCTTCAGGTCCAATGTGCTATTGTTGTTTACAGTCTATGGTCCTTTCTCAGACCCGGTTAGAATCAGAAGGCATGAAATACAGCAGGCAGGTTTGATATCTTGGAGGCAAAATCTCCTGCAAGTAGAAAGTTCTTTACAGAGTGGAGGAGTTGATGGGAAATTGAGGGAGGCATCCAAGGAGCCTGTTCTGAACAGCATCACTGCTGTGGTGTTCAGAGGAGACTGAGACTCGCAGCAGCTACATGCATCGGACTGCCCCTTCCTGTGCACACGTTCCAGCACACATGCACTGTGTGTCTCGACGCCTTCAGCAAGATTCAGGGAAGAGGAAAGTCACTCAGGGAGAGTCCCATGCCATCATGTTATTTACCGAGTAACCACAGCTCTCCCTGCGTCTACAGGCCTGGCCCTGGAAGGTAGCAGAGGAGTTTGGTTGTTGTTGGTGGCCACAGGCTGTGACTTGTGGGGAGGGACTGAGCTCAGGAGTACAACCCCCCATGAAAGTCATGTCTTAAAAGATGTAGTGTGAGCCGTGGGAATCTCTCCCAGTGAGAATGAGAAAATGCCCATGTCTGTCCAAATCCAGAGAGAAGCCATCAGTTATGAAGAGTTTATCAGATTTGCAGAAAACGGCAATGATCAAGATGTCCCTTGTATGCCTCACCAATGGCTAACGGTACAACTCCAGTGCAAAATCAGAACCAGGACATGGACACTGGGTCAGTGTGTGTCCTGGGCCATTTCCTAACATCTGTAGATCTGTGTAGCCACCACTGTGAGCATATCCTGCCACTACACAGAATACAGTCGCTCCTTTTATTGGGTCCTTAGGGTGTTCCAGGTACAATACTGAGTGTGATCTTGTTCTACCAAATAGGGTCCATAACTGTCTCCACTTCACACCTCAGAAGATGAACTCCAGATGGTCTCATTTCTCACCGTGTCTCAGTTGGTAAGTGGCAGAGAGCTTGATCAGTAGTCCTGGTGTCTCTATCTCATAGCCAAACACACCATGCCAAACCAGGGTGCTAAGAGCCAGGGTGAGATTCCAGGAAGTACAGGCAGCCAAGAGAAGCATATAGGCTTAGGAAGGAGTGGAGAGGTGTCAGGTGGAGCCACGTTACTCAAAGGTGTTCACAAGCAAGTCAGATCACACAAGAAGCGTCCATTTGGATCTGAGATGAAGTGTTTGAAGATGGACTTGTCTGTGGCAGCTTGCAAAGGTCAGGGGGTCTGCTGTCTGCACAGGAGACACCTCCAGATTTTGCTATGGTTGGAGGAAAGGGCAGAGCAGAATTGCAGGCAACTGTAAGAGGACACCCCCATTAGAGGAGAACTTTGGCTACAGACAAGCATATAGAGGGGCTGTGGCCCCATTTCTTCTCCCATTTGTCCCCTGCAAAGAAGAGAAGAACTGGAGCCCAGAAATGTAGGCTAAAGAAGGAAGATACTCCTCCTTTTCACAAGTAACAAACAGTTGGCCAAAAGTCTACCCTTGCAGGCCCTCCCACTGCGGAGGTGGCGATGTACAAGGAGCAATGCTTCAGGAATTCAGTTTGGCAGATCTGTACAAGTCTACAACAAGTTCCACGGGGTAGGATTGCATCTCACATCTCTCTTGGCATTTGCTGGCGATGACTGATGAAAGGAGCAGGCATCTCGACACTGCAGGTGCCTGCCCTGTGCTTCCCACCATGCTCCTCACCAGCGGGAAACCTGGGGGAGTCTCTGAACCTCAGTTTCCCTGGTTGAGAAATAGGGGTGGTAATAACAAAACCTCCTTCCTGGGGTGGCTGGGAGGATTCCCTGGGAACAGCCAGGTTTTGAAAATCGTATTGCCCTCTCGAATGTTTGTTAACATTGCCACGGTGCCACGAGAGAGGCGGAGGTCATAGGAAGGAAGAGCGGGGAACACGGACCGACAAAGTGGGGCAAGTTGAAACCAAGCCATTGAGGAGCTAATAAGAAGTTAATGGGAGCAATTTCCAGATCTGTCAACAAACACGGGCATGACCAAAACTAGAACCCAATTTAGGGGTGGCCTCTAAGAAGCTGCTGATGGAAGAGGAAATGGGGGGTTTAGAAGCAGAAATATCACCCAGGGACACAGAAGCCCTGCGGGGGAAGTGCCACTTCCAGAATGGATAAGCTTCTTAAAGAATTTTTTTTGCTGGTGATGGCCTCATTGTCTGAAGAGGAGCAGAGCAGAAGAGAGACAGCAGATGGGGGCCAAGTGGCAGTGGTGGGTGACCCCACCCTCCCCTGCTGGAGTGGGCCCAGTTTCCCCTGATGATACCATATTATATGGTAAGAATTTTCACTTGAGAGCAGGGCAGATGTCTAATTAGGCTGCATTACTGTTAGTGGTGGGAGCCAATGGGATGATTCCAGATACCAGTATGCTGCTGGGAGAAGGCTGGAGCCCCACGACCTCAAAGAAAGAAGCCACAGGTCCTCTAGGGAGACGGTTGACCAGGCCCAGGGCTTTCAGCAAGTCAGGCCTGGCCTCTGAGCCCAGAGCCACTGCCTACCAACCGCACCTCCATGGACAGGGTCCTTGCCTTCTCCAGCAAACTATGCCAGTCTCAACCATAAACTGGGAACGGTGTTGCCCCCGCTTGGAGGATGATAATGAAGGTCACCTGCGAGAGCAAGTGACGTGCCCAGGGTCACATTCAAGATGCCTCCATAAGCTTTTCTTTTCCAGTGCATGAAGGGCCACCAAGATGAGAGGTAGATAGAATCAAGTTCACAGCTGCCTAGACTGTCCCTGACATTGTCACTTAGACATCAAGGCAAAAAAAAAAAAAAAAAAAAAAAAAAAAAAAAAAAAAAGCACTGCCTCGTTCCCCTTTCTCTTACTCTCATTTTGTCAAGTCCAAGGGTGCCTTTGGTGCCTTTTACAAAACAGGAAAGGCCAAACCCCTTAAAGGAAATACCAAGTGCCAGGAAAATGCCGAGGTGGGTGTGCAGAGGACTGAGCAGCCTCTTCAGGCCCTGGCCCTGGCCCCATCTGTTCCTGACACTGCCTACACCCTCCGGGGGGCCTTGGTGGCTTCCGCCCTGTATGTAACATTTGCCCAGCTCTCCTGGCGGGACTCTTTCTTTTTGTGCCCTTCTTCCCCATCCTGCTTTAGCCGTCCCAGAAGCCTCGACTCCCTCCTGGATATCCATTTCCTCCATCTCCAGGGAGGTTGTGCTGATTCACAACGAGGGCCGGCTCCTCCATTGAGGAGGCTTCACCCTGGGAAAGTGTGCAGCCCACGAGCCCAGAAGGTGTGTGTGGAGGTGTGTGTAGGTGTGCGGTGTGTGTAGGTGTGCGGTGTGTGCAGGCCAGCTCACATCTTCAGGAGCAATAGCTTTGCCTCTCTCCCTAGGGGACCTGCACCCCCAACCCCACAGACACATACTCTGGGGCTGTCACGAGAAGATGAAATACCAGATGTGGGAGTCAAGGGGCCTCCTCTGGTAGCCTCCACTTTTCAGCTCAGGTCAAGGACGAAGTTCCTGTGGGCTGAGGCCATGCAGGTCATCAACCTGTCAGAGGCCCCGCCTCCAGCCCTGCTCCCCCAGGGCACAGATTCCTGTTCTGACAAATGTGACCAAAGACTTGGCTGTGGTGAGCTCAGCGTTTTATTCCCTTGTTCTGACATATTGGTAATATTGGCATTTGAGCTGTGAGATCCCATTAGCTCTCCCCTGACCCTGGGGCTTTAAATTTTCCACTGAATTCATTTTAACCAACATTTATTGGGCTGTGTATAAAGCTACCAGCTCAGCAGAGAAAGCAGAGAACTGGCCTCATGGGAGCCTGAGCTCGTGGTGCATCAGGAGCAGACCTGTGAGCCAGGCTTGTGGTAGGTGTGGGCCACCCCAGGATGGCGAACGAGCAGCATGCTAGAGGGGGGCATGGGGGATGGGGAGGAGACTCACTCTTTGGAGCCTGGAGCCAGGAGCCAGGACTGTGGGTGTGCAGCTGTCTAGGGAGAACTGTAGAAGGAGCTGGGATTTGATGTGAACAGAGAAAAGGTCTTCAGACAGAGGGGACCTCATGGGAGGGGCATGGAGGAGCAGGTCTGGGCAGAGCCTGTGGCAGGCAGTGAGGACGGGCTGGGGAGATGGCTGGCCTAGACACAAAGGGCATTGACTCCTACCTGAATCTGAAGGTCAAGGTCAAGGTTGGGCCGGGGGAGTCAAGGATCTGTGACTCCAATGGTGAGCAAGTGTCCAATGTATATTTCATCAGGGTTTCAATGAGATCCAGAGCCTTCACTGCTGATGGAGACCATGGGAGACCCATCAGGGTCTCACTGTCAAAGGTGATCAAACCAGAGCCAGTCTCAGCTGTCTTCACCTCTTTATCACCCCTACTTTGATGCAGATCTTAGGTGTCTTATAATTCCAACTGGAAATAGTAGGTGTGTTTCCAAATATCCAGCAAAAAGTATTCACATTTCCCTAATTGTCTCATGACTTAAAAAAAAAAAAAAAAAACAGTTGGTTCATTTGATTTAGAATCCATATGAAACCCAAACATTGCTTTTTAAAATCCCTTTTAATTCATAGCTGCCCATCTCTCTCTCTTCTCTCTCTCTCTCCTTGTCATTTTGTTGTTGTTGTTGTTGAAGAAACCTGGTCATTTGTTCTGCCATTCACACAGTCTGGATTTTGGGGGATGTGTGTTCACGGTATCATTTAACACGCCGCTCTATCTATTTCCTGTAGATTGGGAGTTTGAACTACAGATGTCATCTGATTCAGGTTTGATTCTTCACTTTTTTTTTTTTTCTCCTAAGACTACTTCAGGAGGTTCATAACATCTGATCGTCTCCCTTTGTTGCCATCAGAGTGATTTAAGCTGGGAAAAGAAGTGTGGGCATTCCAGAAAGTTCTGTATATGCTGTGGAGTCTGAGTGGAGGCAGGGAGACCTGGAGGCAGGAAGGTGTCTGGTCTAGGACAGCTGCTGCCTCCAGGCTCACCAATTAGCCTGTGTAAGCGAGGATGCTGGTGTGCCTGCCTCTGTGGAAGGCCACCGGAGATGCAGGCATCTCTCTAAGCCAAAGCTTGTGTCCTGGAGGCACTTGTCAGCCACATGGGTCCAGGAAGTAGCTAAATGCAGCAAAATAAACGAGGCACTCTGCCTTGGATCCATTTGCTTTTCTGTGTCTGCCTGAAGCTTTGCTAGGTGAACTGGGTTTTCAGTATGTTGGTCCTCCCTAGAAACATAACATGCTCAGGGGTTAGGAGGTGGGATGGAGGTGACTACAGCACAGAGCCCCAACCCCTGGTCCTATGGTTTGGTACGTGTGTTTTAAAAGAGAAAAACGGTAGCTGTTTTGAATGGCCAATGCTAAAATAGCGAAAAAGACTCAGCTATTTCTCAAAATCTCTCCCTCTCCAAAAGGTACAAGGAACCAATTGTTTTAAAATGGTTTTAATTTTCTTTAAGGGCCAAAAATATTGCCCTTGTCTCTTG
Source organism: Ictidomys tridecemlineatus (assembly GCF_052094955.1). NCBI lineage: Eukaryota > Metazoa > Chordata > Mammalia > Rodentia > Sciuridae > Ictidomys > Ictidomys tridecemlineatus. The sequence goes on along the minus strand of NC_135477.1, from coordinate 28,435,756 downwards.
GCCCATCAGCTAGTTAGTTTCTGTTTTTGAAATCTAGCAGGGGAAGAGAGGGAGAGGTGGATGACACCTCTTTTTGGAATGAGTACGCATGAAAGTGTCCAGTAATGTAATTTTTGAATGTGTAACTAGACTTATTTTCTAATAGTCTTGAGTCATAAGATTAGACATTAATTTTAGAAAGCATTTTGAGTCCAAGATGTAATAAAATCATATTCGATGCTGTGAAATATTTTGAAGTGTGTTTTTAAAAGAAAATAATATATTTTGGAGAACTATTAAGGAGCTCAGCTATTCAAAATAAACTATAAAATGCAAATAAAAATGTATTGGGTTATATTTTGAATTTCGGCTCATTGCCTTAGAGATGTGCTTTAGCAACAAGGATTACTGAGCCACACAGATCCCGCTGGGCCTGTTTGCTATAGGCATCTACAACCCAAGTCCTGCAGCTGGATCTTCTGCAAACTAATGCTGGTGACACCTTTGTATGTGTTTCTGAGTGTCTTAAGAAAGCTCATTTTTAAAATGACCAGGCTAGCTGGGTGCGGTGGCACACGGCTATAATCCTAGCTGCCCCAGAGGCTGAGGCAGGAGGATTGCAAGTTCAAGGTCAGTCTGGGCAACTTAGCAAGACCTGGGGATATAGCTCAGAGACAGGGGGACCCTGGTTTCAGTCCCTAGTACCTTCGGGGTGGGGAGAGATCAGGTGGAGGTGGCACGGAGAGCAGAGTAGAGGAGGCCCAGCCCTGGCGTGCACGTCCGGCAGCCATTATACAGCAGTTGGGAAGGAGAAAGACTCTGAGGACTGCTGAACCAGGGTTTTTAAGTTGACTACCATTCCTGGCTGGGTGACCTTGGGTGGGCTGAGTCTTTGCCCCCCATGTCCCAGAGCTTCTTGGGAGTAAATTAAGTCCATTGGGATGGCAGGTGTCTTTGGAGCCCTGGGAAGTGGTTCTTAAGGTCACGACCATCACTATGTGCTTTCCTAAGGGGTTTGAAAGCATGGAGAGCCTGAGACGAGCATCTTCCAAAGGGATCAGGGTGTCACCCAGAAAAGTCACAAATGTCTGGTTTCTGGGGACTCTAGGCCCCGGGTTGACCTTTCACTTAGGAACAAAAGATGTGGAAACAATATTCAGAGAAGAAGTTCCCTTCTCTCACAGCCAGGAGCTGCAGAAGACAAAGCTTTTGTTGAGAAAGAAGCTCCCCAGCTTGATCAGAAGAAAAATATCAACCTTGGTCTGATGACTCCAATACCAAAGCTTTGAGGTAAACTGGGACATAAGGAGGCTTGAAGAATGCACAAGTGTCACAAAAGCACATCATGGGATCCTTGGAGTTGGTGTTCATACCCATGTGGGAAGTCACTGATAAAATACAGAACTTTCTAGAACATTGGCGTTCCTCATCCCCTTTTACCCTGAGCCAACCATTTAATGTAGGAGATTGCTATCCCTGTTTTACAGATGGGAATACAATAATACCAACATAAATAAAATGTGGTATAACTAATGAGCAGCAGAGAGGCTCTTGCATCTCCGAGTCGGGTTTTTACCACCACACAACCCTGGAAGTGACAGATTCGTGTAGGAAACGGACTGTTAAACTAGTAAGTAGATGGGGGAGGCTCTGGAGGAAAATACTTGATCTTAAAAGTGCAAAACATTGTGCTTCGTGCCCAGTCTATTATTTCTCTCACTTGACCTGATAATTTCTGTGTGTATGCGTGCATATGTGCCTATGCAGATAAAAATATATCATGCATTTAAAAGTGTATGTCCAATCCAAACAAATCATAATAAAATAAACACCTAGTGCCTACCAGCCAGCTCAAAAACCAGATCATCGCCAGTACTTTAGCTTCTCTTGTAAGCCCTCACTAGCTGAATACCCCTTCTTCCTTCCAAAGGTAATTCTGAATTTTATGTTAAGCAGTCCTTACTTTCCTCTGTATCTATTGTTTTCAGAGTCTTCTGGGTGTTTGCTTGTTTGTTTACTCATAGTGGCCAGCATATTTGTATTTGGGAGGATTCTAGACCAGACTAACAAAACTTCTCAGTTTTCTGGGTGAGAAATTCAGACAAAAATGGATAATACCTGCCTCTCTTCTCCTCTGAACCACCCCAAGTAACGTGGACTCCAGGCGCTTGACTGTATCTAAAAACAAATGCCATTAGTCATGGACTATTAGAGATCAAAAGGACTTTAAATATCATCTAGGAAGAGTTATCCGAGTGAAATTCTGGCTGAGAACACAGGAGGAGGAGCCCCCTCCCCATCAGAACCTCTGGGGGCTGGCAGAAAAGGCTCCTGCCTGAAAGCCTGCTGGAAGTGGGGTGGGGGTGAGTCAATGGTTAATTATCATCCTCGCCCCCATAAAAATGCTGTTTTCAAGTTCAGTGGAAAGGGATGCGGGCAGAAGCCGGTGGAGGTGGAGAGCACCGAGCACAATATGCTCACAGCAACCAAGGTGCTAGGACCCCGTCCAGTCTGGCTTTGGGCTTTGCTCCACGTTTTAAGCCAGAGCCAGGCCCTGGGCTTAGAGCTGCCTGTTGACATCCTGAGGCTTGATCACAGCCCAGGGACCAACAGGTCTCTCTGGGGAAGGCTCAGTGGCCTGTGCATGGCCCCGGTGACCCTTCTTTGCACACACAGCTTGGGGCAGATGCACAACAGGGGAGGCTTGTTCAGCCCCGAACTCGCCAGCTGACTTGGAGCCAGCCTGATGTAGCCGGGGTTTCCGACTTCACCTCAACCCACCCTCAGCCTGGTCACAAACTCAGTGCCCTCTTTATCCCCAAATGAAAGGGGATGGTTTTCTCGCTTGGGGCCCAGGTGCCCCATGTTTACTCTTCTTTGAAGAGCGTATTTCTGGGCCTGTCCTTTTTTTTTTTTTTTTCTTCACAAAGAAACTAGAACAATGCCCCTTTACAGGCCAAGGGAGGCTCAGAGATCCCTCTCTAGTTCCGTCTTCTTCCCCCAGATAAACAGCTGCCCTCAGCTTTATGAATTCCTTCCTTGGTCTTACTGGTCTTAGGAGCTATTTTTAATTGACCTGTACCTCATGATCTGTCCATCAAAGCACCACTAAAAGTGTCCCATGTGTATATAACTCACCATTAATTGTTGAGTTGCGGCCTTGCCCTGAATGTCACCCGTGTGCTGGCTACTGATGAGAGCAAGAGGGTGAAGGGGAGGGACGGAGGGGATCTGGTGAGGGATGGGGACTAGGAGGTGGAAGACGGGCTTGGCTTTAGCAGAGGAAGGGGACACAGAAGATGAAAGAGGAGAGGAGAGAAATTGAGAAGGAGGAGTGGGAGGTGGAGGAACAAGCAGGGAGATGGCCAGGGACTAGAACTGAACGAAAGAAAATGAGAGAAAGGTCCACACGTCACGTCCTACCCCAGAGCCTCTGCGTGTTTTCTTATGTAATCCTTACAACGCACAGATGACAACACACAGGTGACATTCTTGTTTTCCATGCTTCCTGGTGAAGAGATGGAGTTTTCAGAAAGGTTAATTGGCTCATCGGATATTCCTCAGCTCCGAGGCAGCAGAGACTGGAATCTAGCAGAATTTGGGCTTCAATCCAGGGCTCTTTCCTTTCTACTGCCTACTTCCCATTAAAAGAACGATAGAGAAGAAAGAGAACAAAGGAAATAGAGGCCAGAGGCCAATGTTGGTAACAGGAGCGCAGGTTTGGAGTCCGGGCAATGCAGTCATCTGGACTATTCTTCACTTAAAGCCTTGGGAAGAAACGAGGCTCCCCCACATCCCTTCACACACCTTAAGGCCAACTGGTGCATGGGAAGAACTATAAATTCAACCAGTAGTCTTCAAGGCCCTGACTGGTCCTGTCTAAGTTTTGTCTTCTTTACTGATAGCCCAATGGCTCAGCCCTTCCTAGCAATTAAGCCTCTTGAGACTGAGCACTTGCAGGGTGGGCTGTCTCCAAACTTTCCTCTGCCCTTGCACAGGGTGGCAGTGCACGGGGAAGGGGAATTGATGAAATGCACCCCTCTACCCCCTGCTTCTCCTTGCTTCATGGCAATGCAGACATGGCTCCCCAATACTCCATCACCCCCTGATCCCAGTGCATGTGGATTCCTCTCCTGGATCATGTGCCCCACTCCCAACCATCTGTACCTGCTACAGCACACTTGCCATCCAACACCTTGACGTCCAAATCAACCCAAATCCTCCAGAATCTCGCCATTTGTCTTATTTATGGTGCTGGAGCACAAAATGGGAAAAGTGGCCCCCTTATCTTTTTATTCCAAATGTTTGAAATGGAACCCGGGGACCTGGAACAATGTGGGTGTGGACTACACCAGTCCTTTACTAATTTCTCATGATCCTCCTCATCCACATCCTTCAGTGATTGCTCCAGGCCTAGTCCCACATATCTTCATTGCTTATTTGCTTTCCGGAGTCTTCTCAAAGTTAGGGACTTCATGTTATTCTCTGCTCTGCCCCTGCCTCCCCCCCACCACCTAGCACGCACTGTACTTGCCACATAGTAGTCTCTCAGTATCAGTATATGCTTGGGAAATGAATGAATGGCTGCAAGGACAAGTCCTCCTATGCTGCTGTAACATACAGCACCCCCAGTCAAAACTAAGCATTATTAAAGCAACATTCTGGAAGGCATCTTATTTACCTGCCTTCTCACTGGGGGAATAGCAATCTTTTTTCCCCAAGTTCCCTGGGAGAATTTCCAGTACAAATTTATAATTATAATGATAGCCAGTGAGGTTTTTGCCATAAGCTTCTAAAGACAATAGCAGACTTGTGAGACTGTCTAAACCCACTCTACAGAGAGAATCATATACAGTTTACTATAAACTTAAGCATAATTATATGCTGTGAACTAAAGATACACAGTGGGATTTTGACTGGGATTAATTCCCAGTCACTCCTCACCCAAAGATTGATGAAAATCTTTAGCTCAGTGCGGTTAAGGAAGTGACTCTGTTTCCACCTGGTTTGGATTGATCCTCTATGTGTTGCTGTCCCTGGATCCCACCTTCCAGGCTGTTTCTGCCCCACACTGGTCAGTACTGGAATGTTCAGCTCCTCCTACCAGGATTCTTTTGTTAGCAATCGCAAGACCTTCTTAGGTCCTGTTTGCACTCATACATAATTCAGATTTTAAATTAAAAAGATGAAAATGGAATGATTTGGACAACAGGTCACAGAATATTAGAGTTAAAAGATATATTAAACATAATTGAGTCCAGGGACTATTGTTTTCTATCTCAGGGGCCAGCACCAATCAATGCTGTGTTCAGATTTTTCCAGAAAGAATACAGTGATCATCTGGTGACGTTGGCCACCAGCGAGGGATGAGGAGTTCCTGGATAGGCCATCTATTTTCCCTCCTTACAGAAAGGAGGGATGTGCTACAGATGAAGAGAGGGCAGGAGTCAAGTTGAAAAGAGCATTGGTAGTTTAGGAAAATAGAAACCTGATGGCAAAAATAGGTTTATTCTACTCAATATCAATTGATATTCAAAACCACTCTCAAACCAGCAAGGCTGGTGGCAAATTGAAAAATAAGAAGAACAATGCTTGGCCCTGACATGACTGGTTTGGGGCAAAACAAGTCTAAATCCACACCCGAGTGAAGCCACTGCCTGGGACTCCAGCTGAGTCCTGTCCTGAGTGTCAGCAGGAGTCGTGGGGACCTGGAGGTCATAAACCACCCACCCCCTCTTTCTTGGGCCACGCACAGTGAACTTTATGGGTCAGACTTGTTAGGAGGACTGTGACTCCAAACAGGTTCCTTCAAAACCCTCTTTCAGCTCCAGCAGAAGGGAAGTTGGGGTTCCATGAGGACAAATCACCTGGGTCCTGGGACGTTAAATGTTGAAGCCATTTCAAAAGCTGTACTTTGAAGAAGAGAAGAGAATACTGTGCTAAGACATAACTGCAGATATTCACTACAGAGGATTACAAAGACAACCATTGCTCATCAATCAAAATAAATCAATGGGATAAAAAGTAACACACCTTGTAAACTGCATGGCCCTCTAAATTTTGATGTGAGAAGTAAAATATAAATTGGCTATTTTTAAAATTTCAATTTTAAAGCTAAAATGTACCATTATAAGGACTTTTTAAGTATGGAAAGTCATATATGCCTAACGGGCTATGGTGTGTATATTAAATGACTTATTTTGAATGGAGGGTTAGAATAATATGGAGAATGCTTGTTATGAATATAAGTGAAACCACGGAATTGTCAGCCCAGGATGATCAAAACCAGGGGACAAAAGTGTCTCACAGGAAAAAGCCATCTTTCTTTCTTTCTGGGCTGAGGGTAAATGCTATGTTCATATGTAGTCAGGTCTCTCTAGATGTTTTTATTTAACCATCAGGTATCAAAATATCGATAACATTCGTGCTCAAGAGATACAACCTTGGGTAATTTTTTTTTCTTTTGCTGGTTTCTATTACATCAGTCCTTCTTTATTGTAGCAATATTAGAAAAAAGATCAACCAAAGTAAAATAAAATAACATGCATAATTCTACCCTGGAGAGATACTGTCTTGGTGTTTTCTGTCCTGACATTTTAATATGAGGATAGACATGTCAGCTCACTTACTTTATTCGATTGTGATGGTACTGTGTAGCTGATGAATATTTATAAGCACCGTCCTGTCCTCTGGGTGGAAGTTCATGGGCGGTCAGATCACAGACCGACCTGGTCTCTATGCTGCAAAAGCAGATGTTAAGAGGAGAAAGCCATGTGATGGACGACCTGCTCCGCTTCACAGAGGCAGCCCCTTCCCCTAGAATCTGATGAGCTCTTCACTTTTGTCCAGAACAAAGCAGTGAAGGGCAACCTGGCTCAGGGAAGCCCTTGTCCTTGCCCAATGTCAAGTGGCCCTGCAGAGGCACTTGACCAGGAGCAGGCCTGCATCTTTCCAGCACTTCGCTGAGAAGGGGGTGTCAGCCAGGCTCCCAGAGGCTCTGCTGGTGCATCACACAGGAGCGGACACCATGTCCCCGGCTTTGGGCTCAACCTGGGAGTCCTCTCAGGAAAGGGAAGGGAGACCCTCAGCTCCCTGATGCTGCTGCAACGGGGACAGGAGGGACACCTGGAGAGGTGTGGAGAGGGCTGCTCCTCCCCTGAAGCCTCTCTCTGTTCCCAGCTGGGTGTAGAGACTGGAAGAGGGGGACTCCAGCCCAGAGAGCTGCTAGCCACTGAGGCCCTGCATTGGTTCCCTGGGCTTTGTAACAAAGGGCCCATCTTGCGGGGCGGGGGGGGGGTGGGGGGTGCTTAAAACAACAAAAATGTATTCTCTTCCAGTTCTGAAAGCCATAAGTCAAAGTCCAGTGTCACTTGGGCCATGTTTCCTCTGAAACCTCTAGGGGAAGGTCCCTCCTGCCTTTTCCATTTCTGGTGACCTCAGCTTGTGCCTCTATTGTCAGTGGCCATCTTCTCTGTCTCCGCCTGGCAGGGTGGGTGTGTGTGTGTGCACACCTGTGTGTATGCCTCTGTCCCAATTTCCATTTTTTTAGGACACCAGTCATATGGGTAGGGTCCACTCTCATGAGTCCATCTGATTGATGATTACCTGACAACGGCCTTATTTCCCAGTAAGGTCACATTCCTAGGTACTAGGGACTAAAATTTCCATTTGGGGGGTCACAATTCAACCTGTAGCAGGACTACAGTAGAAAGCCTCTTTTGCTACTTCAGGTGTATCTGGAGGGATTAACTAAATCGAACAGATTAAATATCTGAAAATCCTATAAATTTCCCTAACACACTTCCAGAGCCCTCAGAAAGTCTTTTCTTTCTTTTTGTTCTATTTATTTATTTAGTGGTATTGCAGCTTGAATCCAGGGCCTTGTACACACCCAGCAAGTGCTCCACCACTGAGTTATATCCCTGACCCTTTTTAAAGCTTATTATTTTGAGACAGGTACTCACTCAGTTCCGCAGGCTGGCCTCCAACTTGAGATCCACCTGCCTCAGCCTCCCGACCCTCTGGGACTAGAACTGCATGCCACCATGCCCAGCACCTCAGAAAGTTTTTTTTTTTTTTTCTCCTGGAAGCAGTGGTGGGGGTGGGGGCGGGAGTGGGACCATGATAACTATAACTTTAGAAAAGTCACTTGACTTCTCTGGACTCAGTTTTCTAATTTATTAACCAAACTAAAGCAGTGACCTTCAAGATGTTGGCCTTGGAACTGAGCATCATTCTGACAACTAGAAACTGACCCCAGGACCCAAATCTTTCCCGTGGTATTATTCATAGCATGCTGTTCTTCCATCAGGAATATTTTCCCAGGCTACACTGGGAAACTGTGTAGTTCCTACAGGTGGCTCACACGTGTTCCACGGACTCTTCCTCTTATGTACAATGAAGGGCTTCTAGCCAGCAACCCACAAGAATTTGCTATTCATAAATTAAAAATGCAGTTCCCAGAGTTTACTGAGGACTCAGATTTATTTTTTCTACACTATACTTTACATAGGCGGATTTTTTTTTTTCTTTTTAATGGGCTCTTTGGCAGTTGTTTTGAGCTGCTGTGGGTTTTGGTTGCTGTTACTCATATTTTTATTTATAAATTACCATTGGTCCTGGGCCCTCATTATCCATGTAGCCTGATGAAAGTTTTTGGTCTGTCTTAGAGTGGGTAATAATGAGTGTTTACTTCTAGAGCGTTTTTGGTCTGTAAGATTGTCCAGTACTTAGATGTGATATGTAAATGAATCACTGCTCAATAATTAATCTTTCATGTGTCCCTATTGATAAAGGAAATAGATACATAACCCACTTACAGGCTGCTGGTATGGCAGGGTGACCATTTGTCTCAGTTTTCCCAGGGCTGAAGGATTTGCCAGGATCCAGAGCATCAGTGCTAAGACAGGGAAAATCCTAGGGTGACTGCCATGTTTTGTTACTCTATTAACAGGGGCATCACAACGATGGCTTGCTTACCTGTGGATTTGAACTATTCAAATCACTCTCACCTTACGATCAAGGTTAGCATAATAAAATGAGTAGGGTTATTTTTGCCATCAGAGGGAATTCACCTATCATGTAAATCAGTGCCCAGTGGCAGGCTCTTCTCCTTCAGCATACATAGAAAGTGAGTCATGTGAATTGCGTGATCAACAGGTTTAGGGCAACATCTTCCTTTGATTCCCCTGCAATTCTCAGCCCCACTCCACCCAATTCCCATATTCAGGAGAGAAGTGGAACGGGGTGCGGGGAGGTGGAGGGATGTTGGTGTCCTTTGATCCCACGTGATGGGCCTAGTCAAAAAGTTTAGGAACTGCTGGTTAAAGGACTTGGAGTGCTCCTCACTCTCTACCCCACCCCACAGCTTCCACCTTGACCTAGGAATCAGCCTCAAGAAGCATCTCCCAAGGTCCCTGCTCAGATGTCCCTGAAGGGTAGGCAGCTCTCCCTGCCTTGGGAAGATTTCCAGGACGGCTTCCTTGGGATGTGTCCACGGTGGGTGGTCTTACCAGGCTCTGCGGGGTCATAGGAAGGAGAGGATGGAGGCAAAAGAGCTTCCCTTTTTTGCATGTGTATCTTCAGTGGGTCAGACCCTGAGTGAAGGGTTTTTGCTTTTGACTTAATTTAACTTAGTCCTCGGAAGAACGCGGTGACATATTGCTGTCCACCCTGGTGATGGTCAGGACCTGAACTGAAATTCAGGCCTTCTCGCCTCCTCCACACGGCTCACCTCAAGCCCTGGTCTCTCCCCCTGGATCAGCTCCTCTGGATCAGTCCCAGGGAGCCCAGGACTCCACTCACCTGAGCAGAGGTCACTTTCAAACCAGAAAGGCACAGAGCCTTAAAAAGCCCAAACAAACCAACCTACCAGAGGTTGACCATTTAAAAATAAAACCAACATGAACCCCGCCTGGGATGGAAGCTCCTCACGGGTCCATCCTTAGAATTCATTGCTCCCAATTTACCTCAAACCCTGGGTGACCCCAAGCCCACTGTTGAGGTAGCTCTTGGGGACAGAGCATGCCAGCCACCATAAGAGGCTGCAGAACATCAGCAGGAGGCAGGTTTCCCTTTGCATACCATCTCCTTCTCCTAACTTATGTATCTGTTTAACACAGGAGAATTTCTACCATATCTTTTTTTTTTTTTTTGGAGGAATTGTCCTTAATAGTGGGTAGGTGACCATATTGTGACCTGATTCCTGCTCGGCCCAGAGCTTTTTCTGTTCCCTGGCAGGGGACAGACATAGCATTCCAGTTAGTGTTAGTGTTGGGACCACTATGTATTTACCTGCTAATCCCACTATGGTGGAATGAATTCACTCCACTGTTATAACTCACCCTGCTTCCTGTCCTGATGGGCTCCTATAATTCACACCTGACTGCACCATTATGTCCCCACTTCCTGGGCTGAGGGACAGAGGTTGGAAGCTGAGTCTTGGGGTGACTCACATCAAGACGTTGCCCTAGACAGAAGAGAGGTTTTCTCCTTATAGACGGAGGAGGGTTAGTATAAAAACAGTGCTAGCTTTTTCCCCCTCCTAATAACCAGTTCCTCTTTAGGCCATCCCTGTCCGAGGAACTCTGCATACTATTATTAAACTTCTTCCCAACTCCAAATATGGGCTGCCCCAGTTTCTGCAGAGTGCAGATGAGTCTCTGACTTTTCTAGTACAAACCCAGCCCCTGGGTTCCCATCTGCTCCCAGCCCTTGACAAAATGCAGGTCATTCTCGCAGTCCCCAAGAAGGCTCTGGTGGAGAGATGTCTGTTGCCCCAGGGTTTGTTACTTTCAAGATTTTGCAGACACCTTTAAAAGCTCCCAGGAGCTGCAATTACAGCTTCCCAAATCCAGGCCCCATGGCCAGGGTCTCTCACCTGTTGTTTGGCAGAGGCAAACTGCATTTGCATTGAGGCTGCTGGGGGCAGGGCTCTTTTTTTTTATTGTTGGTTGTTCAAAACATTACAACGCTCTCGATATATCATATTTCACACTTTGATTCAAGTGGGTTATGAACTCCCATTTTTACCCCGTATACAGATTGCAGAATCACATCGGTTACACTTCCATTGATTTACATATTGCCATACTAGTGTCTGTTGTATTCTGCTGCCTTTCCTATCCTCTACTATCCTCCCTCCCCTCCCCTCCCCTCTTCTCTCTCTACCCCCTCTACTGTAATTCATGGGGGAGAAATGAATTATAGTAGAGGGGCAGGGCTCTTGTATAGGGATGACAGTGGACCATGCTGGCCTCCTGGTGACATCCCTACGTTGGGCTCCTGGCCAGGACAGACAGTGGGGTGTGATGTGCTGAAGACCTTGCTCTAGTGTCCTGATGACAAGGTCCCATTCCTAAGTCACTTCCACCTCTGGAGAGCTCATTTGGGTTCTTGGGAGAGCCAGGGTGGGTGCCAGGAGTTCGCCTCTTGGCCACTCACACTCAGTAGTCTGACCACGAGTAGCCACTTAAACTGGTCAAGGGATTGGCCATGTGTAAAATCTCCAACATCCCCCCAAACCCCACGTTGGCCGGAGACGAAGCCTGCCTTCAGCCAGGTGCCAGGTGCTCGGGAAGTGCACCGTGGCCAGTCCTGGTTCTGCTGTTGCTCTTCACACATCCTCCTCCATCCCACTGTGAGCTCCTGACCCCACCTGCTGTGTGCCCATTCCCACCTCCTTGTTTTTATCACCGGGGTCCCTGCCCCAGCGGAGTTGGCAGAGCACCAACGCCCTCGCCCCTCACACTCACCAACTCGCCCTCCTAGGCTCCCTCCAGCTCCACCTTCTCTGCTGTGAGAACTACCTCCAGCTTCGCAGTTCACAGGCAGCCCGCCCTCCTTCCCTGTCTCTCCAGTGTGTGTGAACAGCCAGGGCCCTGGAGCTGTTCATGATTCTCACATGGGTGCCTCGTCTTCCCCACTAGACTGTAAACGCTGGGGCCCAGGACCATAGTTTCGGATTCGTGGACCACCCTTCACAGAAGGTGGTGAGCAATCATGGGACTTAATGCCACAAACCAGCTGTGTCCTCATTGGATCCGGACTATAGCTTCCTGCTTAGACCATGACTTTTGATATCAGAAAGACCAAGGTTTAAATCTTTATTTTTTAAAAATACCTTTATTTTGTTTATTTCGTTTTTTTATGTGGTGCTAGGGATTGAACCCAGTGCCTCACACGTGCTAGGCAAGTGCTCTACCACTGAGCCACAACCCCAGCCCAAGGTTCAAATCTTAACTATATCACCTGTCAGCTCGGTGACTATGGACACACTGTGTGACACCATTATGCTTTATACTCATCTGTACAATGAAGACCCATGGTTAAGAACCTGGGGTCGTGCAGATTTAAGTGAAGTAATGCATGTGACATGTGTATCTGGTACACAAAATCAGGGCCTCATGAAACAGTGATCATTATTAGTATTTTTTTTGGGGGGGGCTGGTATTTGCTACATTGAGAGTCAACCAAAAACAAATTAATGGAGATGCTGGTTTTAGGGGAGGCATTCAAGAGAGAATGTTGAAATGAGTTTTAGAAAATCCAACAAGGAGAAAAATCAGAGGCTAACACATCCCACTTCTCCAGCCTCTCAGCAGCCTGCAGACTGATGTGTTCAGCGGGTCCTCCAGGCAGCACATAGCTTTCCCTGGAGGCCTGTGAAGAGCAACTGTGTTTGACTCTGAAAACCAGTGCTTGTCTTTTGACCTTGTATACAACAAACAGCCTCTGAGGAAGGTAGTTCCAATTACAGTCACAGAGTTGGAGGAGCTCTTTCAAGCAGATTGATTTATTGGACCAGAAATACTGCACAACAGCCCACACAGATCTCTGCCTTTGGCAAAGTGCCCTGCCTGCTTCCTTCCCTCTTGCCCTGCTATATTGATCTGTATGTGTGAGCTGGTAGTTGACTGTAGAGGTGTGTGTGTGTGTGCACAGAATGGAAGCTCCCAACTTTGGGGCCCTCACACGGAGGCACGTTCGGTGTCTTCAATGGAAGAGAATCTTACCCATTCTCTTTTTGTGATGGCTTTCATTTCAGGTGCATCATGTGGTCCCAGAATATTCCAAAGGCCTCTCATTCTGTTTGATCCGTCTGTTTTTGAGTGGAGTAACAAATCATTTTTTTGGTTTTTTTTTCAGAAAGGAAGAGCCCTAGTTTCTGTTATGTATCTTGTGCCAGCAAAAGAGCACCACCCCCTTAGTCACAGAAGAAGTGGCGACTCTGAAGAGTGAGGGAAAAGCCTGAGGGCAAGTGGTGCAGAGCTGTAAGTCAACCCTGGTCGTCTAGCTCCATGGCCTCAGTGATGGCTGACTCCAGGCTTCACTCTTCTGCAGGATGGAGCCCAGGGACCAAGGGAGCAAATTCCAGAACACAGGGCCATTGTGAGTGGGAATACTTTGAAATTTAGGAGCACAATTTTAATTTAAATGGTTAGACATCTCTTGCATCCACCCTGTGCTTGGCTGTGTGGCCTTCTCCTTATATGAGGCATTGGCTGCTGTTAAGATTGCTACAGACTTAGTGGTGTCAAGTAGCACACATTTGTTATCCCAAAGTTTCCAGAGGTCAGGAATCCCTTGTGGAGGGTCTCAGAAGCCTGTCGTCCAGGGTTGGCTGGTCTGTGTTCTCATCTGAAAGCTCAACTGGGGAAGCGTCCACGTCTCTGCTCACGTGGTTGTGGGCAGAATCCAGTTCTCTGAGGCCAATGCCCAAGAGCCTTGGTCATCTGGAGGCTACTCAGTTCTTGTCACATGGGGTTTCCCAGTGTGGCCACTTGCTTCCTCACAGAAAGCCAGGAGTCCTGTAAGAGCCAGAGTCCTATAAGATGAGTGCTGTCCTCTTATGTGACATAATCATCTCCATTCCGTCACCTAGTTGTATTCTGTTGGTTAGAAGCAGTCATGGATCAAACCCACACTCGGGGCAGGGGTTCACACGAGGGCAAGGACTCTAGCAAGAGGGGATCATGGATGAGGCACTAAGGGTCTGTTCTCCACTTCCCTTTTTTTATTTCGCCTCTTACTCTCCTCCTTCATTCTCCCTCTGAGTCTAGACACAGACATAGGGCTTGGCTGGTAAATGAGAGCTGTGTAGTAATGATGCTAATAAGTAACCTCACTATGTTCCAGGCATCGAGTAGGGTGTTTAAAACATACATACAGAAAGCTGCAATATGCCAAGTGTAGAGCCTGATCAAGTTTTCAGAAACTGAATATAGCAGTGTAACCATCAGAGAGATGAGTCTGCAGACATTACCAGCACCCAAAAACCCTCCCTAGGCCCCCTTCTAGACCCCAACACCCTCAAAAGGGAACCTCTAACAGGAAAGATTACTTCAGCTTGTTTTCGTCCATTTTATAAATGGATCCTGCAGCATGAATTGCTCCGCATCTGGCCTCTGCCTCAACACAGTACTGTGGCTTGGTTCTGGAGAGCCAGTTCCCAGTGCTGAATGGCATCTCATCATGTGAATGTGCCACAGTCTTCTTATCCATTCCACTTTTGGTGGCCATTTGGGTAGTGTCTGGTTTGGTGGTATTGCAAACAACACTGCAGCTATAAACAGACTAGTCATAGGTTAAGCATTCCTAATCTAAAATCCAAAATGCTCTGGAATTCTACACTTTTTGAGTGTGAATGCTCTAAGAGTTTCAGATTTTTGGAGATTTCCGACTTTTTATTTTCAGAGTGAGGATGCACAACCAGTACGTTTGATGAAAATATTTCAAAATCTAGAAAACTCCAAAATCTGAAGTTCTTTAGTACCATGCACTTCCCATGAGGGGTAATTAACCTGTGCATAGCTCTTGGTGAGTGCATAAGTATAACTCTGGTGGCTGCTCACCTGGGTGTAGAATTTCTGGGGCATACGGTCACAGTGCGTACAAATTTGGATGAGCTAAGTTTAACAGATGACCCTCACATCTTCTCTGTGAGGAAGGCACCATCTTTATATATAAAACAGCATTTGAGCCAACTACATATTCCCTGCGGGTCCTGAAAGAGCAAACAGGAGGCAAGACCAACTGGTACAGAAGACAAAGGGGAGGTCTGGCTCAGATACCGTCTCACTATTGCTTTTTCTTAAGATGAGCATTGCTTTGGAAGATTTCTGCATACTGAGGAAAGGTCCATTGCTGGGGATCATTTAATTCATCTTCCAGTTCTCCTATTTCTCAAAGATATATTTAACTAACTGAGGAGCCACTGATGGGACAACTTGCGTCACAGAACTGACAAGATTCAGATAAAACCAGAGAAAATCCAGGCATGGGTTCACCTCTCAATCACCTTCCAGCAACACAGGATCCCTGGTGGGCTGTTGAAACACGGACACCATCCCAGCCTTCCCCTTGATGACGTTACAGGAGGTGATTAAGGACCCATGCCTCCACGGAGGGTCTCCAAGATCCCACTATGTCTGAAATTCTCTGATTTCTGACCAATTAATATACATCAAAGCACAAGTAATGCACAAATCATTTGGAACAGGCCTCGATCATCATTTTAGACAAGGTTCCAAAACCCCATCCATTCACTTGGGGCTTGTTTTTGAGATAAAACAGGTTAAATGCAGGTAGGACAGATTAAATGCGGTTAAATGTTTTGAGATAAAACAGGTTAAATGCGGGTAAGTGGCTGGAAAGACTTGGAGTTAGTGCTACCACTGGGCTGTACCTTGCTCCATCTCAGTTTCCCCCATTTCTGTTCTTCTCCATCTTTTCCTGTCTCTCCTTCCTTTTTTCTGTTCTCTCTGTATGTATATCTATATGCAAAATTTACAAATGTATAAAACATCTATCTCTATCTCTATTTCTATCTAGATCTACCAACCAATCAGCAAAATTAGCATCTCGGCGCATCTTACTTTTCACTAACATTTTTCCATTTGATCACACAAAGTTTCTTCCAAAATGTAAATTTTAAATTGCTGTTTGCTATCCTGTCACGTGCAGTTATTACATTTAGTTTAATTCTCTAATTTAGGGACATTTAGGCTATCCCCAGTATTTTATTTATTTATTTATTTATTTATTTTTTTAAGAGAGAGTGAGAGGAGAGAGGGGAGAGAGAGAGAGAGAGAGAGAGAGAGAGAGAGAGAGAGAGAGAGAGAGAGAGAGAGAATTTCCAACATTTATTTTTTAGTTCTCGGCGGACACAACATCTTTGTTGGTATGTGGTGCTGAGGATCGAACCTGGGCCGCACGCATGCCAGGCGAGCGCGCTACCGCTTGAGCCACATCCCCAGCCCCTATCCCCAGTATTTTAGCACTGCAAATAAAACTGCTTGAATATCCTTGTACCTAAATGCTTGGGGACATCAATAATATTTTCTCTAGGCAAAGTGATAAGATGTGGAATAACCCATCAAAGTACATGGATGTCTCAGATTTTGAGTCTCAAATACAAATTTATTCCACTGCTAACAGCATACAAGAGTGTCCCCCCTCCGATGGTAATTTTCTATTACAGATAATCTTGTAGGTAAAACATGATTGGCTTTAATCTCAATTCATTGATTGCAGGTGAAGTTAAATATTTTTTCAGGTTTGCTGCCCATGTGCATTTTCTCTCTCTCTCTCTCTCTCTCTCTCTCTCTCCCTCCCTCCCTCCCTCCTTTGTGTTTCTATTAATTTCCCATGTGCCCCTCTCCCCCAGTGAATGCCACCCTGTGCCCTGCTGGCCTCTGCATGCCAGCCTTTACCATGGGAGTGAAGTCAGCGTCCCTCAGAACTCAGCG
The DNA here is from genome assembly GCF_052094955.1 of Ictidomys tridecemlineatus. NCBI lineage: Eukaryota > Metazoa > Chordata > Mammalia > Rodentia > Sciuridae > Ictidomys > Ictidomys tridecemlineatus. The sequence continues at coordinate 28,419,029 of NC_135477.1, read as the reverse complement.
GTTGTCAACAGCTTTGCCAACTCAAGCCCACAGCTGGTCAGACACATCTCTCATTCCTCCCACTAGGACCGCTGAACCCCTCCCAGAGCTGTAAACCTTGCACGTCCCAGAGCTTCTGGTCACCATATCCTGGGGCCTTCAGTGCAGCAATTCTCTGAGGCGTAATGATTTAGCCAGGTGAGCTTCCTGAGCACTCAGGCTCTTATAGGAGGGCCTCCAAAGAAGGGTTCCTCCTGCTCCAGGGAAACAGGCAACCATAAATCAGGAAGTGATATGGCCCTGACTTATTTATCCTTGTAAGAGTTTTATGTGCTGCAGTCAGCAAGGGACCCATTTGCTTGATTCATAGCCAATTTGCCGAACCATCACTTTGGGTAAGACGAACCCACCCTGCTCAGCAGGTTGGCATGAGTTGGAGCTTGTAGGAGACGAGGCACCCTACAGTGCGAAGGCCTGATCCTGTCTCTCCATCTGGACCAAATGTTATCATTCAGAGACATGAGACACAGGATGGGAAATCACTGAACAGTGGGAAGTTCTTCCTCACAGTGCTAAAACAGCTCTTTCCCTCTCCCCTGACCTCCTCCAAGGTCCTCCTCTTTTAGAAGGAATGTTCGGCTGGACAGCAGCTGCATCCTTGTGATCAGAGTCAATAAAAGAGAATTAAGACCATAAAAGAGAAGCTGGCCAGCCTTTGGCTGGTGGTAATTAGCAATCAAGCCCAAGGATGAACTCATCATAAATTACGATTCATCCTTATTAGAGAATATTCAGCAGTTTAAAAAAAAATGTTTTCAAAGACTTTTTGTGATTCTGGAAAGTGGTTCCAACATGAAATAAAATGGAAGAAAGACATGTACAGCCCACAGATAGAATAGAGAATATGATCCCTATTGTGTGAAAGACTAGTTGGAAATATTATAAGATGGTAGCCATGATTCTCTCTGCAGGTCAGATCCTGTGTGAGTTTTATATTTCTTTTTATTATACTTTTAAAAGTTCCCACATTAAGTTGTGGTGAGTTTTTTTTGTTTTTTTTTTTTTTTAACAGAGAAATAATCACTAGTGTTTTTAAAGACCAAGTCTGATGTGATCCACCCCAGGCCTCTGAGAATTTCCCAAGCTCCTGTTTGTTACTCACTTCTGTTCTCTTCTCTGTTAGGGCACGTCCAGGGCCATCTGCTGCGGGGGCCCAGGGTGACGTATAAGTGCTCTGCTGCAGGGTGGAAAACACGTCTTACGTAAGATACCAGTCAGCTTTGGACCTTGCTTCCTCCCTCCCTTCCTCCCATCCCTCCTTCACGGTGGGGGGAAGCGTTTCCACTGTCACTCCAAACTTGGGAGACAGGTGGGGGAGGAAAATGGGTTTATTCAAAGCCCACTTTGAGGAAGATAAAGACCTTTCTGTCTTAAATCTCCATCTTGAGGGGAAGTGTGCAGGGGTGTGTGAAAAGTTATTCTGACATAAGAGGAGGCTCAGGGGAACAAAGGGCAGGAAGTATACTAATGTAGATGTAGTCAGTTTCAGTTTCCTTGGTGTCTGTCCTCAGCAGGAAGAAGTACAAAGGACTGGATGTAGAAAAGGCATAGTGGCCGGGGCCTGTAATCCCAGCAACTCCGGAGGCTGATGCAGGAGGATCACAAGTTCAAGGCCAACTTCAGCAACTTAGTGAGGCCCTAAGCTATTCAGCAAGACCCTATTTCAAAATTTAAAAAATAAAGGGCTTGGGATGTAGCTCAGAGGTAGAGCACCCCTGAGTTCAATCCCCAGTACCAAAAAAAAAAAAAAAAAAAGCTGTTATTACAAAGTTGCTTCTGGTTTTAAAGGGAGTCTATTTCATTTCCCCCTTTCCAGCCTTTCTTTCTTCCCAAGCATATATCTATATCTATATCTATATCTATATCTGTATCTGTATCTGTATCTTCCCCCCATTTGGGCCCCAAGAGATCTTTTGAGAAAAGTAAATCTCAACAAGCCAGCAATCCTGACCCAAACTGAATTTTCAATAAACTCAAGTCCGTTGCACCTATTTTGAATGCAAGGAAATTTGGAGAAAGCTTGGTGAACCCAAAAAGTGTTGTGCACTGTCTTGGTGACAGTGCCTGCCACGGGCTAGTTTCAAGGCTGGATGGAAAAGATGACAGAAACCACCGTGACACCTTCACCACTAAGATCAGCAGCAATCCCTCTGCTCTGTACTGAATGCCCATTATGCTCCAGGTGCTGAACTAAAACATGATCTATTGTCTTATTGGATCTTTAAAACAACTCTTTACACTTGAGAAATCTGGGTTTATCATCATTAAGTAAGGATGAGGACAACTCCACCTGTGTAAATTTGCCTGGGGAAAGAAGGGAGGCGATGCTCAGGAAGCTTGTCTCTCCTCTACAGAGGGGGGTGCTCTGGATGGTGGCCTTGTCTGCTGACCTCTGAGAGGCGGCTGGGAGGGGTGCATTGCCAGGGGGATATCTGTGTGAGTCTTTCTGACAACAACTTGCTTTAGGACAACATAGTTTTATGTTGAAAGGCTTTGGTGCTGCACAGGCCTAAGTCATGGGAAGCAGAAGCCTGGGTGCTTTGGAATTGGGAGTGGTGGCCTCCGCTGAACCCACTCCAAAGTCACCCTTGATTGCCATTTGCCTGACTGCAGGTTTTGATGGCTTGAGATGACAAGCATAGCTCAGGCCCATGCCCCTGTGGGTGACTTAGTGGGTCACTGGGGATGTGGACCCTTCCTGTAGTGACAGGAATGTGGTAGCCATTGATTGTGTCCCTGCAAGGCAATCTTCCATCCACTGGTCAGGGGACCCAGCCACGCAGAAGAGGATGCTGGGATCACACTCTTCTGATGTGAACAGGTGTGAGAACACTGCGTGTCTCAGATGAGCTCATCCCACCTCTTATGATTCAGTTCTGCTATCACAGAGAAACAAAGCACAGGCCAACGATTTGTATAAAACATTGTTTTTTTAATAAATCAAACCAGCTCATTCATGGAGGCATGGGGCACAGGTTAACTTGTGCTCCATGTAACTTGCACACTTCTTCTAAAATAATGGCTTGAGTCTTGTGAACTTGGCTGCCTTAAGCAGTGTCCACTGGAGCACAGCTTCCTGGGCAGCCCAGCCCAGGTCTGACAGAGAGGCTCAGGCTGAAGTTTCGTCCTGCATCAGAGTTGGTTCAGCGTCCCGCACTCTTGAGGTCCTGCAAGACTACGTGGGCTGCATTTCGTCCAGCGGCTCCCATCACACCTCCTCCTGGAACCGAAGCTTTTCTCAAAAAACCCAGCAGGGAGGGATGAGGCAGGGCGTACAGAGACCCTGGGACAACTGCTCCAAGAGACTCTGGGCTCCCTCCAGGCTTCCGGCCACAGCAGGGGAGGGGTAGGCTACAGTTCCCACAACCTCCCTCAGTCTGCTCTGCAGTCTGAATGCTACACTACCTGGTGAGACCCTTAGCAGGCAAATAAAAAATACCAGCATGAGGTTGGAGGGGGTGTGAGTAGAGCCCTTTCTAAGAGGCTGAGGCCCGCAGAGCTCAGAGAAGTGTCCGTAGGAAGCAGCAGCCTCATCCCAGCCAGTTAGCTTGAAGTGGCACAGGAAAGAATTTTAAAGTTGAGGAACTTTAGTCAGCTTTTCTGGTCTCATATATGGGCTGGGAATTTAGGGACATGGGTCTCCCTTAACACAAAACTGGAATTGGGCAAGATGCCTTCGGTGGGACACACTCTAAACCCAAGGAGCGGGCGGTGTGCGCTGAACTGAGGGTCGTGGACAGTCAGGCAGAGGCACCCTGTGTGCTCACCCTGCGCAGAGAATTCTGGACATGGGCCTGGCTTGCTGGGGTGGGGGGTGGGGGTCCACGTCCCCTCTCGCCCTCATCCTGCAGCCTCCTCCTCTTCCTGCAATCCCTCACAGCCCACACAGGGAAGTAGGATCACTCACCAGGATGGGCCCCACTTCCGCACAGATACAGGCCTTGGAGAGGGCAGCGGTAGCTGGAGTGCAGGGGCACCGGGCGGGCGAAGTAGAGCTGGTCCAGGGTCATGGCGCAGTGGAATATGTTCTGTGGAGGCAGGACCGTGGCCATTAACTTCCGAGTGCTGCCGTCTTTATTGCCCTGGTGAGGTTTCGTCCCTTCCCATGTTCTGAAAGGAAAGTCCTTCTCCTTCCAAGATATTTTCTTGGGTTCTTAAAAGTGCAGAAAGGGATGAGGATGAGAGAGGAAAAGCACGTGTCCTAGGGCTGGGGCTGAGGTTTTCCAGAGACATTTTTCAGGATAAAAGAAGGCCGGGGGGGGGGGCATCCTCAGAGGGCGAGGAAACTGAATGGGAAAGAAATGGGGGGTTGTAAGGGATTTTTCCTTAGACCATGAATCTCCCTCAGTATGTCTGAAAAATAGGAGCATTTGATTTGCCTGACTGCTGGCTGCTTCTGTGGGACCTCGTTTCTTAGACTAAGCCACCCTGGACTCCTGGGGTCCAGCTCCATCAGGATCACTATCAAAGACAGACCAGGGTCAATGGGACCCAGTGAGGTCCTGCTCCACCTGCCTGGGTCAGACCATCCCTGGGCTAGAAGTGGACAAGGCAAGGTTAGATGTGTCAGTCCTGGACAAGGACATCAACCCCTGCTGGAGATGCTGCTCCCGCTGCCCCTCACCATGCCCCAAGCTGAGCCATGCTCTCCCCCAAGTCTGTTCCTCTCCTCAGCCGCCAGGCTGGACCCTTGGCATCACCTCCGCCCTCTGCCTGCACCTCCTCAAGTGCACTGTCACCAAGGCCACAGAGCCCTACTTGCCCCGCGGCGTGCTCTCCCTCCCATTTCCTTCCTTCCGGCTGCCTGGCCATCTCCACTCTGCATCTGGACCAGCGCTGCCCAGGAAAATCCTGACGAGGGCCACACGGGTAATTTTAGATTTACTAGTAGCCACTGTTTAAGAGGTAAAAGCAAACTGGTCCATAATAGTAATGTTGATAATCTATCTTATTGATCTGAGTACTGTGGCATACACTTGTAATCCTGGCTACTCCAGCTGCTGAGACAGGAGGATCACAAGTTCAAGGCCAACCTCAGCAACTCAGCAAGACCCTGTCCTAAAACAAAGTAGAAGGAGGTGAGGTGTAGCTCAGTGGTAGAGTGCTTGCCTAGCATGTGGGAAGCCCTGGGTTCAATCCTCAGTAACTAAATAATAACAATGATAATTTTATTTAGCCTAATCCCAAATATCACCATTTTATTGTGCAATCAACATTAGGCACTAATGAGACAGTAGCATGGTTTTCCATGCTGTCTCTGCATTGTACAACTGCAGCAGATCTCACTTTGGCCTCACCACCGTTCTGTGTTCAATAGCCACCTGGGGTTGGTGGCTGCCATATTGAAGCTGATCTCCTAATTGGGCTCCCTGCCTCTGGCCTCTGGCATTTGATAAATTGAAGGGAAGTGCAAGGACGGGCTTCTTTAAGGAGGGAGCTCCTTCTGAAGAGAGTCAGATGGGAGAGGATGATGTGGATAAGGAGGCAGAAGGGCCATAACCCTGGTGGCCTTCTCAGGTGGCACCTATGTCTCTATGTCCCCATCCCTCCCCCATTCTCTGGGTCTGACCACTTCTCTGTCCCCTCTCAACCATGGTCTCTGCCACTATCCTCCCATATGAAGAAGGCCAAGTCGGGCCCAGGGGACAGAGCCACAAAGTGGGGTGCAGGAAGAGGAATATGATGAGAGACCCAGGCTTAGACTCACCCCTCCAGGAAGCCCAAAGATTCTCTCCAGATCAGGAGGTGTGAGGATGTCTCTGCCCACCACAGAGCCCTTGAAGCCAGGGGCATAGGCCTCGATGCAGTCCAACACTGGGTGTCCAGCGGCAGGGGAATGAGACGGTGTTGGGAAGAGGAGGAGGGAGGCGTTAGAGTTATACAGCTTGGAAAATCTACCAAAACTCATTAAATTGATGCTTAAAAGGGTTCATTTTATCCTACGCAAATTATACCTAATAAGTAAAAAAACAAAGCAAAACAAGAAACAGTCCACAGGTAAATAAAAAGTTCATCATAAAGGCCTATGGGTCTTAGCCGGCACAGGCCCCACTCTTTCCCCACTCCTTACCCAACCCCAGGGACTAAGCTGCTTGCCTCCTCTTTTTCACCTCTTTGCTCTGCTCAAGCTGTTTCTTTTGCTTGCAAACACCCTTTGCTCTCTGGCTAACTCCTATTCATCCTTTAAAGCCCAGTTCAAAAGTCCCTTCCTTTGCAAGTTTTTCTTTCTGGCTCAGGGCTTCCTCATTTTGTTCAATAAAATATATTGAACGATAGCGGTTGGTTTCTTTTTCTTTTCTTTTTTTTTTTTTAAAGAGAGAGAGAGTCTCTTAATATTCATTTTTAGTTTTCGGTGGACACAACATCTTTAATTTTTATTTTATTTTTATGTGGCTGAGGATCGAACCCGGATCCCGCCCGTGCTAGGCGGGCACTCTACCACTAAGCCACAATCCCAGCCTCACGGTCACCATGCTGACGTGAGCCTCCCTTGGGCCACCCTCTCTCCTCCTGGGACAGCACTTGCAGGTGTTCATCTTGAATGAGGCGGTCAGGAGGGGAGGGGTCTACTTGGTCACATGGCCAGCTGTCACCTGGAGGCTGGCTGGTGTGGCCCTCTTTACCTTTGTCTGCGTAGGCATTTCTCTCCTGCTCATCCCAGACCTTGCCTCCAGCCAGCGTGTAGGGCGTGTACTGTGTGAAGAGGGAGACGACGTGGCAGCCGGGGGGAGCCAGGGTGGGGTCCAGTGAGGAAGGGATGCAGAGCTCAATCATGGGCCTGCGATGCAGGGGAGGAGACGGTCAGGCTGAAGAGAAGGGGCTGGGGAGCCACTCTGAGATGAATTGGGACAAAATGAAGGCCCTGAGATGACACCAACGCGGGGCCCGCTGTCACTGGAAGGCCAGAGGGCTTATGTACCCAACCGGGTTTAGCAACCACCAGGGCCGTCTAGACCCCCCTGAGGAGCACCTCCAGCCCTAGCCCCAGCCCCTGCCAGGTCTCAGGCCCCCGAGTTGCTGGTCTGACCCAGCCCCCTCTAATGTGTGGCCTGTCATCTCCTTCCTTCCCCAGACACCTTGAACTCTAACCAGGGCCCCCCAACTCGATGTCTCCAGGGTCTGGACATACAGTGAGAACAAGAAGGTGCCAGGACCCAGACAGCAGGTCCCCAGGTGGCCTGGTTTCATCCTTTAAAGGATGAATAGGAGTTAGCCAGAGAGCAAAGGGCGTTTGCAAGCAAAAGAAACAGCTTGAGCAGAGCAAAGAGGTGAAAAAGAGGAGGCAAGCAGCTTAGTCTCTGGGGTTGGGTAAGGAGTGGGGAAAGAGTGGGGCCTGGGCCGGCTAAGACCCATAGGCCTTTATGATGAACTTTTTATTTACCTGTGGACTGTTTCTGACCAGAACCAGTTCCTGAGTTGGCCCAACAAACCAGAGCCGCTGAGGCTGCTCCAGCACCCAACCGTGGACTGTGAGCGACGTCCATCCCCAGCGCCTTTGCCTGAAACCATCACCTTTTCTACCCGGAGCCCATTTTCCCTCTGACCTCCCAAAACATCAGCCTTCCATATCTGAGGGTTCCATGGACTCACCAAACACAAGTTGAAAATACTAACAACAAACAAGACTTGCGTCTGTACTGAACACACAGGCTTCCCCCAATACAGTATAACAACTACTTGGATAGCATTTCACTGTATTGTGTATTATAACACATCTAGCTGGTGCAGTGGTGCACGCCTGTAATCCTAGTGGCTCCGGAGACTGAGGCAGGAGGATCACGAGTTCAAAGCCAGCCTCAGCAACGACAAGGCACTAAGCAACTCAGTGAGACCCTGTCTCTAAATAAAGTACAAAAAAGGGCTGGGGATGTGGCTCAGTGGTTGAGTGCCCCTGAGTTCAATTCCCTGTAACCCCCACACAAAAAAACATCTAGAGGTGATTTAAAGTACACAGAATGTGCATAGGTTATATGAAAATATTGCATCGTTGTACATAGGGACTTGAGCCTCTGGAGATTTCAGTCCCGTGGATGAGGAAGGGAAGTCCCGGAACCAGGTGCCCATGCATACCAACCTTGTGAGCATCCTTCAGGCCATCGGAAATGCCCCTCCTCCGCTTTCCCTCTGAACTTGGACATCTACCAGCATCTCCAGTGACCTTGTCCCAACCTCAACGTTGGTCTGATATCCTCTTAATACCCCTCCCCCAAGCCTCTCCCCTTTTCAATAAATGCAACCATAATTTTCTAATTGCCCTTCTTTTCACTCACACCCTATTTCTGTTCAACAGCAAGTCTCATCAACGAACCTTCAAAATATGACCAGAATCTGGCCACTTCTCATCACTTCCTTTGTTCCCACCCTGGTCCAAGCCACTGTCCCCTTTCCCTTGGATTCTGCACCAGTAATCAGTTGCAACAGATGCCCTCCCTTTTTCTCCACACAGTGGCCAGGACAGAGGTTATAAGTCAGGCTCAGCATAAACTTTCCTGGTGTGAAAGCCAGGAGCTGTGACAAGACCCAACAGGATGGAGTTGCTGCGGTTTTCAGCCCCTTCCCTCCCAGGTTCTTTCCCCAGTCACTCTGGCCTCATACTTCTGTCTCTAACACAGGAGCACACTCCTGCCCCAGGGCCTTTGCACCCCACCATGTGATTGCTTTTCTCCAGATACCCACAAAACCAGTATTCTAACTTCTTTCAGGTCTCTGCTCCAATATCACAGGAATTAGCCTTTTATATAGCAAACATTCCCCTCCCCTGCCTTTATTTTCTCCCTAGCACTTATCACCAGCATGTGATGCTGACTGTCTTGTCTCCCTCCAGTGAAAGGTCAGCAACTCAGGCAGAGGCCTTGTTGACTTTGTTTGCTGCTTTGTGCCCAGGTCCCTGAACCAAACCTGACACAGAATAGGGGCCTCAAAACATTTGCGAATGGGTAAACTTTGCCCTGCACCTTTCTCTTTAGCCCCATGTCTTCTTTACCTTATGTCACAATGTTTGTGTGGCCACTCATCATAAGCTTTGTGTCTGCTTCATACTCCAGTTCCCCCCGTGTGCCAAGTACCGAGCCTGGCACCCACAGATTTCAGCAAGCGTCCATTGCACAGTGGACAGGATGGAAGGGTGGGCCCACCTGCTCTGGTAGGATGGAGACTCAGCAGGGGCAGGAGATGGGAACACTTTTAGGGGTTTTGCATGAAGGCAGCTTATAAGACACAACACAGGACATGGAACAGGGTTCGGCAAATGGGTGCCCTCTGTTGGACGGAATCAGAAATCCTCCTTTTCTCTCCCAGAAAGCATTTTCTTCTGTTCTCCCAGCATAAATGCAGTCCTCTGGAGGACTATGCCCTTCCGCTAACCCGTCACACTCTTGGACATGGCCCACTCTTCACCCCAGCTGCCCTGGTCCACACTTTCTTGCCCGGGGTGCACTTCCTGTCCTTGGAACTCATGTATGGGTTGAGGCAGTTTCCAGGTCACTGGGAAGGTTCAGCCCCAGGTGGAAGAGATTGATCCCTGCTGCGTCTGAACAGTCACCCTCACCCCAGGTCCCTGTGTCAGACCCTCCAGGGGATGTAAAGTCCCGGGGGCCACCCACCTGTGAGACGGCAGGCCATTCATGGCGTCTTCAAAGGCCTGATGGAGGAGGAGGGTGTCTTCACAGTTCAGGTGGATGGAGCACTGGTGATGGGGCAGCGGCTGGCCCGTGGGAGTATTGGGTGCTGCCAGGAAGTTGGGCAACCTGTCCACAGCCACTGAGGGACCAAAGAGAGGGTCAGGCCCACCCACTCCAGGGTCCTTTCTCTAGAGCATCGCCATGCTTCCTCGAGTGGTGGATGGGGAGTCTGAAAGTGTTTCACCTTCAAACTAGGGGGCCAGGCTGGAGGGCAGGGCATGGAGGTGATGGTGTGGGTGGATTTTCCCAGACTTGAGGATTTCCCACCCAGAGAGCATGAAAAAACACAGTTCTGCAAACTGGTGCCTCTTACCATTGATCTTGGTAACAGGAGACTGGGTGTCCAGCTGAGCAATTCTCTCTGCAAACCCCTCTGGAAGCCACTCCTGGAAGGGGAAGTCTGTGAAAGGCCTCAGAGAGCGGCTATCTTCCTGCTCAGACTGGTCTTTCAACTTCTGCCTCTACAAACCCTCTTTATTCCTCAGCATTCAGTCAAAACCACCTCCTCTGCAAAGCCTTCCTGGATCCCCTTCCACTCACGCTCACCACCTCTCCTCTTCGCTCTGCCAGCTGTCCTGGGTACATAGCTCACACCTGGACGACATGGGCCAGGGTCAGCGTATGCATGCCTCTTTTCTCTCTGGTCTATAAGCTCTTGGAAGTCTTGATACCTAAGAATTGCCTTAAGATGTGTTGCACTGATCTTGGTGAAATGCTTTTAGTGAAAACACTTTTTTAAAAAGTGGTGCTGCCCCCAGGAACAGCCCAGTAATGGTTGGGAGCTCCAAGCTCATAAACACATTATCTTCTCTTTTGGGACAAGGGAAGTGTGGCCAATTTCAATACCTTCCCTAAATCCTCAGCCCCTGCTGTGTGCACACCCCTTTTCTATGTAACTTTGTAGCATTCCACTCTGGGCTGAACCTTGAGACTTGTTTTAAACAAAGTTATCAAATAAGATACAAAGTTATCAAACAACACCATGAGCATGATTGAGCTTGCTTGCTTTTGTCCTTGGCCAGATCCTGAGAACATGCCAGGACTGCTGTGCTGAAGTTTGAAAGACACATGAAATAGAGCTCAGTCACCCTGGTCATTCCAGCAGAAACCATCCTGGACTAGCCACAGCCAACCAGCTCCCAGGCACATGAACACGTCCATCCCCAGATCAACAGGGCTGACTGGCTGCCCCGCAGCTGACGGCGGGTGCACAAGCAAGCCCAGATCAGTTGAATTCAACCAAGAGACTGAATTCTCCAGATCTGCAAGATAATATTTATTCTTATATGCCCAGCATTAATATGGCAACAGATCTCTGACATAAGATAGTGAAATTAGAGTTGGTAAGAGGGGAGGAATTCAGAGAATAGGAAAGTTGTAGAAATAACTTTAGTTAGGAAGTCAGATCTGGGTTCCAGCACTGGCTCCTCCAATTTCCAGCTGCATGACCTAGGTCACCTCACCTCTCTGCTCTTCCTCCTCACCTCCCTGCTTGCTACCTGCCCATTACCTTCCCATTTCTCCAAATAAGGAGACTTGGCAAGTGCACCTCCTGCCCTAGACAGCTCCCCGCCTACAATTTCCTGTCCCTGTCTTGGCAGAGATCTCTACTCCTGTCCACCCAGCACCCTGCCTCACCTGTGGGGTCAGCTTCAGGAAGGTGATCTGCGGGGACGCGCTGGACAGCACCACTCTGCTCCTCACCTCCAGGCCGTCCTGCAGCACCACTCCTCGAACGTGGCCTTCGCCGTTCACCTGCACTCTAGCCACTGTCTGAAGCCCACCAGCAAGAGGTCCCAGAAACCCCCAGAAGGAAACGGCGTAGGATCAGGTGGGATTTCCACTGTCTGTACCGCTCCTGGGAGCTCCCAGCTTCCTCATCCCTGTCCCACCCTCCAAGTCTGCAGCTACTCAGGGAGCCTCCACCCCCCAACCCCCAGCTTTGCTGAATGTGGTTATTGACTGGTGAATCCAAAGGGTGGTCAGAGGAACTGGGACCTCAGTGACAAGCTCAGCCACTGACAGGCTACAGAACTGTCGTCTCTTGACTCTGAGCCCAGCTGTCCATTAGGGACTACCCGAATCTGAGGCCAACCAGAGGAGTGGGAGTGGGACCCTCACCTTCTCAGTGAAGATACTCGCTCCATGTGCAATGGCTGATCTTGCAATGGCCTCAGAGAGGGCACCCATGCCACCCTGGACGTAGCCCCAGGCACCCTGGATCCCCTCCAGGCCACCCATCACATGATGTAGCAGCACGTACCTGAGGGCAGAGCACAGGATCGGTGTTGGAGGTGAGGTCTCATCTCCCAAGTTTTAGATGCAAATATCTTTTCATACCTTCAGCCTCTCCTGCCCCCATCCAGTCCTTTCCATGAGACTTCAAATGAGTTTGGAAAAGCCCTTTGCCTTCTCATCTGTGTCCCTCTCCATGCAAATGTGTCTGCAGCAGAGCTTGATGCTGCCGGCATGGCAGCAATGCCCAAACCTGCCGCGCCAGCTCCTGAGCTCCGTACTGTGAGTAGCTACCTGCTGCTTCCTTGGCAGGCATCGCCTCTCCCCATTCCCCAAGCTGTTTCACCGTTTACACCCCCCACCCAGTAAACGGTGCTCTGTTTCCAACAGAAACCCAGGTGTCAACCTTGACCCTTGCCAGTCCCTCACCCTCTATATCCAATTCCACTTCTGTCAACTCTTCCTTCCAAGCAACTCTAGAGGCAACTGTGCCCCGGTGCCTCGCTCTTGTCTTCCTGAAACTGCCACAGGAGGGCCCCCAGGGGGATCGCCTTCTCCCCACATTTGCTCACTGCAGTCTCCTCCACGCAGGCAACCTCAGAACCAGCTGGTTCCCACCACTCCTCTCCTTTCAAAACTTCACCGGCTCATTGTTGCCCTTAGGGGAACACCCGCCTCATGAGGTGGCCTCAGGCCTCCCATCCTTGTCCTTCACCATGGTCCTGTGACCCACAGCCCCACTGAACGGAGCCTTGAGCTCTTCTGGTTCCTGGAGTGGAGCACTCTGCTCACCTGTCCAGCTGCTGCGGCTGGCCTGGAGCCTTTCCTCCCTCATGGTTTGTTTGGCTAATTCCTCCTTGTCCCCAGGTCTGGATCAGGCGTCTCATTTGGATCAGCTGGAGTTTCCCTGGGGGCCTCCTATCTTAACCCTCCTCCTCATCACTAGCCTGGGTCTCTCTCTGCCAACGGGGTTTCTGGTTGTTCACTTCCCCAGCACCTCGCACAGGCACGCGCTCCATCAGCGGTTGTTGAAAGAAAGAAGGAACCAGTAACTTCATGGCCCACTGAGCAGCCTCTAAGCCTCCCACAGACCCCCACCACCACTCCCCAGAGAAAAGGACAGGAATCCAGCTGGAGACTGATTGGCTGGCAGATTGCAGAGCTGGGCCAGGGTGCAGCAGCTGCCGCCAGCCCTCTTCTCCCTGGCCCGGGGGGAGTTGGGGCTGGCTCAATATGTGTTGAAAAGCTACTTCCGAGGGATGCTCTCATCCCTTGAGAGAAAAGCCACCTTGACAGCTTCTAGCTGCGTCTTCCGGTAAATTGGAAAGGCTGCACTTGGCAGTATCCTCCATTCCAACCCGTGCGCATGTGCACGCTCCTCCATTTCTACTCCTACAAGGGGATCCTTAGGTCAAACCATGACCACAGCCCTCACTGTGTGTGATGCCCCCCTTGGACTGGGCTGTAGGAATGTGCCCTGCTCAGAGAGGCAGCTTCCTGTCCATAGAAGGTGCCTGTGAGTGTCTTAGAGCCCAGGGAAAAGAGCATGGCCGGAGGGGAGAGAGGGAGAAAGAGAAGGAGGGAGAGGAAGGGAAGGGCGGGAGGCAGGAAGTATGTTGATATCCTTGGGAGGCCTTTCCTAGGGGAGCACAGAGTGGTAGCTAAGGGCTCTGCTAGTTACTAGCTGTGTGACTTTGCCTACGGCACTTCCCTTCTCTGAACCACAGATCTCGGATGGAGCTCTGAGGTTCACCGTGTGTGAGGTGCTTGGCTAAGTGCCTGGTTCCTGGTAGCTCCGTAAATGACAGCTCTGCTGTTCTGCCCTTGTCCTTCCTGCTGGCTCTCAGCAGAGCCTCCGCTTCCTCCCGCGGCCCTCCTCCCTCGTCCCTCACCCACTGCCCGGCGTGCGAGGACTTGTCATGGCTCCAATAACAGCATCCGTTGCTAGAGTGGCTTTCAGGGGCTCAGACTCAAACCACTGATCCAGCACCTGGATGAAGAACCGTGGGAGAAGCGCTCAGGGCCTGGCTGGCAGGAGAGGTCCCCGGAGGGCGGCGGGGCCTGAGGCTGGGAGCTGCTCACCTTGGTGATGGGAGCTGTGAACACCTGGTAGTACTGAGGAAGCTGAGCTCCCAGGGTGCGACCTGAAAGAGAGGAACCCCAAAACGTCAACAGAGATGGGCTATGAGGAAACACTCTGGTCTGGTCCCAGGCGATGGAAGGATGGCAGGAGACTGAGATCTGCCAACGGCAGGCAGTGCAGCGGGGTGGATGCCGGCTATGATTTCCTCCCTTACCAACTGCACGGCCTTGGACACAGGTTAACATCTCTGAACCTGTTCCTCCATCTGTAAAATGGGAGTCATGTCTCACACCATAAAAGGCTAGCTGAGGATTCAATGAGACAGGCAAAGCATTGGCAAGTTCAGGGGCACTGATTTTATTTAGCACTTAGTACTACTTAAAAAAAATTATCTTGTACCTTATTCTCTTATTTTGAACTCTGTAAGGCCCATACCCTAGGAGAGGACCATTCCTATGACCAATTCAGAGAGCCACTGGCCAATAGTACTTGAAGGCAGAGATCTTGGTCTTAGCTATTATGGTCCCTGTGTGCAGCTTGGTGTCTGACAATAGTAGTTGCTCAATAAATGTTTATTACCCAAATGTTTATTGTTCAAAACTCCTTGGGCTGGAAGTCTGAAAGGAACATCTACTTTTGGGGCATGTAGGGGTAGATTTTCTCTGTATCTACACTCTGATGTATAACTGCAGTTCCTTCTACCCACAAGCTGGTTTGACCTGAGCCTTGACTCCAGACTTATTCACATGATTTGCTTGGCCAATGGCATGTCTGTAGATGTGACACAGAGGCTTATAACAGGCCTGGGAACCAGGAATCAGCCCCATGTGGTCTTCCATTGATATAAGAATTGCGTACCCAGACTAGCATGTTGCTTCCATAAGGAGGATGAGACACCTGAGGCCCAGCTGCCCATGATGACCTGTCCCAGCCACAAGCACATGCATGAAATCAGACTGGATCAGCTGACCCAGCTGGGATGAGCTGAACCACA
Organism: Ictidomys tridecemlineatus; assembly: GCF_052094955.1. NCBI lineage: Eukaryota > Metazoa > Chordata > Mammalia > Rodentia > Sciuridae > Ictidomys > Ictidomys tridecemlineatus. Next base: position 28,403,998 of record NC_135477.1, on the reverse strand, counting down.
CATGCCAGGGAGAAAAAAGGGTTATTTCTAAATGCATGCCACAGGGGTTTTATGGGCTTTTCCCCCTTGTGATCATAACTAACTGATTCAGTACTTTTCTAGGACACTGATGCTAACTATACTACTTGGTCTGTATATCCTACAGGGTCACAGTAAACAACAGCACACTCTGTGGACCGTCCCTTCTCATACCCATGGCAGACATTACTAATTCATCACAGAACTTCTCCTGGCTGCACTCAAACCTAGTATCCATCTTATGTGGAGACAGTTCTTTACATTCTCTTGGCCCCTCAATCTTACTCCAGCCATGGCAGGATAAGCACCCTGCAGCTTTGATCAGCTTCACACACTGAAACCCCAGCAGCACATGTCACCTCAGTCCTATAAAGTGTGCTGCTTCATTTATTCCCTGGGCTCCTTTGGTACTATGCCAGGTCACCCACTGACCTGGACATCCTAAGGGGCAGCCCTTGACCCTGGGGGACAGAGCCTGCTGGATAAATCTCTCTTCCTTCTCCAGGAATGGTCCTCAAATGCATTTCACAGAGGGTCCAGGCAGGTCCAGTGCCTCGTTGCCCATCGTGGTGGCCAGGGCAATGACACACCCTGGCAGTGGCTCTCCCTTGGTCCAGTTTCATTCCTCCTTTCCCCTAGTTTGGGGCCCTGGGGTCGCCTTTCTAAATCAGCTACTTGTATTTAGGCCTTTGTCTCAGGTTCTATTCTTAGGGCACATCAGCCTGAGATCTCAGTAAAGTGCTCGGGGCAGTCCTAATGGCCTTAACCCGCCACCACTGGCAGGCTGCCATGGCGGTTCAACCTTCTGTCCAGGCATCAAGAACATGACCTCTCCTCCGTGAAGGCTACTCCTCCTGCCCCGAAGCCTGCACTCGGGACTCACCAGCCTTCAGCAGGGGCTTGAGGGTGGACAGTGACTTGAGTCTCTGCAGCATGGAGCCGCGCTGTAAGGCCACGGTGTCCACTGGGGCTGCATCCAGCAGAGGGTCGATGGCTGATACCAAGCGATTCATGAACTCCTCGTATCTGGGAAAGGCCTGGGACAGAGATCTAGGTCAAGGCTCCACTGTGTGGAATCCCACGAGGATGTGGTTCTCACGCTCTGCCCCACACCATTCCCACATCGATGCTGCACTCCACAGAGGAGCCCGGATGCTTCCACAGGCCTCAGCCCCTGCTGCGGCTCAGCTCGGCTCCACTGGGTCCTCCCACTTCTAGGTCTGAGAGTTGAGGTCAGTGCCAGGTGGGCAGTAGGAGAGCCACCGAGGACAAGGTCAGTGTGGGCCAATACCAGCCACAGGAAGCTGGCAAGTTGCTCAGGGTCTGGGCTCTGTGATAAAACCACAAAGAAGCTTTGCTCTCTGTCCTTCTGTCCTTCCACATGTGACTGGTAGAAGTTAGACCTCTTCCCCAGAATCTCAGCATGCCGTCTATTCTCTCCTGGCCCATCAGACTGACATGTCGCTTCCTCACCTGCAGCAACACAGGCCTGCGTCCTCTTTCCTCACAGCTCCCACACGGAACCCATTGTTCACGGCCAGTTTCTAACTCCCACACTCCCTTCGCTGGACAGCAACAGGGCAGGGGCAGACGCCGGAGCCACCAGGGGCCTCCTCTTGATTCTCAGCCCAGAACTTTTAATTTGGGCTCAGCTGTACCCGTGGGCACACACACGAACTTTAAGTGTCACATAAAGAAAGGTTCCGTGTTGAGGAACATTTGAGAAGTCTTGATAAAAATGAAATTTAACACCCTTCTCTAGGACAGACCTTTAAGATGACAACTTGTAAAACCAGAAATCAGGCTCCTTAGGTTCCACAATGGGAAACAGGCCCTGGCCTCCTGCTTATGTGGTCATTAGAAGGCAGAGCCATCACCAGTGTCCTGCAGGCCCAGGGACCAGGCCTTGTGCTGACTCCTGTCTAGTGCATCTGAGGCGAGCAGGATTTGGAGGGTGGAGGCCATGGTCCTGAGCCCGCTGCACAAAAAGATCCAAGAGAAATACTCTGAAAAAGCTAAGTCCCCAGGAGATCCTGCTCCTCCACCAGATTTGGAAAGCACTGGTTGGAGAGATGTGCACTGGGCCTGTGGCCCGTGGTTCTCTAGATTTTACCCCGTGTTTCATGAAAGCCACAGAAAGCAACACACATGGATGGCATTCACCTAGGTTCTTATAAAAATGCCTCCACCAAGATGTGATTTAATGCTACACCTTTAGCTTGTATGCAGGATGAGTACAAAAGTGGCCAGAGTTCCTTTCTGTGTCCACGGAACCTGTCACACCAGGCTGTCCCATCATCTAGTGACTCACGTGAACAAGGCTGCCCAAGAATTCCTGGGCAGTAATCCCAAGAGACTGCACATTCTCTGGTGTGTGTGCTTCCTTCCCCAGACCTGCGCACCCTCATGGACGCTTTCTGCCTGGAGCGCCCGAGATGAAGCCAAATTGAACGATATTGACTCCAGCCCTCCTGACGCAGTCCAGTCGGTTCTGAGTGATCTCTGATCTGCCCGTTAGCCTCCATCGCGACTTTAACATGGATAACCACTTGGGTTACAAAGTACACCCACACACAGCAGGTGGAGACAGTCTGACCCCATACTGAGCACAGGCAGGTTCAAGAGCTGGCAGTGTCCACTGGTCTCAAATGCTATCCTCCGTCCCTTTCCTTCACAGCCTAAGATGACAGGCAAGTGCAGACTGGAGCCCTCCTCACGGAAGGCAAGGCAGCCCGTCTACTTGGACATTGCTCTAGGATGGCTCCAACCAGACCCATTTCCTTTCTAAAGCCCCCTCCAGGCTGGCGAGGGAGGAGGAGCCGGGTCTCTGGACACTGTCCTTACCTGGGCATCCTTCTGTGAGAACTGGGCAATTTGCTTCTGGTTTTGTGTCATGTCTGTTCCCAGAAGAAGGGATCTGGGCACGTTGCCCCCTGTGCCCTCTTCCAACATGGGGGTGAAGGAGTAGGGATTTCGGAGATGAAGCCTCAGTCCATGTTTCTGCAGAATACAAACAACGCAGGCAACATTTTAGAGGTCTGTGGTCTCCGTCCCTAGTCTCCTTTCTCCAACTGTGTTTGTGAGACAATTTAGGTGCCTGTGGGCAGGTTCCCAAGGTATGTGATCCTGGATCCCATTTTTTAAAAAAAAATATAGGTTTATAAAAGCCCTCTTGCTCAGGCACGCAAGAAGACCGTACGGTATCACACATGCACCATCTTGCCATACTGTACCACACCAGAGCACAGCACACCTCACCAATATGCCACACCAGAGCACAGTGCCCGCCACACTATGCCATACCTTGCTACACCAAGCTGCACCATATCTGCTTACCCTGTGCCAGAGGCAGTGCTGGGGTCTACAATTACTACCTCACAACAACTCTGGCGGTATTCTTATCCTCTTTGGTACAAATGCCATAACCAAGGCTCAGAGAAGTTAAATAACTTGTCTCAGGTCCCTGTAGGAGGCAGATCTGGGTTTCCAAACCACATCTCTGTGACTCCCAGGCCCTGGCTCTCAGCCCTAATCTATAACTGTCCCACTTCAGAAATAAATAATTAAAATTTAGAAAGACACAATAAAGCAATGGTTATGTGAAAATCCATAGGCACAAGGTAGATAAATTATTTACACCCAAAATTTTTATTTACTTTACAGACTCATTTACTCCAGGGTCACTTTAAATGGAAGTTGCCTTGATGCAGTTAAAATATGATTTGATTTAGAGGGGCTTGACCAGCACACAGAACTTTCTAAGAGCACATCTACTTCTCCATAGATACAACAAAGGGGCCTGGGCTACTAACACAGGCTTACCGTGGCCGCCATCTACAGACTTCTTTCTCTAGATCCACGGCCTGTCCCCTCACTTCTTTGAAGATCTCTGCTCAAGTGATCCTTATGAGCAAGGCCTCCCCTCACCATGCCAGCACTTCCTGTCCCATCTCCCTGCATTTTTTTTTCTCCAAAACACTTGTCAGCACATGGCTAATTATACATTCAATTTTTCTTCATCTCCCACAGTAGAATGAGGTCAGGGGCATTATCTGTCTTGCTCACTATTATGTCCACCAGGTATAGATTCAGTGTAGTCACTAAGTGTGCTGTTGACTTGAGTGGATGAAAACTTTATCTTGCAGGCAAAGTGTAGCTCCAGGAGACAGAAATGAGATCTGTGAGTAGAAGTATTAGGACAGTACATGGAAACTAGAACAGACCTTCCTGATCACTACAGCTGGTGTGGCTTCACACCAGAGACCTTCCAGATGGACAAGATCCCCAGGCATTGAGCATGCTGCCCAGGAGACTCTAAACATGGCCAGGAGTTTGGATTGGACACCTTTGGGTCCTTTCTAACATTAAGACAGAGAAATTTGATTCCGAGTTGGAGGAACTTCCAGCTTGGTGCTTCTTAATGTAGAGAACTTGACCCTAGAGGGCATCCTGAGTTCCTCTTCTTCCCTCCCCCTTGACTTCCTATCCACAGCCAAGTCTCATCAGCTCCATCTGCAGAAGTTGTCCACTTCCCTCTATGTCTGTTGCCCCTGGCCCAAGTCGCCATCTTGTGAATCACTGTAGGAGCTGCCTCAACCACCAACTGATCTTTCACAGGGTCATAAATCCCATACGCTCCTTCCTAATTAAATGCCTCCACTGGTTTCCCCCTGCACCTGGGTTAAATGCAGTCCCCTCGACACAGCCGCGGTAGTCACACACCTGCCTTCCTCTCAAGTCTGCCTTGGCCTGTCCACTCCCACTTCCCTCTGCCTAGAACTCTCTCTGGTCCACAAGGCACAAAGCTGGTGACTTCTTCACATTAGAATGTCAGTTCCCAGGTCCTGCTCACCAGTCTAGGCTGGGAGCTCCAGCCTGTCCCTATCACATGGCTTCACTTTCTTCCTGCCACTTACCTCTACCCGGAGTTCTCTTGGGTCCTTGTCTCCCTCCCTCGTTCACCCCACCCAGCCCACGCCTCCCAGGGCTTCTCCAGGGTGTGGCTCAGAGCAGGTGACTAGGAACACTGACTGGATGAAGGAATCCATCAACCCTCCACATAAGGGACCCGAGAGGAGCCCAGGAGTTATTTCAAGTGTAACTAATCAAAAATGAACATTATTTTTGACTGCCTCTAGGACACTCTTAAAAAATGGTATCTTCGGGGGCCTGGGGCTGTGGCTCAGTAGTAGAGCCTTGCACGTGTGAGGCCCTGGGTTCGATTCTCAGCACCACATAAAAATAAATAAAGGTATTGTGTCCACTACAACTAAATATTTTAAAAAAGGGTACCTTTGTTGTTCTTGATGGTTTTAATTCCATGGAGTTGAAATAAGAAGGGGAGCATTAAACAGCCATGAGATTATCTCCATGAGATTTTTTTTCAAGTATCCAGTTTTCTTTAAAAACAAGAATAAAACAAGAACAGACCACTTCCTCTGGTTAACCCATGAGTTTTCTCAGCAGGCCAGCTGTCCCAGGTGGGAACTGTTGGGAAGGTCAAGGTGTGTCTGAGACATCATGGACAAGGGGGATTTATAGGTTTGTTTCTCAAAGAAGTGTCTGGTGGCTTCCTCTTTCACAACAACCTGAGACTGCTACAAAAATGCCAGTTCCCAGGCCCCACGACTCCTACAGCACCAGGCCTCCGAGCAAGAACCCCTGGGCATCTCTGTTTCCCCTTTAGTTCCCCCGGTCATTCTTCTGGACATGTAGGGCCAAGAGTCCCACTTTAGGGAGATTTCCCAGAATAAAGCACCAGCAGAGGGAACAGAGCTGAGACCTATGGAAGGGAGGAAGGGAGGTCAGAAGTTGCCTCTGGTGCCCAACATCTGCCTCCATCAACTATAGGTACAGTCACAAACTGCCTCCAGTTGCAGTGTGGTGTGGGCTGAGGATCCCAGACACACCCTTGGGCCTTGGCTAAATTTATCCAGCGCTGGCCTGAGGGTGCTTACATTCTTTCTCTCAAGTAATAATTTCTTCATTTGGGTTTCTATGGTCACCAAATTCACAGAACTCCTCTACATGAACCAATTACAGAAGCCAAGGGGTGTAAACAGCGGCTGAGCATCTAATTAATTTTGAACTTTGAATTCAGAGCAAAGTTGGCACTGAAGTACACGGCAGCTGCCCGTACACATGACACCAAGGACCTTTTTCCCAAGGGGTGGGTGACAGAGGCACAAGCAGGTGGGAGCCAAGTCAGCCTCAGGAACTTGGTGGCTTATGAAACAGGCCATGAGAGGTGGAGTCTGTGAAGGGTAGTGGGCAGAGCTGGACAAGCCAGGGGAGAGTTCTCAGGATCTCCTCCAGATAGCCCAGGAACCAAAAGGGGTGAAAGTCCAGGTTCAACGTCCTGTTCATGCTGCCAGGCTCCAAAGTTTAATAAGGGTGGAAACACGGCCCAGTCTAAGGTGGCTTTGCAAACTCAGGAGCCCAAAGCTTTAGGCAGGTGATGCCAGAAGATGACAGGGACCAGGCTGAAAGTGCCACCATGTAGAACAAGGGCCTGATGCTGACAAAGCTCAGTCTTCAAATGAGGTCTGAGTTTTGTGTGAGATTTCTGAGTTTTTAGGACGTAGGGTGGGTGACACAATCTATGGCATGCAGCAGAAGATCCTGGGGGTGGCCCAACCCTGGGACAGAAGGAATCTCAGGCACTGGGAATCACCCTGGGCACAAGGTAGGGAGCCCCTGCCCCCTGTCAGGGAGATGAGAGGTGATCACAACCACCCATCCACCACGGCCACAGGGCTGTTCTACCTTCAGCTCCAGATCTGTGTAAATCTGTGGCCTCAGAAGGCTGAGGAGGTAGGATGCACGGGAGAACTTAAACCCTGGAACAAAATCAGAAAAACCAGTCACCAGCGGTCACTTCTCAGCCCCTCCCACCTCTTGGGGCTCACCTGGAATGATCTCCTCAGTGACTGCTGCACCCCCAATCACATGGCGCCTCTCGAAGACCGCCGTGTTCACCCCCAGTCTCTGCAGGTATGCTGCCTGGGGGTCACATAAGGCCCTCTCTCATCCCTCTGGAACATCCAAGATCCCTGGGGGCTGCCTCATGGTCTTGGGGTCCTCAGTGCAGAGCCAACACACTACCCTGTGGCTCATGCTGTTCAGACGTCTTCCAAGGCCTGCTTGCTTGCTCCTGCCCCTCCACATCCCAGCTGAAGGTGACCTTCTCTCCTTAGAAGGCTGGTGTCCTAGGAAATCTCGTCACATCCTACTTACCCTGTCCCAGATGTCCCTCTCCTCTAGGCCAGAGAAAGTCTCCTTCCCCTTACAAGCCCAGTGAGAGGTGGGCACAGTGAAGTTGAACTTGAGAATGTGAAACCAAACCCCAGGTTCAACTCTGCGTTCCCTTTCTGCTGGCTCAGCCTCAGTACCTGATCCATCCTGTCTCAGTTTCTACATGTGCAAAAATGGGGTTGATATTATAGGACTGACTCTACCTATCTCATAGGGCTGCTGCGAGGATTCCCTGAGCTGGTCCCTGGCCCAGGAGACACACAATAACTGAAGCTGTGTCTACAGCAGAACTTTATTGGGGGCAACAAATGATGCAAGGGTTTCTGTTACTTTTCTTCTCACATTTAGGGGGAAATCAATAAATATTTGCTGAACTGAGCTAATCCTGAGCCTACAATCCTACAGTGCTCGTCTTCCCACTACCTCTAATACCAAGGAATGGTGAAGTTCAGAAGTCACCATCCTTGGTTCACTGGGCAACTACGGGCCAGACATCAGATGCACCTTATTAAAGTCTCCACCATCTTGGAGATAGGCACAATGGTTCTCCCTTTTGTACAGATCAGAAAACTGAGGCTCTGTGTGGTTAAGCTTGAATCCAGCTCCCAGAGCATGACATCTGGAAGCTACCTTAACATGCAAGGGTAAGCCATGTTATTCTCCAATTAGACATAAGCTACTTCACAGAATGGCCTGAAATAATTACTGGGAGACTGTGATAAAATGAGATGGAGCAAGCTCTCCGCACAATTTTGTTTAAGTACAAACAAATCCAAGGTCTCTGTGTCATCCACAAAATATGAAATGCCCCTCTCTTGGCCAGTTTGAGTGACGGCTACTTTCTTACCAAATTTCAATGTCCTCATCTCAGTCTCTGCTCCCTACAGATAAGAGGTACTGGAGTTCCCAGTCAGAGGCTGTCCTTACTTTCTGACAGTGTCTAACCTACAAGGTGGGGCCTCTGACTCCAAATCCTTATTTTCTCAGGCCTTTTCCCAAGTCATCCAACCAAAGCTCAAATCCTCTATTAGGTTCTTTCTAACACCGTGCTGAGACACCCCACGGTTCTCCCTCACTGCCAAGAGAAATCAAGACGACTTGATTAAGCCCAGGTGCATTTCTGGTGGTCTTTGGCTGAAGGGCATTGACATTAGCCCTCCCTGGGCTGGAAACTTCCAATAGTAGGAGCTAGCATTCAGGTCAAGTTTTATGTGCCAGGTCCCTGCAGCACATTAACTATTGCCTTCACCAATGGCTTCTTGAGGGTCGGCACGGCTGTTCTCATTTTATGTGGCTCAGAGAGGCTGAGTGACTCACTTAAACCTTGACAGATAGAAAGTGACAGAGCTGGGAGACAAACCTGCACTTACATTAATATCAAATCAGTGTTTAAATTACTGATTGGTTGAGCTGCAAAGGGTCCCCTGTAGAATGTTCAGGTAAAACTGATAAGTTGTTTAAGGTATTAAGGTCCTACTGTAGTCCCTGGGCACCCCCTTTGGTGATACTTTAGAGCTGCCACTGCTTAAAGAAGAGGTTCCATATTTGTTTTATGGCCTTGAAGACTCTCAAAGGCCTCTTGGAAGTACCTGGACTCAGGGTTTAGAAGGGGAGCCCCAGAGTGACTCTGGCCTGGCAGAGCTTGGGATCTAGAAGACACCTGCTGGGTACATGAGCCCTGGCCTCTCTGCTAGGGAGCTCTTGCTGTCACTTGGAGATGCAGTAGCAGTGTGCTTCAGGTTGTGGGTCACCTGAACCTGTCCCAGCAAGGACTGCCCCCTAACCTGGAGTCAGAGGCCCCACCTGCCTCATGCTCCTGATCCCCAGGGTCCCACCTGCTCTCTCTATGCCAGATAGATGTTTCCCCACATTTTCACCAGCCTGCTTCTGAAGCTCCCTGACTCTTCCATAGGCCACGGGTGGGGTCCCAAGTATTATGGAAAGGACAGGAAAGGGAGCCCATGATATCCTCCCTGAGTGGCTGCAGATACACATTCAACCCAGCTCCTGGTCAGCACCAGAGCACGCTTCTTTCCTCTCTCCTGCCACCTGCTCGCTTCTCCCTGTGGCTGCTGAGAGCCACAGGCTCTAGGGTCAGTGCAGTGGGACCCAGGGAAGATACTCACAGCCACCAGCCCGTTGTGTCCTGCAATGAGAAGGGGGAGGGGAGGACAGATCACTGGTCAGCTGGCAGATGAACATCCCTTGAGGGAGAGGGGCCCAACTCTGCCCCACTCAGGTAGATCCCTGGTGGCCCCAACCACCCCACAGGGTGGAGCGATTTGCCTGATTTGCCCTGACTTGAAAGAAGTGCTGGCCCCTGGCTCTGTCGATGGCTCCATGCTGGAGTGAGGGTCAAGGAGAGTGTCAAGGTCACAAGGGCTTCCATCACTAGGCAAGGAGCAGGTGACCGAGGGAGCATCATAGTTCACATGGTGGGGACCGGAAGCAAAAGAAAGGTGGCCAGTACGCTTTTGCTCCTGGAATAACTGACCAGCCACCCAGGTGAGCACTGTTCAGGGGCAGAGTTGCTGTCAAGCGTGGCCTAAGAAGGCTTTATCCACACAGGATGTCAGTCTCATGCTCTAAAAATGAAGTTTGGATAGTTAAAAATGAAGTAATCAAACACACTCACTACTACGGGCGTGTGCCTCAGTGTTAGCTGGCTGGGGGAATTTGTTACCTTAGTTTTTTCTAAAAAGATTTCTAAAATCTTAGGAGGGCTGCCCCTGGCCATGAGCCCTGAATTTGGCTTTGGGATCTCATGTTCCCCACCAAGTGGGTGGTGAGTGCAGCTCTAAGTAGCTCAGAATCACCCGGCAAGAGTATGGATTCCCAGACCTCCCCTCCTCAGAGCGTCCTTCAGCAGGTCAGGGAGGGCACCTGTGTGCTAGAGCTGATTCCTCATTGGATCCCAGGTGATTCCCACCCAGGTGACCTCAGATCCACAGGTTGAGCACACAGGCCCTGGGGCCTGCCTCCTCCTTTCCCCACTCTTAGGAGGAAATGAGGCTGTTGATGAAGAATCACTTTCAGGCAGAGAACAGGCCCCAGTGGTTGTCGGCCAGCTCCTGTGACCCCCAGTCTATTCTCTCCTTGGTGATAGTCACCACTCTGAGTCTTTTAGATGTCAGTGGATGACCATGATCCCGAGCACCGACCTGAATCCAGTGTTGACTCAAATGAACTGCTCAGCTGTTAGCCTGGCAAATGTCCCTAACCAGGGGCAGCGATGGCCCATGTGATGCATCTCCTCATGGCTGAGTCAGTTGCTTTATGGAGGCCTCCCAGGATGTGAGGGGTCACAACTGCATTCTTACCATTCCTAGTGGAACCTGGGCTTTTCAACCCCCTTTGACTACGATCCACAGGAAGAATCTGACAACATGATTTGGCATATGCCACGTAAGTAAATGCATTTCTCAGGAAAAAGCTTTCATGTACTAATACTAACTCTCACTGTGTGATAAGCATGTGATGATCTATTTGTTATATTTCATTTTAAAAAGCACTGGAAAATTGCCATAAGAAAGTTTAAAAAATATGCTGGGACTTATAAATATTGCCTGAACCTGCAGTTTGAGAAGCCCTTCTCTTAATAAACAAAGCAAATTCAAGAAGGCAGGCTGTCCGGGGCTCAGCCTAGCTCTGCCATTGACAGAGAGGCATTTAGCAGCCAGGAGGTGAGGCAGAAAGGGTGCTGGGGATCTTGCCGCAGTGTGGGCAGGATGACCAATAATATCCATAAAGCACCTGGCCCTTCGAAGGCCCACAATAAATACAACAGCTGTTCGCCTTTAATTAGTGGTGCTCATCAATTCTGGAAAACTAATCAAGTCTTCCAGGCAACAGAGTCCAGTCCAGCGATGGCGTGTAAACTCCCAAGGGCACAGACCCAGAAGGATGAAGGCCCAGGAAGATCCAGCGTTCCAGAATTGCCCCCTCCCCCATCCTGGATGCATTCTCCTATGGCTTCAGATGACCTGTCCCCTTGAAGGGTCTTTTGCTGCAGGCTAAGGGAACCCCTAGCCACTTCTGGGGATCCTCAGATAGCAGGTGTGTGGGACTTAGATGAGCTGACCTGAGCACAGGCTCTGTGCTGCCGGCATCAGATTTGCTCAGCGTTGGTGGGCAGATGTGCTGATGGCTGGGAGCGCCCCCTCCCCCCTCGGCCAGCCCTAATCACCAGCTACAAAGCGCAGGTATCTGCATTGTAACAAGCTCCTCAGGGCATTCTTAGCTACAGGTAGTCAAATGACAAAACTGGGGTCTCTTTGAGGTGATGGCCAGGCATGACTTCAGGGACTCAGATATAACTCTCATCTCAGAAGATGCCGCTCTGCTCCTCACTCAGTTTGGAACACCCCTAAATCAGGTAACTGAAGCCACCTCACTGAGGCAGTCACACTGTGGGAGAGTCACCAAGGCAGCTGGCCCATGGGAGTCGGCAGGGGGGCTGTGACCAAGAGCTGAGGGGAGGAGAGGCTTTTGGGAGGCTCAGAGGACACAGAGCGCTTCCCGTGGGTGCTGGACTCCAGGAAGTTTGTGAGCCCACTATCAAACAGACCATTGCGAAAAACTGAATCCTATAAACTTCCTATTAAATATACTAAAAGTGATCGCAAAACTACTTAAAATCACCACTTTCATTTTGCTACACTGGCCTATAACTATGCTCTTGAGGTCACCTGCATCTACATGCCTGGATGTGGCCTGCTACTGTATGTCTCCCCTAAGTCACATTCGGTGACCTCCCAAGGGTGGGACAACATGGGAGGACTTATACATGGGACACGGCAGGGCTTGATCTACTGTGCTGTGGACTGGCAGGCTCAGGGAAAAGATGGGAAGATGCTAACAATGCAGCTGGAATTTAATGGAATGCTTGTCGGTGGCGTTACATTGGGAATAAACAGCACCAAACATGGAGAAGATAGATGTTCTTCCAGTATCAAAAAAAAATATTATCTGACCGAGCAAAGTCATTCCTGTTTTTGAAGAAGGAATGAAGCTGGGACATAAATCTTCACTGTTTCACTTTTTCCCCCCATTTTTGTTCTGCTCTTCAAAGTGAATGAAAACATCAAGCATCCCTTTCCAAGCTATGACCACTCCGGAACTGCGGCCACAGCTCGGCAATTGAGTTTGGCAAAAATCAGAGAGTACTGGATCAGAATCAATTGGCCACATGGACTTTTAATTAAGAGCACTGTCTTCTTGAATTTTAGAACTGTGTGCTACACATTTTTAAATTCAGTATTTGCAGTAAATGTGTGTATGTGAACATGTTCCCTGGAGAGCGGACGGAGGCTTTCACCAGCTCGTGGCTGCTCTTGGTAACAGACCAGGCCCAAGCAGAGAGCACCTTGGGACTGTGCCGAGCACGGAGCCTGGGCATCCTCTTTTTTTAGGCATCGCATTGAAATGAGCCCAGTTGGAAATAATGCCTTCAGGCCTTCTGAGAGTGTGAACAGGTCACCCAGTCACACAGCAGACTTGAGTACTCTGAGGCTAGGGGTCAGCAAAGTGTCACGGGACCACACAGCATGTCCCCAAATGTTTGAGAGGAAAACATGGCTGTCATCCTCTGTTGGACATACAGTAGGGTCTCTGGGATTCAGTTCTGTTTTTCTCTTAACTCCCCTTTGTGAAGTGATTCTGGTTTCCTTTGGGGATGGGTGACCTCAATGGTGAGGTAGTGGTGACATTTTGCTGTTGTCCCAGGGTTCTTTCTATTCAATGAACCATGATTTCCAAGAACGTGGTGAGAGCTAGCTCATTAGTTCATCTAGCTGGAGACAAGAGAAGCTTCTGCATTCACCTAATGCCACTCTAGGTGACAAGACTCAAGCCCAGAGAGGGCAAGAAATTTTTTCCTAGACCACACAGCAAGCCATCGGCAGAGCCAGCACTAGAACGGAGAGGCGCAGAGACCAGAAGGTCTTCCCTCACAGCCCCGGCTCTCATCCAAACTCGTGACCAGGTTGTGCCCAGAGTGAAGGGAGAAGTGGGGTTCTGCAAAAGGGCCTCTCCGGGCCTCTGGGCAGCGCTGCCTTCCCGCCTTCTTTACCTGCTCCTATCACCACCGCATCGTACTCGGGCTTCGGGCGTCCGCCAGCTTCCCAGTGAGCATGTCTCCAAGCGGGGCAGCGAGAGGCACCCCAGGCCCTACCGAGACCCCGGCCGCTCGCAGCCATTTCTGCCTCCAGGAACCCGCGGGCGGCCCGCCCTTCGCGCCGCCCCAGGCAGCGGGGGCAGTGGGGAGGCGGAGGGGAGGAGCGCCGCTGGCCCGGCCTCGGCCGCGGGTCCTCCTGGCGCTGCGTCTGCGCAGGGCAGCCCCGGGGCGTTGCCTGGGAACCCCGCGGAGTCGGTGCAAAGACTCAGAAAGCGAGGACCCGCCGACAGTCCCGAGGGCTCCCGTGGGCGGGTCGCTGGGCTGGACGGGGCGGACCCCGCTTCCCCGGCTGTCACCGTGTGCCCTGTCGGGATTGTGGGGATGGCACAGCAAGTGGGAGAGGGACCGTCCAGTCTGTCCACCCCCCGGCGCCTGGTCCTCAGGCTTCTGGGTGGAGTCACAGTCGGAGGTAGGGACAGTTCCCCACCCAGGAGAGCCTCGGGCCACCTTTAGCAGGAGGCCTTCAGCCAGCTGCACAGAAGGCTACAGGTCTGCTAAACACCGGCCCCTGAACAGGCTGCTGCGGTCTGCTCCACGGTCTGCTCCACTTAGGGCCAGGTTCACTGTAATTCTTGGGGTTGCCTTTTTCTTCCTAAGGTCTGCACATTTCTGTTGGCATCTTTCCCATTTCCCAAGAATCCTCAAGGGTTAAAGTTCACATTTGCAAATATCCTCAGCTGAAGTGCTTTCTTACTGTCCCTTTGGGCTGTCTTCAGTCAGGAGCCCCTTTCTTCCTTGGCTACTCCTCCCCAGATGGTCCCCTGTAGGCAAAAGGCTCTTGCACTAGTCTCACCCTGTGTCACAGGAGCCTGCTACTAAATGACTCTCAGAACCAGAAGAGGAAAGACCGTCCCAGTAAGCAGGCTTTCTAAGAACCCTTCTCTCACACAGGTACCCCTCTACACACAACCAAGGTTCACACTGTGTGAATCTGCTAAAATCTGATTCAGGATATACGCCCCAGTGTTTTAATAATAGTTTCCCCCTCCCCATCTGTAGGTTCCACATCTATAGGCTCAATCAGCTACAGATTGAAAATATTTGAAAAAAACTGCAGCTGTACTAAACATGTCAGACGTTTTTGTTATTATTCCCTAAGCAATAAAATATAACTGCATTTACATGGTATTGGCTATTGTAAGTAATCCAGAGATGATCTGAAGCGTAGGGGAGAACGAAGATTACCAGCCAATACTGCATCATTTTATTTAGGAACTTGAACGTCTGCAGATTTTGATAGGCTGCCTGTGCACCTGTTGTCAAGGAGTCCTGGAGCCAATCCCCTGTGGATGATTGTACAGAACAGTCAGCAGATTAGCTCAACCAGATTCTTCACATCATGTACAGGCTAAAAATCAAGGGAAAACATTAATTTTTTTAAAAGTAGGTGTCTTATACAGTGGTGGGCTTATAGGCTACGTTCTTTTTCCTTTGTGCTCTTCTGTATTTTCCACATTTGATATTTTTCTTTTTAATTCTCACCCATAAAATCACGATATTAAGGAATACAGATCAGGTTGTCTCTGGGACACTGTCCTCATAAGGACTCTAACCCTCAGTGCCTCTGTCCTCCCCAAAGCAGTTCCCTGCAAGGGAAAGACCAGTGTCCTTCACAGAGTTTCTGCCCAAGACTGAGATGCAGAAGGCTGGGCTCCTGCCCGCACACCAGGGTGTCCTTTGCTTCTGGGGTGGATGCTTATTTCTACCCTGCCACCTCTCTCAATCCAATGCCTCCTCTTTGCCTGAGGAGCCCACACCTGTGTCCCAGTGTTCATCTTGGTGTCTGTCCTGTGGTAAGAATCTCTTGGTTAGAAGAGAGGGGCTGTACCCCTGGGAAGTGGGTTCAGTCTGGGGAACACCAGATTACCTGAGGAGCTTTTAGAATCATCAGTCTTGACTTTACACCGAGCACATGAATCTGAATCTCTGGGCCAGGGTCTGGAGCCAAGAACTACAGCCCTAGGGAGAAGCAAGCCCGGCATGGAGGGGCCAGACCCTAGCAAGGTTTCTCAGTATTGACAAAAGGGTCCTGAAGCACAGACATGCTGGATGACAACAACTGACATTTATTAAGCACCTATCATGTGCTGGGTGACCCTCCCAGCCACCTGAGGGGGGTGTCATTACTTGAAATGTGGGGGAACAGCATTGAAAATGCCCCGAGTTGCAGACGAGGCTGCAGAGCTGGAACCCAACCAACCAATGGCGCACCTATTATCTGGGGGCAGAAAACAGGCTTTTCTGCTCAGAACAGCAGAGGCAGAGGGGGGTCTTCAGACAGTCTGAGCATTAGGGTCTTCCTCTCTTCTGGGGACAAGTGGGGATGCAGCTCTGAAAGAGGAGCTGCTGCCGTCTCTGACCTCACAGTCACCACTGTTTTAAAGAGGAAGCCCAAAGCCTCTGCCTCCAGAGGGCAGGATTTAGGAGTTTGTTCACCACCCCGTGTGGAGGCGGTCCAAGTGGGGTGTGATAAACCTTGGGGCCTCCTCGCATCCTCAGGAGGCTACTGGGGACAGAAGAAAAGTTTCTGCTACGGGGGGGGGGGGGCACTTTTGCAAGCAGGGATGGCTGCAGAACAGGTGCCCTGGCAGCAGCCTGCAATCTGGCCTAGGGCAGGGGCACACGGGAGGCCTCCCCCAGGCGCCGGGCGAGCTGGCTGGCCTGTTGCACCAGCAGGTTGGTGGGGATGACTGACAGGTGCAGGGCCAGCAGCTCGTAGCACCTGATGGCCTCCGTGGGGTGGCTCTTGCTGTAGTAGCGAAGGAGCTTCCTAAAAGGGAAAAGGAGGACAAGGACTCAGGAGTGAGCGATGACAGTCCTCCCAGGCCAGAGGCCTCTTGGGCCACACAAGCACCCAGACACCCCCCCTTGGTCCTCTCACTAGGCCCCAGCACCAGGCCGGTGATTCTGTCTCCTGCTCCTCATGACCTAAGCTTCTAGGCTTAGCCCCAGGTCATGGTCCCTTCTTCAAGGTCCTCCCTCCTCAGCCGGTTGCATTCTAATTAAGAGGTGTCAGCAGGGAAGTTCTGGGTCCACATGGAGGTCTCCCTGTGCTACCAAGACTGTGCCGCATCAGGGTGGGTGGGCTCGAGGGGGCTCTCCTGGTGCTTCCTCCTCACAGGTTGCTGTGCCAGCCCCAGCCCAAGTTTTTAGCTTCTTGGGGTGGAATGGGGCAATTCTGGAGGAACTGTCCCCACGGGGATACCCTAAATCATTGACATCTGGGAACACGGACATCCTGCGCCCTGAGTCAGCGTCACCTGTAGTAGTCACCTCCCAGCACACCAATGGGGACTGAGTCATCGGAGAGGACAGGCACCTCAATCATCTGCAGCTTGTAGCCCTGTGGAAGGAAAAGCAGGGTCTTGAGGACAGAAGGTGGTGGGCTGGGTGAGGAACCCGGCTCGAGGGCGCCGGGCGTGGCCCTGCTGTGCTCAGTGCTGCAGAACGCACCTCTCTACCTGGTTTCCTGCCCTGTGAGGCGGGAACATCCCTCATGAACCTCGGAGAGAATGTTCGTGGAGTTCTCAGTGTGACACCTGGACCAGCAGGGCCCAGCAGGCCGAGGGAGGGCAAGGTGGGGGGCGGGGGTGTTGGCCAGGGTTTCGAGGCTCTTAAGAGGCTCAAGTCTCTGCTTTGAAGGAACTAGGAATTCCATGCTAGGATGAGGTAGGAAACCTGGATCCCTAGACACGGACAACAAGCGAGGCACCACCATGTGCTCTTACAGCAGCCCTCACGTGATGCTCACCTGGCATCAGAGGCCTCCCCTGTGGTGAGGAATCGGGCCCAGAAGTGTTAAGGGACTGTCCACTCTGCCCAGGTGGGTGCTGTGGCCAGTGGCCTGACCTGGGCCTCCCACCCCACAGCTCTGCTTCTTTCTACCACTCCTGAGGCCCCCTCAGCACACGCTTCCTTGTCTCTCTCGAAGCTCAGGTAAAGGTCAAGGAGCCCCCCAGCACTCCTGAGGCAGAGAGCTAAGCTGAGAGGCTGCAGGTTGTGAGAGTAGCTTCTGGTTCTGGCTTCATCACTGAGGCCTCGATGGCCTTGGCCATGGCTTTTGATCCCTGAAGCATGAGCATCACACAATGAGGTCAAGGAAGCTTGCCCCACCCACTGCATGGGGCTGTGAGGGTTGAAGGAGGGAACAGGGGTGGAGGCCCCCAAAGTACACTGAGTTACGGAAGGGGTGGGTGGGCAACCTGGAGCAGGAAGGAGACTGGAGCATGAGGACAAGAAACCAAGGGGCTGTGGGGTGGAGGGGACGATCCTTGGTCCTGGAATAATGATGCCAAGTGACAAGAAAGGAGAAAACATTAAGAGAAAGAGAGGGAAAGGAAAGGACAGAGAGGCGCTGTGGACAGCAGAGTCTGACCCACGCCAGCTGTGGCAGCTTCGCCTCAGGCAGGCTGTTAACCCCTTTGAACCTCCACCTACCAAATGGGAGTGATGGCACACCCCACTTTACACAGAAGCGAGAATGTGAAGCACTACAGAGGTACCAGCTGTGATCCGAGGGCCCATCTCAGGGGCACCCGGAGTCTATCTCTTCGTGTGTTCATCAGGACGCTGCCTGAGCAATGGCACAAGTTGGCCGGGCAGTAGGTGATCACGAAGCAAACTTAAATGCTGGCGTGACAATGTGACCATGGTTCTGGGACCCCATCGCTATACTTACCTGTCATTCCACCAGGGACAAGAAGAGATGAGGGACAGATAGACTGAACACAGTTCAGAAGAAAGGAATCCGAGGGTGACAGCAATGGACAGCACTTCAGGACTTTCCTGTCAGGGCCCTGGCACACCCACCATATCGTTCTCAAACCACAGGAAGTAGGAGCAGCAGAAGTCCCCCTCGTGGAACAGCAGAGTAGTGTAGCCCTTCTGCAGGTATCGGCGCGCCAGCCGGACCAGGGCCCAGACCTGGGGAGGGAAGAGCGTTCAGCACTGCCCTGTGGCCACATGGCTCAGGTGAAGGAAGAAGGAAGCAGAAGTGCTGGGCTGAGGAGCTCCAAGGCCAGGGGCACTGCCTTGGCTCAGAGCAGGAGCTTTGGAAGCAATCCCTGTCAGAGGGATTGCCCGGCCACCCCTCCAGCTGTGGTGAGGATTAAGGACTTTATAGGACTACTACATACGTAAGTTGTAAATTAGTAAACCCATACTTCAGGCCAGAAAATGGCCAAGGCCAGTGTCATGTGCATGACAGGAGATTGAGGTGTGGCCACTTAGAAAATTCCTCTGTACAGGGGCCCCCATGGGCTAAGAGGTGATGGCTCAGCTCTGCACCAGGAGCTGGGGGGAGCATGTTTGAACATACAATAAGTGGAAGCCAGGCGTGTCCTCTGCTACTGGGTTAAGATCCAAGTGAGGATTCACCTTGGGGTGGACATGACCAGTGGACCTGAGAGATCACCTGCCTTAGGTCCCTGTCCTCCAGGGATGTTCTCTTGCCTAAAGCAGGGACTGTCATGGAGCTGCCTGAGAGCTGCCAGAGGGAAGGTGGCCAACTCAGCTTTCCCGTACTTCCAGGGCTGGGAAAAGACTCCATGAACTCTCTTATTAAAAGCCTGGGTGGGGGGATGGAGGATTCACTCCATAGCTGATCACAATTTACTGTCTAATTAAATCCACAGATACACAGGTTGGCTATACTTTCCAGGAAAGCAACTTGACAATGTGCATCAATATCCTTAAAAACATTCCTGCCATCTAACTTAGTAATTCTGTTTCTGGGAATCCATATTGAAGAAATAATCAGAGATGAGGACCCAGATATATGCAAAAAAGGTGTGTTCTGCAGAATTATTTATAACAGGGTAAGCCTGGAGACAGTCTAGAACTTCAAACATCGGGAAATGGTTATGTGAACTATGTTGCATTCACATAATGGACTATTATAGAGTTGCTAAAAATCAGCATATGAAGAATTAATGGCACAAGGAAATGCATCTAACATAATGTGAAGTGAAAACGTGTCAAATAAAACTACACATGCAGAGTGAGCTCAACTGCAACAAAGTATGCAGAGGAAACAATAAAAAGTAACATGCCAGGGAGCCCTGGCTGTCCAGAGAGGGACAGCCATGAAGATGGTGGGGTTGGGCCACTGGCCAATGCTCTATGGCTTATATCTATATTTTGTGCCACAAGCTGTGCTAAATATTTTACATGCATCATCTCAAGTCATCTTTACAATGATCCAATGATGTAACTATTAATATCTCCTTAGTTGAAACTGACACTTCAATTAAGTCATGCCCAAGGCCACATAGCTAGTGGGAGGCAAGATGGGTTTCCAACATGGCCTTCTGCCATCCTGCTTATTTTAACTAGTAGGTATACTTTATATGGACAACACAAAAAATTGTTTTTAGAAAGTGGCAGAGGCCCTTACTCACCATAAAAACAAAACAAACAAAAAGTTTGTCATGAAAAAGAATCAGTTAAATTAGGAGAATGGTTCCTTAGTAGAAATGGTTCCATCTAATTTTAAATTCTGGTGGGGCTGGGGGTGTAGCTCAGAGATGGAGTACTTGCCTAGCATGTGTGAGGCCCTGCCTGAGTTCCATCCCCAGCACTACAAAAACTAAACATGTACAAAAATTCTGACTTCTAAACTGATTTCCCTAGAGTTCTTTCCATTTCAGCTAATTCAACAAAGTCTTACTGAGCATTTACTTATGCCAGACACTGGCCATTTCCTCCTCTGACCTAACAGCAAAGAGCACTCTGCTAATGCCAGGTGCATTGATATGCTAGGAAGTGCTGCCTGACACGGACAGAGGCCGACATGGTCCCAGATGCTGGGCCTCTCAGCTCTGGAAGACAAGGTGCTGTTCCCGAGGAGCTTGCAGCAGGTATACCTGGCAGTCAGGTACAGTAAGGGTTAAGGTGGGGGTGTTCAGAGTCCCTGGAGCCCAGAGGACAGCAGGGTCCATTCTTCCTGGGTGGGAGTCAGACCTCAGCACATCCTACCCAATGGGCAGTGCAGAGTGCCTGGACCAGAGGAGCATAAGTTACCTTGGCTTTGACGAAGGCGGCCAGGGGCCCCTTGCCCAATTCTGATGAAGTCTTTTCACTGCTGCTAAGGGAAGGTGCCACCATCTGCCCAGTTGTTCGGTCCACGTAGATGAAATGCACCAAGCCTGGGAAGTCTTCCAGGTAGGTGAAGGGTGAGTTAAGGTGCTTATAGAGCCAGGGATTATAAGCCTCTCTGTCTGGCTCCTGGGCTTCTGGTTCTGAGAAGCAGTGCCCAGGATGCCCCTCCTCATAGGCTTCCATTTCAGCCTAGCCCCCTGGATCCCTGCTGCCCCAGAGATCTCTCCACCTGTCCCACCTCCCTCAAGATCCTGGATGCCTTCACAGGTAGCATAGTAACACAGGCACTTCTGGACTCTGTGGAAACGCTGCAGTTTCACAGTTGGTCACTTTGGGAGTGAATTTAAATTATACACACCTTAAAGCTACATGTGAGCAGAACCTGGCTGACCGCTCAAGCGCACAGTGATCTTGTTCTTCCCCATCATTCACCTAAGAGGTTGGGAAGGTTCCCAGTGACGGGAACTGACCCCCATGGAAGGACAGTAGCTGGTGGACAAGAGGCCCCCAGGCATCCCTCTGTCCTGCCTACTGAAGAACAAAGTCCCATAAGATGGAGGTCTGACACTTTGGAAATTTTAATACAGAAAAAGTGTTTGAAGTTCCCTGTAAAATTGGTATTCTAAAACTGGTGTTCCATAATACAAGAGACAAATAAAATTGGGAATGGCTCTTTAAACAGAGATACACATTCACCACAGGCCTTCCCAGGATCTTCACATGCCACTGTTCCTGGTAGCAATCCAAGGAAGGTGACAGGGGCCTTATGAACCAACCAGCCCATGGCAACCCCTGTCCCTGCCCCCAACAGCTATTACCATTTTGCTGGCATAAGGAGCTTTAAGGCTGTTATGATTTACCTTTGGGACAGTGGTATTTCTGAAACTTCAGCCTTGGGGTGTCCTATAGATGAGGCAACTGTGACACAATCCCCTATTATTTTTCTTCAGAGAGAAGCAGCTGAGGTGGTGGAATACACATCCTCTCTTCCCCAGAGAGGCCTCCCTGGGCTGGCTGCTCAGATTCAGGATATGACACCATGGTGATGTTCCTCCTGCTCTTCACCAACAGAAAGTCCTTCCAGTCCACCAGCCTCTCCCTATGGGGGAAGCGAG
The DNA here is from genome assembly GCF_052094955.1 of Ictidomys tridecemlineatus. Taxonomy (NCBI): domain Eukaryota; kingdom Metazoa; phylum Chordata; class Mammalia; order Rodentia; family Sciuridae; genus Ictidomys; species Ictidomys tridecemlineatus. The sequence continues at coordinate 28,382,338 of NC_135477.1, read as the reverse complement.
GGCTGCTGAGAGGGGAGCCCTGCACTCCTGCTCTGGCTCCGCTCCCGCCTGTGAGGGCCTCTGCCCCACTTACCGCATAAGCTTCTGAACTTTGTCCTGCAGGTGCTGAGGCAGGTGTGGGCCTCCCCTGCTGGGCGCTGTGGTCAGAAAGCTGAGCCGGTAGATGGAGCAGAGCTGCCGCTTCAGCTTCCCACACACCTGGAGCAGCCTGGGCACAGAGTGTGTCACAGTGGGACTGGGAGCGCAGCACTGCATGTCCCTCACTGCGCCAGGAGACAGCTTCCCCGCTTCCCCTACAAGGTGCTCCTTGCCACTGTGCACCTCACCAACCTCATTATTTTGCTGACTAATGTGGGGAAGGACTTGCCCAAGATGGCATCCAGTCAGTGCTGCAGCTGCCTCAGGTCTTGGGGTGCCTGGTGTCGGGTCCTCATGCCCTGGCCCTCCACTTCCAGCTCTGCTTCCTGTGGCCTCCTGTGGGCTGGCCCTCAGCTTCCCAGAGACCCTAGAGCCTTTTCTCTCTCTGGGCCTGCAGGGACGGCAGTCTCTCTGGGGAACATCTCCCTGTTCCAAAAACTCCCCTTGTCCTCTGGGCCCACCACTTACTCCCAGGATGATCCCGGTTCGCTTTTGGAGAAGGCCTTGGTCTTAAACTCCAGCCAGGTGCTCTGTAAGGAGGACGGTGGTAGGTCAGCCTCCAAAACATGTCCTACAGTGAGGTCCAGAAGAGCGGCTCTGGGAGGACACAAGCTCCGCCCTTACACAGCCCAGGTGGGCTTCTCTGGCAGCCCCCACTAGCACTCTGAGCACCACAGCCCACACCGTCCCATTCACACAGTAGGCCTTACTTAAGAGTCATTTCCACAGGCCACGTGTGGGCATTACAATTTGTGTTTTGCCACACTTACGTAAACAGGCTGTGGAAGTGTGGCTGTTTGCTTTCTGTTCCCATTTCATAATGGGGAAAACAAGGAAGGTGGATCTGTGGGGAGCAGGCACAGGAACCAGTACCACTGGCCCCTGCTCTACTGGGATGAGATGGCCCTGCCGCTAAGCCTTGCTCATCTCCTCTGAGGCTGGGTGAATGCAGGCTTTGGGTCCCACCTGAATCTCCTGTCCCCCTCGATTCTTGATGAACTTGTCCATTCTCTGGCGCAGTTCTCCCAGGAGGGGCTGGGACCGCAGGCCACTGCCAGCCTCCTGGCCCTCCTTCAGCTTCTTCTCCACCAGGGAAAGACCATCCAGCAGCTGGTACAGGACCAAGGCCAGTGGGGTGCTGGGGCTCTATGGGAAGGAGCAAAGGGGTCATAGAGAGAAGCTGTTCGGGTTTAAGTGTCACCAGGGCAAGGTGGGAGATCCTGTACCTTGGTCAGGAGCACCATGTTGATGCCCGGCCACAGGGGTAGGCAGTACATGGTGTGGGGCACCAAAGGGCAATAAATTTCTTTTATACTGGCATCCAGGAAGATTCTTCTGGGGCTGGAAGGCACTGGGGAGTGAGGAACCTTTGTCTGGAGGCTGTCCTCAGCTATCTGTGGATGGAGGAGATTATTAGTGAGGTGGGTAAGAAATCTGGCCTCCTCCCCAAGTTGGATCTACTGTCAATTGTCCCTTCCCTCCCCTACATGTGTATGAAGAATACAAAATGTTAGCTGCAGGAAATGCTGGTTCTTAAATCCCTGCATTGCCCCAGCAACTCCAGTTTTCTGCTCTCAGCTTCTTCTGGGCCTTTCTGCCCCGGTCGGGACAGGATGCCAAGCAAGGCAGTGGAAAGGGCGCAGGGAAAGAAGGAGCACAGAAGGCAGGATGGATGGACGCTAGGGGACGGGGAGAGGCTCCCTCTCCTGCATCCCTTAGAGGAAAGTGTCTAAAGTTCAGTATGCTCGTCATTTCAAAGTCCCCCAGAATCTCCTGACAACCTTCCAAACTGGGTAACTAGGCATAAGACAACTAAATGAGCAAGACTCGCGCCTTAGTGGGGGCTCTGAATAAGGAAAGTCTTTAGTTGGAAAAATTATAGAGAATTAAGGAAATCATTAGAGATGCCAAAAAAATTTCTCTGTAAGGATGTCACTTCAGTTATATATAACAGCAAAAAACTGAAAACAATGTATGGCTTGTTCCAGGGATTTGCTAAATAAATAGTAACATATGCGTGGATGGACTCTCAGCAATTCTTAAAAACCATACTGCTGAAGAGTGCTTGGTAAATGGAAAATACTTAAGCAAGAAAGTATAATGAACTACATTAGGATCCAAATGTAAGGAAAATATATATAGTATGTGCGCATATACAGAGAGAGAGAGACACACACACACAGAGAGAGAGAGAGAGAGAGAGAGAGAGAGAGAGAGAGAGAGACAGACAGACAGACAGACAGACAGACAGAGAGAGACAGAGAGACAAAGAATGTGTGTTTGTAAAATCAAAGGAATAAAATACTTTAAGGAAACATAAAAATGTTAATTTCACTTTGTGGATAGGATTGAGTGATTTTTGGTCTTTTCCATACTTGAATTTTGAATTTCTTGTTTTTCTAGAATAAATATGTTTAGGTTTCTTTTTTTTCCCTAAATATCAAAACTTAAGTTCTTTTTTTTTAAAAATATCAAACTTATGTTCAACTTTCCCTCCCAAGAAAATGAGGAGGGAAAGAAAATTCATCAGGCCTGAGGTCCGGCGCCTGGAGGAAGCTACCCTCATACCCTCTCCCTTACCCAGGTGGGTCTGCCTCTGGGCTGAGCTGGGACTGACCAGCCTGAGGGGCAGCCGTGGGGCTAGTGCTGGAGGAGTCATGCGGTCACTCAGCATCCCCAGCACTGCAGAGGAGCTATACCCATGTAGACCTCCAGAGACTCACCTGGGGAACATCAGTTGGTGGGGTGCCCCCTTCTAGCCAGATGGTGCTACCTGTGGGCCACAGGTAAGAATAAACAACATAAATACTGTGAGAACAGAATGATGTCACCTTAGCATGTCAGAAGGACTGGCGCCCAGAGGGCCCTGTCCATTGACAGCTCTAAGCCCCAGGTAGGAGCACAGGTTGTAGCCCCAGATTAGCCACCTTCTCCCAAGCTGACCAGTGCTGGGTGAACTCTGCTTTACCAGGGCTAAAGCAGCCTGGGATGGGAAGAGAGGCTTGCCGAAGAGCTGGCTGTTGGGACTGGAGCTCCTTAGCATGTACCTGGCAGTGTGTGGGGGGGTGCATTTTCCTTAGTACCTCTTCCTTGAACCCTTAATCTTCTCCTTGTTTCTGTCAGCACACAGCTGACATCCAGTTCTCCAATCACCAGTCTTTTACTTAACACTACTATGTGCCAGGAATTGAGTAGATTTTCTTCCTAGCATAACTCACAACAACACATGAAACCCACTATATATTTGAAATATTACATGTTTGCAATAAGTAATAATTGTTCTCTCTTGTATTTAATTGCAAATAGTCTTCATCTGTAATCATGCTTCTTTGGGGGTAGGAAGTGTGCTCCTAGGTTTCAAATGCCTGATTTACAAATGGATAGCACAACTCAATAGTTTGTAAGGCTTGAGTTCTGTTCTCAGTGGATGAACATTTACACCTCTGAGGCATAAAAATACCTAGTCACCAAGAGAGAAAGACCATAAGGAGGATTCTGATGACTGAGGAAAGGGAGTGATAAGAAGGAATTTGGAAGTTCATCCAAAAGCCACACCTCTCATCGTGCCCTGGGCTCAAGGGGTGCTTAAAGAATCTGCAGATGGCTATGGACCCTTGTCTCAGAAAAAGGCACAAGCATGAGTTGTCACACAATCTCAGGGGCTCCTAAGCTCCTTGAAGCTGGTCCAAGGACTGAAAATTGAGAACATTTAACCCAGTGGTGTTCAACCTTGGCCGCATATGAATATCATTTGGCACCCTGGCCACTGCTCAGACCAATTGCCAGGAACAGGCTCAGCCTCAGTAGCTGTGAAAGATGAGTCCAGTTAGGCAGTCTTAACTGCCCACAGCAGCCAGCCCCACTTGAGGCACAGGTATGCTATGTGCAGCCAGAGCTGGGAGCCACTGGCCTAAAGACACCAAACAGTGAATCCCTCAAAACAGACTCCAACAAGTTCCTCCTCCTCCAACACTGGCCTTCTTTATTCTATGAAATGGTGTGAGCCACAGGATCCTTCCTTTTATCCTAAAAACTTCATAGATAAATGTGATGCTCATTTGTGGTAACAATGACAATACAGATTTCAGTTTATCTTCTTTCCTAAGCGATGTGTATTATTTTTTGTTAATAACATTTTTGAATGTTAAGATAAACATTTTATTGTTTCCCCACATATTCTGGAAAAACAGGGAAAGTACAAATTATAGAGACTATTTATATTTTAAAATGTACTTAACATCAAAAAATTACATAATTTTACTTAATGACAATTATTTACTACAAAAAAGAAAAATGAGGTTGATACACATATAGAATTTTAAAATGAAATCAACTTGTCACAAAATGCTTTAAGGTGCATTTGAGTGGTCTCAGCAGTCCGTGAACACACACTAGCGCCAACACTGACTGTATCCCATAGCCTGTGCTCTGGGAACCTGAATATCTGCCCCAGGTCCTTGGATCCCTTGAGTGTGGAGATCCACTGAACCCTATGACAGATCCCCAGGGCTGCAGACTAGCACCTGTGCTGCTACCCAGGCTCCTCCTCAGGGCTCACCTGAGCTCTGCTGGCCAGGGGAAGGAGCTGGTGTGAAGTACTCTTCAGGGAGAGAGAAGCTGTCTGTATCCTGGGTGGGGAAGAAGGCAGCTCAGACCCAGGGCACAGGGGACTCTCCCAGAGGGCTCAACCCCCACCCTGCTCTCCTGGGAGAGCCAGGAAAGGCCTGGTCCCAGGATGAGACAGGGCCACCCTGTCTCCTTCATGCAGTGCCTGATACACACCGTCTCTGCTGAACTCCCCTTGGTTGGGCCCGAGACACGTGGGCTCCGGGCCTGCTGCACAGGGATGTTCTGGCTTCTGTGGGGCCTCCTCCCTGGGGAAGGCTGTGAGAGGGCAGCGGAGCTGCTGGTTAGCATACATCTGACCCAGCTCTTCCCCATCATCCTCTGCATCCCAGCACCTCACAGAGAAGCCCTCCATCCCTCCACCCAGCTTAGAGGGGACAGGTACCTTCCCAGCTCATACAACTAAGTGGTGAAGCTAGATTTCAAACCAGGACTGGCTCCACAAATCTGCATTTTCAATCCACATGCATTCTAAACCCCACATTCATCTGAAAGGAGAGGAAAACAGTCACGCCCAACCACACGTCCAGCTGTCTAGCTGACTGCACAGCCTCCCTCCGGCCTGCCTGCCACTCTCAAGGCAGGTTTTCTACACCATCTCCCTGATGGCCTCCCTTCCACTGCCATGAGACCTGGCCATCATCGTCGTCCTCTACTGTGCTCTCACTTGGGTGGAGATCCTGAACCAGGAGGATGAGGGCGAGAAGGTCAGCTGGGCGCAGGGAACTTGCACCATGGCTGTAGGCACAGGAGAAGGGCATCTCATCAACACATGCCCAGAGGCAGCAGGGGCAGCTCTGCCCTCAAGCAGACAGGCAAGGTACAAATAAAACTAACTCTTCTATTTTAAAAATAAAACGTGGCTGTGTAGAAAAACAAAAATTAGCAACGAGAAAGCCCCAGGGATCAATAACATTATAAAAGGAGCTCTCCTAGATGCAGGCTTCCACACTGTTCCAGGGAGAAATAACAGAGAAGCAAGTGGGCTGAGGGAGGAAGAGCTGAGCCTGGGGCTTCAGGAAGAGACAGGCCTGGAAGCTTTGCTTGCTGGGCAGCTGCACTCTCCAGGTGGAGGGAATAAGAAGGACGATGTGGAGGCCCTCCCACAGCAGGGCCTCGGGCTCACCTGGAGTAGAAGGCCAGCAGCTTGCAGTGAACGAGCAGGAACGCGTGCAGGGCCTCCTCACTGCCCCGCTCAGGGCTGGAGTTGACAGCCTGGATGACATGCCGCTCCAGCGCCTCTATGCTCAGCTCACAGAGCTGGGGGTGAATCAGCCGCTCCACAGCCTGGCCAGGGTGGGCAGGAGAGGGAGCCATGTCACTCACCACCTCTCCTGCTCTGGGCCCAGGGCTGGTGGGCATGTTCACTCAGTCCAAACTAAGTTCATACTAGATGCCAGATATTTGGAAATAGGGAGACGGACTAACATGACCCCAGCCTGCCTGGGGCTCACAAGCTGGTCCCCAGACTCCGGTGGATGAGGCCAATAATTCACAGGAAATAGAAGACATAAGCATCAATTGTAATATATTCTGAGTAGGAAACACACAGGGCTGAGCCAGAGAAAGTAAACAGAGGCCTATTTGAGTGAGAGGCCTATTTGAAGTGTCCCTATGGAGGTGACCTTTAAACTGCCACCTAAAGAACTGGAAAGCCTGCTAGAGAGCAGGAGGGGGAATGCGACAAGTCAAAGACCAAGCAAATCCAAAGGCCCTTCGGGGTGATGTTCAGAGCAGGGCTGTCCAGCTGAAATGGAAAGCAAGTCCTAGGCAGAATTAAGTTTTTTTTTTTTTTTTTTGTAAAAATAAAGAGATGAAATTAATCTTACCAGTATATTTTACCCCATACCTAAAATATTACCAATGTATAACATAGACATGAATTGGATGCTTAACATTCTTTTTTTGTGTGTGTGCTAACACATGAAAGTCTGGCGTGCACGGCATGTACAGCATGACTCACAGCTGCATTTCAAGTGTTCAAAACCACATGTAGTCAGTTAATCACTAATGACTGAACAGAGCTAAACATAAAGTATTCCTGAAACTGAAAGAAGTGAATAAGGCGAATAAGGTGAGAGAGGCGTGAGCTGAGGTCTAGGTGGGACAAGCAGAGACAGATGGTGACGGAGCTGGTGGAGCTGGGGAGGAGTCTTGATTTTTTCTCACCTCCATTGGGTCATTTACTCTAACAAGTCTTTCTTGATCCCTGGAAACAACTGACTACCCCATCCATTGTGCCACCATGAATTTTGATAAGAAACCTAATATGATACCCAGGATACTTGTATTTTTAATACACATTCTGAATGACTTTCTCCCAAGGGCAAGAAAAGTGTCTTCATTCATCAGGGCCTGACCCACCTCTTAGTGTACAGCAGGTATTATACGTTTACTGGAGGAATGGATAAGTAGGGATGTGCGAATGAATTCCTTTCATCATCTAGTTCACTAATTCTCTCTTTAGCTATGTCTCATATATTTTGATGAGAAACCTAAGATGACACCCAGGATATTTAACTCATCCATTAAGGTTTTCATTTTACTAATTATGCTTTTGTTTCTAAATGTCCACATGGGTTCTTTTTCAAATCTGCCTGGCCAGATTTTTTTAGTCTCTTGCTATTTGTTCATTTTTGGAATTTTAATTGTTATATCTTTATATACTTTAGTTATTTTATATTCTGTAACCTAATAATTCTAATACAGCAAGCTTCTTTGTTGGTAACTGATTCCCTGACTTCCCTTGACTCTCAAGTTATAATGGCTTATTTTCCTGTGTTTCTGACTTCCTTTAACTGACTTCATTTCTATTTGATTTTAGTCTGTCCTTTAAGGCAGTGTTTTCCCAGGTATGGTTCCTGGGTCAGCACACTCAAGATCACCCAGGAACTTGTGAAAAATGCAAACTGTAGAGCCTTGATCCTTGGCCCAATGAATGAGAGGGTGGTGAGGCCCAGCAACCTATACTCATCCAATATTCCTGAAACTGAAAGAAGTCCCAGGAAACCAGTGCAAAGTGAGCAAGGACAAGAGAGGCATGAGCTGAGGCTGAAGCAGGACAGGCAGAGACAGATGATTCTAATGCACACTAGAGTGTGAGAAAATGTGTGTTTGTTGCCATGAACAATCAAGAAGTGCTATTGACCAAAGCTACCCTAACCCTCAGGCCTGGGCTCAGCCTGGAAGAGGCAGGTTCAGCTCCCAACATCCTGCTGGCTGGATGCTATTTTCTGGCTATGGTGTTGGTATCATCCGCTCTCAGGGCCTCTTGCCACTTCTTACTTGTTCACTACTTGTTCACTGCCTCCCACTCTTTTTGTGGGGTGGGGATAATGTCAAAAGATTATCTTCAGGAATTTCAGTAATACATAGTGAGTCCCAAACCTGCACTGGGAAAATTATTACCCAGAATCCAGTGGTCCATCAGAGTACGCAGCCCTCCACATGGCCAGAAAGAATGACTCAACATAAACGAGTAAATTTCAGGGTCTTCCTGTGCCCAAAACAAGGTCTTATAGCTTGATGCCCCCCGTGACTCAACACCTCTGAGGCCCAAAGTATCCATGCCCCATAGTCACCTCCACAGCGAAGCTCTGCTCCTGCTCCCGTAGGCGGCTATAGGTCCACAGCAGGCTCTGGAAGTGCTCCCACACCTGGACGCGCTGCTCCAGGTCAGGAGGCCGTAACCTGGGGGTAGAACCAGGGAGAGTGGAAGCCCATGAGAAAGGTAGTATTTTCAATTCAAGCTTAGGACCACCATCTCAGGTCAGCATAAGAGTCAGCAAGCTCAGGAGATGTGACCATCTAAGTGGGACACACACCGAGAACAGAGACCATGTTTCAGACTGTGCCCTGGCTACATTGTGGTATGACATGGGCAGGGAACCAGAAGACAGGCCCTTGAACAAATGAATTCACTCCTTAGTCTCCTTCACACAGGTGTATCAAAGGCAGCTAGAAGCAACCAGGAAGGTGTCTGCAGTTCCTAAGCTTCTCACACCCCCCACAGGCACTGGAAACAGACAACTCTGGTCTATCATCAGGGCAGAACACGGGGTGCAGCCCTCTTCAATGCTGCACAGGTAATGATGGTTTGTGTAATGGTAACTGCTGCCTGTAGCACTTGCTGCCGACACTTGTGACCATCTGGGTAAATGACTCATGAGATCATGTTTGACAATTTGGTAAATGACTCAATTGGCTACTTACTTACATCACTTCAAAACCAAAAGATTCCAGGGTTTCCTCTATGTTAGGGAATTGGGATGATTCCACCCTGAACCTTGCTCTTCTGGGTCCATGTTTCAACCAAGTCCCTTTTCTGGGTTCCTTCTCACCTCAGTGTACACTCTGAACCAACAATCTTTTTTGCCAAGTTTGTTGCAGGCCCAGAGTTGGGTTTGGGGGCCTGACCCCTCAGATAACACAAGCTTGGCTGTATGAAGGCACGCATTTTTCTGGAAAATGAGCCTGAAGCTTCTTTGAGAGGGGAGAGAGGACCAGCTCAAACCAGGGTGGAAATGACAAAGAAGGGAGTTGAGAGTACTAAAGTCAGATTTCCAGGCTGATGCTGTCGCCAATCAGCTGGATGGTTCTGAATAAATATTCTAGTTCTCTGCCCTTAGTTGCCCCATATGTAAATGAAACAATCAGACCAGCTAATCTCCAAGGCTCTTCTGAGCTCTAATCCTCTGAGGGCCACAGGTGGGGCAGAATATGGAAGCACAACTTCAGAGGCTAGGCATATGGCTGCCTGGCCCCATGAGGGTACTCAGCAGAGGACAAGGAAGGGACCAGACTCAAGGACTCACTCCTTTCGGATGAGCTGGCCATCCATAGTAACCAGTCCAAAGTGCACCTCGAACAGGTACTTGAGCACACAGAGCTTCCGCCGAAGATCTCCCTCGTTCTCAGAGTGGTCCCCATTGATGGCGATGAATAGGCATTCTCCAAACTGTAGGGACAGCCAGGCAATGTCAGCTAGTTCCTGGGGACCACCCTTTATCTGCCATGATCTCAGCAGACAAGGGAGGGGAGGCCTGAGCCCCAGGGGATTTTGATAATATGCTGTTTCTGCCCTTCCAAGGAAGTCTACAGTCCAAGATGAGGAAGGGTATGTGGATTCCCCATGGAGCTGAGGGAACAGGAACATGGGCCACAGGGCCTCACACTCACCAGGTGAAGGACATACAGGGAGTTGTCATTTTCTGTTGAGAAGCATGTGTATGTATCTGAGAGTTTCTCCAACATCGTCATGGAGGAGATGATGACTGGGGCCAAGAGGGTGCTGAGCTGGTCTTCCAGGGCAGGAAGCTGCAAGGGGTCAGGGAAATAGCATTGCTTGGTGTGTGCCAGATGCTGAGGACAAAGGAGTAAATAAGACTAGACCTGTCTGGGAGGGGAATCACTGTCATGATTGGGAGGGGACAAAGAGAACTGCCCCCACCACCTTGGGTGATAGGTAGGAAGGTGGGGAGTCAGCCCAATATCTGTGCTGATCAGACTCTGAATCTGGAAGGAAATACCAAGGAACTGGCCACATTTCCACAGTAGAATGTCTGGGGCATTTAACTGAGAACTTGTCAACTCTAAGGAAGTCTACAACACCTACCAAAGTCCATGCTGGTGATAGGAGATGTGCGCACAGATGTTCATTATAGCACAATTTACAGATGCAAACAGTGTAAAAAACATAAATGCCCAGTACTAGGGAAAGAGTTAAATAAATAACAGTATGTTTAAGTGATGGGAGAGTCTGCAGAACCACTTAAAATATTAATGTTTCGATGACAAGAAAAATTTCTCTTATACAAGGTTATGCATATATTTTTAAAAGATGTGAATGCTCTGTATTTAAAAATACTTAGAAAAAAGTACTGAAAAATATTAAGAAAGCCAACACTGTTAAGTCACTACTTCTAGATAGAGGAATTATAAGTGATTTTTTCCTCTATTTTGTTTCTATGCTTTCCATAACAAGCATGTATTTGCTTTGATAAGCGCTCTCCCTATCCATTCTCCTGGCCGCCAAAAGAAGGAACAAAACAACTAAACAAAAGCAAAAAGGAATGAGGCAAATTTGTTAAGAGCCTGTGAATGAATGTGGGAGGAAGCCAGCTGAGCTCGGTACCTCCAGTTCCCAAAACTGCAGTGAAATAAAGGAGGAAACAGCTGATGTCCCCCAGGGGACTTCAGGGGACTGGAATGGAATAAGGGGAAAGTTATACCCTTACTTGGAGCTGGCACGTCCTACAAGGAGCTAAGTAAGTGCTCGCCTTGAAAAAAGAACCAGGCGGCTGGCGAGGAGTCCTGTGCAGCCCTGAATGGGCCTGGGTGCAGCAGGACGGTGCACATTTTCTGCAGACATTCTCAACATGCAGGCACCCAGCCCAACAGTGTGTCCTGCGGGCTTTCATGGTGGCTCCTTCACATCACTCCCATCCCAGCCCAGAGGGCTCCGTTCCTGGTGGCCACCCCACCCCAGCTACTCCCCATCCCACACCCTGTTCAATGTCTTCTCTCCATTTACCACAGCCTGAACTGGAGTATTTCTTTGCAGTCTGGTTCACTGCCCATCATCCCTCTTTAGACCCTAAGTTCCCTGACAGAAAGGATCACATGGCTATGGTCACTGCTTTATCCCCGTAGGCCAGCACACAGTAGGTTCTCAGTTAATATTTGCTGAATGGATAGTCTCCCACATAGACAGGAACAAATGCTTGTTGAGTTATTCACATTCTATGATTTTCTTAAATTGTCACCAATTCTACTAATAGAAAAGCCACTTAAAATCTGATTCTATACAGCAACTCACTGTGAAGAATAGCTTTCTCTACAGACATAGGAACAATCTTTTTATGATTGGGAAAGGAAAATTTTTGGTATATGTAGAGTTGGAAGGGGCACTCTTATATACTATTTGGTGGGATTATAAAGTGCTACAATATATTTGAATAGCTTTTGACTCATTTCTATTTTAGGAATAATCATAATATCAAATAATCGGAAATAGGATGAAATTCAAGCACAAATGCCCCATACAGCAAGTGATAGCTAACTAGACGGAATATATATGTCCAGCATTAGAAAATGGTTAAATAAATGATGATACATTTGTTCATGTACTGGAATATAATGATGCCATTAAGAATTATGCTTTTGGGAACATTCAACAAAATGGAAGAATGATTTTGATATAATGGGATATGAAAAAAAACAGGAAATAAAACTGTAAATGTGGTATGATTCCTACTATATAAAAGATACTGACTCAAAGCAAGTATATTAAAGAGCTAATAGCTCTGGGTAGCAGAATTATGGGTCATTTAAAAACTATCTCTTTGCTTTCCAAATTTCCTTCAATTAACTCATGTTATTTATATGATCAGAACAAATGAGTGTCGCATACAAAAAATACTTTTTTCCTTTACACTAGTCTTAGGAACTGGAATATACTTAGGAACTGAAATATCAGGAGTTTGTTTCAGTACCAGGTTTTTAATAAGGGCGGGGAGCACAAAATAGTTCGCTTCTTAAATTGATCTAGTTGAAATAGTAGTTCTAGACTTAAGACAAATTCGTAATTTAAAAATTAGATGTCCTGCCAGGCGTGGTGCCTATAATCCCAACCACTTGAAGGCTGAGGCAGTAGGATCAAAAGTTGAAAGGCAGCCACAGCACCTTAGCAAGACTCTGTCTCAGAATACAAAAAATAAATAAATAAAATAAAGAAGGGATGGGGATGTGGCTCTGTGGTTAAGCTCCCCTAATAAAATCACTCTAATGTACCTGAGCTCCAATACCTTATTTTCTCTTAGCAACTAATAAGAATATCAGTGGAGTGGGCTCAGCTGGAGGGCAAGCCCTTCATAGCAGTGAGGGCAGAGAGGCAGCCTCTCTCTCTGTTGCTGTGGAAGTTCAAGAACTCCCACTACTGTATCCCCAATTAATTTTTTTTGAACTCAAAATTAATGAAGAAAACATTTAACATAAATCGCTTGTTCAAAATGCAGACCAGAAATATAAGTGAAAATGACAATAATTTCAGAAATCAAAGTAGTAAACTGGATGTCCATGAGTAATAATAGAAACCCCAAAACTTTAATACATACCTCACACCATATTCAGAAGTGCAAAATGGGTCATTAGGCCAAATATGAAGCACCAAACTCTAAAACTTCCAGAATAAAACATTGGAAAACTCTTGGGTTAGGCAAAGATGTCTTACACATGACATAGAAAGCATGATTTATAAAAGCAAAAATGGAAAATTAGAGTTATCAGAATTGAAGAACTTCTGCTCTATGAAAAATACTCTCAAGAGAATGCAAACATAAACCACAGACTGGAAGAAAATATTTGAAAAACATATCTAATAAAAAGACTTATATCCAAAACATATCAGAAACTTGCAAAACTTGAAACTATCCAACCATTTGGAAGACTTTAGTAGTTCCTTAAAGAGTTAAACATACACCTATGTGAGCAAGTCATTCTATCCTAGGTATTTACCCCCCACATACATAAAAATGAAAGCATTTGTCCAAAGATTTGTACATGAATGTTCACAGTTGCTTTATTTATATTAGTCAAAAACTGGAAACAATCCAAATGTCCATCAAGAGGTAAATGAGTAAACAAACTGTGGAATATTGATATAATAGACAACTACTCAGCAATGAAAATAAATGAATGATATATGCTACAATGTGGATGAACTGATAAAGAATTATGCTGAACAAAAGAGGCCAGATTGAAAAAAAAACACACAAAAATAAAAAAACTAAACTCAGATATACACTGTATGAAATACAAACTATTCATGATGGACAGCAGACCCGTGGTTGCTAGGGGAGGAGGTGGGAAAGGAGAGATTACTTTTTTCAATTGATTGTGATGGAGTCATGGGTATACACACACACACACACACACTGAAGCAGATCAAACTGAATACTTAAATATGTACAGATAATGGTGTGTTGATTATAACTTAAGACAGCTATGAAAAAATAATGCATGGTTTATTCTAAAGATTTTTGGTACAGAAACTAATAACACTAAGTTTCTCTGTCACATGGTTAAAAATCCTATCTCCTCTTGCCCTCACTCCCAGCAAGCCCTGGTAGGGAGCAGGCACTGAGGTCTCTGTACCCACAGTAACAACCGGCTGACTTCCAGGGATATGCACCTGGCTGTGAAGGACACTGGACATGCACACACCCTGCTAATTCCTTGGGTCCTCCTGTATCCTTGCATTCTGGGAAATCCACGCTGCTCCCTGCCACCCCAGCTCCTGGGACCACCTATGCTGCACTCACCTCTTCTTCCTCATTCTCTGATTGCCCGAACTTCAGTCGGAGACTTTCTTTAAACTCTTCATCTGTCCAGTAGAAGAGAACCTCTGCGCCCTCAGTGGCCACCAAGACACACTTCATCTGCCAGGAAGAAGCAAGGTCAAGGTCAACCCCGGCTCTGATATCCATGAGCTCAGCCTGAGTAATGAAGAGAATCCTAACCCCAGCAAACTCTAACTGAGCCCTTTCTGCATGCTAGCCACTATCATGAGGGCCTTCTTGATGTATTTTGTTGTACCTTGATATAAGACTCTCCAGTTACTGCCATTTTACAGAGCAGGGCGGGGGCATAGCCTGAGTGGAAGAGCTAGGACCAACCTAGGTGTGTCTGATGCTGAACCCCTGTCCCCATAGCATCAGACTCACCATGGGGCCTACTGAAAAACAAGGAAGGGACCCTAACATTGGCCTGGACACAGTGGACTGCCTAAGGACCCTGTCCACAGTTCCTACTTGAACTGCTCAGCCACCGCCTCCAGGGTCTACAGCCCTTCTAAACTCTTCCCCATTGCCCACACTTGCACCTTCTGTGCCACAAGTTTTAATACTTGAGAATAAGAAACAGTTCTTGTTACCAACAAGATTCTTAACACAGAGCTTGATACCCTGGCCCTGGAGTTCAGAGATCTGGATCCTCTTAACCTGTAGGGTAACCTGACCAAGACCGGCAAGGCCAGAGCTCTGGGCCAGTGTTTGCAGCTACATTAGTTTAGGCTTCAAATTCCCTCGTGGACCTCAGTGTGCTACACAGATGTGACTGTGCTGTAAAGTGCTAAGCTGTGATGATGCTTAGAAAACTTTGCTTTGACTCTTGTAGGAGAAGGTGTCCAGTTTCCCAGGAGGCTCACAGCATCCTGAGGTCCTGGCCTCTGCTGTAGTCTCCAGGAACTGCTCGCAGCTCAGCGGTCCTCACTGTGTTCATCTCAAATCTCATGCTGGTTTATCAACTCTGAAGCACTTGGCCCCAGGATGTTTACAAGGTTAGAGTGGGGAGAGGAAACTACCACAGAAACTGGGAGAGCAACGGGGTGTGAAGAAGAGGCTGCTGGGAGAGGGCAGGAGACCTGTAAGAGGCTGCTCAGGGACTCTGGAACTGTGTGGGGTTGGTCTGACCAGAAGGAAGTGAGCTATGATCAGAGTCTATGGTTGACAGCAAGAGGGCCCTTTAGGCTGTGGCAGGCTGGCTGGAGATGGGCCACTCTAAGGTCATGAAGAGCAGCCATCTGAGTGTGGGGTAACGAGGGCCTGCTCCTTGGTGGAGGCCAGGATTGTGGAGAGGAAGGAGCCAATTAAGGAGGTGTAGCTTAGAGATTTAGCAGGCTCGGATGACTGCCAGGATGTGGGGGATGAAGATTGGGCAAAGGTGGCATAAGGATGCAGACCTGGGGAAGGGGTGTGGGGTGGGGAGGGTTTGCAGAGCCAGGAAAGCTCAGTCTACTGTCTATCTTCGGTTTGCTTCCCACAGTCCCAGGGTGGGTGCCTCCAGCCTCCCTGTATGCCCAGAGGGCAAGGTCATCTACCTTTGTAAGTAGCAGTGGAGCTTCCAGGCAGCCAGAGGCTCAGAAGTGGTAGTGGTAGGTAGACTCGATGACCAGCTCATGGAACAACAACACAGCATTCTCAGTCCTGCAAATGCTTAATACCAAAAAAATAAGGGCAAGCAGAGGCTCTGGTCCCACTAGCTGCCTGTTCCTAGGAGTGGACAAGCTAGGGAAGGCTTGAAAGGTCAGAGGTCTCCCCTCTTCCCCCTTTAATGGAGAACATGAGCCTAGCCAAAAACATTGGTTCCTCCTGAGAGCTCTCATTTCACTATGGGTCACTCAGAAAGGAGGTGTGGTCAGCAAATCCTGAGCAGCCCCAGGGAGCTGGCTGAGTAACCAAGTGGAGACAGCACAGCACATCCCAGGCTGGCAGGTGAGCAGTCCCTGTGTGAAAGATGGAAAGTGGCTATCCTGGGGGAAGCCACAAAGGGCAGTAAATTTATTGAAAAGGCATGAGATCTGGTTCTGGCTTTGTCTTTGGCAGGTCAGTTAAACTCTGAGCCTCAAACTCCCACTGGGAAAGGAGGGAACAACCCTCTGCTGAATCTGCCTACAGGGTTACAAGGAGTCTTGGAAGCAACCAGCTAGGTTGCTAAAAAAGCTCAGCAAACTCAGCTTTCTTATATAAATGGAGAAGGGATCATTATTGTTTTCCAGTTGTCCTTCTTCAAGTAACAGGATGAACTACGAAGGTTTCAGAATCATTCAATTTTTGACAAAAGACAGGAAAAATATAAAGCTACACAGGAAACCACTGGAAGCAGCAGGGCTCTTGGGGACTAAGGGCTGCATTCCAGCATGGTTGGTCTTAATGCCAGTCTAGAAACATGGGAATGCTTTTCAGTGGGCATTAGATTCTACTCTCTTCCCTGTAGGATGAGTTTGTTTGGAAGTGAACTTCACCCATCTCATTTTGGAATTTCCTTTTCTCCTTGCTATCCTGCTCTATAGAGGAACGCACAGGAGGGGGCTTTCTGGCAATGGGAGTTCCAGATGGCACCAGCGCGCTTTCATCATCTGGACCAGGAGTCCCCTCCAGCAAACTACCCCTGTGACTTTGGTCCTGTCGGCTAACTTGGGGCCGGGCCTTGCCCCTACCCGGGCAGAGAACCTGCACTGTGTGCGGACAGAGCCTGAGCCAGCCCCCTGCAGCCGCCGGGCCTTCCTGCCCGCCAGGCACTTCAGTTTACTTACTGGTTTCACCCCCAAGACCCCAGGTTCCCCCCGAACTTTACGGCGACCCTGGTTAGGAGGCCCGGCTGTGGTCCCCGGCCCACAGGGAGGTGGGGCCCGCTCTCGGGGTCCCCACGGAGTCCCCTCCGAGAGGGCTGCGCCGGGTCCCGGAGGAAGCTCCGCCGCCCGCTGGGGGATCCACCCGGGGCGGCACTAGGACTGTCCCGAGGCCCACGTACCGGATAGCAGCCCCCACGGCCCAGCCGGCGCTAGCACCCGGGCGCGCTTCCGGGTGAGACCGCGTGACCCGCCACGTGATCGCCTGCGCGGGAGGCGGGAGCTGTGCTCCGCGGGTTCGAGCCCCGCCCTGCCTGGCTGTGCCTGGTCCTGCCTGGCCCGCGGGCGGCCGCTGTCTCTGCTCGCCCAGCTGGGCGCCCTGTGGTGCCGAGCCGCGTTTCTCCCGGCATCCAGCAGGGCGCTGGGCCCACGCACGCGTCTGTGGTCGAGGCACTTGCTGTACATCCCGCACTGCATAGTTCACTAGGCATAATGTCCTAGAGGTTCATTCATATTGTAGTGTACATTGAAATGTCCCTCCTTTTTTCCCCCTCCTTTGTACCAGGGATTGAACTCGGGGGCACTCAACCCCTGAGCCACATCCCAGCCCTATTTTGTATTTTATTTAGAGACAGGGTCTCACTGAGTTGCTTAGCGCCTCGCCATTGTTGAGGCTGGCTTTGAACTCAGGATCCTTCTGACTCAGCCTCCCAAGCCGCTGGGATTACAGGCCTGTGCCACAGCGGCCAGCAAATTTCCTTCCTTTTGAAACTCAAATAATTTCCTTTATATGTGTATAATCATCTTTTGCTTATTCATTCATCTGTCCATGGTCACTTGGGTTGCTTCCACATTTTAGCTTTTATTAATAAGTCTGTTGTGAATATGAACATGTATCTCTTTGAGATCCTGCTTTCAATTCTTTTGGGAATATATTCAGAAATTGCTTGATCATATGGTAATTCTATTTAATTTTTTGAGGTACATACTGTATTCCACAGTGGCTGCATGATTTTACTTTCCCACCAAAAGGGCATGAAGTTCAAGTTTCTCCACATTCTGTCAACATTGTCATTTATTTTTCTTCTTTGACAGCAGGCGTCCTAATGGGTATGAGGTGGTTCACCAGAAGTTTTTATTTCACTTTGGTGAACACCTAGGAGTGGGGTTGCTGGTCTGTATAGTAAGTCCATGCTGAACTTTATGTTGAACTGCTAAGCCATTTTCCAAGGTGCATGTACCATTTTATGTTCCCTCAAGATGCTCTGTACCCTTGATAGCATTGGATATGGTCCTTTTTAAACTTAAACCATGCTAGGGATGTGCTGGCGTTTCATTGTAGTTTTAATTAATCATTTTCTTAATGACTAATGACTTCTTTCCATGTATGTATATGCTACCTTTATCTGTTCCTTGGTAAAGTGTTCAAATCCTTTGACCATTTAAAATTTTAATTCTTGGGGCTGGGGTTGTGGCTCAGCAGTAGAGCACTTGCCTAGCACTTTCAAGCTGGGTTCGACCCTCAGCACCACATAAAAAGATAGATAAATAAATAAATTAAATAAAGGTAGTATGTCCAACTACAACTAAGAAAAAAAATAAAATTTAATTCTTTTTCTTATTGTTTATTTGACGTTTTAATATATTTGGGTATAAGCCACTTTATCAGGTATTTTCTTTTTTTCTCTTTTGGCAGTCTATGTCTGTTTGTTGTTGTTGTTGTTGTTATTGTTTACAGTGACTTAACTTTGTATCTAATATATCTAAAGACCACATGGAGAGGAACTGGAAAAACAGCAGCAGATCAAATACGGACCATCTCACATAGAATTGGACAACAGGAAAGTAGGTAATTGTGGGTTTCACTTAACTTGAAGTCCTCATTTTATAGATAAGGACACTGAGAGCCATAGAGGCTGAGTGAATTTTCTTTTGAGATGCACAGAATCAGTGGGATAGCATTGCTGTGATCTCTGGATGTGGGTGTTCATTTGGTCTGGAGTCTGGCCTCTGATTCTACAAGTGATCTTATAACCTGCTTTGCTATTTGAGTTTTCAAATTTTATTTTTGATGTGTCCAGTAGAGGGCGCAGCACCTAGTACTACCTGTATCCTAACTGGATAGTAGTGGAACAAGTTTTTTTTTTTTTTTCTAATATTCTTTTTAGTTGTAGATGGATACACCTTTATTTATTTATTTATTTTTATGTGATGCTTAGGATCGAACCCAGTATCTCACACGTGCTAGATGAGTGTTCCACCCAGCTAAAATTCCAGCCTCAGAGATAGATTTTTGATAAAAATCAGCCAAATACTAGAAAAGGCAGGACCTAAAGAGGGGGTTCAGGGGAAGGAGAAGAAAGCTCCTAACCTAAAAAGGTTATTTTGGAGTCTGCAAAAACGTCCTGCTGATCTAGATATTACCACACACAAATGTAACAGTTACTTGATAGCAAATCAACTGCAGGGACCTAAAACCATTGACTCATTCTCTGGCCTCCCAACATCTAAGTTCTATGCTCCTTTCCCATGAAATGTACTTGGGAAGTAGCTGCTAGCTAAGGACTTCATTTCCTGAAGCCCTAGTATCTAGATGGGCCTATGTGACTAACTTTTGGCCCACAGAACTGAGGAGAAGGGACATGTGCCATTTCCAGGTGAGGCCCCTAATTGCCTCCATGTGATCCTTTCTCTCATCTATCAACTGCATGTTGATGCCAGAGTAGCCTTGGAGGGAAGTCCACAGATGGCAGACGGCCTGTGTCAGTCCAGATTTCTAAGTGACGACTTGGGAAGATAAAGCTACTGACCCCCTTCCCTGTTACCACCAAATGAACTGAATGTGGGTTATAAGCAAGAAATAAACTTTGATTATGTTAAGCCATGGAGATTCTAGAGTTTACTTATTATTATATTTAACTGTTAAATAATATAATCAAAGACATCTAACTTGAATTATAGAATTTAATTTCTACCTAGACTAGTTGAAACAGAGCTTGTGGGGGAGGGGGAGGGCAACACACCATTCAATCAAAGGTTCCCAGCATATGCTGGTTCATCAAGCAATAGGTCTTAAGGTCAAGGTGTAACATGGACAACAGGTGCCTCCCTCTCCCCACAGAAAACCCTGAGAACAGAAAGTTAAGAGTAGTCACATTTTATTACTCACAAAACATTACCTCCAAATATAAACTACCTCATGGACCCAAATCCCTGCGATCCCCAGGCTCATATATACCATAACATAATCTGCTTTCCAGAAGGAAATATTAACACCTGTTAAAATCCTCCCCATAGAGACAAAGCTTTTCCTGTGAGGTGTCCTGTACTCATTTTGCCAACTTCCAGATGAATAAAACTAAGATTTCTTTTTGCTTCTTCCAAAATTATAATTTATTGCATAATATTTACAACTTGAAAAAGAATCCTAGAATATTTTCATGCATAATAATTAGAAGAGTAATATTCCTGATGTGGGCTGTTGGAAGTGCCTTCTTTTCTCTGCTGGGTCATGGGACTGTGCGACTGATTCATGAGCCAGTCGAATGGAACTTTCTCAGCTCCCACCCAATGCTCCCAGTGCTTACATGGACTGCTCTGGCCTATAGAAGGAAATGGTGCCAAGTAGTTCTTTGTTGTATTTTTATTCTCTTTTTTAGGGTGGTATTTGCAAATACTCCCCCTTGGTCAATGGTCCATGGATTTATTATTTAGTCTGGGAAAGTGTGAGTGGTATCCTCTGAGGAGGACAAAGTGTGTTTAGTTTCTGATTAGCTCAGTCACTTACCTCCTAGGACCTAGAAATACAAGAACCATTCATTACCTATGGTGGTGGCTGGCAGGAATTGTCCTTAGATTGTTCCACAGAAAAATACAGAGGGGGAGACCAGAAGAGTCACTGGTGGGCCAAGATGAGTCTGGACTTGGCCAAGGCTGTTAGTTGGCTTCCTTAAACCAGAGATCAAGGGGAAGGCATTGGGGGAAGTCATGCTAGGGTTCTCTGTGGGACATGCACAGGGTATTAAGAAGGCTAGCTATGGGCAAACAGAGATGAGAAAAGGTTGTCTATTGTCAGACAGAGGAGAGGCAACACAGTGTAGTGAGAGCCAACTTTGGAACCCAAAAGACCTGGGACCAAACCTCAGCTCGGCCACTCTTCACCTGGATGGCTATGGACAGGCTCCTTCTCTAATCCTCCCCATCTCTAACAGAGTCAAAATACTCACCACACCACCCAGAATGAAGAATAAATAAGATGTCTGATGAGAAGAAGGCATTCAATAAAGGAAGGACAGCTATGGAAGCAATCATTTCATTGTTAGTGGAACTCAGAGGGAGGGATTCCAAGTGCTCCGGTTGTTTGGACCTCATAGTACAATAAAATTCTGTATTTTAGCATTGGCTCTCTTGGGAGTATTTCTTACTATCTTCTTTACAACTCAGGTACATGCTAAGGAAAAGAATACATACAAATCTAAAATTAAAGTTTAAGAGTTGGGGATAGAGAGGCTGGCAGGGGAGGGGCTGTGGAACAGGAGAGCGAGTGCGGGAAGAGCAAGTCAGTGTCCAGAGCGGCCCAATGGTGCCCAGCTGGACAGGGGTGTGGAGGAAACTGTTAGGTACAAGACTCTGCCCTTCCTTCTCTGGCTTTCCCAGAGTCATATCTTGATTCATTTTGGTTACTCCATTGATATTTCAAAATATGAAAGTCCTTCCTTGTCCTAGTGTTTTTACCATCAGAGGGATCCACCTGATTTGCCTTTGCTTCTGCAGAGATTAAATGCTGACATTTTGTTTTTAGAAATAAAGCCACTCTCAGTGGGTTTCCAAGGTGAATCCTGTAGCTACATCCATTCCAGGCACTTGGCCTCAGTGCATGGATGCTGGGCCCGGCCCCAACCATGCCGCCTGCAGGAAGCTCAGTGACTAATAGCCCACTGAGTGCTGGCCCCTGATTCTGGGAGTGGGTAACAATAGAATCCATCAGGCTTCTCTGTCCTACCTGAGAGTGTGTGGCTTTGGGCCTCCCTGCCTGGGGACTGCCCACACTTCTGCTGGGGAGGAACTGGGGCTGGAATCATGGTTCTAGGAGGTCCAGGCCTTAGTCCCACTGGAGCCCCCTCCCCCTCCGCTGGTATTTTCAAGCTTTTCTCCAGCCAGCGATAATACTAATATCCCACAGTTGCAGTTTTTTTTTTACAGAGCATTAGAAGAATTGGGACTTTCTCTCCAAATAACAATGAGAATTTATTCTGAGCCTTTGTGATAAGAAATGAGAAAGGAAATCATTCCTAGAGGCAGAAGGAACACAAAACCATCTCAACAAAAGGCACGGATTCTCATTCTGCATCATTACTCTTTCAAATCAGTATGTCCACCAGCCCATTCTTTGGTTTAAAATAAAGCAGTTCTTAAGTCTCAGATGATCTCCACAGTGTCCTGCTTGAGGAAGAGGAAAGTCTGGGGGACACACACTTTGCTCTTTTGTCTCTGGCTGGCCTAGAAAATGGTTCTCTTGATATGGGTTGTGATGCTGTTTGCCCCAGGCAGTCTTTAGGGGTGTGTGTGATGGGGATTCCTAGATGGAGCAACCCCCACTGGTTTGGTAACTGCTCCTCCTACTCCTCAAGGGCACCAGGACAGATGCCCTGCACTAAAACGGAATGTGATGACAGAGTGGGTTTCTTGGTATCCTTTGAACAATGTAAGTACTTCTTCATGAGATAGTTGCAGAATTAGAACTGCAATATTCCAAAGATAAATTTCAGTGCTTCCCTCTTCCCCTTTTATTAACTAAAAAATAAACAAAACTTAAACTTCTTGGGTGCAGCATTTAATATACAGAGAAAGACAAAAGAAGCAGGAATTACCTATATTCTGCAAGGCTTAGTGAAGAATCAACACTTATTTACAGCAAGTGTGTCTGAATGGAGCTCTGAAAGTCCTGGATGTATTGAGTGAGAACATACCAGGAGGTGAAAGGGGTGAGTCTGTGACTTGGGTACCACTGAACTTGCTGATTAAGTGGATAGGCTCTGGATTAGCAACCATTCCCTGGGTGACCCTGGGCAAGCTAAGGACCTCAAGAAAAATGGGGATGACAATAGTAACTCCATCTTGGGGCTTTATATATGCAAAGCAAACTAGGCCAGGGCCTGGCTATTAAGGACTCGTGGTGTGGTTACCTGTTATTATCAGAAAGCCCTGAGGCGGCATCTGCACTGGCATCTCCAGGAGATTCGGATGTCTTCCCCAGAGTCTGGGGAAACAATTTTTTGTCTCATTTCTCCTTTCCTTGCTCTTCCCTACTTTGGCCTGTCCACCTGTCTCCTTCCTATCCTTAGTCTGGGCACTTCTCTCTCCTGTCCTCTAAGAGCTGAAGCTTCAGCAGGAGGTGCCTGTTCCTGCTAAGGGAAGCACCCTGGGGACCTCTGGGGCAGGGGGCAGTCTCAGGGTCTGCTCTGCTCTCTCCAGAGGTTTCCATGCTAATCACTGCACTGAGCAGGTCCAGTGCATCCTTGGGCTGTCCCTTTCCTGCTTGCTCTAGCACACCAGTGTGCTGTTATCCCACGCCTAATAATAAGTGTGTCAAAAACCAAGTCCACTACTTTCCTACATAAAATTAGCTAGTTGGCTTTCTAAGTTCCCAAATTCTGGATTCTCCAAGCTGAGAATCCACTACCACCTTGCTTGTTGAATCTTCCGTCTCTCACTTTGCAGACTTGGCCCCAATCCTTACTCCTCGGCTGTCTTAGGCAGCCTCCCTGGTGCTTCCTCAGCAACCCCATCCCCACCCCATTTCTAGCCTCTCACAACAGTACAGCTGTATGGCTGTCAGCACCCTAGGATGGCGACAAGTATCTTCTCCTTTAAAAGAAGCATCATTTATGTCATTTATCCTGAGGACAATCACATCCACATAAAAGAAAGTCTCTGCAACTTTTTGCAAAGACTCGTGTGCTTCCTGAATCATAGAGATCCTTACCGTGACTTTATATCACTTCCCACTGACAGAAGCTTCCCACTGACATTCCGCAGTGTTGCCATCAGACCTGTCTCCAGCTCTCTTGTTCTCCTCCATATGGCTACTCAAAGCTTTGTTTTCTGCTCAAATAAGCAGGCCTAGGATAGGAGGCACTGTTGGAGACTACATTTGTTGGAATTTCCACCTGGCCAGTGCCATGGAGAGGCTTCTCTATGTGGCAAGAGGTGGAAAGGCTACGTCTCGTCGTGTTTCACAGTGCTAAGCTTTGATTCACACCTTCTGAACCATTTTTGGTTAACCAAACAACTAAGGGCTTACCCTTTCAGGCCCTGCCAGTTTTCAGTTTTGGGGCAGGTCTGATTGGCTTTGCTTAGCCAGGGTATGTGTGATGTCTCCTCGTGCTTTCTCCTTTGTACTACGACTCTCTCCTCCTGGCAACATGAAGGATGATGATTGCTTTTTGTGGTGCCTGATACATTGCTCTCTACTCAATGAATATTGTTACCTGACTCCCGTCCAAGCCTGGGGGAATCTGGATTCACAAAGGAATAGAAAGAACCTTCTTACAGAATCTGGAGTATGATTGTAATTCTACTTTTGAAGCACCCGCTTCCCAGAGGAATGGCCAGTGATGGATGCCACTGTCAGAAACCCAGATGCACACACTCATACATCAGCCAGGAAATTACATAAACAGCTCACCCAGCAGGCCAGAGCTGACTCACCATTTGCTCTCCTACAGGAAGAGAGGTATCAGGAAACCCAGGGCAGCAGCAGGAAACAGACAAGAGAGAAGGGGTTAGAAGAGGAATGGGTTCTTGCAGGTCCTCCTAGTATTTTCCTTCCTCATCTTCTGCTGTGGGCAGTAGCCATAGGCTCAGCTTGGGGGTTTGTAGTTATGCTGTAGTGTGGCCAGAATCATGGAGAGTTGTTTGGAAACATTTGTCCTGGGAGTGGGGAATCAGCCTGCTTTCATGGTGCGTGTAAATGAAAACATACAGCTCTAGACACATACCTTTGTTCTTACATGGGTACAGAAGATGTCATTAGGGATGGATGCAAGCTACCTAGGCTAAGCTCAAACTATGACATTTAGTCTCTTTGGAGAGAAAAATCTATGTTGATTCCAGCAGGATGGGGCAGCAGAGGCAGATACTAGTGTGGAAGGGAGAAAGTAGCCCAGCAGGCCCCCCGGCAGCTCCTGAGTGGGGGGTGGTTTATCGGTAGCGGCAGGCCAAAGCGTTGACGTTCTTGACCACATAAAAGCCCATGGTGACTGGAGGGATGACCAATGTCCGGCCGGCCCGCAGGGGGCGGGGTTTCAATTCTGGGAGGGTTCCGTCGTCCACCATCACTAAGGGCTGGCCATTCAGCTGCACTGACCTGCAGTGGGGAAACAGCACGGACCTCATTACTGGATTATCAAGGAGACTTCTCAACAAAGTCTTGCAGCCCAGCTTGCCTGCCAATCACTCTGGTGCATGCTTTGCCAGCCCTTACATGATGCTGGCTATGCCCAGGTGCTGACCTAGTTGTTGTACCATAATGACTTGTCAAACATTCTGACAGCCCTCTGAGATAAGTAACTATCATCATCCCTACTTATCTCAGGCAGCAAGTGACCTGTCCAAGGTCATTCAGCTTGTAGGTTTAGGAGCCAAGATTTGAACCCAGGGAATCTAACTCCAGAGATGTATCATTTAGATCAGTAAAAAGTCTCTGATACAGGCTGTATGTGGTGGCAGACGCCTGAAATCCCAGCAGCTCAGGAGGCTGAGGCAGGAGGATCACGAGTTCAAAGCCAGCCTTGGCAATGGTGAGGTGCTAAGCAACCAGTGAGACCCTGTCTCTAAATAAAATACAAAATAGGGCTAGGGATGTGGGTCAGTGTCTGAATGCCCCTGAGTACAAAAAAAAAAAAAAGTCTCTGATACAGAAGCTGGAAATGTGGAAATGTTTCATGCCTTTTTGTCTTAAAATCATAATTGCAGCTCAGCCTGTCACTTCTAAAACTTCTGAGAGTTTTCCCTGGTGGAATGATGCACAAGCTCAAGATGATTTCAGAAATCTTCCATTTACTTCATCTTTCATTAATTTGACAGGTTAGATAACTGGCATCGTGTTACTTGTACGTGTTACTGGCATAGGGTTATTCTTTTTTTTATACCTTTATTTTATTTATTTATTTTTATGTGGTGCTGAGGATCAAACCCAGTGCCTCACACATGCTAGGCAAGTGCTTCATCCTGGAGCCACAAACTGCAGGCCCCAGAGGGTTATTCTTAAGGGGGTCAGAGATATACCTAGCAACTCTACTTTCTCTAATCTGAGTTTTATATTTGATATTTAACAGGATGGGGCAGGTGTTTTCATTTTAGCACCACAAAAAAGTAGGCAATAAAGTAGGCATCTATGGTCACAATTCACCTATCCTGCTTGCTTTTTGTTCAAGTCAGAGAAAGGAGATCATATCCATTTCAAACTTGGGGAGAAAAGAGAAACAGCTAATCTTAGGCTGGATGGGAGAGAAATGCCACCTGTCATGCCTATGATGCAGACTCCAGACAATTTCCCAGAAATTCCTGACAGCCATGCACCCAGGTGGTATCTCAGTTTTATGGATTAGTCGAAAAGGCCAGACTCAGGCCAGCAGCTGGAAAAAAGGTTGTGAGTCATCCCCAGAAAATCGACATTGCATAGTGATGTCTGTCTCAGGGCCTTGCCCAGCCTCCAAGGTGATAGTACTATAGTGATATCATCTGAGTCTTAAGGAGAATAAAATATTATAGATTAATATAAAGGCCTTTGTTTGGTATTCCTTCTGTGCTATAAATGATAGACAGGTTTACAGAGAGATAATCATCCCCATGCCCAAGAGAGCAGTGAATTCCCAGAGATAAGTGTGTTTCTAAATTTCTCCCAATGAAGAGCTAGGCAGAGAAGAGGTTCAGGCCTCGTCCCACCTGGATAACTTTGGACTGGGTCCAGACCTGCCAAGCCAGAGGGAGCAGCATGCCCACCCCTTGATGGAATGACTAAGGAATGAATGAGTGAGCAGGGGACTCCTGGGCTGCCTCCAGACAGGATGGTGTGGGAGAATTGAGAGCTGACGGTCAGCACTGGCATCATCAGATACGCAAGGAGCTTTTGCTTCCAAATATGAGACAGCTCTTGCTCTCTTCTTGTCACTGGAGTGGGAAGCAGGGTGAAGAGAAGGGTTCACTTGCAAAAAAGCCCAGACAGGTTGTGTCTTCATAGTGTATTTCAGGTGAAGTGAATATCCAACAACCAGGCATAAGCCCCGTCAAATGCAAGTTCAATAATGCTGATTAACCTTTCCCAAACACATTCCAATGTGTATCACTTCTCTGCTTGCAAATCTTCAATGGTTTCTCACATACAGAATTAGGTGCAAGAAATTAGGTAATGCCCTTTTAGATCCAGAAGGTCCCAGAACACTTACATCTTTGAGTTTTGGGAAGAGCAAAACAATGTGACAAGCAAGTCTTTAAAAATCTAATAACTATTAACCAGTAGTTATTCTGGAACAGGCCCTATTCTGACTTCTTCCCTGGGTGATTAAAAAGTCCCTGAGTGTGGGTGATTGGGGAGCACCTTCCAGACCCTGGATTGAAATCTCTAATTCCAGAAGCCAAGTCACTAACTTGCTAGATGGCTTTGGCAAATCCCTTAACCTCATGGCCCTGCAGAATTAGCATCTGTAAGCATGTTCTATGGTCTATAGTGCAGATTAAATGAAATTTTAAAAATATGGAAGCGCTTTGTGAGCATAAAGAGCTAGGTAAGTAAGAGATGTGTTTCTGTTGTTATTCTTTTCATTTTATAGACAGATACACTTTTTGGTCCTTATCATACTTGACTGCTCTGTAGAACTGACCCTTTTCCTGGCTTCCTTCTGAAAATCTTCTCTCCCCTTAGTTCCCATGATCTTTCTCTCTAGGTTTTCATCCTTCATTTCTGGATGTTGTTCCCCTCTACCTGCCTCTTAGATGTGGGGGTTTCCAGAACGTTGTTCTTGGACTCTCTTCTTACACTGTTTACTCCTCCCAGGGTGCAGTGACTCTGCCTACTATCCAGCTGTTGACAGCCGTTTCTCTAGTCTACATCCTCCTTCCAGACTTGCTTATTTCTACTTTGCAGTTCCATGGGTTCCATTTGGATTCCATGCAATCCAAATCCAAAATCTTCTCCTCAAGCCTTGTCTTTATCTCTGCTTTTAGAACACCTTTGTGATAGTACCACCATTTATTCAATTACCCAAGTCAAAAAGTTGATGTCATGAAGTCAAATCAATTCTGTTCATATTTTTCTTTTTTCATGTTTTTCAATGTTAATGTTTTCTCCATTCACTGCAATGATGGTAGTTCAGAACTTGCCTCCTACTCTATCCCTGTGCCATCTTGCGGACAGAGCAATCTGGTGTTGTCACTGCATGTCTCAAACTCCCTATCAACTGGCCATCCCTTCTACTTCACTATGGATGATGGAGCTGGCTCCACCTATCCAATCTCAGATCCTGTCAGTCTCCACAGGCTGCAACCTAACTATGGACCACAGATGTCAGCAGTGGGCAAGGGATGAATTGGCAGTTATCACAAGGATTTCTATTTTTTTTTTCTTTTATACTAGGGATTGAACACAGAGGTGCTTTACCGCTGAGTTACATCCCAACTCTTTTTTATTTTTTACTTTGAGACAGTGTCTTGCTAAGTTCCTGAAGATCTTGCTAAATTGCTGAGGCTGGCCTTAAAACTTTTGATCCTCCTACTTCAGTCTCCAGAGTTGCTGAAAGACTTTTTTCCATTCTAATCTTTGCATACGGTTATATCGAGGAAATTGTAAAGATTTCCATATGCAAAGATTAGAATGGAAAAAAGTCTTTCACATGAGATAATTATTTCTCAAGTGAAAATGTTAAATAGCTATATACTGTGGGGATTAAAATATATGCAGCATTTAAGTGCAGTAAATATTTTTTCTAGCATAAATATCAGTTGACACTGGGACTAACAAGACATGAGTTCTTTTAAAACTCTTATGAAATTACTGATAGATTTTTTTTTTGGTGGGGAGGAAAAAATATCATATCTTTTTTTTTTTTTTTAAAAAAAGATTTTTCTGTGAGCAGTGGCAAACACTTGTAATCCCAGCAATATGGGAGGCTGAGACAGGAGGATTATAAATTTGTGCTAGCCTCAGCAACTCACTGAGAACTTTCTCAAAAAATAAAAAAGGTGAGATGTAGCTAAGTGATAGAGCACCCCGGAGTTCAATTCCCAGTACTTCTAAAATGAAGAAAAATAAATATTTTAAAAGGACAATTAATGTGAAGTGGGAAGGCCATGACACACACTGACACTTCAAAGGAATCGTCACACTGGGAGAGGCTGTCACCCTTATGCCAGCACAGCCAAAAGGAATGACTTGCCAGTCCTCCTCTGTCAGATTAGGTGCAATGGGTCTGCAGAGTCTGTCCAGGTGTTTCCTCCTCTGGAAAACCTCCTCTGACCCCTGGGTTGGGTCAGGAGCCCCACATCTGGGCTGTCTTGGTGCCCAACACTTATCTATACCCAGGGCCCTTCTCTCACTGCTTTGTAATGATTTGCTTGCTCTACTCTGCACTGGTCTGTGACTCCTTAGTGCCCAAAAGAACAGAGAAGGGGCTTAATATTTTCTGAATAAGTGAATGAACTTGGAATCTTTTTGCATTATTTCTAGTCTTCCTGAGTTAATATCTCCAGTTCTGAAGAGGCTCCCTGGAGGTTCACTGAGTGACTTTACAGATTTCATTAATAGTCCAATTACTCTTGCTCTCAGTGGAGGTGTTAGATAAAATCTGAATTATCACCGATTCTCACAATCACTCACTAGATACCTTATCCCAACCTGACACAAGACCATTGGTCATGGTTAGTGTTTTTCATTCTTAAAAACGATCCATACAATCATCTCTTAGCTAAACCAATGTGAGTTAATTTTATGAGTAAGGTTTTGGGAGACCTTAAGTCTTTATATGTCCTTATCTAGAAATACATTTATTTTAAAGATAGACAATGTGCTTTATGGTCTCCATTCTATTCTTCCTGCTTATAGTTTTCTTTCACTATTTATCTGATTACTCAGTGAAATCAAATCATACTAAATATACCAATAATTCTTGGTATACATTGAACAGTTTGTAAGCTTGCAGACAATCACATTAGTGGTTAAAAAAAATCACTGATTATGGAGCACCATTTATGTGAAAGGCACTATGTGTTATGATTTTGTCTCATTCAGTCCAGGTGTTAGTATTCCTAGATTGCAGACAAGCACATAAAAGTTCAGAGGTGTCTAGAGCTTACCTGAGTCACACAGCCAGGAGGTGGTAGGGCTGAGATCTGCACTGATGCCTTAAGTGTAGTCCTATCTGGCCTCCATTGCCACATGTAATTGCTAAGAGTCCTGTGCAATTTGTAGGGCAATACTACTATTTTTGTAACTTCACTATTGAGATGAGTTCAGAAAGGTTAAGTGGCCTAGGAAAGGTCACATAGCTAATAAGTGGCTAAGCTAGGTCTCAGTTTTGGCCTCCTGACCACCTCCTGCTATTATTTCATGTTGTTTCTCCAGTTCCAGGTGGTGTTCACCAGGATCATGTTTCTTTCTTTGAAAACATTTCTTATCACATTTTCATCATATGCCTGGATCTCCTTATTGGCTTATGGCTTTTCAAACCAAATGCTAAATGATCCAGCCTAGGTTGAACTATTTCTCTTAATTCCCTAGCTTGCCTGAGCTGCTGAGGGCAATTAAATTATCCAAATATTAGGACAACTGCATTTTATCACCATCTGTTTTTACAAAGTTTAAGTTACTTTCCAATTTCTAAACTTGTTTTCTTAATTTTTCATGCTATTTGAAAGGGGATTCGATGGGTCTATCTGGAGTCAAGACCTCTGCTCTCCAGGTCTCCATGGGAGCCTCTTGGCCAGGCCATTCTCCCTCCACCCACCACTAACCTGTCTGTAATCTCTGGTTTTCATGTTTTATCATGGTTCTCAATAGCCAGGAACATTTAAGCAAGGATTTAACTGTTCCGAGTCTCAGGGGTTGTTCTGAGTCTCAGGGGTACAAGTCTAATGATCAGGTCCTTCGGGGAAGTGGGAACAACTCAGACAAAACCCTGAGACTAGAGGCTCTGACTGGAGGAGCTACAGGACAGTTTCTAATGAACTTCCTCCCTAAGCCGCCCCAGATGCGCAGCCTCCCCCAGAGAGGAGTTATCTTCTCAATCTTGAAGATAACTTGCTGGCCTCTGGACTGGCCCAGGATGACTTTTGTAAGGAATTGTGTGTTTTATTGGTAGTGGATATCTGTACATGCTGGAAGATTTGGAGGACTTGAGTGGGAGATGAAGAAAACTAGTTCTACCTCAGCCATGTACAATTTGCCTCCTCTGAGCCTAGATTTCTCATCTGTGAGAGGAAAGGTGCCATCAGTAGAATCCTAAGGTCCCTTCTTGCTTGACTGTTTTTCATTCAGGGAGCTTATACCTAATAGGTAGGCTATGGCAGAGTTTAATACCAATGATCCTGAACAAACAAATCTGATGATGATGTTCAGTGGCTTTGGGTTGTTCTTAGAACATTGTCCAAAGTGCCCCTGAGCAGGACCTTTTGTCCACTTCTGGCTGCCTCTAGAAGTTGTTCCACCCACTCCTGCTCCCTATCACTCATCACTCCTTTCTCCCATTCTGTAGCTCCTCCAGTCAGAGCCTCTAGTCTCAGGGTTTTGTCTGAGTTGTTCCCACTTCCCTGAACCTCCTCCATATTCTGGCCCTGAGTGTTAGCTTCCTTTTCCTGGCTATCCCTTACTTGTTCTTCAAATCAGGACTAAGTGCTCCTCCAAAGTGTTTTCCTATTACCCATCACCAATATTGTGACTGCTCGTCAGACTGTCCCCTAGGTAGGAGAGCAAGTGACTGTCTTCCTTTCCATCTCTTGTCCACCCACTTACAAGGTGGAAGTCAATCAAAGACATACTGGAAATAAATATGTGGGTGGAAGAACTACAACCTAGAAGGAAAAGAAACTGACCAGAAGGCCAGAAGCTGAATTTTAGTTCAGACTCGGGACAAAAATGTGCTGGTCTAGATTGGTTACCAGCCACAGGATGAAGATATGAATAAATATGTGCATGGAGAGGCCTGAGGGTCGCACCCCCTCCTAGTCCCAGCGCCCTTTCTTGTGAGCCACCAGAGGTCACTCTTGTTCTACTTATCAGCGCCTGGAGAGCGAGCCTTAGCAACGGCTCCCAGGAAGCTGGAAGGCGTCCTTCTGTCCTCCCTGCGGTCCCGGCAAGGCCCGAGCGAGCCTGCGCCTGGCCTCTCGGGAGCAAATCACAGAGTCCGTCCAATCCCAACCGCAGCTTCACTGCGGACCGCGCGGCAGGGCCCCTTCCTGGAATAGGGCCTAGAGCTAAGGAAACGTGGGAGCCGTCTGCGATTCCTGCCGGGGTGCGGCTTCCCGGCCGGGGGTCGAGAGGGGGGTCCTGGCGCAGGTGCGGGGTCGGCGTCCGTGCGACTCCGCGCCAGACTCTCCGGGCCCCGCGGCCGCCGGCCCGCACCTGGTTGTGCTTTGCAGGCCCCCGAGGCCTGGCCCCTCGCTGAGCGAGGAAGCTGGTAAGCGCAGCTGCCCTGCCCTCCCCGGGTCAGGGGCAGGTTAGAGCCCCAGGGGCCCAGCCAGGTCTCCGGACAGAGGGCTCTGCTCCCCTCTCCGCTCTGCTCTGGGGGAGGCTGCGCATCTGGGGCAGCTTAGGGAGGAAGTTCATTAGAAACTGTCCTGAGCCAAGGCTACCACGCTGAGGAGCCCCGCAAGACCACGGGCTGGTCACACAGGCCCTGCTGGGGCAAAGGCCTGATCCTCTCTGGGCGCTCCCACTCCTCAACAGTCACGGGGAGAATGACCTCCTTTCAAGTATGCCCTGTGTATTTTTCGTCCGTAACAATCAAAAAGCCGCTTCTTCCCTCCAGGGCCATCAGATGTAACCTCCTCCACGGGGCCTATCTGGTGGCCAAGCTGGGAGAGACAGGGGCACATCCTCTGCACCTAGGGTCCCCTTCAGCCTTATTTTATCTGTGTGCTTGAGTCATTTTGTCTGCCAGATTGACTTGTTTTCATTTCTTAATTTTCAATAGTACTTGGCTCATTGCCTTCTTGCCTACCACAGTAGTTCAATTAACACTTGAGTTCACCCTAGGGAACTTGGTTGGCAAGACATTCCAATCTCCTACCACTGTTGGGAGAGGAGACTGTCTGAGGGAGGAAAGAAAGCTTCTTGTTCCCCTCACCCCTCCAGTGGCCCACACCCTATGTGAAGTTCTTGGCCACTGAGATATTTTTGAGCTGATGAAATCAAATGCCCTGCATCCTACCTTCTGAGTGGCATATCAAGACAATGAAGAGTTTTGATCTATCTTCTGTATCACTGACCAGTGCAAACACTAGGACTTCTTTGTTCAAGGAGAGCTGGGGGATCTATAGGCAAGTTGTAAGGGATATAGGGTTTTCTTGTATGTAGTTAGGTTAGGGGTCATGATTTGATCTGCGTTCTATCCAAGTTTGTGTAATAATGGTCCAAGCCATAATGGGATTCCACCATGTGCTTCTAATGGCTTAAAATAACTTAGCACACTTGGCAGACAAGATGAGAGCCTAGTTAAGAAACCTAGATTTATACTGATACTGTTAACTCCCAACAGATGAGGGAATCATCTGGGGACAGTTTGGGAAGAAATCTGATTCGGCAACCATCTCAAAGCTCCATGTCATAGGCATATCATGCTCAAACCACAGTACACAATCTGAACCAGCTATAAAAACCATGGAGACTTTAGTATGTGGTTAACTCTGTCCCCTTCCCATTGTAAAGAACTGGTGCCATGATCACCAATATTCACAAACAGTGTTTAAGGGCCATTACTCATATCCCACTGTTCTTTGTGTTGTACAAATTCAATTATAACAGACTTAGTCCTTGCTCTCTAAGACAGAAAACACTGAAACATACAGATGCATGGCCAAACACACCATAATAAAAACATTACACAAAAAGCAGGAAGAGAAGGAAAATCAAATTTAGCCTAGATTTCAAGGCCTTCAGCAGTGTGGCCCCAGTGTATCTTTTTGGCTTTTTTCTCACCCCACAAAACATCCTATATTCCAATCATATGAGATGATTTTCCACCTCCAAGACAAAATGAGCCTTGAACTTGTGTACTTCCAAACCTGGAGTAAGCTTATCCTACTGCCTCAAATGACCTTCCCTACAGCATTTCCTAGGAGCTTTCCTTCCAGCTCTATCAGGGCCTTCAGCACTGAGAACTTCCCATTTCCCAAGTCAGAATTGTCTCTCCTTCCCTTGTGCCCAGTCTCTTGTACTGACCTTCAGGGGGTAAAGAGTCAATGTGCGTTCTGTGGGGAGGGATCTGGTTTCCCCAGCTCTATTTGCAGGGAGCAGGAAGAGGCAGGGTGGGGGAAACAGCATTCCTTTATAGGCAGTCTGCAGGTGGTGTGAAGAGAAGAGGGAAGATTTGTGTACATTGTGCAGATAGGTTTTCCACATGAAAAGCATATGAGGTAGTCCATAAGCTACATCCCAAACCAGTTCCATTACTCTATGGCCATGGCTCCCAGGATACCTATTCTAATCAGTTAAAGGAGATAAATACCTTGGTATTATTGGCTTTTGATAAAGTGTTCCCTATAACATCAGGGGCTTTGGTATACTCTCCAAAGTAAAAAATAAGATGTCTCAGGTGGCACAGGCTCTGTTCCAGGGTTCACAGCTATCAAAGATCAAAGTGTGTGGTGACTCTGGACCATTCTTGCAAAGATTAGCAGGGAAGGGGTGGTCTGCAAAGTGATTGCTGATGTTTGGCAGTTGGTCTACAGTTTTGTGCTCCAGGCCCCCTGTCTGGAATGAGCCACATCCTGCCCTGGTAGCCAAAGAACATTGGTTCGGGGCCCAGGCCTTGCTATAGGGGTGAGCTGCATCAGAACTTTGTAGTTCCTTGAGGTTTGCATTTGTCCATTACTAAACCACAGCTTCTGGAAGGTGAAGAGAAAGAAGATAAGGGCCACTTCTCAGTCCCCAAGAACTGCCTATATTTTCTGCTTCCCTACCTTTCAGTTTACAATCAACTGTGCAGAAACATGCTAGCTGTGCCCTAAAATGCTCATTTGCCAGTGTTCATCTGGGTCAACTAGGACAGAATGGAAATCCTGCCTCCAAAGAGGGTCCCCAAGTGAGGGGGGTTGAGGATGAGAGACCACAACCTTGATGGACAGCTATGCAGAGAGTTTCCAGCTGGTGGAGCGAGCTAGAAGGAAATATGTTCTGGAGCTGAGAACAAATGGAAAACTCAGGAAAAACAAAAAGAGTGAAAACTCTGAGGTTTTAGATGTCAAGTCTTGGTTTAAGATGTCAAGTCTCTGTAAAATATAAAAGCATTTTATAATCCTCTAATCTGCACAGTGATCTGCACATTACTAATCTGGAAGTTAAAACCAAACAAACAATAAAACCTCTGGGAAGCCAGCACTCATCCTTCCACTCAGCCATAGAAAACTCTAGGGGCTCATGGTATGTTCACACCTTTGGCAAAATGGCTTGGTGCCTGAATGAAGACAAAATCTGGGGAAAATCAAAGATGCAAATCATCTGGGACCTTGTTCCAGAGGTTTATAGAGGGACAGTGGTTCTTGACCTTGGCCACATATTTGAATCACCTGGGGAGCTTTAAGAAATATTGGTGCCTGGGTCCCAGCCCAGAGATTCTGGTTTAATTGGTCTGGGGTGCAGCGTGGGCATTGGGGTTTTTAAAGCCCCCAGGTGATTCAAAGTGCAGCCAAGTTTGAGCAGCACTGGTAGAAGAAGGGGTGGGAATATATTTGCAGCTGGGGGTGGAAGGGAATCAAATAACTTTCTAACCATTACCTTCTGAATTTATTTTGAAGAAAAAAAATGCTTTTCTTACTCTTTCAGAGTACCATATTAGGAGGCCACATATTTTAACACAGAAGAAAGACATGAATTTTTCAAGGCAAGGGTTTTTGGTTTGGGTTGAATTGACTGAAATGAGAATTTTTGCTGTTGTAGTAGAACTACTTCATTTAATCACTACCCCCCCCACACCACCATGAGATGAATTTGCTCCTCAGTATGTACAAGGGAAGTACTTGGGCAGCACATCACAGGATGAATTAAGAACCCAATCAGATGAAGCATTAGCACTGAAAATAAAAACTTTTCT
This sequence comes from Ictidomys tridecemlineatus, assembly GCF_052094955.1. Classification (NCBI taxonomy): domain Eukaryota; kingdom Metazoa; phylum Chordata; class Mammalia; order Rodentia; family Sciuridae; genus Ictidomys; species Ictidomys tridecemlineatus. The sequence continues at coordinate 28,346,146 of NC_135477.1, read as the reverse complement.
TTTTGGACAGGCAAGTTCTATAAAATCCTCTTCAATTTCTCCCAAATTCTGGGATGTGTTAGAGAGTGTATAGAGTGGTTCAAGTTTTCTTTAGGCAGAGAAGAATCTATTCCTTGGTACCCTCAATATATTTTTCAGCTATGCATATAATCATTTACTTAGATAACATCATATACACTGTTATAACCACTATCTCTTAGTGAGCCCAAAACCCCCCAAAATTAGCACAAGATCTGGACTCGTCTACGTTCCAATGAGTAAGCTTGCATTATCTAAAGATGTTTAAGGATCTTTTCTTTACATATTTACTTCTCTTTTTTTTTCTACAGACTGCCTCAGAACCTTAAGTGTAAGCATTTTTAGAAATATATATGCTCACATATATTTACATTTCTGCTTTTTATAGTGTCTATTTCAGGCTCTCTGAACTGGAACATGAACTGAAATGTTAGTGTTTAGAATAAGTACCACTTTCCTGTTCACTCTCAGCCAGCTTGTAAATCTCCGGTCTTTTCTTGCCATTCAGTGCTGCCCTGTCTCTGAGGCTTGTATTTCTTCCAGAGGGCTCTGAATGACCTTTCAAAAGGGCTGCAGCTGACAGGGTTGCATCTGCCCCAGCAGGACTTTTTTTCTCCCAATGTAAAAGAAGTCTTTAATCTAAGCCTTGCTTTTTATAATGGATTCTTTTATTTTTCCTGATATTTTAAAACAAATACCTGAAGTTCCGTGTGGGTTAATAGGTTTCTTCACACACTCTCAGCTTGAACATCAGTACTATTGAGCTATTGAGGTTCCTTACCTTAACTGTACAAATTCCAAATGGACGAAAGAAATAGATATAAAAAAAGAAACAAAAAAAAAAAGCTAAAAAGAGAGAGATGCATATTTATCTGATTTCATGAATATAAATGCATACACATATAAGTGGAATGGATGAAACCACAAAGCCAAAGATAAATAGATTTAACTTTAAAAAAAGTTTTTCAAAAACAAAAGTTTGAATTGAACCCAGGGCCTTGTACAAGTTAGGTAAGTGCTCTCATGCTGAGCTATATCATTGGCTCAAGGGAACACTTTTTTTTTTTTAAATGTCAAGATAATACCTGAAAATTAAAATAGTTGGAAAAGTAGCAAATAAAGTCTTGGCAAAAAAGTTCAATACAAATAATCAAAGGGGAAAATCACCTGATAATAGTCAAAGTTATACATTATTGATAAAACAGACTAACACTCCCATAGAAAAATAAGCAAAGGACATAGAAAATTCATAAAAGCAACACAATACTAATGGACATGAAAAAACTTTGAATCTCACAAATACTCAAAGACTATAAATTAAATAAGAATACCATTCTTGATTATGAAATTGGCAGAGATGTTAAAATGTTTCTCTACTGTGTTGGTGAGGGGAATTATATTAAAATGTTCTTTTTGTTTATACTAAATTTCCTATTCCTTCTCTGACCTTTTCAAACTAGCCTGGATGAGATAAAACAATTGAAACCTTAATCCTGTGAGATCAGATCCTATAAAGTGATGGATTCCTGGGTGATCAGGAATCCAAGGTGAGTAGGCTGGAAACTAGAAGATTTGAGGAATGGTTGAAGGATCTTGGAGTGGTTAGTGTGGAGACTAGCAATCCAGGGGGAGACATATTGAAAACTTGTTATAGAAGTTTAATTTTTTCTGCTTAATTTTTCTAAAGGAGGGGTAGAAATAGCAAGAAAACACCCTTTGGCCTTATGTAAGGAGGATCTTCCCTACAATCAGAGCTGTCTAGTCCTAAAGTGGACCAGCTCAGAAACATCAAACAGAAGCTGAAAGGCTTTTTGGCAGGGACATTGTAGAAGAAACTTCTTGACCTGTAGGCATCCTTTGAAATTTTTCCTCTAGAAAGCTGCCTTTTAACAACTAAAGAACTTTAATAGAGAGGTTTATTTTAAAAAGAAACTCATTTGAATGATCCCAGACAAGTGAAGATAATGGAAACCTGCAGGGAGGACATCTGGTTGACCACAGTTCAAATCATCCAGATACCAACTACTACCAGCAGTACAGAATGCAGGCACATAGATGTCTTGGATCTGCAGAAATAAATGGACTAAAGGCCAAGCTCCTTTTGCCAGGTCTGTCCATGTCCAAAAATGAAAGATGGTGCTTCCTTTTACTAGTGAGCGATTATGGTGGGTCAGGTAGTGACCAGTTCAGCTCTCAGGACTTTTCATAATAGCCAAGTTTTGAATCCAAAAATGAAATATCACAATATAGTCGGTTCCAACAGGGACACAAAGATATTTTTAGTCTTAGCACCTGGGAATTACTTGAGTATTTTCAGAACCATTCTGTTTGGCTAACATCATATGACACCTCTCTAATGGCATGTAGTTAGATGCCAATGTTTTTCTTTGATATAGAATTTAATGAGGGTGAAATCAAAGCAAAAGTTATATATCTCAGAGAGATGGAAAAAATGAGCAGTATGTGGAAAAAGAAGAAAAAGAAAATTTTCATTTCTTCACAGAGTAGACTCTGGGTTTATAGAGGCCTTGAGAGTCTTTCAGCCAAACTCTTGGTGACTGAAGAGGAGGCTCAAGCAGATAGCAAGTTCAAGCCTTAATATGGAACCTATTAGCCCAAAAGCAGAAATTCTGAGCCTCTATTATGGCACCACCCACAAGTTGCTTCCTGTTAGATGTTTGTTTCTAATAATAGGGATAAGTTCTTTGAAGGTAGGGACCTCAGAATCCACTCCCCCAGCCTCACCCCTAAGCACTACACATTAAATAACTCTTGCAGATCAGGTGATGGTGTGATTTAGCATTAGGAAGATCAAGGGGACATACTGATCTGGAGCATTCATATTGAACTTCACATTCAGACTTTTCTCCCAATTTGTCTACCTATAATTCCTGAGCACTTCAAGTTATAAGACCACCATTCTTTTAAAATTGCAGTCAGAGTAACTGTCACTTCAAGTTAGATTGCTGCAAAACAAACTATGTCTAGCATAAGATAGGATCTCAATACAAAATTGATAATTGGATGAAGATATATGCTTTCCAGTTTCCCCCAAAGTCTCCCCTATTGGTGTCTTTCTCTCAGAAATATACCTCTGAGGGTGGTTCCATTAGGTATAGGGGAGCTGGCAATACCTGTATGTATGGGGTTGGAATATAATACACTGAGATTGATTTTTATGAACCTCATATTAAACTGCTTTATAGTGAGTCCTGGTATTTAATAATCCCTTTGTCTAACAGAATAGAAGAAACAGAAGGGACTTCCCCAGTTTTGATGAGGGGAAAAATTGCTTTTATTAGAATTCCATGACAGGAAGGTAGTTTTAGAAACAGCTCAGAGAACTTCTAAGAAAGGTCAGAAACCAGGACCTGAGAAGAAAATTTAATGAAACTAGAATGAATTAGCCCAGGAGAGAAAAGAGAGGCAACCTTACACTCTTCTAATGTACTCATTCTCTAATGAGCTTACAATGAAATGAACCCAGACAATGTCGTGACAGAGTTCAGTTATCCAAACTATGTGTCCTCTGTAATTATAATTTTGTTACTGGACTGTTGGAGTAACACACTGTTGAAGAAAGTGCTCTGGATTAGAAGTAAGGAGAACTGAATGCTTGAATATGTCACTTAATGATCTAAGACTAAGTTTCTTTAACTGGAAGGAAGACAAGAATTATTCTACATGCTTCATGGTATTGTTCAGAGGTTCAGTGAGATACTGGCTATTAAAGCTAATATCCATAGAGTCACAGCCATAGGGATAGTGGGCCCCTGTGTTATTATATGATGAAGCACTCAAATAGATTGAAATTATGGCCACTCCATTCCCTAGTTTCTCTACACACAGAGCATCCTCTGGTCCAGATAGCTTCTCACAGATTGTCTGAGGGCAGGGGATTGAACCAATTACTTCAAAATGTCATTTCACTTCAGAATACTTAGCATCCACTAAGGTCAGTGTGTTACAACAGCCAATGTGATGAACGTTGTTTCCTTTTTTTCCTTATCTTTTGGATTATTTTTCCCACCAAATGGGATTGAGCAAGACACACAGGGAAGAACCCTAGGATCTGATCTACCATCTATTCTGGGTTTGACTTTTTCCTGGGAAAGTGAGCACCATGAAGTCTTCTATTTTTGGATATAAATTGGCTTTTTTAGGGGTACAGATTCACATTGCTTCTATTTGTTGAACAACACAGGGGATATTTATGTCTCAGGTAGAACTCATTCCCTAGAAGATAATGTTTCTTGATTTGTGATTACATGATTTTCTCTTTTGTACATGATAGAGCTTCCCCAAAGGTACTCCTCTCCTCTGACTTATCCATAATGAAACCATTTCCTGGTGCAAATGGGGCCATCTTCCAGAAAGGTGTGAAACCAGGGAACATGGCCAGGGAGGAACTCACAGCTGGGGATTTTCTAGAAAAACAATTAGCCAGATATTACCACAATTTGCTCTTGTAGCACAACCTCTTTGTGTGGTCCTTTAGTGGCTTGAAGAAGCTCCTTTGCTAGTGACCAGAGAGACTTCTCCTCTGGGAGCAGGTGTAGAGGGGATTAGAAGAGAAGATTAGAATTCTAGAGCTGGAAGGGAGTGGCACTCCTACCCAACCTCCCACCCAGGAAGGAATCAGAGCACCTCTGGAGATACTGCCCTCTTTCTCACCTCCCCAAAGCCTTGTCTGTTGGTCAAACAAGGTGAGCCTTTGGAAAATGAATTCATTTTTTTAGCAAAATCTCTCTTTTAAATTGAACTCCTTGTTTTTGTGCCATTTTGGAGTATTCTAGGCCAAATCTGTTTACTTTTGCTTGGCAGTTCTGTGAGTATCTGAAAAGAAGTCCTCACGAGTCACCTTACTTTTCTTCTCTGAACAAAATATCCCCATTGCCTTCAGCCATTCCTTGACAAATATGTATTCCAGATGTAGAATACCCTTCTCTTGCACTCATTATTGCAGTTTCTAAAACCTGTATCCTCTAGGGTAAAAAGCACCCACCTTTTGTCTGGTTCCTAGAAGGAGAAAAATCTCTTATGTAAGGAGTTGAGATTTGTGTGTGAGGTCTTATGACTGGCTCACCACTGAGACAGGAAGCAGGAACCTTCTTTGTGAATCCAGATGCCTAGCCTGTGTCTGATTAGTGGCCCAGGGTGCTTCCTCTGAGAGCTGACATACCTTAGTTTTGAGTTCACATGGAGAAACCCTTTCAGAGATTTCAAATCTTTACACCCTGGATAGCAATTCTAAGAAAATGAGAATCACTCTACCTCAACCAATCAAAAACATTTTCAGGCATCTTTCTACTTCTGAAATCCTAATCCAAAATGCCTAACTGGTGGCTTGAATAGGGCACTACTTGGTCTATATCCTTTTCCTGGTGCCCCCAGATAGGAGCAATTGCATGTTCCCTCACTTCCAGAAATTTCCATCCATTTCTGAACTAATGTGGCTTCAGGCTTCAAGGAACTAGCAGACATAGAACAAAGAGTTTGGCCCCAGAGACTTACAAAAGCAAGAGACACCCAAGACTGAAACCACTTTATTTTATTTCCTTTCATTTTTCTCTTCATGTCTGTTTCATTGAAACCACACCCTTTCTAGAGACCCCCAGCCAGAACCACTGAAGACTCCTGCTCTTCAGTAGTTACTGAGCAGAACACTGGACATGGTGTTGGACATGCACCTGACAGTCTCTGCCCAGAAGCTTATAGCCCAAGATGGCATATCACAGGGTAAAGCCACTGCATTCTAGAGTAGGAGAGGTGATATATTAGTAGTTTGTAGGAGAGGAACAGACTTAGAGATGTGTTTAGGACTCTTGACCTGTTAGACAGCTTGACCTGTTAGACCAAAACACTTGGCCAGTTGCTTCCATATAGTGTACATGGTCTTCCTGACACTGGGCAGGCTCAGTTCCTAAGCTCTTTGGTTTCTGGGAGCCTTAACCTGTTACAATAACTGCAGATGAGTCAGTCGTTCTGCCAGAAATGGCTTTGCAGGACATTATTGAAAGGTAGCAGGAGACTTTAATGCATTCATGGTCCTCAGAAAATTAGGCCCAGGATGAGAGTTTTAGGGCTATGAAGGATGTTTCCAAATATACAGTAATCTTTGAATTTTGCAGGTGTGGAAACTGAGGCCAAGAGATGAGGATTTGCTCAGGTCATACAATTATTTTATGGTGAAACTGGGACTAGAACTGTGTCTCCTGCCTAGGATAAAGGCTGGGAATTAAGCATACCAGTCATAAACTACTGGGAAGTTGAGAGAGAAAGGACAAAAATACTCAAAAATCCTGCTGCTATAGGTAGAATTGGGAAGAAAGAAAAGTGGAGGCCATGGACGTGAAGCCAGGGGGAAAAAAGCCAGTATGTGAAAATACAGATCTAGGGTGGGCTAAAGAGACTCAGTAAGTGACTTCCCAGATTGTGTTTTGTTCCCATTGCACATACAGTTGGAAGCCAAATGCAAGCCACCAAGGTTGCAGTGAAACAGTGAACAATTATAGCACAAATATTTGTGGGCAGCTGTGGGAGTGCAAGCCACCTGCTCCAAGTTTACAGCTTTGTTAAACTTGGTAAACATTAAAAATGGAACAGGAACGCCCCCAGTCTGCAGAGCATCCCAAGCCTTTCCTGAGAGGCCTTGCTCGGGGAGCTGGGGATGGCCTTGCCCTTGACCAGGTCCTTCTCACTCTGGGGGGAACTGCTTTCTGTTGGTAGAGTAGTGTTGTCAATATGCTGTAGCAGAGACTGAGGGAGGTAGGAGGTCTCATGGAATCTTACAGTTTGAAAGGGCCACAGAGTCTCCAGAATATAATCTCTCTGCTTTTGTTTAGATGGAGAAACTGATATTGAGCTGTGATGTGCCCAAAGTTGTAAAGTGGGGGAGAGAACCATTGACTCCTTTTCCTTGCTTCTTCCTTTAATACTCATGAGGCTTGTAGATGATGATGAAAAGGGGTCATAACATTACAGAATGTTACAGCTGGAGGGGACACTGTAATCAACTACCAGGACTTTGGGTGGTCATGTGACCAGGGGCATCATTGGCATGTAGTGGGCAGGTGCCAAGGATGCTAAGTAGCTGGCAGTGTGATAACCTGGCATGATGAAGAACTGCCTTGCTCAAATTTCAAGAGTACCCTTGTTGATAAATATTTTGTCCACCACTTGCCTTTACTGTACTAAACCTAGAGACAAAGACGGGCTTGACCCACGCCGCTGAAAGTCAGCAGTTTTCTGACTCCAGACCACTCTTTGTTCTACTGTATGCCACTGAAGCCCAGAGCAAACCACTACCATCAGCAACGGGTTGACTCCAGCTTCCTCCCCGCTCAGCTCCTGCCACACTAAGTTATTTCCAGGTTGGCACTTACTTGGACTTCAGGCCCTCCTGCCCATAGGGCTGCAGCAGATACTGGTGCACGAGCTTGTCCCTGAGAGTTCCAGCCAGTTTGATTTTCTTTCTTGATCGATGCAGGTTGATAATAAACAGTGTAATGGAGCCACGAACATAGTTGTGGCTGAGAGCCAGAAAAGACAGAAGGGAAAAGATGGAAACAAAGTGGTCAGTTAGATGCTCCTAAATTATTTATATGCCACACAAAAGAGGACCACCCCAGAAAAGGACACTGGTTTTATGGCTCTTTGTCACAACAGACCTTCAAGACAGGAAGGCCTTGATATTGTGGTTTCCTGAGAAGATACCTGCTTCCCACCACATTTCTTGTATTTTAAAAAATGTATTGCAATGATTTTAGAAAAAAAACAGATATATAGATATATGTATATAGAAATACATATATTTTCTAAGTATGGAAGTAAAACATGATTATTGCAAACAAACAAACCTAGAAAAATATATAAAAATACAATGAAGATTCCCCATAATCATTTAATCTTGAGATATGACAACATTTTGGAAAATATTCTTGCAGTATTTTTTTAGTTTGAAAAATATTTATTAAGTACATTGACACATACAAATGTATTACTTAGTTTTTATGTAATTGGGATCACATTATTCATACAGCTTTTTTCAGTTAACAATAATCTTAAACATGTTCTCATGCTATTATATATTCTTCTACTTGTAAATTTTTCAACCATAGAAATGTAACATCATTTATTTAGCTAATCCCCTACTTTTGTGAACTTCTGTTGCTTTCAATTTTTTGCCATTATAAATTATGTCATGAAAAGCTTAATTGTACATAAACTTTTTGGACATCATTTTTATTTCTGATAGATAAACTCTTAGAAGTTTTAATATTAGGCCAAGGGAAAGCACATTGTATGTTTTGTCACCAGACGTTCCAGTCTATTTCTAATGGTGCCCTCCCCATGAGAAGATTTTACGTCCTTGATCTGCTGAACCCCAAAGTGATCACATAATTTGCCTTGTCCAGTGAAATGCGAGTGGATGCTAAGACCTCTGGGCAGAAGCTTTAGAGGCCAGCCTATGTTTTTGTCCTTAATTTTTTTCTCTGTCAGAAGACTGACAATGTTTTGACAGAGGCTATGCCTGGGTGTTGGAATAAAGATTATGCAAAACAGAGCTACAGGGGGGCCATGGTGGACAAATAGTATGAATCAGAAATAACCATCTTTATTGAAAGCTGTGGAGATTTTGGGGGTTCTTTGTTATCACAGCATAACCTCACTTATCCTGATGGGTACACACATTTTGGTAATGTTAACTCTCTAGAAATTTTGCAACCATTTGTTTCTACCAGCCTCTGAATGAGAGCACCCATTTTCTCTTACTTTAAGAGTATCAAATATTAACCTTTTAAAATACCCTGTCAACCTGAGAGGTGAAAATGGGATCTTGATGTTTTATTAATTTGTATTTTTTTCCAATTCATACTAAGGTGCAGCATTTCTTCATTTGCCCATTTCCATCGCCTTTCTTCTTTTGTAAACTGCCTGTTCATGTCTTTTGCCCATTTTCCTATTCATTTATGAAAACTATGTACTTATTAAACACAGCAAACCATTGTATACAAGTGTATTGCACAGATTAACCCAGTTTTCTTTGAGCATTTCAGTTTGTTTACATTGTATTCTGATATATAAAAGTTAAGAAATTTTGTGTAGTTGAATTTATTTATCTTTGTTGACTCCTGCTTTTGCTATTTTACCTGCCTCAAGATTATAAACTATTCACCATTTTGGATTTCTTTTAAACCTGCACAGGATGTCCAGAAGCCTAAAAGAGCTATATGCTTATGTGTAAGAACTTTTCAGCAAGCACTGATGACACTATAATGATTTCCTTCTCTCAGCAGAAAAAGAAAAAAAAATGCCTTGTTTCTCAGGGGTCCCTGAGGGCCCCATCTGGATGGGTTAATGAGAGGAAACAGAGAAAAATGACCCAGTCCCATCTTCAAAGAAGGAGTTCAGAGAAACTCTAAGTCAACTTTGCTCAGAGGAGAACATTGTTCCTTGCTGACATAGCACCCCTGGTTCCCTGGGTCACTCATCTCTGCTTCTAAAGGTGCTAATTAAGAGTTGAGCAGCCAAGGGCAGGTCAGTATGATAACTTGGAATTTTTAAAAGACATGCAAAATTCCAAGGCTATTCCCTAGAGATTCAGATTAAATCCATTTAGGTTTGTGGCCTGTGAACCTGTATTTTAAAAAGTCTTTCTGAGATATTTGGTCAATGATTTGGGTTTGATAACTTCTTACTGAAGGATAAGGTTACCTACCTGTCTTTCCACCCTGGCCTGAATGATTCTGACACCAAAACTCGTCCCATGGCCTGGCTCTGCTAAGGGTGTATATAAAGTCCAGAACCTGGTGGCCAGCAGCCATTTTATCCCTGAAAATGAGCCACACCAGGTATTTGTCAAATGGACCTTTCCGCTGAATAAAGAGATGCTTGCTGATCTGGGATCTGCTTCCTGCCTCTGTCATTTGTGTGCCATGCGCTTACACTCACTTAGAACACTCCATTTAAAATTATGAGGAGAATTCCCAGAATATTCTGCTGGCTGTGCATCAGATGATCCTTTTTGCATTCTTAGGAGGGAACATTATTGTGTTCAAAGATTTCTGGATGACTGCATTATGTTCTGATAAGTTTCTCCTATGCAGTAGTACCTCCTCTGCCAGTCTTTCGGAATCCCCTAGAGCACATGAACTAGCTTTTGTAGCTACATGAGTCAGAAGAGAATATCAATGATGTGAGCAGACTTGTGTCACCAGAGCTCTAAAGAAAGATATTGGTGGTCTGTGTTGGTGCTGACCATCACTAAAGAAGAATACCAACTGGATTCCTCTTGGGCTTCCAACTCAGCTAACATGGAAACTTGAGGAAGATACCATTAGCTGCGGGTGCTCTGGGCTTTAGAGTGTGAGCAAAATAGGCATGGTGGGCACCAGTTTTGCCAGACTGCAGTAATTCCCTTTTGCAAACTATCAAACAACACTCTCAAAAGCCAGCACTGGAGGAGGAGAGAGCCACATGCTTGCATTTATGAGTTTCTCCTCTGCAGAGCTGGGGCAGAAGGAGCCCTTGGAGACTTCAGAAAGAAGGGTGGGAATGTGGGGAAGTGGTGGGTGGGAGAGAGACCTGAAATCACAGCATTGCTGCAGGAAAGTTGTCTTTTCAAGCTGCTTGGCAGTGGTCTGATTTCCATTTACATAGATCCCCTGGGGGAGACAAACCCATACAGCCCTGGGGGACTAAAGTGCACAGGCTCTCACAGAACTCGAGGACCCTCCTCAGGTAGGAATTGGCACTGCCTCAGCCATCCCCCGCCCTGCCTGGCTGAGGGGCAAAGACATGAAGCAGAGGACTATGGCTACAAAGACACATGCTTGGCTGGGGATGACATTAACCTGACAGTATGTGTGGAGAATGCAGATTCTTGAAGAATGCATATTCTCTGCTATAGAAAACTAACCCTGGAGAGTATCTGTTTCTTAAGAAATTGGTGTCTGAAGGCTTGGTCAGGAGGCCATTTTGACTCCTGATGTTGTCAGGTCTAGGTGGCTTTTGGTTTTCTTAGTAAATGCCCCTTTCCGGAGAGAAACTGTCTCTATAGAACTTCTCTCTTACTCCATGTCTCACTCATGGTGAAACTTTTTCGCCAGCAGCCAATCCATGTATCTGGAGTTCATCTTTTCTGGCTGCTCCTTTCCTGCCTGACATCTTCTCTGTGTTACCATGGGAGGAGGAGGAAGTGAGTCAGGGAAGGGAGGCTGTACTCAGAATATCTTGAAAGTAAGAGGTGGGAGATGTCATATGGGAAGTGCATCTTGAGTTCCAGATAGAAAACAGTTGTGTTCTAGAAACATCTCCAGTGAAGCTAGGAGTCTGGGAAAAGGAAGAGAGGATGATGCTCTGCAGTCCATGGTCATTCCCAGTGAAAGGCAATGTGCTTGAAAACTGGGTTGCTCCATTGTCTCCAAATCTAATTCAAAGGTTTTGGGTTCGGTAAAAGTCAGGTCCTGTTTTGCCAAACATTTTTCCCCTTAATTTCAAAGCCCCTGTGTATTTTAAGGGAAATTTAATCCACATGTTTCTGATTCATTTACACTTAACTCATCAAAATATTGTTTTGTAACAGTCATTTGATGTCCAAGAAGCCTCAGGAACCTTTTTTATGAGCCTTTAAAAAAATTTCTTCTGAAAAACAGGAAGTTGTGTTTTGCCAACAATAAACGAACTTGAACCCCAAAAGGCTCAAGTTTGCTTCAACATCCACCAGGTTCCAACTGGTTCTAAACTTGGCTAAGGACCTCAATTCCACCCCAGAAACATATATTGTCTCAGCAGAATGGCTCATAAAAAGATTTCTCTGTCAAAACTTTATTGTTCTCTGAACAAGATCTGCCATTCTGCCCATGTCCTAATTTGTTAATTCCAGAGCAGAAAGCAGAAAAGCACCTGCTGGTGTTGATATGAGCAGCTTTGTTTCCTAAATCAATTACGAGACAAGGTTCTGCTAGGTCAGAAATGATCTTCAATGCAAGAGGCTTCCCTCAGAGGTGGTGAGGTGTCCAAGTCAGTGTTTTATGTCTGAATTTCAAGGAGACAAAGGACTCCTGTGTTCAATAGAGCATTGGGATAAATGGCCTTTAAGAATTCTCTTCTTTGCATCATTAATGCTGTTATTCACATACTGGGGTGATACCACAGAACCCTAAGAACTCAAGAAGATAATGTAAATGCAAACATCTGGCAGGATGCTTGTCACAGAGCAAGTGTCCAATACACCCTGGAGTGTAGGAGTTGTTGTTCTAATAGACACTTTCTTTGGATTGCTTTACTAGTAAGTTTATACTTTTTCATCCAATTCCTGTTTTGTCCCAGGACATTCATTTTCAGAGTACTGGTCAAGGCTGATTTGCATGAAAGGAACATGCTCACTTTGGGATAATTCTGTGACTTTGGCTTTTTTTGGCCACACCTGAACTAAATGAGTCAGTAGAGCTTCCTAATGATGATTGTGGAGGATGGATGTGGGGGCACAAACCTCTCCAGGCACCTGCACCCACCACAGGGAGGAGACCTGCAACCTCTGTGGCTCAGTGGGTCCACTGTGGTCTTTCCTTCCAGACCTAATAGGAACAAGAAGACCTTTGCCTCATTTTTTTTTATCCTTAGCATCACGTGTGACATGGATTATGAAAGCTTTTTTTTTTCTTTCTTTTTAACAGGGAATGGAAGAGGTATCGATAGAAACCTGCTGGCACCTCTTCCCTGGAAAGGTTCCTCAGTGACTTCCCATAGAAAGTGGAAGTCAGCCAGGATGGAGAGAGAGAGGATCCAATCCTGATGATTTTACTCACTTGTTCGAGGTCTCATGGTAGTAAATGGGAGAACTCCTAACCATTCTACCACACCACCTTCCCTGGCTAATGTGGTGACACCACAGAGGCAAGAGCCATTAACCAGCAGTAACATCTCAAAGCCCTATTTCTACATTTGTCCAGTCTTTCTTTCATTTATCAAATATTTATAAGACCTTTTTCATGCCAGTCACTATATTTAACATCAAGTTTATAAAAATGAATGAGACACTGGCCCAGGGTTCATGGTATCCCGAGAATATTGTAACAACTTCCATGAGAATGTCAAAGAACACTGGAATGAACATTGACTTGAGACCATGTGAGTGGCCCTCCCTGAGGACATACAACTCCTGCTAAATCCATAAGGCTACTGACAGTTTTGCCCTGGGTCCTCAGGGAAAAGGCCACAGCCTGGAGTGTTTTCCAACAGGGACGGAAGGTGCAAAGATCAATTTTTCTGTCTTGAGGCTGGGGGTCCACCTTTGGGTGGTTACCTCAGGGCTAGGCAGAGACAAGAAATACAATGCTGCCTTGTGTGATGATCAGATAACTTCAGGCCAAGGCCATAAAGCAGTCACTCTCTGTCAGGTATGGGATCGAGCTTCCTGCTGAGCAAAAGGGATGTTGAAAGCTTCTGGCCTCTGCCCAAACAGCCTCCCCTCACCTACAATAGGCACTTGTATCTACAGGCATGACAACTGTCCCCAACCCCCACTGCTCAGAGTGCTTCTTTGAAATAGCTTATCATGAGGAATTAACTGGCTTGGCTCCTGTCTCATCAAGGACAGAGAAGTAGCATCTGGTGTAATCTGACCATGGCAGCTCTTTGGCTTCCCCTCCACTTGATCAGTCCTGATAGGCCCAGGAATGGAGGTCTAGCAGGAGGCACTAGCTACCTGTCCCTGCCCCAAGGTTTTTCTCTGCAGTAAGAGAAAGAATTCTCTTGTCCAGAGCAGCTTACTTTGCCTTAAACAGGAAGTTATGTCAGAAAGACCTACTTGGCCAGATGAGTTTTGCTTTAGGCCCAGTTTTATGTCTTTCCCTTATGGTTTTAAAATTTTTACTGGCAAACTTTATTTACTGATAATTAATTTTCCTATTTATTTTAAAGACAACTCTAATGTTACCTCACTGGATAGATACATGTGAGCACCCCCATCCCCCCGAAAAAGAAGCCTACATTTTATTTAGCCTTTTAACACTTAAAATAATGAAGAAGATTTTTGAAATACTGAAATGGCTCTAAAGCTGGCATGACTATCTTTGGGTACTCTTTTAGTTCTAGGGACTCCAGTTTGAGAAAGTCTGGTCTAGGGCTAGGATTCTAGTGGTGTAGCTCTCCAGCATACATCTTAGAAATGGAAACTTATTTTCTCAAATTCTGCTGGTGGGTCATAGGGTGAGATTTGGCCACTCACCTTGCCTGAGTCTTACGCACACAGAAAAAACCTTGTGGGCATTATATCAACTGGCACAGAGAAAATGACCAATAAAAATTTATTGGATGAATAAGAAAATGAATGAATAGCATGTATTTTATTAACCTTTTATGAATAAATCCTGTAAATATGAGAAGGGGAGTTGACTTGGAGAAAAATCTACTTATCAAAAATCATTTGAAACCTGCAGAGTATGGTGAGTCTAGAGGCAGTTTTTAACTACGAATAATGAACATAAATATTCCTTGAAGGTATACCAAATGAGGGCAGAGCCATGGTGGCCTTTCTGTTCCCTCTCTGTTAAGACTTACTTGTGGTGGTTTGTGCAGTGAGCATAAATCCTTAGTTTGTCCCGGATCACTCGGCCTGGCCTTGGCTTCCGCTGGAGCCCAGCCACATGCACGGCCAAAACTTTGGGGCCGATCAGGCGCTTGTAAAGGAGAGAGAGCCAGTAGTCCTGAGGAGAACAGAGAGGTGGAGGAGAGTCAGGGAGAGACTCATGTTTAGGTGTTCTGAGTGAACATGAAAAACACATCAGAAACCACTTCCTACCAGGGGTCCAGCATGGTCACCCACTGAAATGCTTGCTCTGATTTGCTAATGAACTGGGTTCTGTCTAAAGTGGCCTTTTTCACTGACTAAATGAGGAAGGGAAGTGGAGTGGACCCACAGCTGCACACCAACAGATGAATCAAAGCTTTTCATATATGAAATAACCATCTAGGGCCTTCTATTTTCAACTTTGTTTCCTATGGCTTTAAGTGGCTTATAGCTTTGGTTTAACTGAAGAATGGAAGCATTCTAACCCGAGGATTGCTACCAATTATGAAAATCCAAAATAGTATTCTCCAAATATCATCAATGGGGACCCACTAGCCTAAGGGGAGGGAGATGAAACTTCTCCAGCAAGGAACTCAGAGTCCTTGATTCCAGAGCCAGATAGGCAAACAGAATCATGTTTGCATGCCATTCTTGGTTATCCTTTGTATTCTACAATAAAAAGAATAATTCTCAACTAAAAAGAATGTGATAATTTTACCATTCCAGGTTCCATATGTAACTGCTTAATAAATATTCTTTCTATAACATGGGTGTGTGTGAGTTTAGAAAAGCCTATCACCACCTTAATTTCAGTTGTTGCTACTATCACATATAAAATTTATATTTCATATAAAATTTATATTTTTATTGTGTAAGCTCTTAACAACTACTATGGAGTAATGACTTCACTGTTTATAACTCATCATGTAAATAAGGCTTCCTAATTCATTTGCCCCACCTACCTTGGAATTCAGTGAACATTATTCAGTGCAGACTCTAGAGTGTTCAAGACATCCTCATCTTCTCTGCCCTCATCTTTACATCTTTGTTTTTTTTCTTGTGTGGTCATCTATAACATTAGTTGCCCCCAAATTTCTGGTGAATTGTATAAATGAGAACAAATTCTCAAAGCTCCTTGTCACCAGAATAGCTCCAAATCTTCTCTGAGTAGCAGGATCTAAGCCCTGCCCAACTATTTACCTTAATTAATTTTAAGTGGCCCTTGGATGGCTGTTAAATATGGTCTCCTAATATCTAAAATGACAAATATTCAATTATTGTCAATCACATAGAAGGAGAAAATATCTTTGGTTTAATTTACTCTGATTTGGTTATAGTTTCTTTGTTTTTCAAATTACTTTGTGAAATATCTATTACATTCCAATGGAATTTCCACCTTTTTCTTACTGATTCACAACATGCCTTTTGAAAAAAATAATAAAGGTTCTTAGGGATTATTATTCCTGTTCAATAGATATGATAATGGGCTCAGAATGTTTAAAGGTGTATCTCAGGCCACAAAACTAGTCAGTGCTAACCCGTGAAAGCAAACAGAGATTTATTTGCCCCCCATGGCTGTACAATACATTTATGTACTCTGGAGGGGACAGTTATTTGTAGTATATGGAGTTACTGTGATTCAGTTTCTGATTCCTGCATTCTCAGAGCATTTCAAAGACAAGAAAGGTGAAAGTACAAAACACGTCTATTTCTCCAATTCCAACTCACTTGTAGCATGTTTCTTTTTCTTATCCTTCATTTCAATGTCTTATCACAAACACCTGGTTTTTATTTAGGAAATATTAAAAAGCTATAAAGGCTTGCTCTCAAACTTTGCATTTGGAATGGCTGTGATTTTTGCATCATGGTGATTTTCACTTAAGATAAGACACATTTATAGCAAGCCACTCACATTTAGGAAAAAGAGATATTATATTTAATTCTCAATAATTTTGTAAAGATAAATATATATTTCAGAGAAATCAACATGAATATTTTTTGCCATTATTAAGTGATAGGGTTGAATTTTCTCTCAGGTTTATTAACTTCAAACTATGAGACAGCTAAGTGCCAGAATATTCTCTAAGAAGAGTTGAGGATTCTTGGGCAAAATCTTAAAGAGGTTTTGAATCGACACATAAAACAAATTGATGGAATTAATTCTTAATGACCAGTATTTCTCCCCAGCTTTTCTTATTGTGAATTTCTTAAATTCACATAAAATTAAATTTACCATCTTGACCAATTTTAAAACTCAAACTCTATACCCACTAAACTTAAACTCCCCAATTCCTTTCTCTCCTAATCCCCTAGAAAACACTATCCTACTTTCTATGTACCTCATATAGGTGGAATCATACCTTATTTTACTTTTTTATGACTTGCTTATGTCATGTAGCATAATATCCTCAAGGTTCATCTATGTTGTACCCTAGGTCAAAATTTCCATTCTTTATGTTCCATGTTTTGGCTTTATTTGTGACCTCACATGTGGTCTATCTTGAAGAAAATATTCCATGTGCAACAAGAAGAATTTTATGCTACCGTTGTTGGGTAGAATGTTCTGTTTGATCCCGTTGGTCTATTGTGTTGCTTACATTCTCTGTGTCCTTAATTATTTTCTTGCCAGTTATTCTAACCACTACTGAGAGTGGGGATTACAGTATTCAACTACTATTGTAGAACTGTGTATATTTCTCTTCCCATTTCTGTAAGGTTTTGCCTCATATAAATTTTGATGTTATTAAATGTGTGAATATTTATGATTGCTAAATTCTCTTGCTGTATCCAAACTTTTATTACTACATAATGGCCTTCCTTGTCTGCTATAAACTTTTTTGATTTAAAATCATTTTGTCTAATATTACTGTAGCCACTCCTATTTTCTCTTGGTTACCATTTGCATGGAATTTTCTTTTTCCATTCTTTCAATCTGTTTGTCTTTGGACTAAAGTCTCTTATATATGGCATACAACTGGATTGTGTTTTTTTTTTGTAGAATCCTTTTGGCCAATTTGTCTTTTGACTGGAGAATTTAACCCGCTTATATTTACAATAATCATTGATGAAGAATGACTTCTACCATTTTGTTAATCTTTTCTATAGGTCTTTTAGCTTTTTGTCTTTCATTTCCTGCATTACTATCTTCTTTTGTGTTTTTACTGACTTTTTGTAGTGAATATTTAAATTCCTTTCTCATTGCTTTTCATGTGTATTCTATAATGTGTGTGTGTGTGTGTGTGTGTATGTTTGTGTGTGGTCACTATTGTATTACAATTAACATCATAATTACAACACTTTAATTTCCATTTAAACCAGTTTAACTTCAGCAACACAAAAACAAAACAAACAAACAAACAAACAAACAAAACAACAGTGCTCCTTCACTGCTCTGTCCCTATCTCTCAATGGCTTATATCACAAAATTACCATTCTATACACTGTGTTCTCTAAAACATTAGCTAATGATTCTTTTAAAAACTAGTTTTTTTAAAAAATTATGTAGAAACAAATCAAAATTACAATAATGCAAAATTTGCAACTAATAATTATTTTAAAAAAATGTTTTAGTCTCTAAAATCATGTAGAAAATAAAAAACAGAGTTACAAACTGTTGTTACAATAATACTAACTTTTAGCATTGCCCATGTATGTACCTTTGGTGAGATATTTATTTTTTGTATGACTTCTAGCTATTGTCTAGTGTACTTCCATTTCAACCTGCAGTATTCCTTTGAACATTCCTTGCATGGCAGGTTTAGTGGTAACAAACTTCCTCAACTTTTGCTTATCTGGGAAAGTCTTCATTTCTTCCTTAATTTTGAAAAAAAAATGATGAATATAGGTTGACAGTTCTTTTCTTTTGGTACTCTGAATAGATCAGCCTGGCTTTCAAAGTTTCTGATAAGAAATTTTCTGATAATCTCTTGTATGTTATGAATTGCTTTTTGCTATTTTCAAGATTCACTCTTTGGGTCAGGAGGATTGTAAGTTCAAAGCCAGCCTCATCAACTTAGTGAGGCCCTAAGCAACTTAGCAAGACCCTGTCCCAAAATAAATATAAAATGGGCTAGGGGTGTGGCACCAAAAAAAAAAAAAAGATTCTCTCTTTGGCTTTCAAAGTTTCATTATAATGTGTATTGGTATGGGTCTCTTTAGGTTTATTACTTATACTTTATGGAGCTTCTTGGATGTTTATGTTCATGTCTTTCATCAAATATGGAAAGTTTTCTGTCATCACTTTGTTAAATATTCTATCACTTACTTTCTTCTTCTGGAACTCCTGTAATGCATATGTTGGTACATTTCATGGTATCTCACAGATAGATACTTAGATAGATACCTGTTCACATTTCTCCAATCTTTTTTTTTTTCTGTTCCTCAGAATTGATAATTTCCAATATACTATCTTCAAGTTTGCTTTTCTTTTTTCTGCTTGCTCAAATCTGCCTTTGAATTTCTCCACTGATTTTTTTTTCATTTCAGTTATTGTATTATTTGGCTCCAGAATTTCTTTTTGGTTTGTTTTTAGGCTCTTTATTGCTATTTCTATTTTGTTCTTACATGATTTTCTTTACTTTCTTCACATTTTTAGGAACCCTAAGCTATTATTTTAAAGTCCTTGTCTAGTGAATCTTCCATCAGATATTTTTCAGGAACAGTATGTATTTATTTATTCTTTAAATGGGCCAATTTGTGTGTTTCATTGTATGCCTTGTGATTTTCTTGTTATTGAAAACCAGACATTTGAATCTAATAATGTGGTAATTCTAGAAATCACATTCTCTTCTTCCCCACAGTGTGTTGTTTTACTGTTTTCATTATTTCTTTAAATTGTTGTAGACTTTTTCTGTGCCAAGGATCAGCCTGAAATATAAACTTAAGGTTTTCTTGTTTTTTATCTGATCCTGTACCTTTCCCTAGGCATGTTAGTTAATTTCTAATTTTCTCTGCATATGCAGTTGTTTTTTGAATGTCTGGCTACTCAAAAGGGAAAAAGAAAAAATATGAAGGTGGTAAATAAAAAAAGCACAGATCTTTTAAATCCTTTGTAGTCACTTCAGTTGGGAGGGAGGGGTTTACAATAATGGTACAAAAACAATGACTGCTTGTTTCTCTGTCTATACCTCTGTAATCAGAAGCAGCAATCAGCCATCAGAGGAGAGATCTGAAGCAGCAATCAACAACCAGAGGAGATATTAGGTAGTAGTTTGTAATGAGTAGTGGAATGTGATCCAATAATGTACCAGGGACCTGGGATTTCTTTAAATTGCCTAATGAATAATTGAGTAACTTGTAGGAAAACAACAGGTGTACTAACCCTGAGAATAAATAGATGGAAACAAAGGGAACCAATTAAGAAATACTTGTCAAGAAGGAAAAGACCTACAGGGCTAACTCCTGATAGGGTCAACAAAGATCATTGTAAAGTTAGAATTTATGGCTGAGTTTTTCTCAGTGTATATCTAAAGGGAAATTTCTTTATTAGTACAAGCACCATAAGATAAAGTTTGCCTGATAATTGACCCCAACACCCACATTAACATAGGATTGATTTGTAGATGAAGCCTCTTGAATGGGATGATTGACATGACAGGACAACTAGGATCCAAAACTCCCGCGCCCAACATGAAGCAGGAGTTAAACACTGAATTGGTGAAGAATGCAGAAGGTGAACTCCAGTTCTCCTGTGAATGTCAAATGGTAATAAATTTGGAAGTAGCATTAAATTTCATTTGTTGTTTTCTACTCAGAGATGACCCACTCTTTTTCCCTCTTGAGGGTGTTTTTTGTTTGAACCTTAATATGACTGATAATAAAATTCTCTTGCTTGGCTTTTCATGTCTAACTCTAAATTTGATTTCGTTGGGACACAGGAACCGAGGCTTGGAGCTTTGGCTCACTCATTTGCCTGTGACAGAGACATCCCTGATACTTGGGGGACAGTGTCTTTTTGGCCTCTTCTTGTGTCTGCAAGCTGTGTCTCAGCTGCTTCAGGAACTGTGCACAGATGCCTGCCACAGGGCTAAGGGATAAGGAATGGGTAGTGTCACTGATGAACTCAGAGCTGAAATTGGACAAAATTAACTGCAATTCATCATCCAAGCCTTCTCTTGGAACAGTAGGCTTTCAGAGTACCAAAATAGTTACATCAGACAGATTATGCCAGTGCAGTTGTCATCTAGGTAGACAGATTGATTCTTAGAGCTTCCTATTCCATCATCTTCCAGAATCCTCTGCAAAATATTTTTTAATATTAGTAGTAAGAATCCTTTAGTTGTATATGATACACATATCATATTTAATTATTTTTGGTACTGGGGATTGAGCCCAGGGGTGCTTTACATTGAGTTATATCTTCAGTCCTTTACATTTGTTATTTTGAGGCAGGGTCTTGCTAAATTGCATAGGTCCATCTCGAATCCTCCTGCCTTTGCCTTCTGAGTCACTGGGATTACAGATGTACATCACCCTGTGTAGCATGCTTGTCAAATTTTTAATTTACTTTTTATAATTTTTCTTGAAGAATTAAAAAAAATTTACAGAAATGTATCAATGTTTTTCTTTTGATTTCTTCTGCTTTTATTCTTAGAAAGTCTTCTGCATGCAAGGATCAGATATATCTTCACTTAAATTTCCTCTAGTTCTTTTTTAATATAATTTAAAAATATAACCTTTAATTCATTAGAAATGGTTTGATATATGGTACTAACTTTATTATTTTTAAATAACTTAATAAATGGTTACTATAGTATCATATAGTGAATAAGCTATCCTTAAGTCCATCTTTATCATACAACAAGTTTATAGATGTTATATATCACACGTACTTGATATTAATGTTTTAAAAATGATAACACGATGTGCATAATTTTGTCTTTTTTTTCATTTAATGTTTTGAGACTCAGCCAGGTTGATATATGCATCTATAGTTCATTCATTTTCAATGTTGTATTTTATTTCATTGTGTGAACATTCCATAACTTATTTATTCATTCATTTGCTGATTTGAGTTGTGTACAAATTTTTGCTAGTATAAGCAACATGGCTTTAAAATTATTGTTCCTATTTCTTAATAAACAGATGAAAAAACATAGGGGAGTATTATTGCAACTGTGTTAGAGACCAGCAGCAACCTCAACACCTAGGACTTTGAAGAAATACAAATCCGCAGAAATAAATCATTCTTGGTCTACTGAGTTAGAATCTCCAGGGGTGGGGCTCCCAAATAGTGTGGCTCTCTGGGTAACTGTGATGCTCATTAAAGTTTGAGAATCTTTATTTTAGATTTATACCAAAGAGTGGAATTGTGCCATTATAGGTATACAAATATTCAACTTTACAGGGTAATGCCTAACAGCCTTTCAAAGTGATATCAGTTATTCCAAACTACTTCCAGAAGTATCTGTGTACTTGTTATCACTTTCTTTTTGTGTGTTAAGAAGTCCTTTCTTGGGGCTGGGGTTAAGGCTTGGTGGCAAAGCACTTGCCTCATGTGAGGCACTGGGTTTGATCCTCAGCACCACATAAAAATGAATAAACAAAATAAAGATATTGTGTCCATGTGTAGCTAAAAAATATTTTTTACAAAGAAGTTCTTTCTTATGTCTAGCTCAGAAAGATAATCTATATTTTCATTTAAAACTGTATTTTTTTTCTTTCATGGTTAAGTTTTTAATCAGTCTAGAATTGATCTGGGGTATAGTGTGAGATAGGTATATGATTTCATGTTTTCCACATACCAGCATCATCTATTAATTAGTCTCTCTGTTATTTAGTGATGCATAATGCCCATACATTCATTTGTCTGTTTCTGAGTTCTCTAATGCAGTACTGCCCTGCACTATTCCTTACTGCTTTATTCTGTATCGAGAAACCTGGTAGAGCATGTCCTCCTATCCTATTCTTTAGAAATGGCTTTGCTAATCTTGGGCCTTTGCTCAGTCAAAGACATTTCAGAATCAGATTATTCAGTGTCTTAACAAAATCTATTGGGACCTTGGAATCACATTACATTTAAAACTCAGATGAAAAGAATTTACATTTTTAGACTATTAAAACTTCTTACACATAATATAAAAAGAACTAACAAAAACTTCCTCTACTTGAAGGTAAAAGTTCACAATCATGTAATTTCTCTTAAGAAATTATCATAGATATGTTATAAAGAAAATAAATCTGTAACAAAACAAAAGCCATGTAAACCTTTTTTATCTCAGTGAATGAAACCAGAAAAGTTTATTTTTAGGAGTTTTCTGGTAACTATTTGGTAGTAAGCATAGCAAAACAGAGAACTCAGTGTTAAGCCTCAAACTTGCTCTGTTGGCAGATTTGCTGATTTTCCATCTCTAGAGAAAACACTTTCAAAGTGCTTCTACATTCCTCTTCTCCCTGTCTATCCATTCGATAGTCTATGAAAACTGTGCAGGATCTCTTCACTTCCATTTCCAGAGTGTGCATCACTGTGCAAAAGCCCTCATTGCCTACATCCCACCTCCAATTCAAAGGTCTGTACCCAGGTGAGGCCTATGATCTGGCAATGACTGCATTTCTCACATTTGGAAGGCAAATACTTGCTTTATATTTTTGAAAACATCAGTTCACAATTAGCTCAAATATATTTTTAAAGCACACATAAGCTGTAATCAAATTGAGTGTGCTATATATGAATAAACAAACTTTAGGACAATGGTTACTGAGGATGTGACAGGAGGAATCAGGAATGGTGAAGGGATGGAGAAGGGATTCATAGATTGAGGGGAGTTATTGCTAATGTTGTAGTTTTGGGGTTGCATGATGGACTCACAATTCTGATTGTATCATTTTGCTTTGAAAATAACACATTGGCACAGCTAATCTTTTGTATGTGCCAGTAATACATTAAAAAGATAAATGATGGAACATTTTGTGTGATTTGTTTATTAGACATTCCTTTGGGCAAATGATACTGATGACCTGCCCATTGGCTGGCATCTCTTTTAACTGTTTTGCACAAGAGAGATGGGGTAGTGGTCATTTGCTCTTAGTTTATCATCTCTTCCTCAGGGGAATGGAGGACTATTGGTGATCCAGTTCATGGAAGAGTGTTACTTTTACTTAGTGCCAGAGGCCATTTTCGTACCCCCTTTCATCCTTGCTCTTGTCACAGTTTCTCATTTATCCTGCCTCTTTTTAAAAACTCCATCCTCTCTTTCTATTCTCAACCCTCTCTCATGAAAACTAAAAGCTCTCAGCAGAATCGAATTGTTTCCTTTCTGCTTCCTTCTCTCCCTTTGTCTTCTTTCTTTCCCTTTTTCCCATCCTTCAATTTTTTATTTTAATTATTTATATATGTCATTTATATAATCATAAATAAAATTAAATAAATGAAATGACTTCTGAATATTTTTTAAGGGAAAGACACAAAAAAGTGGGAAGAATATCTTTATGCCTAAAACAAAAAGGAGACAAATAAACACACGTACATGTATAAAAAAAGACCTTGAATGAAAGAACATAATAAGATGTTACCAGATAATGTGAGTTATTAATAAGAAATGTAAATATAATGACTTTTTATATCAATAAAAAAATTATCCAATGAAAATGTATTGCAATTTTCAAGGGACAAAGAGAGACAAAGACAGACATTCCTTAAATGCATCAGACATGAGAAGCTGAAGAAAAACAGAGTCCATTTATTAGTTGGAGGGGAAAAACTAATAGCATATGACAATAAAAAGATGGAGGTTTTTAATCTTTTCTTTTTCTTCAATATTTGTCAAAAATTCAATTGCTGTCTGGAAGCTAGACAAGAGAGTACATGAAGTGAGTAAAACCAAAATAACTAGGAAAACAGGAACTGACAGAGGGTTACAGGGTTGATTGGATTAACTGCTGAGTTCTTCATTCCTTGAGAAACTAATGGGCCAATTCTGAAACTAATGGGCCAATTCCTGTAGCCCAGTTGCTATAGAAGGTGCTGTAATTCAATCACAGAATGCCTACTATGTTCAAGGCTCCGTGTTAGGCATTCAGGATACTGTAATGGACATGTCAAATACAGTTCTTGCCACTAGTAAGCTTATAACCTAGCAGAAAAGACAGTCCTTAAAGCCAAACCATATTGGCTTGGTTGGCTTCAGTTAATTAACGCCAATGGTGCTAATGATAGATTCCAAGAGATCCCATAACAAAAGGTTTGATCCAGTTCAGGAGGTTGGGGATGGTATCTTTCATAGAGTGATTTTTAAGATTTGAGAAAAAGAGGGGAGGGGACAGAAAGTTATTTGGGCAAGATAAAGAAAATTTACAAAGGCCCTGGGAAAGAGTTTGACATGTCTGGGAAAATGAACACAGACCAATTCAGCTGGCTTTCAGCAAGCAAAGGCAAAGAGTGACACAAGATGAGAAAGATAGATCAGTTCGTGTGGACCTAAGGATTTTCGAATTCATCTTAAAATAAATGGGAAACCATACTGAAATTTGAAGGGAAATAGTGAGATTATTCCACTTAACATTTAGCAAGTTGACTTTCACAACTGCACAGAAAATGGATTGGAGGAAACTTAGGAGGTTAATTTAAAAGAATGATGATAGTTTTGGTTGAGGAAGTTAAATTGAAGTGAAAAAGGATTTGAAATATACTTAGGAGATAACAATGATGGGACTGGTGATTGATTTGGTCAAGAGAATGAGCATGGGCCAGGATTCTGAATGCTCACATGCTGTTCTGCAGGATGGGATGGCGACTGGTTGCCCAGCAGCAATCGTGGGTTTTCCTTCTACCCTCAGTCCCACCTCCTCCTCACCCAGCCTAGCTCACTAAAAATTAGTGATGGCAAATTCTGCCAGAAAGTAAACACCAAAAAGGGAAAAAAGGGTCAAACAGAACAATAACAATGATGAACCAGTGTGTACGATTTGGTTCTGGGTTTGTTTTATCATTTTTAGTGCATCTTAATCTAATACATACTTTTAATACATATCTATGCACTTCACTCAGAATTTCTGACATTTACTATTTCCAATAAACTAGAGCTAGACAAGGGGACCCTTGCTTCAGAAGGCCAAGCTCTGGCCCTCCTTCTATGAGGCCCTCTCTATGGGATGAGAGACCCAGAAGTTCAAGGGTGCAACCCCCTCTCCCCCAGCTAGAGCCCCTTTCTTCTAGACCATGTTCTAAGTATCCAGAACCCCAAGTGTTCTCTGCTCAGATAACCTCTTTCATGTTTCTAGAGCGTGCATTGGCTGCTAACTATAGTCTGGCTTTCAGACCTGGAACGTGAGTTCTGGTGGACCAGTGCTCTGGGGTGTGTTCCAATAGGTCGAAAGGTGGCAAGGGAACCTGCATATTCAAATGTGATCAGGGATTGGGTTTGTGGCGGGGGTTGCCTACACTGTGTACTCATGAGACCTCTGATGATATACTAAAGAGCTGGGGTTGAAAAAGAGTGGGCTGGTCTGTGGCCCTAGGCTCTGACCAATCCAGTGAGATCTGTAAATACATTAGTTGATTCTTTTATACTATAAGCATTTTATGAGTACATACGAGTGGTGTACAAGGTGTTTTGTTCAGCCTGAGGGGTGCAAAGATGATGAAACATCTTTCTGTCCTCTGGGGACTTAAGAGCCAACACACATGTAAACAACTCTCTGTAAAATTAAGTTGACTAAAGTAAACATCATGTGAGCAGAAACCGCTTGCAGCATTTTGGGAATTCAGAGGGGAAACTTTTTTTTTTTTTTTTTTTTTTTTAAATGACTTGGGAAATTCAGGGAAGGCTTCACAGAGAAACAAAAGTAGAAAATTAATTTACTTAGAGCTGAAAGATATACACTCAAATCCTGGAAAGCTATTGATTGCCCTTAAACCTCAGTGTCCTCTTAGGGATTAAATGAGAGAATATACCTGAACACATCTATCATTTTGCCTGATTTAAAAGAGTATTTAATAAATGTTGCTTCTTCTTTTCTTTATTCCTTTAAAGACTTTTTATCTTCATGAAAATATTCCACGTACACAGTTACATTTCAGGTTGCCCCTAAGACATTGTGTGTGTGTGTGTGTGTGTGTGTGTGTGTGTGTGTGTGTGTGTTGGGAAAGTAAAGTACGGCTGGAAAGAAGCTCCTTGAGATCTGGGATCTCCTGCATCCCCATTGCCCTAGATGTTGGTATTCTTTGAGTGGAAAATCAAATAGGATTCACCTGGAGCTGATGGCGGGCTTCCAGGGTTGAATAGGAGTGAAACGATAACTTGAGAAAGTTCAGAGAACCTGGTTTTCCTGAGCTCTGACAGGCCCTGTTGCAGGTGCCTCAGCTTGTTTAATCTCAGTATTTTCTGTTTCTGACATTTGAGAGCAAAATTACAAATATTTTCCCTCATGGAGCCTCTTGTGTTACTTCCAAAATCACAAAAACCAAGTTCATCCTAAGTGGGCACAGATGTTACACCAGTAGCCACCCTTCATCTAGATATTTGGCCGTGGAGAGCCAAGAAGAAATGAGAGGAATATTACTGTTGGTTTTATACCAGATGTGGTGGGCTGCCAGAGCTAACATGTAGGGGAAGCAACCCCATAGCTCCATCTTCCTCCACAGAGAGAAAGCTGCCAGCCAGATCCAGAAATTTCCCATGTAAGGGAGGCATCTTCGGATATTCTAAAAGCTACAATTTTCTGCTTCCTTTACTACTTAGGGAAAAAGAAATCCCTCTGGTCCATTGTTTGACTATTCTACTTCCTACTGCTTGTAGACCAAAGAAGAAAAACCAGAGGTTTTAGTCCAAACTGCCCCTTCCCACTTCATCTTTCTCTATCTGGCTTTTTATGCTCAAGGATGGGGATTTTTTTCTTCCCACGACTGATGGAGTCTGTTTCTCTAATTACTTCCTATTCCAATCCCCTCAATTCACACATACTTTGTTAACTAAGATAATTGCCTTAGGGGCTTCTTTTCCAAGGAAGCCCCCCTGAGCCACCCTGCCATTTCAATTCTGTGTTACATGTTCTTAAAGAACCGTTCCCTTCATTTAGGACACCTGATTCAGTTTGTATTTAGAATGTATTGCTAGGATTATCTGACTCATATGTCTCTTTTCTTCTGGACTATTAATTCCATGATAATTGGACCATAATATATATTTTTTATAGCTAAATCCCTGGAGCCTAACACAGCACCTAGAACATAAAGGTACTCAATAAATGGGTGAAATTAGGAGGACCCAAAGGTACCCATTTTCCCTTTAATCTCATCCACTGCTTCTTTCATACAATCTAATCTATAACTGGACATCAGGTAATTTACTTTGAAAAAAATTTAAAGATATTTTCTTTATTCAGACTCATCAATTCTAGGCCTTAGTAAGGGTTGGAGATTGGTTCTGTTGGGGGCTCTTTGGAGCAGCCAGAGGTAGTGATGATGAATTTCTAACCCAGTACAATGGTGGTGATGCCCAAGCCAGAGAATTGAGTGATACGGAGATCCATGCAGCCTCCAACCCAGAACCACAGTCCAAAGGGTCCTCATACAGGGGCATCAGAAGTACCAGGACATGAAATCAGAATTACAGGCATCTGTGACTGAAAACAATCATGAGCTTGCATGAGGATGTGCCTTCATCTGCTCACTGGGAAAAGTCAGGCAATGCTGTCTGGGCTCAAAAGGTCAGTGCAGAACTGGAAAATATCATGTAAAAAATGCCAAAGTTTTCAGTGAAAAGTTATATCAGGCAAAAAAAAATGCATCTGAACTATTCTTGTTTCAGCAACTTGAATAGCAGACATGGAGGTTTAAAATGCCAATGAAACATTTCCTGGTGTATAGTATGTCCTGCTCCCTAATGTTTTTTCTTTTTTGGGGTGGCACTAGGGATCAAACCCAGGGCCTCAGGCATGCTAGGCAAGTACTCTATCACTAAGCCACATTCTTAGCCTTGGTGTTTAGTATCCAGCATGAATTGCCAAATAGTGTAACCGATGTGGAAAAACTTGGCACTCCTCAAAAAGTTAGACACAGAATTAGCATATGACCCAGCTATTCGACTCCTAGGTATATAATGAAAAAAAAAAAAAAAAAGGAAAACAGGGACTTAGATACTTGTATGTGAATATTCACAGTAGCATTATTCATAAAAGTCAAAAGATAAAAATTTACTGAAATGACCACTTAGGATAACAAAGTATATATTATCTAGTCACATAAAGGAATAAAGTTCTGATATGTGGTTCAACAATAATATGCTGAATTGTGAAATAAGATAGACACACATGGACAGATATTGTATGATTCCACTTATATGAACTACATAGAATATGCAAATTCATAGAGACAGAAAGTAAAATAACATTACCAGAAGCTGGAAAAGGCAAGAGTAGAGTTACTGTTTCCTGGTTACAGAGTACTAATTTGGAGAGATGAAAAATTTTGGAAATAAATAATGGAGCTGATGTGAAACATTGTGAGTGAACATAATGTCACTGAATTATAGACTTGAAAATTGTCAGGATCGAATTTTGTGTTACATATATTTTACAACAATTAAAAAAGAAAAGAATGAAGAAATTACCAGATATCAATGTATTTGAGAGTAACTTAGCAATATATATCTCAAGCCTTAAATTGCTGCTTACTCTTTGACTCAATAATTCTACTTTTCATAACATATTCAAAAGAAATAATCATAGATACATGCAAAGATTTGTCTGTAGGATGGTTAGAGTGGACATGGTCAGTTTTGTGCTCTGAGATTCATTCTTCCTCCTCTGGTTACAGCACTCTCTATCTTCTCATTTGGATTTGGAGAGCCACTGACCTAGAGTGTGGGAAATGGAAAACACTGGGGTATCCCCTCCCACACAAATCACAGAGACTCTCAAAAATATACATACAGGCATACTTGCATTTTATATTTAATGATGATATGTGAGAAACAGCTAACTAATGAAAAGATAGCAAGCAGAGGATAAAGTATTCAAAGGGGCATATGCAGGAAAAGGAGAGAGAAAATGGGGAAGAAAGACAAAGATTAAAAGTGAATAGTGGAACTTCAATGTGAAAGCTAGGGACCAGTGTGTTTGTGTGCCACAAAGTCCTTGACTAGAAATAAACAGATAGTATTTTAGAAGGATCTTCTGGCTAGATACCATCACCACCACCACCATCACCACCAACAACAACACCATCGCTGTCATCATCATCCACCATTGCTGAGCACTTGTGATGCACCGAACCAGCTAAGACACATTCTCATACTTTGAAGAGCTCAGAATTTGGTTTCAAAGGCCAGTGATGTTTCTGAGCTAATTCTGAGGTTCCATGTTTCTTTCCTTAACTGACTCATCCTTTTGATGTTCATGGACAGAAAAGGGCAAGCCCCTATAATGGGTCCTTTCTCTCCCTGGACAAAACCTTTTCTCTCTTTTACCATCTAAGCTTTGCTGCACCAAAAGTGCTTGTATAAGTTAGAAAAATTAAGATGCATTTAAGTTGCTTGGAGAATAGATTTTACGTCACACACTGCCTTCTGAATAGGCTATAGAAACTGAGTTGGGGAGAAATCTCTGGAAGGGAAGTTGGAGAGAAGTTGACTGATTCCTTCGTCCAGGGTGGCATCAAGATAGCATCTTTCTGAGTACAAAAAGTAGAATTAAGCTTGTGAAATCAGCCACAGTCTTAACCACAGTTTTAGTAGGCCAACATCAGGCTCAATGGCCCCAGAGGAGATATTTTCTTGACAGCTTCTCTGACAAAATCAGGGATTCAGAACGCACAAGTGAAGGTGGCCTTCACCCAGACAGCTCCAGGAAAACCTGGGGAACGTTGCGTTGTCCACGAGCTATTTTGCAGCTGCTTCAATTAAAGAATTAAACTATATCTGAGTAGCAGCAACGTCTACAAGAGCCAAATTGGATTCTTTCTTGGAAAACAAGCTACAGACCACATCTTTATTGTGCAGACATTCATTAACAAATATGTTAAAAAAAAATACCAGTTGGGGAAAGATGTTTTCCTGCTTTGGAGACTTTTAAAAAGCATTTAATTCAATCTGGCACGCATGGCTGACCCTGAAATGGCTACAATGTGTAACTGGTGGGAAAGCATGACCAGAGGAGCTCTGCCTATCAATTCACCCTCTGTGGGACAAATACACCCAAAACTTACTGGGGTCAAGGAGACAGGGCCATATCCCTTCATTTTTTTTTTTCCTGAACACCAAAGAAGGAGTTTTTATACTTGAGGCACGTCTAAGTTCTTTCCTGAGGAAAAGAATGCTAGGTACAGATAACAAGGCCAGTTCCTCCATCTCTCCCCTTGCTCCTGAGCAGAATATATATTGCAGCTTATAGAGCCTATGGCCACCTACAAAAGATTTAAAAACTAGATTTTCAGTAAATTTTCCCAAATTATTTCACATTTCACTTCTTAAATGTAGAATTTGCTGCCTGTGATTTTTTAGGGTCCACTAAGATTATCTGGACTCCAGACCCTACTCTACAAGGCTCAAGCTCAAGTAGTTGCTGGGTGAGAGAAAACAGGCCTATGGAGTAGAGCCTGCCTCCATCAGGGGATCTTGACAGGAGGAGACAGCAGCAGTGGAGAGAAAAGGCAGAAAGCTTGGCTTTTGTTCTGGGCCTTGAGTATAACTGACCCATTATTGACACCAAGTGAGGAGGACTGCTAGTTAACCGGCAAACACATTCTCTCAAACTGAATCATTTCTAATGGACTATGTACTAGAAACAAAATTAACCAAAT
Source organism: Ictidomys tridecemlineatus (assembly GCF_052094955.1). Classification (NCBI taxonomy): domain Eukaryota; kingdom Metazoa; phylum Chordata; class Mammalia; order Rodentia; family Sciuridae; genus Ictidomys; species Ictidomys tridecemlineatus. The sequence goes on along the minus strand of NC_135477.1, from coordinate 28,314,818 downwards.
CCTGTCAAAGCAGGATTTCTCTGGGTTGTGGTTCATTTTTTCCAATATGTATATGGACCTATGGCCAGGGACAACAGGTAATTCTCTTGGTTGGGCATGACATACCCCATTGGAAGGGTTTTAAAATTTTTCAGTTTTCATTTTGTTTTTACCATTCTGGACATAATTGTGGAACACTTTGGAGCAGGTACTCTGCCAATATAAATTCTTATTCTTAATAACTGCAAAAAGGAAGCCACAGTGCTAATTTAGTAACTACCTTTGATACTTTCATAAATTACTCAATATTGAAAATCAATCATTATTAGTCTACAGAACTTCACTTATGTGGTTTCACAGACTTTGCATAAAAAACTAGTAGTTGATGGAAAAGTTAAAAAGAATAACAATCTTGCCATAGAAATCCAGTATGAAATATAATATGAACTCTTTTAAATGTGTGAAATTTTCGAAATTCAAAGGAGAGTCCAATTTCAGTAAACTGCAAGCTGGAAAATAGCTTACTGAATTCTGAATGAAGACATTACTATAAATCTCATTATATAATTTGATTATCCTGACATTTGCAAAAGCATAATGGCAGAAGTCTTGAATTTCACAAACTTTCTACATAAAATAAGTGGGATGGAAAATATTATTCTAGTTTTACTCTCATAATCATTCTGTAGTTTTAAGTTCCAGTAGTTGTTTAAAAAGTATAAGTGGGGTACTGAAAATGTATTTTAAATTTTCCTGTATGATTTAAGTCTATATAGTGTAGGTTCATTAGGTCTCTTGCTTCTACTTCAGAGAAGTTTCCTTAACAATTATAGTGAAAAAAATGGCAAAGACACCTCCAATCTTCCCTACTCTGTTAGCCCAAGATATAAACAATACTTTCAGATGTTTTGGGGAGAAATCAGACCAGAAAACCTAACAGATTAGGGTTCTTTCTTAATAAGAAAATTAAAAATGATAATTATTATTATCATTGTTATTATTATTGTTATTATTTTGCCAGAGCCAAGGTTTCTGCTCCACCTGGTTTTTTTTTTTTTTCCTCCCAGCCACCCAATTATAACCCTTCTCAGTCCCAGGTCCAGCTTGATGGCATGCTACCAACCTGTGCAGCTGCAAACTCAGAAAGGCTGTGCTCAAAAGAGTGCTGCCCTTGGCTTACACTTTACTGTTGCCACTGTGAAATTCTCACTCATTCTATGGTTGAATTTGTAGTTGATACATGAGGTCCAATGGGGCAATGGAATATGCATATGAGTAGAGATGCGCACAAACTATCATGAGCTCCTTGCTACCCAGTTAATATGCAGCATTTGCCATGCCCCAGAGGCACAGAGTTCCAGTGGAGCCACAATGCATAGGAGTTCCATGAGACTCAAGTGAATGTAAGGGAAGGTGTGCAAGTGGGAATGGAGGGCCTGACAGTCCCAAGAGGCCACCCTTTTTGTTCATGCCAGAATTTTTTAAGAATACTGGAAGAAGGCAATGGCATTTTAAGAAAAACAAATAACCAAAGAACCTGATCAAATCCTTTCTTACTAGTGTTACTTCTCTGTATTAGTCGCACACTTTGCTGAAAATGATAACAGGGAAAGAAAAGGCAAGCTAGGGCCACACATCAATCCTTTTTTTCCAGTACTTTCTTACTTAATAATTGGATGGTAGAGAGTGTTGGTAGGGAGTGTTGGCAGAACGTGCACTATCAAGAAGCGAAGTAAAAACAGCTGAATTAGTTTAGTGCAGTGTTTCCACTGGTCTGGTGGAACAAAATACAGATGTACATGAGAGCTGTGAAATATAAGTTATATAATTTTGGTAGTTCTGTGTTTTAACACTGCAGAATTAAATGCTCTTATATTAAAATTAAAATCTTTAAGTCACATTATAAAGATGAGTGGTAAAAATTCATAGTAATTATTTAAAATCTTCATTTTTCTTAACTTAGAATAGCATAAAATGGCAAATAAAAGAAACCATGACAGGGCTGGAGTTGTGGCTTAATGGTAGAGTGCTTACCTAGCACGTGTGAGAATTGAGGTTCAATTCTCAGCATTGCATATAAATAAATAAAATAAAGATCTATTGACAACTAAAAAAAATTTAAAAAAAAGAAAAAGATGCCATGACAAATCGAGAGAGATACTGAAAAAACAAAGCTCTACATTTTAGTATCTCTAATGGCCCTTTTTTGAAGTGGAGTTTCCATATTGTCATGTCCTGTTCAGTCCTCACTTTTCTTAACTCCATGCCATCATGGTGTGCCCCTTCTTCTTGCTATATATTTTCCAGCCATATACCATCAAATGGAATAGGCCAAAAACCAGAAGAGAGAATTATGGACTGCCTCCTGGGAGGACAGGCCTAAGAGAGATTCCAATGGCTTTCTGACAATAGAGGAAAGGCCTTTGATACAGTGGAAGATGGCAGCTGGTAATTAAGGAAAATAGAATTTTATGGGTAAGACCCACGAGTTCCAGAGAAAGCAAAGCAGGCCCATGGGCTGCTGTAGTGACCAATGTCTACCCATGTGACCTCTGGAGTTCAGAGGAGCAGAAAGTGAAACGTAGGAGTGGGATGGTTGGTGGCACATGGATTCAGAAGGGTGAGATTGTGAGAAAAACGCTTCAATATTTAACCCTAAGAGGTTTCAGAAATTTGGCAGCACAAGGAAAGTAGTGTTGGAACCCTTTTTTTTTTAAAGAATTTTTTTTCACAATACCTTCATTCTATTTATTTATTTTTATGTGGTGCTGAGGATCAAACCCATGCTAGGCAAGTGCTCTACCACTGAGCTATAGCCCCAGCCCATGTTGGTATCTTTTAACATCAACTACAAATGATGTCATGCTTTAGAAACAGAATCTATCCTGTATATTAGATGCTTTTATAAGTGCAAGGCCAACTTACGTCATCTTCCCAAAACTTAGAGTTATCTAAGAATGCATTGTCTAAGATACATTTCCCAACATTACATACACTTTAGTTATCCCACAGAACAGGGAAATGACAATTGTTATTGTTCCTCAGACAAAAAGCCCACAGCCTCAGTATCTAGGGTTTCTGCTACTTCTAGGTTCTTAGGATGGTCAGATGTGGCAAATAGTAATATGTGCTACTTATGGACCTGGATGCAGGAAGAATACATAGAAGTCTGGGCCAGCAATGGAAAGTGAGCCCTAGGCATACAATTGTTAGAAGTAGTCTAGATAGAATCTTTGTCTTTTACTATGAGTTGGCATTTGCATAATTATAGAGGAAACTACAATTTTGGTGTGGCTATAAAACAGAAATGTGTATAAGTCATTTACACAAATGTCATTTCTCTCACAGCATAACAGCAAACATATTTTAGATGTATCAGATCAACTTGGATATACATTTTGTTTGGATTATGACAGCAATGCCTACATTAAACTCAAATCCTATAATATAAAATTTAGCAATAGTCATGGGTAACCAGTCTCATTCCAAAAGTCACATTTCTTTGGTTCAAATTTCAGTGCTTGTACTTATGCAGCATGGCCATCTGCTCATGACTTCAAAAATAAATACAGAGAACACTGCTTTTAAGGACCCGAGGCTAATACACAAGCCTGGTCATTATCATGTTTACAGATGAAACTAATGGGAAGAAGGGTGGGGAAGGAATTCCAAACAGGGATAAATACAGGGTAAAGGCCTGGAGAGAACATCCTAATCATAAAATAGATGGCTTTTTGTGTTCATGACCAGATTAGGATCAGGACCTACTGGGGTTGGGGAAATTAAGCTAGTATATATTTCTGGGACATAACATTCTGAGTCCAATTCAAATCCCTTGCAAAGATCTTTAGCCAGTCCACTCTTGCTTGGGTAGAGGTAGCGACTCCCCCTGCCATAGGCTAAAACCCACTCTGGGACTTGTGTAGTACTGATGTGATTTTACATCTCCTACTATCTGGACCAATGCCTTACTGACTCAGTTACTTATTATTCCTTGTTGCTGCCCTACGTCAACTCTGAGCTCCTTGAGAGCAGGAGCCCATGTCTATTTCCTTCATAGCTATGTTCCCAGAACCCAGCACGGTGCTGGCACAAGGCTGGCACTCAGCAAATATTTGTGGAATAACAAAATCTGTCTCCTGTTACAAGATCACTGCAGTGCCCAGAATATTTAAAAAATGGACCTCTAATCTATGGTCATTCCTGTGTCTGAAACCACAAAGCCGATGAATGTACCTGGATAGTAAAATTATATTTTTGATTCCCAAGTTTCTTCTCTAAGGCTCTTTAGAGGTGGGAGAGGTGGGTATTGTGCATGGTCGTGTGATCCCAGAGCTTTCTGTTGTAGCAGTGGTCGTTTTGAAAAGACAAGGTTTTTCTTTTGTAAATTTCTCACCTACAGTTTCTATGCCTTGGGAATGCCTCTAAATTTCATATCATTTACTTTTTCATAAAGTGGCTTTAACATCTGTTTTCTAGATCCCCAATGATGATGACAGAAACAACAATTAAAGGGTTCCTCATCCCCAACTGCCTCCCAGCAGGCATCCCGGCTCAGCCCAGAGGCACTCACTCACCATTGTCCCGTGCCTTCCCCAGCCAGCTTTCAGCTCATTTGACTGGCTTAGATTCAAACACACTTAAGTTTTGAAAGCCGAGATTTATAATTCAAGATGCTTACATTCTGAGTCGTGTTATAGTATCAAAAAACACATGATGCAAGTTTTAGAGGGCATTTCCGGAGGCAGAGCTGGAATTCCAGAGAAGAGTAGAGAGCAAGAGGATGGCTTGTACTTTGATCAACACTCATTTCTCAGGCCACATGGTGATTCCATCAGTGAAGCAAAGTGTGTGCAGATCAAACCATAAGAGCCAGTGGAGAACAGACACCCAATTAGTTGTAATAACCTTTGACTGGTAAGTGAAAGGAGAGAACTATGGAAACATGGACACCCAGAGCGAATTTCAGGACTGAACCACTCTGAATTTCCTATCTGATGCATCAGCCGGAAGGGCAGCCCTCCTGAGAGATGTGCTGTGCATTCATCAGAACACAGGGAGCCAACCAGTTGGGAAGTCATGGCTCCAAATGGGCTTTACAGTTACTGTAAATGAAAAAGGAAAGCCATATATTTTTAAGAGAAAAAGTCATATAAATCTGACAGCTCCACCCCACTCATAGCAAATCCCAGTCATCTCCAGCCAAACCACTCTATTTTCCTGACAGAGACTTGCACAGTGGGAAGGCACTGTGAAAAATCAGTGGTAACAACCGCAAACCACTTATGGTGCACCCTGATCTTAATCATGATGTTTTTGGGTTCGTTCATTCAGGGCAAGGTAGGTCACCCAAATTTTTCAAACACACACACACACACACACACACTCACTCACTCACAGCCCAGTACTCAAGCAACACACAGGTAGCAGCAGCTTCACACAAGATGGATCATATAAAAATCTGTTTCCCTCCTTTAAATTGCATCAAACCTTTCTGTTTTGAAATTTCTGAGTTATTAGTCTTAATAATACTATTATCCAGTTAAATTTTGTTGTGCTGAAATAGGCTAACAGGGATGAAAATAATATTTTTGATAATTTTCCAGCTAAATCTGCAAATATTCTAGTGATATCTACCAATATTTTATATAAACATATTCTGCTATGGTTTGGATACAGCTTGTCCCCCAGAAGTTCATGTGCTTGAGGCCTGGTACCCAGTGTTGTGGTCTTGAGGAAGTAACACCTTTAAGAGATGGATCTAATGAAAGGTCAGAAAGAGGTCATAGGAGACCCACCTCTATGAATGGATTAATGCTGGGTCTCTGAAGTAGGCTAGGTCTCCTGCGACTGGATTAGTTTTCAAGAGAGTAGGTTGTTATAAAGGGAGGCCAACCCACTACCTGGCCCCTTTTGCATATACCTGGTATTTTTTCTATTTCTCTGACATGTTGTGATGCAGCCAGGGGCTCCTCACCAGGACACTGATGCCAGGCTGTTTAGACTCTAGTCACCAGAATTGTGAGACAAATAAATCTCTTTATTTTATATGCTACCTGTCCTTAGGTATTTTGCTACAGCAACACAAAATGGACGAGTTCAAACCCTTTTAGTATGTTTAGAATTCCATTTTTAAATATTTTTACTAAAGACTTATAAAAATACACAAAGGTATTGTTATTAATTAATTTTTTCCTTTTTTGTACTCAAGTCCCTGAATGTAGTTGGAGAAAAGCACACATTCAAGCAGACAGATTTTAAACTTTAACATGATCTTAAACTTCAAATGTGCTTCCTATTTTGCCAGTAATCCTATGATGTTTCTCTAGTTGCTTTATCCAGCTTGCTTTTCAAATCTCTGAGATAATTATTTTGTACAGTTCTTTTCCTCCCCAAACATTTTCATTCATTTTTCTTCCTCTTAGTCAATGGCTGCCTTATGCATACCATAAACCATGGTTTGGGAGCTCCCTTTTCTGCCCACTGCCCAACCTTGCATGGCTGCCTCTTTACCTTTCTCTTTCTTCTTATACAAGTTGTACGTGCTATTTCTTCCAAGCCCGTTTAGGTTCTGTGTTTGTGGTCTCCCCTGAATTGTCACTCCTCTTACTTTCACTGAGCTTTAGATACACTGACACTTTTATATCTTCAGTTCAAACATCTCCTTTGAGCCCCAGACCTGTGCATGCTTGATATTCTGCATGGACATCCATAAACATCTCAAACTTAACATGTTCAAAGTTAACCTAAGTCATCCTTCCTCCTACAAACTATTTTGTCCTCCGAGACTTCCTCATGACAGTGAATGGCTCCCCATTCATTAGTTTTCTATGTCTTTCTTCTTCAATCCCCGCATCTATTCCTGTCATGCATGTTAGGTTTTCCCCTCTAAATATATTTTGAAACTGACTGTCATGTCCAAACCCTCCATTATCATCTTGAGTGGACTTCTGAAATAGTTTCCTGCTTGGCCTCACACCTACCCGTGCTCCTTTCCCATCTGTAATAATAGCTGAGTGGGACCCGGGTTTGATTCTCAAAAAAATAAAGGCATTGTGTTGTGTCCATCTCCAAAAAAAAAAAAAAAATATTTGGGGCTGGGGATATGGTTCAAGCGGTAACACGCTCGCTTGACATGCGCTGGGTTCTATCCTCAGCACCACATAAAATAAAATAAAGATGTTGTGTCCACCAAAAACTGAAAAATAAATATTAAAAAATTCTCTCTCTCTCTTAAAAAAATAGCTGAGTAATCTGTAGTGCATATTACCCCTTTGATTAAAATTCCCCAGTGGTTTCCAGAGCATTTAAGATAAAACTCAAACTCTTTACAAGATCTTGTATGATTGGTCTCTGCATCTCTCCAATGTCATTTCATGCTACTTTCCCTCATCTGTCACCTTTCAGCCACATTGGCTTTTTTTAGTTCCCTGAAAATGCCCAGTGCTTTCCCATCTGGGGGTTTACAATTGTTGTTTCACATGCTGAGAATATCCTACCATCATTTTGATCTACTTCTCAAAACACCCTCTTATAATCATACGTTTACTTCCTCATTTTTTTGTATATATTTCTGCTGATAGACTGTAAATTATACAAGGCAAGGATCTGATATGTATACCAAGCCCTGCTCATAATATATCACATGTAAAAGGATAAATATATATTGAGGAATATTTTGAGTAAGTAAATGAGTGAGCGAATGCAAAAAAATGTTTGTTATAGCATTGTTATAACAGCAAACAATATAAACAACTAAAATGTTTATTAATAAGTGAAAGGTTATGTAAATCGTGGCATACCCTTGGAATACTAAGAGGTGGATCTATTTGCACAGGTATGGAAAGCTGACAAAGACACATCAAGTGAAAAAAGCAAACTGCAGAACATAATATTTAAAAAAGGTCTATGCCATACATAAATAGTTATATAGTATTTTGTTAGAGTGCGTAGATGATTGGAGTCATCGCTGGTGCCTCTGGCACAGATTTTCTGGATCCCCACCAACTGCCAGGGCTTTGATTGGAAAAATCTGCAGCCCAAATTGGTGCCCACTGGCTCCTTTTGGTTTCCCTCTGGCTGCTTCATTTGTATTTATAGACAGACACGATGCAGAGGGCATGTATGTGGGGACCAGGGTGGGGTGGGGTTTATGCTCTTTCTTGCTCTTAGGTATTAAGCCAGATTTACTTTAGTACACTTGACCTTTAAGTCCTTTCGTGGCTCTCAAACTTTAGCATGCAAAAAGGATCAGTTAGAGGGCTTGTTAAAACTCAGAATTTGGGGTCCCATCCTCACCAATTCTGTACAACTGGAGAGATCCTGAGAATTTGTACTTCTAACAAGTTTCCAGGTCTGAGGCTGTACTTAGAAATGTTACTTCAGTGGAATAACCTTGTCTTTCTTTTCTCTAAGCACAAGTGGCAAGTGTTGTGAGGTCATACAGGACATCATCCTTCCCTTTTGTTGGCTTTCAGTCCAAAAGCCTTTGATTTCCCTGCCTTACGAGCTCCCGGCAATCACTACTTTAGAAAGGTGAACAGAGGTGGCTGTGGGGAGTGTCTCTGCTTCAGAGAGTCTCCAGGGTTCCAGCTCCCAACCCTGCAGTGTTTGTGCAGCATTCTATGCCTACCTCTGGCAGGATTTAGATGTCAGATGTAGGAGGGGAGTCCCTACATCCTCATTCCCTGATCAGCATCATGTCTCCTGTCCCAAAGGTGACCTCCTGGAGAAGGCTGGGAGTGAGCAAAGGGACTATAATGTGGGATGAGTTACTGAAAAAAGGGGTCTGGGCCCTGTTAAGGGCCTTGATATGTCAACCCTTCGCTTCTGCTCTTTCTTGTCCCCTACCCCACTTGCTCCTTCCCTTTATTCCTCCAGTATTAACTGAGCATATGCTCAATGCCAGGCACTATACTGTGCGAGTTAGGAAAAACAAATGTGGAAAACTCAGTCCCCACCCTCTGTTTATGTGGTTTTATACTGTTGACAGCTAGCTAAGCAGAAGATCAAAAGCAAATAGGTACTAAGATGCAAATACATGGAAGTACAGGGAGCACAGGGGTAGGAACAGTAAATTCTGCATGAAGAAATTAGGGAATACTTCAAAAAAGGGTGCCATTTCAGTGGCCACAGAGGAAAATGGGAGTCTAGGCTACTGAGGGAATAGAAAATGCTGATTTTCCCATCAGTATGTGCCCTTCTGTGCTATGGGAGTAGGGGAAGGGGTGGGGAAAGGGCATTAGTATGTCTCCAAGCTTTTACATAGTGCCCTCAAGAGCATCACGTCTTTCAAGATGCAGCCCTACTTTCCAGGGGCATTTGCCAGCTTCCTAATTTGGTAGTTGTTGCTGTGATCTATCTTTTCAGATCTGTCTTTGCTCTCTGAATCAGAAAATGGACTGTAGACTCTGGAAAACCTTCCTCACATCTGTCTATTTTGAACTTCATTGCTTCTGGCCTTATTGATGGGTAAAGATTCATTTTTTTTAATGGACCTGAGTTCATTCCCATTTCAGCAGATGCTCTGGGCTTACTCTGATCCTTTGATATCTTGACATCTACTAGGACCAGGTATGCCACTTCTTAGAGTCTCAATATTCTCAGTTGAAGGGACTATGATATCTAAGTTCCCTTCTAATTCCAGAATTCTATGAGTCTCTGGATCTTAACTGGTACCCTTTCCAGCTGATGTTTGGCTTAACTGCTACAAAGCTGGATGCATTCAAGGGCAGTGTGGGTGACAAAGATTTCAGCCAATAGGCTAGGACTGCAAAATAATCATCTGCGATGTCAAGAAGCATCACCACATTTTGAGGTTCAAACAGCATAAAACAGAATTTTATAAAAGATAGATATTCAGAGGTATTTATTGGAGTCACAATGGGACATTCTGAAGATATAATAATACCTTAATACAAAATTTCCTGGCTTTCTTTTGAGTCACTGGAACACAGTGTTTATGTTTCGTAATGTTAATCACATGCAATTCTTCTAAATCTGGGATCTAATGGATGCAAAAATTGGTCCAAATGTCAATTTTAAACATATGTTTTTTATATTGAATAGACCTGTGTGATTCCAAACACCAGTTAACTCTTTGATGAAATTGGGTCTGATTTTTTCCAGGGGTGGTTCTAATTGGTATTCAAGATGGGGAGAGATTCTTAGATCACTCCAGCAATGGGGTCAGCAGAAAAATTGGAAGGCTACTTCCCAAAGCAAGGAATGAAGGCCTGGGACAGCTCAGTGAATACTGCTCCCTCTGAGGAATGGAGAGCGTTAGGAAGCTGTCCAGCAGACTTTGGTAGGATCTGGAAATTTGAAAATTGGATAGAACAATGAACGCCAATGTGAGAACCCTTTCGTGGGGACTTTAAATGCAGATGGAGAACATACTGATTTTGTTGGTCATTAATAGTCATTTTGAATTTCAAAATGACCATTTTCATTTTTTTCTAATGATGTGAAACAGTTTCACTTGGTCCTCAGAGAGCAATTAACCAGATTTTTTGTTGGTGTCCAACAATTGTGCTTGTTGTTTTGTCTGAAGAAAAGGAGGCTGGAAGATGACTTTGTCTTTCAGGAGAAGAAGAAATTTATAGTTTAAAAATAACATAAATAAGGGCTAGACATAAGGCTTTAAATGCCAGGGCATCACAAGCAGAAGAACTAGCAAAGGCCTTGGCCCTTGAGGGATGGGGGCATCTGCTCTGAAGATCTGACAACTACCATCTGTTTATCTTTCCAGGAGATATTTAAATTGGAACTACCTTTTGAGCCAGTAAAAGTCATGGAAGAAATCCACTTCATAGTCATAACCTTGGATTTATTTTTAATCCCAAGTAAAATTTCCCAGTTTGACGATCCATTATATTCATTAGTTTTGGCTTCAGATAACTTTTGGACATTTCAAAAAAAAAATCCACCTCACCTCTAAGGGATAAAGATTAGTGATGGATAGGGTACCAAAGAACATGTCATGAATGTGGAAAGCAATTCCGAAAAAAAAAAAAATTCCCAGATATTTTGAGCAAACACAACACCAATACAAGAACTGCAGTCTTCTGGAGTGTTTTTTTTTTCTCTTGTAACTGAACTCCTTTTTTTTGCATATAAATCCAGAATGTTTTATAAAAATCTAGTATATTACCTCCTCAGCTTATATGTGAGGTCATCTGTACCTGCTGACACCCTGTCCATTCTTAGATGTAAGAGTATAAGTGCAGCAGTTTATTGAAAGGATCCAACTTGGTGGGAATCCCCAGAAAACAATTTTACAGTTTTAAAAACCTACTGCCTTTCAACCCCACTTCCCTATACCTAATGTCATCTGAATGTAAATTTCTAACTTTTCCTATACCAGTGAACAGTTTTATTTTCAAGTATAAGAAGTCTGGCCAATCTTATATCAAGACTTGAGGGTTTTTTTAAAATCGAATTCAATTCATATCTTGGCTAGTTCAGTCTTAATAAATATCAGAAAATTGTAGTGGGGAAGGACATACATACTTTTGTTTGTCTTTTCTTTAATCCTCTTCCTAGCCTATTCTGGAAGGAGCAAAGGGAAACAAGAAAGGAAAAATGGGTACAAAAATGCCTTACTGACTGGCTTGGGGGCATTCTCTGCCAAATCATGGATGCTTCTTTTGTGGGATTCCTTCTGGGAATCTCTGTTATACTGCTTTTTCCTCCCCCCAGTTCTAGGAATCAAACCCAGGGCCTCGCAAATGGTCTACCACTATACTCCCTTCCCTATGCTGTTCTCTTATGCGGGCAATACACTCTATTGCTGACCACTTACACCCCTCTAGGCTTATACTGATGCTCTGTATCCCACATGTTCTTTCTGTGGGGGTGTGATTCTTTTATGACAACTGAAGCTTGCTTGCTTGTGTGCTTCCATTCTAGCCCAAGAGAAATAGGAATGCTTGTTCTGTCCTCAGCAGAGCTATAACTTGATAACACAATACTCTTACCTCATTCAATTATTGGGGACAATTGAAAGATCCCAGCCTGCCTCTTCTTTAGGCCCTGAACTACCAAACTCCAGGGGACACATGCCAAGAACTTTCCTTATACTCCTGTGGTGCTTCTAAGGCCAAAGAACCTATCACTGGGCCAGGGGTGGAGATCAAAAGCCTTCCTCCTGTCTCTGTGTCAGGATAACAGGGCTCTCTTTAGAAATAGATACTGTCTTCTTTCTCATCAGCTGTCCACCTGTGTCTTACATGTAAGCAGTAGATGGGCAATAGATTCCCTTCTCATTTGGGTCCAGATTGCAATGGACACAAATGAAAAGGAAATTCAGGAAGTTCTGGAAGCATGCTCTAACTCTAATATTTCTTTAAGATGAACAAGCACTTTATGCTCATTGACCTCAGCTTTGGAGGCTCAATAGAAGTGGGCAAAAGAAGTTCCACTTGTTACAAAAGCAAAGACTCAATGAGAATCAAAGCCAAGGCAGAGCTGAAAGACAGTTTATCATTAGAAAAAATCATTTCAGATATAATTACTCCTTTATTGATTTGTTTTGAACTGGTGGTGAATCCAAAGAAAACTACTTTAAAAGCAGGTAAGGTGTAAACCAATGGGGTGATGCTGGATGAGACATTTCTGATGTGAGTATAGAATACTGGTGATCCTTCTTATTGACCTACTAAGGCAGAGTTAAGTAGAGATGAATCTGAAAACCAGAGATGGGAAAAGGGGGATAAGGATTGGCGGTGAAACATTAGGAAGCGAAGATTAGCACAGGGGTCCAGAGTCAGGTTTGCTCTCCACGGTCAAGAAAAATAGTCAGATGAGGCAAGAAAAGCATTATAGATCTGAATCAGTAGATTAGTGCTGAGGAATTTGCTCACTAACAGGAATTTGCTCACACACATTCACAAGCACTTTCTGGGTGCTGACTCTGTACCATGGTCTGCAGTAGGCACTGGGATTATAGCAACATGATGAGTTTACCCAGAGAAAAATAAACCACATTTAAGGGAGTGGAATAAATTCAGTTTGGCTAGAGAACAGAGTGCAAGAAGGATGACAAGAGATGAGAGTGGAGATGTGGGTAAAGGCGAAATCATATAGGTCTCTGAGATCATTTTAAGGAATTTGAATATTATTCCAGAGGAAATGAATTAAGAGTTTTAAGCAGGTGTTAATAAGCACTATGTCTTAGAAAATCAATTTGACTGCAGTAGAAAAAATAGATTGAAGAGAGTCACAGCAGAAGGGCAGAAATTAAGGAGGCTTGGAGAATAAGAAAGGGATGCACTGAGGTCAAGCAATTGGGTGGACATGGTGCCATTTGTTTAGAAATGGATACTAGAGGAGATTCAAACTAAAAGAAAGGACACGGAAGGGTTGAGGAATGAAGATGTTACATTAGATATGCCTGTGAAGCACTTAATCAGATATATGAAGTAGGAAGCAAGGTTAGAAGAGAAATGGGCAAGACGTGTATTTGTGAGTAACTGACAAATGTATGATATTTGGAGATTTTTGAGTGGATGAGGAATATGTAGAATGAGAAAAGAAGTAGGTCTACAAAAGAACTCCAAAGAATATTGGTATTTAAGGATGGATAGAGAAAGAACTTACAAATGGAAATGAAGAGTGGACAGAGAGTTAGGCCCAAAGACAAGAAATAATGGTGGGCTCAAAGTCAAGAACTTATTAGCCCCTTCTTCCAATGGACTTTCTTCATCTTCCTGTGAATCTGGAATTATTATGAGAATGGGCTTATGAATATTTTATGTTAGTTTCTTGGGGCAGCTGGGAGCAAACAAAGCACATTATTTATTCCCCAAGGTTATGTAATGTCCCCAGGCATATCTCTCATTAAGAAGGTCTAGGTCAGTGGTTTTTAACCTTGGTTATACAATGGAATCATCTGGAGAGCTTTAAAAATACTCATAATTGGATCTTTATCCTTTCCAAATTATGATTTAATTGGTCTTAGAATGCTGCTTGGAGATTGGATTTTTTTTTTAAAGAAGTTCCCCAGATGATACTCAATGTGTAGCCAAGCTTGAGAAGAACTGACCTAGATCTTGTTTAATTGAGGTAGTTTTTGATTTTGCATTAGTGCTTCCTGATAAAGGACACATTAATCTCTTAAGAACTATTTGTTTAGCTTACCATTAAGTGAAAAGTGAAAAGTTTATGCAGGCTCTTGAGAGATGTGAGTGAGTGGATGCATGAGCATACTCATTTGGGGGACACTATGGACACTCAGGGCTGTAGAAGATTGGTTCATGAGTATTGTCAAGTACTTTGACACATTATGTCTAAATTGTGTACAGGTGGCCAGCCCCATAGGCTTGCCTATTAGTAATAGCACCAAACAGAGGATCGGAATACTGTTCTCCAGAGTCATTGAGCTATTCCATGGGGGAAACCAATAGGTGGCAGCTTAATATTAAGCTCAGGAGAGTGGTGAAGAAGTTGAAATCTGGTTTTGGCTCTCTCTTGTCAAGCCATTTTATCAACAAATCAACTCCACAATATTTAACAGTCTGGTAACTGCAAGGCTTGATGCTTACTCTTCCTTAAAAGGCGTGTTAAGAAAGCTGTTTGTATGATCCTATTTTTAACGTTTTACTCATATTATTAGAAAAGCATGTGGGTGGCATTCTACTCCAGTGACTTTCCCACTGACCTCTTTTTTATCTCGTCTGTATTTTCTTTCTTCTTTCCTAGTTCACTCTGCCCCATGCCTCCCTGCTTCATTCTTTCCTTCTACTTGCTTTTATTTCTCTTTTTCTTTTGTTTCAGTTTCTTGGCACTTTGCCCTAAGCACACTGCTTCTTTTTTTTTTTTTTTCTTCCTCTTGTAACCTCTATACTCATTACTGGTTTTACCCACCCAGAGGCACATCTTTCATAGCTCTGTCTTCCACTGTCTTTCTGTACCCTTCAACATTCTTCCTTTATCTTTAAGGAAAGACATTATGAGAGAAAGGCCATTGAGTTGAGAAGTATGAAACACAGGTTTCAGGCTCTGCCCTGCCAGTGACAGCTGTATTACCTGTGATAAGCCACTTATACAATCCAGGCCTTGGCCTCTCCATAAGAAAATAAAGTTGGTGTGGACCAGTGGTTTTCAATCCTGACTGCACAGAGAATTTTAAAAAAATACTAATGGAAGGAGCTCATTACAGATCAGTAAAATCAGAATATATGGTGATGGAACCAAGGCCAGGTCCCATTTCTCTGGCTAGTGAGGTATAGGGAGACTATGCTCAGAAACTCCAAAATTCAATCCCATCTTCTTCTGCCCATAGCAAGTTTGGCTCTACTTTAGAGAAGCTTCCCAATTTCATAGTTTCAAGGTTCTTGGTTTTTAAGGCTGAGTGTAAATAAGGGGAATGGACAAATGGCACTAAGGATACAGAGAAGGAATCTGAAAGAATCGGCTGGAAATCACATTTAATTAAATCACATTAATAATGACTTGCACAAGGGCAAATGACACACAGGAAGGAAATACATGTACACATCTGTAAGGGCCAACCAGAAATGCTGACATGAATAAAAAGCTAACAATGTTGAATAAACCCCAACAATCTCAGGTTTATAGAACTACTGATATAGAGAAGAGCTGCTAGGGATCAACTAGACTAATTCAGAAGGTTTCAAAGGACAGTCCACAGATCCCTGGGATCCTCAAGACCCTTTCTGGGGTTCTTTAAACTCAAAACTATTTTCACAGCAATTCTAGGAGGCTGCTTGCTTCATTTACTCTGTTGGCATTTGGGCTGATGGTGGAAAAGCAAGAGGGGGTGAAACTGCTGGGGCCCAGGCTGAGGCAGTGCCATCCAGATGCACTAGCCTCCCATGGTCTTCACTGCCTCACACTCGAAGGAAACAACAAAGCGCTGACATGAATAAAAAGCTAACAATGTTGAATAAACCCCAACAATCTCAGGTTTATAGAACTACTGATATAGAGAAGAGCTGCTAGGGATCAACTAGACTAATTCAGAAGGTTTCAAAGGACAGTCCACAGATCCCTGGGATCCTCAAGACCCTTTCTGGGGTTCTTTAAACTCAAAACTATTTTCACAGCAATTCTAGGAGGCTGCTTGCTTCATTTACTCTGTTGGCATTTGGGCTGATGGTGGAAAAGCAAGAGGGGGTGAAACTGCTGGGGCCCAGGCTGAGGCAGTGCCATCCAGATGCACTAGCCTCCCATGGTCTTCACTGCCTCACACTCGAAGGAAACAACAAAGCGAGTGTCACTTCATGATGTTCTTGATGAAGTGGTAACAAAATTTTATTTTCTTAATTTTGACTTCCTGGGCACACATCTTTTTACTATTCCTTGTGACAAAATAGAAAGCACATGCAGGCTTTACAGTGCCTTCAGAGGAACAATGGTTTCCTTGAGAAGCACTGATGTAACATTTGAGTGGTAAGCTAAATAGCTGTTTTCTTCATGGAACATCTTTTTTTTTTATGAATAAAAATTATTGACAAACTATGATTTTCAGGTTTGGGTATTTTGGCAGAAATTTTCTCCAAAATTAATGAAGTCATCTTGTCACTTTAAGGGAAACAACAGCTAGTAGTTGTGGCCAATAATAAAAATCTGAGCTTTCAAAGTGAAAGTTGGAACTTTGGAAAACGTGAATCTATCTCTGTAAATTTCACAACTTCCCAGTAATTCATGTGTTTTTTTTTTCTGAAGAGATTTGGGGTGATTTTGATGAAGTCATTTTAAAATATTTTATAATGAAATTATACAACATTTAGAAGATCCACATAACTCACTGAGCCAATATTTTCCAAATTACTGATGAATGATGTTACTGTGTGGATAAAAGAGCCATTCAAGTGACAAGACAAACAGTGGGTTTTAACCTAAGAGTATTGAAAGTTCATTGATATGGGTTTTGGATTTCACATTGCAATTAATTTTTGAAAAATCACTCTACTGAGTTTTGGTGTATTATCAAACAAGAATATCTGAATGGACTCTTAAGTACTCCTCCCTTTTCCAATTACATATCTGTGTAAGTACAGATTTTCTTCATATGTTTCAAACAAAACAACACATTGCAACAAATTGAATACAGAAGCAGATGAGAATTCAGCTGTCATCTGTTAAGCCAGTCATTGAAGAGATTTATAAAAATACAAAACAATGTCTCTCTTTTTACTATTTTTTATTTTTGAAAATGTAGTTATTTTTTATAAGATGTATTATTTATATTTACATGTAATGGGGTTTATTATTGTTATTTTTGAATGAATCTATACATAAATATTTATGAATTGTTTTAATTTTTGTAAGATAAATATTACCATATATTTGGATTCTTCAATAATTCTTATTATTACACTTCAACAAAATGTAAAGGGGACCTGAGACCAAAAGGTTGGAGACTCACTGCTCTAGTACAATAGAGAGAACACGGGGAGTATCTCTGTTTAATCTCACATATCACAATCAGCCCTGAGGACCTAGTACAGTTTCATGATATATATGAGCTTTATGACAGAGTGAAGAAAAGAAAAAAAAAAGAAACACTAAGAAGCCAGACAGGAAACTCATTTATTATTTGATTCACTAAATATGTACTCTTTAAGGCACTAAGAAATGGCAGTAAAGAGAATAAATAAAAATCCCCACCCTGTTGAGCTTTCTTTCTAGGGGTTGATGTTCTAACCCTAATCCTGGCCCTACCTGGTTGTGTAACTTGGGTAAAGCATTTACTCTTCCTAGGGCTTGATTTTTCCATACATAAAATGAGTCCTTTGGGAAGAGTGATGTCTGGGAGCTCTCTGAATTCTTTGATGCTATACATTTGACTTGGTTTCAGGAGATAATACTAGTGAGTCACCAGAAATGCTGTCCCTCATTTTCACCTTCCTAACTCATCATCTGCTGGTTCTCATTTTAAAAGTTGCTTCTTTTCCCAAACCTTTAGGTTAGCACTCCTTGCAATACCTGGTTTTACTAGACTCTCCCCTTTTATGGACTCTCATTGGGCTGGTGATTGCTTGTTCATTATCTGTCTTCCCTACTGGGCTGTGAGTTTCCTGAAGGAAGGAACTGTGTCTGCCTTTTCCTCATACTGGATCTGGGGAACAGAGCAGGTGCCCCATAGCAATCCTCACAGATGTCTTCCCTAGCCACTATGCTAAAAAATTTACCATTTCCTCAAATATTTCCTAACCACTCTACTTGATTTTTTATCTTTAGTATCTATTTCTAATATCTTACTTAGCACGTTAATTATATACGGTGGCGGTAAAGAGGTCTACAATAGTAAAAATTCCATGAGGGCAAGAATAGTTTCTTCTGTTTAGTATGTGTCCCTAGCAACTAAAAAAGGGCCAGGAACATAGGAGGAAGTCAATATTTTTTTTGAATAAATGAATAAATTTGTTACTTGTTTAAGTCATCAGTGGCAGAGTACATATATCAAACTACTCTTGTTTTAAGCAGTGGGGTTGGATTTGAATTTATTCATACATGTGTTTTCTCCTAGTTTCTCTGGTGCATAAAAATATACATTTGTGTGAATTCTGAACAAGATCATAAGTAAGGTCTGTCATCTGTAAATGGTGTGACATAAATTGGCCCATGTGGTAAAGGGCTTATGACCTTGACCATCACTGGACCGTAAAGAGGTAGTAGGCCAAATGCAATTATGGTTGGCTTGACCATTCTCTAAAACCATTTACAAGTGTGCCTTAAACACATTTTTGAGAAAATGAAGAGCATATGAACAAAGAAAAAGAATCATTTTTAAAAAGACTGCATGAATAGACAACAGAATCCAAAAGGTCTTGGAGTAAT
Source organism: Ictidomys tridecemlineatus (assembly GCF_052094955.1). Classification (NCBI taxonomy): domain Eukaryota; kingdom Metazoa; phylum Chordata; class Mammalia; order Rodentia; family Sciuridae; genus Ictidomys; species Ictidomys tridecemlineatus. The sequence goes on along the minus strand of NC_135477.1, from coordinate 28,296,032 downwards.
AAACTAAAGATATAAAACATAAACTCCTTCAAAAGCACATAAATAACTTAAATAGATAATGTCTGCTCTCTGAAAATATAGTTTGCAAGATGGAGGGAAAGTTAAACAGCAAGAAAATTAAGTAAACAAAAGCAACGAATCCCCAGAACATTAAGACTTATAATCCAGTTAAGAAATGGCAAGTTTGAAATATATAGTCATTTCACATGCATTCACCATGATATAATTGGATTCAAGATGTAAAAAGGAAAAATCAAGATAATTAAATTTAAGGTTATATGAAATTAAGGACTATACTATAAACTGTATCAAATTAAAAGGGAGAAACAAGTATAATGTAAGGAAGAGAAATAGCTGTTTTTTAAGAAATAGTCTTTATTTAGGACTCAGATAACTCATTAAATAAAGAATTATTCATTAGTTCCCCTTCACATCATTAAAAACACAGTACAATAATGTAATAATTTAACTTGGGTGGTAGAATCCTTGTAGTAGTTTTCCAATTTTCAATTATAATTTAAAAAGCTTTAACATTTAACACTAGGATATCCTTACAGTATATCACTAGAATTTAATTGTTAAAATTCAGTTTTTCAAAGCTTAAGTTGGCTACTCTGAAATATGTTGCATACGTCAAAATCTGAATTATACATAAGTATTATATTTACTAAAACATTGCAACTGTCTCCACAAATTCCTAAAATAAAAACCAAAGTGAAGTAATTGAAACTGATTTGTCCATGTACAAGCATTTGTTTAAATTTGGAACTATCAAATTATGCACAATTCCCAAGAAGTTAGACAAGAGGTCTTTCTCCCCTACAGTAATCCAATTTAAAGACTTATAAACTTCTGAGATTCTAGGCATTGTCCTGGGCATTAGAAATATAGTTATAAACAACACATAGCCCTGTCTTCCAAAGTTGTTATCTCACAGGGGACAGAAAATGCCCAGGAATAACTACTATAAGGCCAGTTATATATTTAATAAGAGGACAAAACCCTATGTCTACAGAGAAGAAGAATATATTATTCACTTCTAATCACTCTTATAATACTTTGGCTGTAATCTTGATTCTTTGATGACTTAGTGAATAATGTTAGAAAAAAATATATTGTTAACAATAGGTTGGTAAACTTCCTTTCTCCTCTACTTCCTTGCATAATTTCAGAGAAACAGAGGTGGATATTTATTATTTTCAACGTTTGGGAAAGGAGAACAAGAACTCCTTTGACATAGGCCTATCATGGTGGGAATCCCATTTGAGTACAGTGGGAGTTGAGATGCCAGGTCCATTCCTGGCCTTTAATTCTATTTGTAGGTGCTTAAGCACCTGTTCATTCTGAGGGGTCAAGAAAAATCAGCACATTAATGATACCCGCATTTCTCTCCCAGGGGCAGGCAAGATTCACAGATTCAATCTTCTGATTCATCTTTTACTAGTTGCTATTGAGTTTCTCACACAGCAGATTCCCAAGTCATCCCTATTTTCACAAAGCCTCCTTTTCTTTTCTTTTTTTTTTGCCCACTTACAGTAGATGCTCTCAAATTCTATTTTCCTACAAAGTTTTAGAACATCTGATATGAGTATCCTAAACTTCCGTGTTAGCAATCTCAAAATATTTACCATTATGTACACTGAATTCAAGTTACCTGGAATTAAACCTTATTTATGTACAACTTACTTCCTTTGAAACCCTGGGCAAGTTGTTTGAGACTCTGAGCCTGTTTTTCATCTGTAAAATTAGGAACTTTATTACCTTACAGAGTTGTTATAAGATTAAATATTTTTAAACCCTTTAGAATAGTTCCAGATACTTAACAAAGATGTAAACTAATAAATATTTTTATTATTCTTTCATTGCTGTTTTTTAACAGCATATTTCTCTACATTGCTGAGAATGAAGAGACATATCATACTTGTTAAGGGTCCTCTTTCCTCTGGTCTCATTTGTAAGTTGACTCTTCTAATTATCTGCACTTTATATCTTGACTTATTTCCGTTATCTATTCTCTCATTACTTGAAAATTCCATTAAAAACCCTGTTTTCTCATTCCTGTTATTGTCCTGTGGCTCTTCCTGTGAGAACTGACAGACTTCTTGAAAAAAATATTTACAATGTTGGGAGTTCTCTTCTTACTTTTCAGACTGTGCCTTTCTCTCCTCTCCTCTCCTCTCCTCTCCCCTCCCCTCCCCTCCCCTCCCCTCCCCTCTCTTCTCTCTTCTCTCTCTCTCTCTCTCTCTCTCTCTCTCTTATCTTCGGTCTTCTCTCAAGGTGTCTTCAGTCTGCTTCTACCCAACGTACTCCTCAGCAAAATCATCTACTCCCACAGTCAGCTCCGCTTCTGACTCCTGAATCAATATCCTTGGCATGATAGCTGATGAAATCTACACACTAGTCTTTCTAGTTGAATAGAGGTCATTTGCCCCTGCATGTCTTTCTTGCTTAAAAATGTGTCCAAGTCAAGCCATATCAATGTTTGTGGCAGCACAATTCACAATAGCTAAATTATGGAATCAACCTAGAGGCCCTTCAGTAGATGAATGGATAGGGAAAACTTTGGTTGGTATATATACACAACGGAATATTACTCAGCATTAAAAGAGAATAAAATCATGGCATTTGCAGGTAAATGAATGAAGCTGGAGAATATAATGCTAAGTGAAGCAAGCCAATCCCCCAAAACCAAAGGCTGAGTATTTTCTTTGACATAAGGATGCAGATGTATAATGGCGATTGTGGGGGGAGCATGGGAGGAATGGAGGAACTTTAGATAGGGCAAAGGGGAGGGAGGGGACAGGAGGGGGCAAGAGAGTAGGAAAGATGGTGGGATGAGTTCAACATCATTATCCTAAGTACATGTATCAGACACGAATGGTGTGAAAATACTTTGTGTACAACCAGTGTTTTGAAAAATTGTGCTCTATATGTGTAATATGAAATGAATTACATTCTGCCATCATGTATAACAAATCAAAATAAAAAAAATACTGGGGAAAAAACACAAATACAGAAGCTTTTACTATTCTGTATCTCTCAGAAATTAAAGAAACTGGTAAATATATTTTATAAATCAATTTTCTTCCATTGTTAAAAAAGAAGTATGTTGTTTATTTTTATAATATTAGAAAGATATCTCAAGTTATTTCTCTGTTGTTGACTTCTAATTTAATTTTGCTTTGGCTAATAAACATAATTGGATGACATAAAATCTTTTAATTGTTTGATACTTATTGTATAGCCTATCATATGGTCTATGGAGAATATTCTATGTGTATCTGTATATAATATATAGTCTTAGGTTGTTGGTTGGAGTGCTCTATTAATATCAGTTGGTCAATTTGGTTGATGATGTTATCCAAGATTTCTATATTTTTACTGGTTTTCTATCTAGTTATTCTATCAATTACTGAAAGGGTGGTATTGATTGAAGTCTCTAATTATAATTATTAAATTATCTATTTTTCTTTTAAAAAATGTGTCCAAGTTTAAATATCCTCCTTTGAAAGGAGATTTTCTTATTTAATTACTTGTTCCTGTTGGAGTAACCTTTTCTTGTAGCATCCCCTCTCTCTAAGGTCCAGCCACGCCGGCCTTCTCATTCCTTTACAGTGTCGCTTTCCAGCCAGTGTTCCCTTTATTGGAAACATACTCTTTTTCCTGCCCAGTCGTCTTCTTCAGCTAAAATTTCACTTTACTTTTTATTGTTTTGTTAGAGTATTTTAGTTACACATAGTAGTGAGTCATTGGAACATATTTACACAGAAACAGAATAGAATTTGCTCTATTTCATTCCCCCATGCTTCCTCTTTCTCTCCCTTCCTCTGCTCTATTGTTCTCCCTTTTATTTTTGTGAGATCTTTTTTTAAAATGTCATTTTCTAAGGGTAACCCTCAATATTCCCCCATTTTTATTAATGCTTTCTCATGATAACATTTACATTTCTTTCAAAGCACTTAAAACAACTGGTTATTATATTTTTTTTCTGTGATTATTTGCTTAACATCTATTTAATCCCCCAAATATAAGCTCTGTGATGCAGGGCTAGTATGTTGGCTCCCAGTTGTCCCTCCAGTACTTGTCTACTGGTGAGTCTTCAGTAACTATCCATTGATGAACGGATTCAAAGGCATGAAACAGTATAGTATTTTTGAAGAACTACAAATATGGTGGACCCTCTCTAGTTAGAGGTTCCACATCTGCAGATTCAACAAACTGCAGGTTAGAAATATTTGAGAAAAAAAATCCATCTGTGCTGAACAAAAAATTCTCTCATCATTATGACCTCAAAAATATGGTATAACAACTATTTACACATTATTTATACTGTACTAGGTGTTGCAGTAATCTAGAGATGATTCAATGTATATAGGAGGAAATGCAAATACTACACCATTATATAGAAGGGACTTGAAACATCTGTAGATTTTGGTGTCTGTGGAAGGATACTGAGTGGTGACTATACTGAAGTGTATCTTGGAAACAAGTAAGGGATAGGAAAGGGGAATTGTGAAAGACAACCTGAAGAGGTTATGCAGGGGCCCTCAGCTCACTGCAGGCCTTATATGCCTTGTTATGAGATCCTGCTGGAGGGAGTGGGTCCACTAAGTTTTAATCAGGAAAGTAAGCCAATTAGAGTTATGCTTCAGGAAGATGACACTGACAGTGCTACGGAAGAGAGATATTGGAGAGGTGTATATCTCCCCAGGTGAGACAGAGAATGAATTCTCCATCTACACGTTTGGGTTGTTAGTCATGAACATCTGCTGGTTTTGCCTGCCCAATATGAACTCCCATTTCTTCTGGCAATAGCATTTCCATTTTCCTTTTGGAAGAGTGCCTTCTTCTCAGTGGATGCCATTTTTTGGACTGTCATTAGAGATGTCCTGCCCTTCCATCAAGGGGCGGGAGTATGATCCAAGTTAAGCCAATCAAATATGCTCTCTCTGGAATCTGAGATTTGAACTGAATGACATAAAGAATGAAGCTAATTTATCTCAATTATGGCCTCTGAGGAGACTGTCATTAGTGACTGCTCCCTAGGTCCTCACAGATATCTAATTTCCTACCCTTTTTTGGTTGTTTAGCTTTTAAAACTGTGTGTTATCTATATTTTTCCAATATGTTCATTTTTTTTTCACTTAAGTTAACCAGAGTTGGTTTCTGTTGCCCACTGCTAAGAAACCATAAATGGATACAGCACTAGATCCCAAACTTAGGTGATATAAACATCATCTAAGGTGCTTGTTAAAAATGCCAACTACAACTAAAAAACAAATAACCCAATCAGAACAGACACTTCTCAGAAGAAGATATACAATCAATCAACAAATATAAACACTCACCATCTCTAGCAATCAGAGAAATGCAAATTAAAACTACTCTAAGATACCATCTCACTCCAGTAAGAATGGCAGCCATGATGAAGACAAACAACAACAAGTGCTGGCAAGAATTCGGAGGAAAAAGGTATATTCATTCATAGCTGGTGGAACTGCAAATTGGTGCAGCCAATTTAGAAAGCAGTATGGAGATTCCTTGAAAAGCTGGGAATGGAACCACCAATTGACCCAGCTATTCCTCTTCTTGGACTATACCCAAAAGACCTAAAAACAGCATACTAGAGGGACACAGCCACATCAATGTTTATAGCAGCACAATTCACAATAGCTAAACTGTGGAGCCAACCTAGATGCTCTTCAATGGATGAATGGATAAAAAAAAAGTGGCATGTATACACAATGGAATATTACTCAGTACTAAAAAATAACAAGATCATGGCATTGGCAGGGAAATGGATGGCATTAGAGCAGATTATGCTAAGTGAAGTTAGCCAATCCCTAAAAAACAAATACCGAATGTCTTCTCTGATATAAGGGGGGGTGACTCAAAATGGGGAAGAGAGGAAGAGCATGGGAAGAAGATTACCTCTACATAGGGAAGAGGGGTGGGAGGGAAAGAAAGGGAGAAAGGGAATTGCATGGATGGTGGAAGGAGACCCTCATTGTTATACAAAATACATGTATGAAGATGTGAGAAAAAAAATAGCGTTACCCTAGATTAGGTAGAGAGAAGTGGTGGGAGGGGAGTGAAGGGGTTGGGGAGATAGGGAGAGTAGAATGTAACAGACATTATTATTACTGTGTGTATATATGTGAGTGCATGACCAATGTGATTCTGTAACCTGTATACTCAGAAAAATGAGAAATTATATCCCATCCGATTCAAATGTAAGATATGTCAAGGTCATTGTCATGTGTAACTAATTAAATAAAAAAAATGCCAACTACACTAAAAACCAAACTATTTAAAATAAATAAATGCATATTTCTGGATCTCATCCCAACCCAAACCACTGAATCAAAAACTCCAGGGGAAGGACCTTGGAATTTTTACTCTTAAGAAATTTTTTCTTAGGTTTTTTGGGGGGGGGGGCGGGGAGGGTATCAGAGATTGAATTCAACCACTGAGCCACATCCCCAGCCCAATATTTGTATTTTATTAGAGACCAGGTCTTGCTGAGTTGCTTAGAGCCTCCCTGTTGCTGAGGCTGGCTTTGAACTCAAGATCCTCCTGTCTCAGCCTCCCGAGCTGCTGGGATTATAGGTGTGCACCACTATTCCCAGCCTTAAGTAAGTTTTAATAAAAGGAGAATTCATCCAACACTAAACTAGGGCAAAGGTGTGGGAAAAAAAGGAATAAACTGACAGACATTATGATAAATTTGGATGTTGAATGAGGGATTGTTAGGAGGACATGCTGTGGAAGCTGAGGAGAAGCATGTTTATGGAGGGACAGAGAATTTGGATTGGGGGTATGTTGATTTTTATATATTACAGGACATTTGAGAGACAATTTTAACTAGTAAATTGTGCTTTAACTTATTAGATATGTGACATAAGGCATGTTGCTTAGCTTAACAACAACAATACATACTGGCAGGATTTCTTATGATGCATAATATAAAACACTGTGCCTGGCATCTGATAGCTACTACGTAAGTGTTAAGGAAATAAGTGAAGCAAAGTTGGATATAAGAGTTCACATTTTAGGAGAGACATTCTGGAGGGAGGTAAGGACTTGTGAATTAGGATCCTAGAGGGAGGGTTTGAAGTCATGGACAAGAAAAATCGAAGAATGTGTGTGGTATATAAAAAACAGAAGGACCCCTACTTTGTGGGCTTTTCTCCTATTTCAACCTGTCAAAATCCTTCAATTGCCACATTTCAACGATTCTACAATGATTTTCCCCACATTTTTAATATCTCTGAAGAAGGGATGCCTCTTATCATCAATGACATTCCAGGCATGTAACAGTTTCATTATCAGATTTCTTTTTTTTTTCTTTTTTAGTGGTCATGATACAATGGTGTTTCTTTCAATTCACAGCATCTTAGATCTTATATTTGATGAGACATATGAGAAGTGTGATCTCTTTTCTTTGAATCTCCAAGACACCCTGTATGAGTCATCCATTAATATTTATTTTAGTCTACCCTCTATTAAAGTTGTCTATCAAGTACTAGACTGAAAGGTCCCTGAGGGTCAAGAAATCCCTGACTTTGTTTGTTTGTTTCCCTAAGAAAACAGGCTCTGTCTGCAGAGATACCTCAATAAAATTGTTCAGATTGAACTGAATTCCAAGCAGGATCTAAATTTTTTAAAAAAATTCTGATATTTTGCAATTAGCTCTAGTGCTATTGCCATCTCTTAGTTAATTTGACATGCATGAATGCACCCTTGTTTTCAGGTTACTAACTTTACACATGATTCAAAGAAATTGTCTGTCATGTGAATTCCCAAGGTAGTTGATTAACTAAGCTATTTCAAGCATACTTTATTTAAGGTAATATTTAAGATAGGACCAAAAGTCTTACCACAAAATTACATTGAGAATAGAGCACAACATTCATACACATGTTAGTGTATGAATATTACACATTATTGATTAACTGTGTAATTACAGTAGATGCAGATTCTTTCTGAGTGATCTCAGTTTGCATTGTGTGTTTTTTTTTTTACCTGCTAAAGAAGCTCTAGTCCTTTCCCTGGTTTACATGCGGCTATTACCTTTGTATTCAGTCTCCCAGGAGCCCCAGGGGTCAACTACATGCTCAGACGCACAACATAAATTGAAGTAAAGAGCTCACTTCCTCTCCAAGCCTACCCACTGCACAGAACATACCTCAAGGTTTGGCCACGGCCAGGTAGATCTTCTTGGTCTGTCCCAGCTGAACTTCTTACCTCTATTCTCTCCTATCTGGCCTTGCCATCCTGTTGTTTCAAGACCTAATCTCACTCTCACCACTTGGATCCTCAGATCACACCAAGTCATTGGCCTCACCATTTTTTCCAGGCTACAGCTTGCTGAAGTCTCTCCAGTGTCACAATAGGAAAGAGGAATTTACTGTTGTCACTGATGACTGCTATTTTGTTTCTCTTTTCTCCCTAGGGCTCTTTGCATGCTTGGTTGGGAAGCTGATTTTCATCTCCATTGGGACTTCTTTTCTCCAGTGGGATGGTTGGGGTAGTCTCAGTCTGGTCAGGCCTGCAGCTCATGTATCTTTTTATTGTTCAACTGGCATCATGGTCGTATTCATTTAATTCTTTCTCCTCCTCAGAACTAACGAAGGATCCTAGGGTACTTTGAGTCATCTTAGTGTTAATTAAATAAGGATATAAGCATGTAGTCATCACCATGGAGATCTGTGGTTCCTCAGTCTCTCTTGCTATGCCCACCAAGACTCAGGCTCTGCCTACTCTCCAAGCCTTTCCTCTCTCAGCATCCTACACACTGCTCCCTCTCCCAAGGCCTCCATCCAGGTCTGTCTCTTCACTAAATTCCCCACAGACTCTAGAATCTCAGGCTGGAATTTTCTTCCCTCCTTTTAGCCCATTGAAATCCAGTTCATTCACCCAAGCCTGACTCAAATAGCACCTTCTTTATGAAGTTTCTCAGTCTCCACCTGAAAATAATTTTCTGGTTTTCTACAATAATTTTCTAATATTGCTGTATCTATACTTACTTTATTGTGTCTTGAATAATTCTTTGGATTTAAATATCCACTTATCCATAATATCATAAGTTCTTCGTGGTCAGTGACCCTATCTTAATCCTTATATCACCCCAACAGTGCTTTGGAATATTTATTAAATGAATGATTACATTAAGGCAGAGAGCTTATTTACAAAGACACAAGTATCATTGTTACAAGCAGCAGTCTAAAAAGGTAAGCAGTCAAAAAAGGTTAAGTTGAATATCTAGAAACCTTACAATTTTGAATTCTCTGAAATTAACAGGGAAGCCTCTCAGTTGTAGAAGAAAGCACACTGGTCTGGGAAATAACAGGCTTTGGTGTTTGTCTTGGTCCAGCCTGGGGCAGGTCATGTTTTCCTCTCTGGCATAGTTTCCTCATAGCTGAATGAGGGAGTTGCTCTAGACCAGTATTTCCCATAACTTAATTTCTGAAATATTTGAACAATACCTGTGCTTTATTTGCTAACAGTTTTCTTTAAATCACCTCAAGCCTTACATTTCTACCCTATAGCCACATCTTACATATCAGAATATCCACAAAATTGGTTCGTTGTGGTAGCTAGGATTTTTTTTTCTGTTAACACAAGTTAAAATAAATATAACTAATATACTGATAAAAAAACTTATGTATCATTAAAATAATTTCCTCTGTTACTAATGGCACACCAATCATGATTTAGGAGACACTGCCAACCTAGACTTCCCTGAGGTCCCTTCTAGTCCCAAGGACCCTGAAGCCTCCCATGGGGAAGGTATGTCCCCTCTTGAGCCATTTGACAAAATATATTAAATGAATCTTTAACAGAGAATGATCCAAGCATTAGCCCCAGGGATCAGAGTGGCACTTAACAGGCCTTCTAGCACCTCTGATGACTAGGATCCCACCTTCTTTATGCTTCCCCTCGGAGTCTGAAGCTGTTTGCGCATTCTGTCTTTTTTGCAGTCTCCGTTTTCCTGCAGGGCCATGGATGTGTTTGCTGCCCAGATCTCCCCGCTGAGGGCTGTTTGTGTTTGCACACTCGGCTTGTCCTGTGGACTTCTCTAACTAAACTCCCCTTTGAGGCTGTATATTCTGGCACAGTCTGGCTCTCTAGGGGATTCTTTCGTCCATTAACACCTCTGTCTTGCAGTTATACCAAAGTCTTTGCACTCTTGCCTCCAGCAAGTCGGTCCACACTATTTTGTTCTGAATGATTCTTCTGTGTATTTCCATTTACTTCCTAGATTTTCTACAATGAACGTGAATAAAGTTTATAATAAAAAAGCCCATAAATTTTAGTTAAAAAAATGTAAAGAGGACAACTGATCCAAGATGATGGAATAAAGGCATTTTAACTTGATTTTCCTCTCTCCAACCCATTTGACAAGAAGAAAAAGAACGAAAAGCAGTATTAAGAAGAAGGCTTGATGGAATAAGGAAATAGCCACAGTACCAAGCACCATAAACAAAAAGCACGCTTACCAAGTGTTAGGCATCTTGGCTTGAGGAAGAATAAGGAGTCCCAGAAAATGTCACAGCCTTGAAAGCAGACTCATGCTAGCAGTGAGAAATCTGAGGGCATAGGTGAACAAGAGAAGTCGGTAGCATCCCTAGATATTTAGTTCCTCCCCACCAAAAAGACTGAGTTGAAGAGGGAACACAGTGCTCTCCCACTTGCATTGTTTACCACATGCTTTTCTAGCCAAGAAAGACCAGTGGTCAGAGAGAGGAGTGAACTCACCAGACAGCAACAGCTCCCTATCAGTCCATCTGAGGAAAATTGCTGTAAGCTACACTGACCTCTAGAATGCAGTGAACAGAAGAGGGGACACATTCCTAGAGCACAAGAAGCATGAACTTAGTGGAAGGAGCTATGAACATGGAATTCTAATACAAATGGAACACTGCTCCCATATACATTTCTCTTTAGCAAATAGATGGCCCCAGTCAAAGATGAATAATCATCAGAATAATAATCATCAGGAGAAACACAACTGTCAGAAACTGCAGACAATATTATCATGTCTATAGAGAATTCAAAAGAATCTACAAACTACTAGAATTAATAAGTGAACCTAGCAAGGTCACTGGATATAAGGTCAATATACAAAAATCAATTTGACTATTATACGTTAGCAACAACTACATAGAAAATAAATGCTCAAGAAAGATACAACTTTACCTGGGTGCAGTGACATACATCTCTAATCCCAGAAGCTGAGGAGACCGAGGAAGGAGGATTGTGAGTTCAAAGCCAGCCTCAGCAACTTAGTGAGCCCCTAAGTAACTCGGTGAGACCCCATCTCTAAATGAAATATAAAAAATGCCCGGGAATGTGGCTTAATAGTTAAGCACCCCTAAGTTCAATCCCTAGTACCAAGGAAAAAAAAGATACACTTCAAGAAATATCAAATACCTAGGAAGACATCTACCAAAAAGTGGATAAGACCTCTACCCTGAAAATTATAAAACATCAGTGAGAGGAACTGAGAAATCTAACTGAATGAAAGGATTTATTGTGTTCACTGAATGGAAGACAATATTATAATGGCATTAATACACCTTAAATTAATTTACAGGTTTATTGCAATCCTTTTCAAAATTTCAGCAGATTCTTTTGCAGAAAAGGACATAATGATTCTAAAATTTATGAGGAAATGTAAATAACCAAACATACAAACATCTTCTTGAAGAAAAAAACCAAAGCTGGGAGAGACTTATACCACCAAATGTGAACATTTATTATAAAGTCAGTCTTTAAGACATTGAGATTTTGGTGTAAGGAATGATAAACTGACAAGTTAAATGTAATGCAGAGTGCAGAAGCAGCTCCTCATTGATAATAATCTGATTTATGACAAAGGCACCAATTTAGAACTTTGTGGAAAAGATGATCTTCAAGAAACAGTGTTGAGTCATCTGAATATTCATAGGGAAAAATGTTTATTGATTCCTATCTTATACAGGTCAGTAAGACAGTTCCAGATTCATTGCAGATATAAATATAACGGGCAAAACAAAAAAGTTCTTATAGGCAACACAGAAGAATATATTTGTGACAGTAGAGTGTACAAATATTTCTTAAATAAGACAATTCATGAAGAGAAAATTGATAAATTGGATGATGTTAAAATTAAGACTGTGAATCAATAGGTACTACTGAAGGAATGAAAAGGCAAATGGCTGAGGGGAAAGATATTCAGAGCATAGGCATGTGTCAAAAGATCCATACCAGAATGTACAAACTGATAGACAGGCTGACAAACTGATAGAAATGTAAGCAAAAAATTTGAACCAACACTTCTAAAAGTGGCTATCCAAATGGCCAATAAGACATAGGAAAAGGTGCTCAAGTTCATTAGTCATAAGGGCAATAACAATCAAAACCAATGTCACTCTGCACATCTATGAGAATGGCTAAAATGAAAAAAAATTAAGTGTTGAGTGGAGAAACTGGAACTTTTATACCCTGCTGGTGGGCTTGGGCATCTGTGACAGCTGAACATATACCTATTGTATGATCCCACTCTATTTTTAGGTGCATACTCAATAGAAATGTGCATAAGTTTATCAAAAGACATCTACTAGATGTTCTGAGCAGCACTCTGCAATAATTAAAACACTGAAACTCTTAAATGTCCAAAGACAGTAAAATTGATATATAGATTGTGGTATTCACACAGTGGGATGCTGTACAGCAGTGAGAACAAGCAATCCCCAGCTATGCCCAGCCAGAAGGATGTGTCACACAAATATAATACTGAATAAAGAATCCCAGGTACACAAAAAATTAAATACTCTTCCATTTATATAGAGCATAAAACTGACAAAGTTGTTCTATGTTCTTGGTTGGGGGTTTCTTGGCTGCTGATTATCTTCTGATAATTATGATACTGATTATGTGGGCATGTTCAATTTGTGAAAATTTACTTAGGATTAAATACATTTGTTTGTATATGATATTTCAGTTAAAAGTTTTAAAATCTTAGTTGTTTCCAATATTTTACAAATGGAGGATTTCACCAAAAATATATTTTTGACTTTTCTTAAAAAATCATGAAGCTCTGTTCATGGTGGCTTACCTCCAAGAATCCTTTAGAGCTGAGCAAAAGTTGTACCCTTCCAATAGGATGCAGCACTCTCTACCAACTTTGCTCATTAGTGTTTCCTACTCAGACCCTACAGGCGTTTGAGTTGTGTCTCTGGGAAACAAAGCAATCTGTCTACTGTCCTCCAGCTCAATCTGAGTCCCTCGGATGGAGCTTGCTCTTTGCATGCATACTCCTTCCTTTGTCCATTACCCCCTTCAATTACCCAACTCCACTCTCCTGGCCTGCTGTGGCACTCATTTAACTACATCTATCCTCATATCCCCCAACTCTTTTTCTCTCTCTTCTATTCATGTCCCTATTCTATTAATTCATTTGCTCCCCGATTCGGCAAGCATTTACTGAGTACCTAATAGGTAACAGATTCTGTATCGAGGGCAGGTGAATTAAGAAGCCATCTTTATCCCCAAAGGGCTTACCCTCTGATGAGAAGTAAAGAAAACCTGGTAGAGTCACTATACAGATAAATCATTATAAGAAATCAGATTAATTTTTAGATTAATTCTGTCAGGAAGGAGACTTGGGGTTTTGAAGAGTCCTTGTGCAAGATGGTTTGTGAGTGCCCTTTGAAGAACTGGACGTTATTTGGATTTGGATACGCAGAGAGTAAAGGAGTTTATTCATGACAAAGGCTGGATTCTGTTTCACATGGGAGAAATGTGTTGGCATGGCTGCATGTGCTAAAGGGGAGAAGAAGTAAGGTTGCAAAGTTAAACTGTGGTCAGACCATGGAGGGCTGTGGATGTCTCACTAAGGACTTCATTGTACACAGACAATGAAGACACAGAGCTGGGAGGATGAAGAATCTGCTTCATCCATGCTCATCTATCCAGTCTCTTTGACTCCCTTAAGCTCTTCCTGCCAGAACTCCAAAATATCATCCCCAAGTCTCATAGAAAATCTCCTCCTCCAATCAGCACAGCAAATTCTAGCTCCTGGAAATGATGGTCACCATCTCCTGCTTTCTTCCTACACCTTTGCTGATGAGCCATGGTTCTCCTTAGAGTGTGACTTGGAGGAGGGGGCAAAGCCACACAGAACATGTTCCTCTCCTAAGCACCTCACAGAAGGTTCTGTGCCCTGTTGTCCTTAGGATGTCCTAATGAACCCTGAATAACCTGAGAACAATCAGGTCATTTTCTTTTTCTTTTTCTTTTCTTTTACTGAGCATATTTTCCTAGTCCATCTCAAGAGGATGCTTCCTCCCTTTTTTGCTTAGATCTCCTACCACAACTTCTTCAGAGTTGAACAGCATTTTCAGTGTACAAAGTATTTGATCCTGCTGAATTCTCACAGACATCCTTCGAAAATGGAAAAGCAGTGAGCAGGTCTTTTGACTTAAAATCCTTTTGTCTATTCTTGTATATAATATTTGTAATTTGAACAACAACAAAAAATGTTTCAATGTGCATTCCAATTTCTTTTGAGGAATAGTTTCTTATTCTTTATTCTGTTTTTTCTTATTTGGATGATTTTATTTTATATGAGGCTTGATATGGAGCCTCTAATTTTAAGATAACCTTCCCTCATCCAATTATCGTATAAGGGGTTACTGGGACATGACTTTAAGAAAATAAATTTAAAAACAACACCCATGTTCCTCAAAAGGTTACACAGGAAGTTGCCACATGATCCAGAAATTTCATACTTAAATGAATGCCCAGGAGAAATGACAATATAGTCCACACAAAACCTTTATGAGTGTTTACAACAGCCAAAAGTAGACACAACTCAAAGGTCCATCAACTGATGAATTGATAAAAAAAATGTATATATCTATGTAATGGAATGTTATTCTGCAACAAAAATAAATGAAATAAGAGCCAATGTTACAACTTGGATAAATGTTGAAAATATTATTCTAAGTAAGAAAGAGGCCATTAACTAAATATTACATGTTGTATGATTTACTTAATATGAACTGGCCGTACAAGTAATTCTATAGAGGCAGAACGTATATTAGTGTTACCTAGCTAGGGATGGTTGGGGGTCAAGAGACAACAGTGAGTGATAGTGATTATGAGGTTTCTTTTTGGGTGATGAAAATGTTCTAAAAGCAATTATTGCACAATTCTGTAAATATACTAAAACCATTAATTGTACACTTTAAATGGGTGAGTTGTATGTCATGAAAATATCAAATAAAGCTATTATAAAAATGACACATTCACTAAGCAAAACTTAGAAAATGAAGACATAGAGAAGAAACAAATAACCCATTGTTCTACTCCCAGAGACAATCACTGTTGATATTCTAGCTACACTGCCTTCTTATCCTTTTTTTGTGTATCCACATACACACATACACACATAATTAGGGTCATTTCCTATGTTCAATTCTAAAACATGTTTGTTTGACTTAATATTAATCATAAATGCTTTCCAGAGATGCCAGACAGTATTCCTTGGTGTGAATCTTGTTTTTGTTCCTGACTTATGTGAGGTTTAGACAAACTCCTTAACTTCCCTAAGCTCCCCTTTCTTTAACTGTTTGATGGAAATAATGACGCCTACCTTCCATAGATACTATGAGGATTAAATATGAAATTTAACAAACACTGTTTTTCTTTTTTTTTTTCTTAGTGAAGATCAGCTAGTTCTCAGTTGCAAGGCAGACTACTCTCAGCAGTAGTCAAAAAAAAAGGAACAAAAACTAGTGGGTACTGCTATATCTCTTGACCTTTCATTTAGACTCAAGAGTTCTCTCTTTCTTAAGAGAATAAAGCACAGTAGTTAAGATTATTTCTCTAGATCCAAACTGCCGGAGACAAATTCTGATTTTGTCATTAACTTGAACAAGTTCCTTAACTCTGTGACTCAGTTTTATCATCTGTAAATAAGCTTAATTGTAGAACTAAATTTATAAGATTTTTTGGAGATGAAGAATATTCATATATTTACACAACCCGGCACCTTTTTAACTATTGTTAAAACTTCTTTATGTAGTATTCTATATTTTATTCTTTCAAACATACAGTTGTCCAAGTATTTGTTAATTTCCAAACCTAGGAAATTGTAGGACAATATTTCTTTCCTACAATGTGAAGCAGAATTTTACTGGCTTGAAATGCATAACTGTTGCTCATCCACATCCTCTAACCCACAGCACAAAGCAATTTTTGTTTGGCAAATTGAGTAGTTTAAGAATGTTGTTTCCATTAATTTTATTACCTATGTACCTCCTGGAGGCAGGGCAAGGCAGTTTAGTTAAACCAAACCAAACAAAGCATTTTAGGAGTTTATAAATGAGTGCTTATTTGCAGTGGTTCTAAATCATCTCATCCAGATGGGCATGTTTTAAATATTTCTAAAGAAGAACATTTCACAAGCTCTCTCAGTAACCTGTCTTAATATTTCTAAACCCTATGAAAGTTCTTCTGAAAATCTAATGTTTAGAGTGACTCTACAATTTGTCATCCAAACCAGGACATTTAATAATTACCACTGAAATAAGGTGGGACAGTTCTGGTCAAACAGGAACTTATGCCACTCTCCTGGAGGCAGTCCCTCTTCTTATGAGGGTTGCCCATATCATTTTACTTACACACAACAGAAAAAAATGACTGGTTCCAATGGTCTACATAGCAATTTTATATTCTTAAACACTTTTTATTGTCAATTTGTGAAATGGAGGAAAAAGAAGCAGAAGCTCAACCAAGCAAAACTGAAGAAATTTTTTGTCTTCTTTCTACTTGGTAGTGGTGATGATGATGATGATGATGATACTTATAGAGCACTTAACACATACCAGACACGTGGGGAGTGTTTTACATGTATTATTTCATTGAATCTTCACCAAAACCTGTTCAATAATCATCATATAACCTTGTGTTATGGATGAAGAAAGAGGGGGAGAGAGAGACAGAGAGAAAGCACGTTTCACCTAAGGCAACAGAGCTTAGGATCTTCCCTAAGAAAGTCTGAAGGCCAAGCTCTTAGTGAAGGTGCTCACCTCCAGCCTTCTGGATGACCCTAGCAGCAAAAACCTTTTGCTGCAGTGCCCTGCCCAGCCTGGCTATCCCTATAATACTGTGTTATAATGAGAACACTTCAGAATGTTTTAAAGTATGAAATGTACATTATCTTCTTTAATCCTTGCAACTCTGTGAGGTGGTCAATGAAGGTTATCATTCTTCCCATTTAATAAATGAAGAAAATCAAGGCTCAGAAGAAAAACTCAAACTCTACAGAGAGCAAGTGGTCCTATGACCTATGGCTCAACTCATACTGCTCTTTTCATCAACGGGCAATGTTCTTCTCTGTGGGTATTTCTATTTTAACTGAGAAGCCTTGGAAAAGCAAAGTCTACCATGAAGGATGATCTTTTAGTCCCCACGCACATGCATGGAAGGCATTTGAGGATGCAGAGTCTTTCCAGTGGCCTTCAAACCAAGCCTCTTATCATGTCCTTACCTGTTTTCTATGAGGCCATGCAAAAAAATGTAGGTACTTAGGAGCAACCACACTTTTATTTTTTTAAGTCCAGCTTCTTTCCCATAGTTGAATGGTTCTTCTGCTCATTTTCTCCAAGCCTTTGTGCAAAGGCAGTGCTTCAGACCATCAGTGACCTGTCTATGTGGTTAGGGAGACTGAAGAGAGCAGGAGCCAGTGAGCTATGGGAAAGCTTGCTCCTGGAGACCTGGTGTTCATGTCCAGCAGGGGAGTTCAATTTCCTGTTTCCTGAAGTAGAACATACAAGGCTCTCCCATGGAAGGGGAGGTGACTTAGTCCCTGTGGCTTCAGAGGGAAGAGGAAGAATGGAAAGAGAAAAGGATAAAAGTATAGAAAGAAAAATTCAGCTCAATAAATCCAGTCAGAGACAAGTGCTACACAATTACCTCATTACCATTGACTCTCATTAGACTTTGCCCAAGAAAGTAGTGAGTTCTACATGACTGAATGTACTCAAACAGCACACTTTGCTTCTCAGGGAGGGAATTAGGTCATCTGCAGTGCACAAAAATCTCTTGGGGAGCAAGTGAATTGCAGATTCCTAAGCCATAGTCCAGAAAGCATGATCCCTAGGAATCTGCATTTCTTACAAGCTTCCCTGCAGCCTCTGATGCAGGTAGCTCAAGCAACACTGCTGTAAAGGGATTCCAGTTGGAGTGTGAGACAGGATGAGGTGTAAGGCAGGGTTGAAGGGATAGGGAGAAGGGCTCACATGCATCCCTTCTGAGCTGAACCATATGGTTGGGTGAACTTTACTCTTTTAGTCTTTCTAATATTAATCTTCTTTTTGGATGTTTATTCCTTGGTTTCCTGACAGAGAATGCTTGAGTGACATATGAGGTGAGAGATCTGGGGTGTAATAATACCATGTCATGGAAACACTCGTAAAGCCATGACCCCATGGCATATGATTCTACGTGGGGTTTGCACAGGTATTAAATGTTCTGTGGTTGGCTTTTGGAAGTCTGCTCTATCCTGACACCAGGATTTCTAAGCTGGCCTGGAGGGAAGCAGGCCTGCAGCTTCCTGGTGTTTGGAGCAGATGGGGAAAGAGTCTGAAATATTCCTTGTCATCACCTCCAGCTGACAGACCACAGGCAAAGGAGGCAACAGGGAGAAGTCAGACCAGTTGATCTGGGAGAAAAGAGAAATCAATGGTGATGCCTTGTGAATGCTTCCTTCTTTGTGCTCCTCTCCAAATAGATGGTGTGTGCCAGAGAGAGAGAGAGAGAGAGAGAGAGAGAGAGAGAGAGAGAGAGAGAGAGAGAGAGAGAGAGAGAGAGAGTGTGTGTGTGTGTGTATGTGTAAGTGCCAAATTGTGCAGCACTTGTCTCTGGCTGGAGACAGTAATAAATCAGGGGTTACAAAACCACCACTAGCCACCTCCTGCAGGTCCTGTCAAAGAAACAGGCCTTTGAGAGCACAGCTGAGCCGGCAGGATCCCCAGTACTATGCCCCCCCTCCCCCCATGGGATGAAAATCACACATCTGGGATCAAGCGTGCCAGATGTGCAAAGGGCTAACATAGAAAAGACACTGCTGGAAGGCCACATAGCTCTCAAAAACATTAGTGCAGGACTCAAAGCTTTTTATACACTTAGTTGCCATGCTGCTTTTATCAGACTAGGGCAGTTGGCTTTCCCTGTGCCCTGGTTCTCTGCCCTGGAGTGTCAATAAAAATGCAAAAGGATTGGACTCTTAAAGAAAGCATGTTGATCTTACTGAGGCAGTGACAGTAAAGATCCAGAAGCAAAACGAATCCTGGTTGAAGTCCTTGGTTCAAAGTCAATTCTGGCACTTGTATCATCCTGAGCAAGTTACTTTAATTTCTATGAACTTAAGTTTGTTATCTATGAAAACAGGGTACAGCTACATCTATTCAGTGGTCTGTTGTGGGGATTCAATGAGACACCACAGAGAAAGCCCCTAGATTAGGGCCTGGCACAAAGAACCTTGGCAGAAATGAGGGCAATGCATACTTCTCCAGGGAAGGATCGGAAAAGGGAAGTAATCTCCTGCTTAGGCAGGGCCCAGGGTTTGCAGAGATGCAGGACAGTGGAAGACTGTCTGGTTCCTGGGGCTGCTGGGAGCATGCTGCCTTGTTGCCCTCTCTGCTACACGGGTGGACTTCTCTTTCTTTGTGGGCACAACAGCTCTGTTCTCTCCCTTGGCCTCTCTTATAAAGCCTTCCTTTCTAGGCTCCAGGTCCTCCCACCCCCAGAGCGTAGCCACACCAGGATGTTTTTCCTTAGAGCAGCAGGTGATGTGGGACTTGAAGATTAATGAGGATCTTTCAAGGTTTCCACCAAGCGAAAGGAGACAGAATTCCTGGCAGTCAGAGCCTTGCGTTCACTGCGTGTGTGAATTTTAAATTAATAATAGGTCAGACCAATGGGCATGGGGCTTCTTTTGGGAGTGGTGAAAACATCCTAAAATTAGATAGTGATGATGGTTCCATAGCTCTGTGAATATACCAAAACCTACTGAATTGTGTAGCTTTTTTTTTAAAGGGTGAATTTTATGGGATGTGAGTTATATCTCAATAAAGCTGTTACAAAAAACAGGTCAGACTATTTAGTTAGCTTTCTATTCTTCTGTCCTTCTCCAGTTCTAATTAAAAGGCAAATTATAATTTACTTAAAATGTAAAATATAATTTAATTAAAATATAAAGGACCATAACATACCACACAGCATTTCAAACTAAGATTAAATAACACTCTTATTTCTCCAGGTCCATATTCACTCTCTTTCTCTATTCCTCTTCCTTTCAAGCACTACTCCATCTATCAAAATCCAACTTACGTCTCTATATTTATCTTATGAAACATTTCCTGGTCTCTCCTCTTGAATCACTTATCAAGTCTGTGCTAAGTTATTCCTGTATGTCCCACATGCTCTTGGGAGCAGGGATGAAGAGGTAGAGGAGGATATTAACAATGTCACTCTTAATGTCTTCTCTGCTCAGAAGTTCTCTCATTCAGCTCTTCAAGACAGCTTCCCAGTCTCCATCTTAGACCAGGACTGAGGCCGAGGAAGCCTCCCTGCCTCCTGGATCCTCCCACTCCAGTGACTTCCAAAAAGCTTCCATGAAAGAAGTTTCTTCATACAAACATTTCCATTTGCTTTGTTGTTCTAATTAGGAACCAAATATAACATCAATTTCTCATGGGGTGCATCTAAGTGTTAAGTAATCTGTTTTATTTCTGGCTTTTAACATGTTACCCCTTGTACTCTAGGAAGGAGGATCTCTGCAAGGGTACTTCCTGAAGGTGCAATTTCTTCCCCAAGCTACTCCTCCCTTGCCCCTGGCCTCTTCCCAGAGTCAGATCTGAACACTCCTTCTCCCTGCAGGAAGTCCTCCCCTAAGGAGCCTCATTCCATTTACCTGATATTTAGCTGATATTTCTGTTCAGCTCATAGTCTGTTATTTTTCCCTCATCAGTACTATCTGCATTGCAAGGCTTTTATACCTGTACAGTAGGATGCTTTGTTCCCAAATGGTGTTTGCTGACTTGACTTTTAATTCAATTTTATTTTTTGTGGCACCGAGGATGAACCTAGGGCCTCAAGCATGCTAGCACTGAGCTACATCCTCAACCCCTTGACTTTTATCCTTTAAGAAACACTATGTACCGCTTCAGAGTTCTCCCTTTTGACTAAAGGGAAAGTTTTTTTTTCTAATAATAAATTAATACTTAATTAGCTCTGAATTATCCATATGCTAGGCAATGTGGAAACTATTTCTTTTCTTTTTTTTCTCCCCCCCACTGACACACACTCTTTCTTTTCTTTTCTCTTTTTTATTTATTTATTTATTTTTTTACTTTTTACCAGGTTGTTAGAATAGGAAAACCAGCAGTTATGGTGCCTTGGTAGTTGGATACATTGTTATGCCTGCTCAGTCCCCACCTACTGATTTCCTTAACTTTTCACTTAAAGCAAAGCAAGCCAGATGGTGGCCACAGAAGCAGACATTTTGCACAATATGATCCTGGCCATGGCCACAGATGAAGGGTCTAAGGGTGGACAACCAACTAGGTTGGGTGAATTGGAATCCCTTCTTTAAAACTGTACTTTGTATCTTCTGACTATAAGTTCAAAGTTTGAAATGCTCTGTCCTGTCCAATTTAAAAAGTAATATTCCTCCCAGATTCTGTTTTCAACCACATAGTGTTAATTTTTGCATGTTTATAGTTTTTAGTACTGTACTGTGTACAATCTCAAGTGTATAAATCTAATGACATAAGCTTGTTGTGATCTCACCAAGGGCAGTGGGACTATATGGCTTTCTTTTTAAAATATAATTCAGGCAAATAAAGGCATTAAGTTATACTAGTGCAATGGAAGATTTATTATCTAAACTTTGAAAAGTCAGGAAATTCCAGAGCCAGATTCCAGGAGAGATATTTCTAGAAAAGAAAGTAGAAAGACCTAATGTATATCAGCGCTTGGTCCATTTACTGCCTGGTACAATAATCCTGTGGATTAAGCATGGGGATCATATTGCACAGACTAACCCTGTTCCCTGCACAAAGGAGGCCAATATTTAATGAACGATTGTTGACCCGGTTTCAAAAGAGTAAAATAATTTTATGTTTTAAAAAAGCATTTACCTTGAGATAACTGGCCATTAAAACCACATTCTCTCTATTCCAACAAGAGAAACTGAGAAACAGAAAAATGAAGCAACTATCTCCTATTTCCAAGATGTCCCTACCAGACTCAGTACCTAATTCATTTCTTACTCTGAAGATTTTCCAATTTTGAAGTTACAGCTTTCATGGATTACTAATGTAGTTCATGAGATTATGAAATTCTGTTCAGAAATGAGGACATTCAAAGATACCTCCAAGACAAAATTCCATGAAAATCTCACACAAAATAATTGTTAGGAAAGAGAGGGTGAGCCCGATTCATTTCAGGCATTGGTAGCTAGGCCAGTCTTATTTTCATAACTGTGAGGCTTACTAGAACTACTATACTGTCAACTCTGGGACACTAAATCCTTGGAGTTCTAATTCAGAGTAAAAGAATTCCCTTTTTCTTTTTCTTTCTTATCGAACCTTACATCTAATTGCAAAACAAAACTGCCTTTCTACACATAGTATATTTATTCCACTGAGGCAACATGCTATATAGTTAATGATTTATTTTTTCTCTAGAGATAGCATCTGCATGTTCCAGAGGTCAATTTTATTTCTTTTTATGAACATATAATCGTATCTCAAAGTGCATCCTTCTGCTTTGGCCACTTGCTCTAATTTTTTTCTTTCCTAATCTGATCCACACATGCTCATGTGCATTGGGATGCCTGGAGTGGAGTTCTTTCCTCTGAAGGTACTTTATGAACTCTTGTACCTGTTATTTGCATCCTTCCAACTGCATTCTCTCCATCTCTCCACTTTCCTGCTTTCTTGAGAGTGAACTCACCTTCCATGACTAATGCAATCCGTAAGCCGACTTCATGCTGATTCCACAGATTTTAATTTCCTAACATTTCCCTTTAGACTCTTCCTAACATCCTCTTTTTAAAAAGAAAATCTCTTCTTGGAGTTACTCAGAGGTTCCGCATGGCCTCCTAGGTGAACTCCCCCCACAGGGCTCAGACACCTCAGGTGGTACAATGAGACGCTCAGACAAGACTCTCAAGGACCAAGTGAACTAGAAGTCTTACAACACATTTCTCCCAACATAAACTAGGAATCAACAATGTGCTGACAACCCTGATAGGAGTACAGAATGGGACAGGAACCAATGGATCTTAATCCTGAAAAAAGAGCTTGATGGTCCTTAGTGATATTCAAGGCTGACTCATGCAGAAGACAGCATGGTGTAGGGTGTAGCTGAAAGGGTACTGGCTTTGGGCAAGGGGATGTTCCTGACCTTGGGCCAGTCACTTAACAGGAAAAGGTAATGATACCTATCTCACAGAAGTTCTTGTAAGAATTCACCAGTGTGATGGTATATACAAGACATTCAATAAATGGCTTTTCATTATTTACTGTTACTATTCTTTTAAGAAATAATAGCAGCATTTACAGTTAGAACCCTCCAGTCAGTTATACAAAATCTGAAGCTCATTTTTTGTTAAGAAAGGCTTTTAAAGACATCTTCAGTACTTATGAGAAAAAAATTGGTGAGTCTCATTTTTGAGACCAGCACATAGAACATCTTTCTATTCCTCTAAAAGGGTGCATTTTTTACAATGGGGCAACTGAGAGAGGACCCTTTGGAGAACCATTCTGGATTGCTTATTGCTTTAGGATGAAGACAAGGACAGGTTTACTGACCTCCATTCTAGAACCATAGGTAAAACAGGGTGACATTGTTTCCTGTTTGACTCTTGCTCTTACATTTCATATAAATGGAATCATACAACACATGGTCCTTTGTGACTGGCTTCTTTCATTTAGTACTTCAATATTAAATGTTTGTCAAAAGGGGAATTGCTAAATGAAGCAAAGTGCAACCAAACTGTGGATTAATAGAGAATTCTTTAAAATTAGGAAAATCTAAACTGACTGAACTGGTGCACACCTATAATCCCAGCTATTTTGCAGGCTCAGGCAAGAAGACTGCAAGTTCAAGGCTGGTCTGGGCAAACCCTGTTTCAAAATAAAAAGATAAAGAGGGATAAGGGTATAGCTCAGTCGTAGAGGGGCCCTAGGTTTAATTCTCATTACAAAAAATAAAAAAGGTTATATATCTATATGTATATCTTAATAAAATTCTCTAAAATATGTACATAAATATGAAATCTGAAAGAATACACACCAAATTATCAAAGTGAAGACCTTCAAAAGGGGAGAAAAGAATAATAGCAGCATTTACAGTTAGGACCTTAGAGTCAGTTATACAAAATCTGAAGCTCATTTCTGTTAAAAAAAGCTTTTAGAGACATCTTTAGTACTTATGAGAAAAAATTGGTGAGCCTCATTCTTGAGACCGGCACATAGAACATCTTTCTATTCCTCTAAAAGGGTGCATTTCCAATTTGAGGAAGACTGCTTAATCTTTTCTTGTCATTAATTGTATATTTCAACTAAATTCATCTGATAAAGACAAGAGTAAATAATAATATAAAATTTCACCAAGTTAGTATTTTCATACATGGAAAGTTATAATTCAGGTATTTACTGTTACTAGTTAGCTAAAAATTGAAATTGATTCCTTAATTTGTAAGTGGAATAAAGCTTCTGCTTCACTCTTTACTGGAAGAAATATAGGTAAAGATCAAGAATGAGATCAGAAATAATGTGACTAATATATACTAAACTACTTAGTGATCGATTTATGCTATTACAGGTAAAACCTAGAGTAGATTAAAAAAAATCTAAGGTGTCACAGAAAAGCACAAATCACCAGGGAAACCATAAAAATTCTGGCATATGAGAAGGTGGATTGCATTTACCACAGGGAACTGTGTAGGCTGGGGAGTGGGAGGGGTGAGTCTTGAAAGGCCACTCACCCACAGAATGAAGTTGACTGAAGACCACAGAGAAATAAAAAGCAACTCAATTTGGTGTGTATGTATGTATGTATATATATATATATTTTTTTTTTTTCATGAGAAACAAAAAATGTTGAACTCATCTGCTTTTTCAATTATGAACAGGAAACATAAAACTATATTCAATAAATGCACCAAAAACTGTAATAAAAACTACTTCAGGCCCTGTTACAGCCAGTGAAAGAGGAAAAGCAGCAGAGAGGGAGGGAGGGAGAAAGAAGAGAGGAAGCTCAGTAGGGTCCCAGGCACTTTTCTGCATCTGTCACTGTCAGAGCCCTCCCTTTCCAGAGTGCCCTCCCCAGCTATCCTATTTTTCTGCCTCCTTGAGGCCTAAACATCTCCAGTGCCCTTTGTTTCCATACCCCACCCCTGCCCCCACCAAAATCTCTCTCATCACTCCCCCTACCACTCAGAGAAAACAGGTCAGCAACAAAACCCTGTGATCTGGATTCACAGCCCTTATTCCCTATAGACATTCTACTGAATTTTCAATTGCTTATCAGCATACCTGCCTTGCCTTCCCCCTCCCTCTCTCCCTTCCTTCCATCATTCCTTCTCTCTTTTTCTATATTTCATTTTTGCCAAAGTAATACATTCACATGGATAAAATACCAAAAGCCTTATCCTGAAGAGTCCTGCCTCCCACACCAAAGATGTTACTATTTCTTGATTATCACCTTTAGAAACTATCTCTGAATTCAGAAAGCTGAGGATTTAGCTTTTTAAAAGTATTCACCATCTATTCCCTCTTTCCTTTTCCCAATATGATAAAATGATATTCTCACTTTTTCTTTCAAACCTCTGCAGTTTCAAGCAACATATTTGAACCTATGATTCTTTTGCCAGCAACCATGCAATTATGTATGATAGTCCACTGGGTGCAGAAATCATCCACAGGCCAACAGCTTACTGATGTCTGTTGTTTCTCTGTCTTCATCAACATGAGTATTATTCCAAGAAGGCATTACCCAGAAGGGCTCAACCTGAGACTGTCTTTATTGCTTGTTTCAGGGATTTCCTGAAACCCCACTTAAATGAATATCAGACGGCTCTCGTTTTCAATATTAGTATCAAATGACTGTTGGCTCTCTAAGCCTCTTTGAAACCCTCACCTCTAAATTTTTGTTTTGCTGTGTCCACTAATCCTAAACTAATATATCACTCTTACTCCTTCCTAATCACGTCCCCCAATGAAACACCCACTTTAAATCAGTCCTCAAAAAACGGCCTTTGTTCTTGCTGGTCTGAGAGGCTACCAACATTTGTAAAGGTATTTTTCCTCTTTCTTACCACAGTAGGCAATCAACTTAGTTTTGCCTTATCAGAGGTTAGTTTAGTGGTAATTTGGAGGTAGTAAGAGAACTCCTGGGCATCACTAACTAAGATCTCAGTTTACTGAGCTCTGCAGACTCCTGCTGGGAGCTCTCTGACCTCGCATTGAAGTTTCCATCCCACACCAGTATCAGGGCCAGGCTCTGATTACTTTATTTCACTTCTTTAAGCTCTCCAAATGCTGAGTTTATTTTGTACCCCAAGATTAAGAAACTCTTTAAGAACACTCTCATTATCTGATCAGTTTGGGTAAACTTTATTCCTTGA
Organism: Ictidomys tridecemlineatus; assembly: GCF_052094955.1. NCBI lineage: Eukaryota > Metazoa > Chordata > Mammalia > Rodentia > Sciuridae > Ictidomys > Ictidomys tridecemlineatus. The sequence continues at coordinate 28,269,340 of NC_135477.1, read as the reverse complement.
TAGAAACCTGCCTCATTATTAACACTACTCTTTATTTGTGTCTGCCCTTGCCATTTCCTATGGTACATCTTTAAGAGAAAGTTCAAAGGGGAGAAGACAGAGAGCCAAAATCTGTTCCTTGGGCTAGTCTCCAGGACTTAGAAGTCCAGAAAGTTCTTCACTGGCAGTTTTTGAACAAACTGTACTTCTCAAAAATAAAATAAAAAGGGCTGAAGAGGTAGCTCAATGGTAGAGCACTTGCCTAGCACATGTGAGGGGTCTTGAGTTCAATGCCTGGAACTGGAAAAAAAAAATCTTTTGATGCTTCCAACACCTCATAACTTGAATCAAATGGACTTTACCTGCTGTTCCTCTTTCCCCATTTTATGCTCTTCCATGTTTCTCTGCCTCTTTCTTCTTCAGATCCTCTCCCTTCTCTCCTAGATGGTCAGAAGCTCTCAAAACTCAACCACCCCTGAAAGTTAAACACCTCTCAGAATAGGCAACACCCTGTTGTTTTGTTTTGTGTGTGGGGAGTCCCAGGGATTGAACCCAGGGACACTTAACCACTGAGCCACATTCCCACCCCTTTTATATTTTGAGACAGGGTCTTGCTGTGTTGCTTAGGACCTCACTAAGTTGATGAGGCTGGTTTTGAACTTTTGATCCTTTTACCTCAGGTTTCTAAACTGCTAGGATTGTAGGTGTGCACCACTATGCCTGGCTAAGACTCTGTATTTTAATTTTAGCTGAGAGCCGTTGAAAGGACTTTTTAAAGCCTAAGCAAGCTATTGTGAGAACTGTAGAGGACTTTAGAATAGTCTTAATCATGTATAATTTAGGACTCCTAGATCTATAACCATTAGTTCATATGAGGGTGAGAACCCCAGATTAAAAAAAAAATAGATAGCGAAGGCAAAGCAGAAGATCTTGAGGATGATTTCAAAGCCTTGGAATTGCATTGAACACTGATTCAGTCCTATAAGCAAGGAAAGTATGAGTCCATTTAAGACGTTCAGGGTAAGTTCTTTAGCACTGTTAGACAGCGTTCAGAAGTAGATCTGGAAGCAGGGGAGCCTCCAATTCTCTCCTCACTTTTTATGCATAGCCATAAAACCAGAAATATGGGAATTAATGGGCAAGCAAACTCTAGAATGGGGAAGAGTCCTATTGCTGGAAGTCCCCATCTCACAAGAGCCTTAGAACAAAAACAGAGCAAGAATTGCCATGGCAGTGTTTTCTGTTAATTGTGGTAAGCAAGCCACTCAGCTTTGCCTGTGGTGGTATTTTCAGGAAGCTACCACTCAATTCCACTTTGTGAAAAAAGGTCATTTAGTAGTTTTTTTTTTCCATCTTTTCCTCTACCTCTCCTCCTATCTTTAACCTCCTAACCTCCCAGACTCTGTGAACTGCATTTACTTTCCTATTTTCCTAAGGATGAATAATATTATGATCTATTCTGTAATAATGACTATTTTCCACTCCTATTCAAAAGGCATATTCTGCGTATTGAAAACCACCCACTGAAAATCGGATCAACTTTTAGTTTGTTCACATTGAGTCCTGACTTTCTTATCTAGTTCTCACCCTCTCCCTTCACTTCACACTTTCTAAATACTGTTTACCTAGTTTTTATCTTAATGTGGTTACATCTTAATGTAGCTAAATACAACATAAAAGTCAGAAATTTTGGGGCTGGGGATGTGGCTCAAGTGGTAGCGTGCTCACCTAGCATGCGTGAGGCACTGAGTTCGTTTCTCAGCACCACATAAAAATAAAATAAAGATAAAACTAAAAAATAAATATTTAATAAAATGAGAAATCTGACAGTAGCACATTATATATATAGCTAAATGCCATTTTGTCGTCTGTGTACATCTGCATATCCACTACAATCAAGAACAGAACTATTCTCTTAATAGTCACTCCCGCCTTATAAACTTCCACCATCCCTAATCCTTGGATTAAATTTAATTATAAATTATCTGACTTTCTGATGTTGGCCTTTAAGAAGTGACTAGAGGCTCGGGATATGGCTCAGAGGTGGAGTGCCTGCCTAGCATGTGTGAGGCCCTGGGTTTCGTTTCCATGCAGCAGTCTGCTCACTTGCTCTTCTATCTTCTGCCATGTAAGGACCCAGTGTCCACACTTTCACACCCATGCTTGAGAATGCAGCCTTAAGCAGGCAATCAAATCTGCTGGAGCCCTTCAGTCTCCAGAGCTATGATAAATACATTTTTGTTCTTTATAAACTACCTTGTCTTTGGCATTCTCTTATAGTAACACAAAACAGACTAAAATGAGATTTACCTAGATGGTTGAATGTTCCAATAGTCATCTCTTTCTATTACTGGTATTCCTTGGTATGGATGTATTGCAGTTTAAACTAATTTACCTGTTGAGAGACACTTTGTTTGTTAACAGTTTTTGCTATTACTAATAAAGATGTTATGAACAATAGTGTATGTGTTTTCATGTGAATATTTTAATTTCTTTGGTACAAATACCTAGGAGTATGATTGTTGGATTGTTATGGTTAAGTAAGTGTGTGTTTAGTTTTAAGAAATTGCCTTTTTTTTTCTATAGTGGCTGTGCTATCTCACAATCCCATCAACATTGTATAAGAGGTTGAATTTCTTTGCATGCTTACCAGCACTATAAGCTATTTGAAATATCAATTTAAAGATAGGCAAGGTGTTAGGTTATTATTTTTCTCAAAACCATAGAAATGCCAGTTTTTCTCTTTCTTTTAAGCTCCTGAAATGTCTATCCATTAAGCCATTCTCTTAGGCTGACCATCAGGAAAAACAGAATGACTTTGTGGTTATGTTGAAGTCAGGTAGATAATGGCATGACATGGCCTACTGAGTAGAGTCAGGAAGTGGGGGTATGGAGTAGTGTCCAATTCCAATCTTGGGCTGATAGTATGATGGATGGAGTTACCTTAAATCATTCCTGGGTTCCATCTGTATTTCCAGATGCCCAGCCATAATGAAAGCACTATAATCTCAGGAGGGGGCAGAATGACTAGACTAGGGTTTTTCCTGCCTGCCTTTCTCTTCAGATGTGAACAGGGAAGATATGAAGACAGGGATTTTCCTTAAAAAGATATTCAGGTGATATTTTCTGTTTCAGTGAGTTCTTAAATTCACCCAATACAAACACAGAAGCAAAATATTTTTTGTGGTAGATTCATCCTCTAAGCTTTTTTAGCACATATGGTTTTATAGGTTAAGAGTATCATATGGATTTATAGGTTAAGAGTATCAGATCAATTTAGAAAACAAAATGAATAAAATAATTACAGACTGGGTACTAGAACCATCTGGAAGCACTTTTACTCTGGTGTCTGGTAGTTGTTGTCTATTGGTTGTGACCTCAGCTGGGCTATTGGTTGGAACCCTTGTCTGCGACCTCTCCATGTGGTCTGTGTGGCTTACTTTGGGCTTCCTCATAGCATGGAAGTTGTTATACAAGAACAAGTATCCCGAAAGAACAGGCAGAAGTGCCCAGCATTTTATAATCTCCTCTAGAAAGTTACACAGTAGATCTTCCACTGACTCTGAGTGGAGGCAGCCTATGTCGGCCCAGATTCGAAGGCTAGGGATGGGGGCAGAGCCCTCCTCTCTCTGCGAGGGTGTAAGAAGGGCATGTGAGATGGAAGATATTGTGGTCACTTAGAAAACAGTAAGGCATTAACAAACATTTCTGAGCAAATGTTTAATGTTCTAAGTCCAGTTGAGTATAACTCTAAGAAGCAGCTTTCCCTTCCTTAACTGACTCATTTTGCTCTGATTGGGAACTTCAGAGTGGGGAAAGTACCTATAGGATGGGCCTGTGGGGCTTCTTACAATGTGGTGAATAGGTCCCTTAAACAGCTTTCTGAGGAAAGGAAGTGCTATGGGGACTACTGACTTCCCTAACTTTGCTCTGTAAGGGCTATCAACCAAAGTAAAGCAGGTTTCACACATAAGTTGTAGACTATTAGAATTAATAGGACTCCTTAAACCTGGAAGATGAAGATGGAGAAAAATTATTAAGAATGCTTATCCATGCTAAGCAAAAGAAACCAGACAAAGAGTATATATGTATTCTTCTATAAAATTCTAAAAAATGCAATCTATAGTGACAGAAACCAGGTCAGTTGCTGCCTGGGGTGTAGTTGCAGGAAAGGGCTCCCTACTAAGGTAGACTAGGAGGAAATATCTCAGAGTGGTGAAACTGTTCCATGTGCAGATTGTTGGTGGTGGGATTACATACTCTATTTGTTAGAACTCACAGAACTGTATTATCTCTATTATAGGATAGTTCAAAAGAATTGATAGGCCCTTTGTGTGTACCAGAAATAAAAATGATTTTTAATAAAGAAAAATTCTAAAACACTAAAAAAAATGCTTATCCAAACTCACTCTTTTATATAGAGCCAAGAAGATATAAAGGGACATTTTAGGGTAAAATTTCAAATTTGTGAAGATCCTATTAAGTGAGAATGACAATCTGTGCTACAAAATTCAGTTAATGATGGTGAGCTAATGACAATTTGGAAATTTCCTATTAATTATGATGTGCCAATGAAAATACTGAATCCATGATAATTTTAAAATTACCTCAATTTAAGATTGAGAATCAATAAAAGAAGTAAGAAAAGCATGTCTTGCCCTCTGACCATAGAATGGCTTCTCTGCTCCACTGTCACCTCCCCCACCCCCAACATGCAGCGCCTCCTGGAGAACTCCTTCCCAGCCCTCAAAACTCAGCTTGGATGTCAGCTCCCATCTAGAGTTTCTTCCTGCCCGTACAGAGCTAATTACTCCTGCCTTGATGTTTCCGCAGTGCTTTGTACATTCTTACATTACAGCACTAATCACCCTGAGTTACAACAAGTTGTTTATGTGTCTGTCTTTGCCAATGAGACAGAGAGACTTTTGAGGGCAGAAATGACTTATTCTTATTTGTAACCCACACTTTGCACAGTGCCTGGAGTGTAAGAGAACCAGACAAAAAATGGAAGGAGAGAAGGCAGAAAGGCAGGCCGGCGAGAGAATAGACCAGGGATGGGTGGATGGGATGATGGGACATTTTAGTTCTCCAAACAAACTTTTAGACCTCTAAAATATCAGTAAATTATATAAGTCTCTAAGAACTTTCAGGATTCATGTTATAGAGTCAACTGATCTTAATTTCCTTACAAAAGTTTGTTTTATATTTTACACATTTTTGTTGAAAAGAACTCAGTATATCATTATAAACTACAGTTTCAAATGCTTTTATGAAATGGAATAGATAAAATCACCTCCTTTCGTGTACTTTTTTATATTAAAATATTCAACATTTAAAAATAATATTTGTGAGCTGAAGACTATGGAGCATGCTGGTAGTCACAGCTAGCCAGGAGGCTGAGGCAGGAGGATGGCTTGAACCCAGGAGTTTGAGGCAAGACTGGGCAACAGAGCAAGACCTGTCCAAAAATGTGTGTGTGTGTGTGTGTGTATGTGTGTGTGTGTGTGTGTGTGTGTGTGTGTGTTGGGTGTTCCAAAAGCTCAACATCTGACTATAAGTAGTTTGTAAAAGTCAATATTTTCTTTTTTTTTTAGTTGTCAATGGACTTTATTTATTTATATGTGGTGCTGAGAATTGAACCTAGTGCCTCACACATGCCAGGCAAGCTCTCTACCACTAAGCTACAACCTCAGCCCATCAATCGTTTCTTCTTAATGGAAAACAAACAAACAATTTTTACCTTGATAAATCTATTGTGACTTAGTGTGGGCATTAGAACCTCAGTAAGCTCAGAGATTTGATCAAAAATTAATTCCAGGAATAGGATCATATAACTTGCTAACAGCAAATTTAGATTTAAATGATACAACTTTTCTTTATTATTAAGTTAAAATATTCGAATCATAGTCATTATAGCTGTTAGATTATATAAGCAACCACTCACCATGGATACCATTGAATCTCCAATCTTAGATGTCCCACGTGTAAGGTGGTGGGAACAACCCACCCTGAGTGCAGGCACTGAGATTTCCAAACAATAATAAAACTGATTAAGAATCAGTCTGCTTTTTATTATCACCATGTGCCAACAATTCTAAACACGGCCGGTGATACACTACTCCTCCTGGAAAAAGGCTTTTGTTGGTCTAACTTCTAAACAGTCCCTGTGGTTACTGTTGAGTTTTAATAATACATGTGTAAGCTTCGAATTAGCACATTTTAATAACTTATCCTTTAGAAAACACCATATTCTACATGAAAGTTAATTCCTTGAACTCCCAAGTAGTCAGCTGTCCCCTCCTCATTGTTCCCTGTGAGCATAAGCTGTGACGGTGTGATCAATTTGGCACTGTGCAGGCCCTCTCCCAGCTGCATCTCACATCTCCAACCCCTACAGGGCTCTGTGTTCCTACATGTAAACAAAGGGGTCTGAACAAAGCGATTGTGTGGTGATCCTGAAGATGAGGAAACAGAACCAGAGTTGTTTCAGGACTGGAGTTGATTCTGCCTTCTTATGTGACTACTTGGACTCAGTGTTGAGAAAACACACAGTAAAACAGAATACGAGCTGTGAGGTATACTATTTCTGTTTGACAAGTGCAAATTTTAGTTTACACTAAATAATTTTACTGAATTTGAACAATGTTTAAATAGAACTATGTTTAAAATAGGAATGCATTCACTCTTTCAAAATGTCAACTGTTTTAATACTGTAAAAGAAATAAAAAAAATAATGCTATTACTATCACTACAAATAACTTTTTCATATTGAGGAAAGGGATGTTAAAATATGATTCCCCTCTGGGTGTCTCTCTGGATCACACCAATCATGCCTGGTGTGACTTGGCTGGTTGCAAGGCCAGGGGGTTCAGGGAACAGGTGAGGGTGGTAACAGCATATCACTCCTCCTGTGCCTCCCCTCTCAGGCTCCTCCCCTTCTGAGCACCCTTCTCAGCCTTCACAAATTCAGTATTTTGCTTTCAACAGTCAACTAACACATTTCTTTAAAGTAAGTCTTTCACAGAACATTTGCATTTTGTAGGAGACTTAAAAAAACACGGCTTTATTGAGATATAATTCATGTATCATAAAATTCACTCATTTAAATTAATTTAAATAATTTAAGTGTGCATTCCAGGAACTTCCCAAAGAATCCACTGATTCTTCAACAGAAAGCAGTAAACAATAGACTCCTTTGAAGCTCTCACTTCAAAATCCCCACTTGGCTGTCCATCAGTACTAAACCATTGCATCATTATCCTTACCAAGCCTAACCAATCCCCCACAATGAATGACCCACCTTTACAGATTTCAAAAATCTCACAAATATTCTGACTTTACCGTTTCTACTATGCGATGTCCCCCAAGACTG